>NC_058081.1:666511016-667179703 GCF_014858855.1 Bufo gargarizans
AATTGCTGACAGCCTCTGCTCTAAACAGACTCAGGAGGCCAGGGAGTTCGTTAGTCGGAACACGGATGTGTTCTCGGACCTCCCTGGACGCACATCCATAATCCAGCATGACATTGTCACTGAGCCTCAAGCAAAAGTCTGAATAAAACCATATCGGGTACCCGAGATTCGGTGACAAGCCATATCGGAGGAGGTACAGCTAATGTTGCAGCTAAAAGTCATTGAGGAGTCAAAAAGTGAGTGAGCCAGTTCTATGGTATTGATACCCAAGCCGGACGGGACGCTGCAGTTTTGTAACGACTTTCGAAAACTTAACGAAGTTTCCAAATTCGATTTGTATCCCATGGCCCGGGTGGATGAGCTCATCGAGAGGCCAGGACAAACCCGGTATTTTTCTGTTTTGGACCTCAATAAAAGGTATTGGCAGGTGCCCTTAATAGGGTGCCTTTATCACGCCTGAGGGGCTGTATCATATAAGGTCTTACCCTCTGGTCTGCATGGCGCTCCCGCCACTTTTCAACGACTAATGGACATTGTGCTTCGTCCACATCGTCGGTATGCTTCGGCTTACCTCGACGAAATTGTCATCCACAGTACCGACTGGGAAAGTCACCTACCCAAAGTGCAGGCTGTAGTGGACTCCCTTCGGAAAGCTGGCCTAACCGCTGACCCCAAATGATGTGTGATAGGGTTAGAAGAGACTATGTACCTGGGGTATGTCATTGGGCGCGGAGTCATTAAACCCCAAGTGAACAAAATAAAGTGGATATGTAATTGGCCGCAACCTGTCACCACTAGGCAAATAAAGTCATTCCTGGGAATGGTGGGCTATTACATGAGGTTTGTTCCCCACTTTGCTACTCTAGCTGCACCCTTGACAGGGCTCTTGAAGGGACGAAAATCCGTAATGGTTCACTGGGATGATTGGGTGGAAGAGGCTTTGGCTGCTTTGAAGTCGGCCCTGTGTGGGTCACCGGTTTTGGTGACGCCCGACTTCAAGAGGGAGTTGTGGTACAAACTGATGCCTCGGAAGTAGGCCTCGGTGTTGTACTGTCTCAGGAAGTCAACAGGGAGGAGCATCCCATTGTCTTCCTAAGCCGAAAGCTCACCCCCGCCGAAACCAGGTACAGTATAGTGGAGAGAGAGAGTGCCTAGCTATCAAGTGGGCACTCGAGTCTCTCCACTACTTTTTGCTGGGGAGAAAGTTCTGCCTGGTGACCGACCACTCCCCTCTCAAGTGGATGAGCCAGGCCAAAGACAGGAATGCCCGGGTCACCAGATGATTTTTGTCTCTGCAGAACTTTAAGTTCTTGGTAGAACACAGAGCAGACCGGTTGCAGGGAAACACGGATGCCCTGTCCCGGGTGCATTGTCTGGCGTGTGTCCACTCCCCCAGGGTTGAACACAGTGAGGGATTGTGTCTGGCAAGGCAGGTATTTTCTTCCCAGCATGTGCGGCTGGGCTGGTTTCCAGCCAGGTGAGGTCAAATATCGGGACCGGAGTTTAAGTGCCTGTTCGGGATTTGACAGCACCTGGATGTCCTTAAATAGGCAGCTGGGCTCAGTAGAGATGTCTCTGTTTTTGGAATCTGAGGCTTTGTGCTGTGCTGGAGGGCTGAGAGCCGCACGCTGGGGAAACAAGCCCCCTAAAGCCGGCTGTGGACTACTGGAGGCAGAACTGCCAGCAAGGTGACATGTTATATGAACTTTCCATTGTGTGAATTAACACCAAGACTGCAAAGTTACGTGCTGTTTTGTGCAATTGCCTCAAGTGTAAATCAACACTGATGTTTTGAGTTAAGAACTTGTATTTTGCCTCTGTAGTGTGCCCGCTTACCCTATCTACCAGAGTGAAACCCCATAGTACCAAAACACACTGGGGGAGAGTCATCAAATCCCGACTAAAGGAATACTGGCCTAGATGCCCATAGTACTTAATAAGATTCCACTTTTCATTTTAGTTTAGTGACTCTTTGGAAAATAAATGGTGGAATCTGATTAGTTGCTATGGGAAAATAAGCCAGTTTTCCCAGTTTTGATAAATCTCCCCCATAGTTTGCATAAATGCCAGAAACAAAGCGCCACAAAAATGAAGCAAAAAAAAAAAAAAAAAAAGCAGGTTATAAAATATTTCAAATCTGGTTTTTAGTGGTAAAAAATGCCAGACAAACTTTGTGTGTAATGAGCCTTAGGGCTGATTCCGACTTCATATACTTCTATTCACACGTGACTTTCACTCTTTTTTTAGTAGCCAATAAGTGCAAACTTTTTTTGCCACAGTTTTTGTGTTTTTTTTCTGGTGTTTTTTTGCGCAGATGTCAGTCATTCTCTAAGGACTGGTGTTTTCGGTAGAGCCCCACAGTGACTAATCTGGCAGATGTAAAACAGGCCTTAGTAAAATCCCTGCTGGTGGAAGAAATTTCTGGACTGACCTTAAAAACAAGCAACTTTTTCCTGTGACCTTGGAAAAAAATAGACATGTCTATGATTTTTCTCAGGCTGGTGGTACTTGACTAGATTATTTAGGTGGTAATTATCATTATTTTACAGTTCACAGTAAATTCTAGTAATAAGTCCTTATCAGTATATTGAGCTATAGACGTGGATTACTTATACTCTTTATCATTCATATGGTTTTCCAATTTGTCTGTGATTTTGGGATAAGTTGTCCAGAAAAAAAGAAAAATTCTAGTAGGCAACCCCGTCCCCACTGGCGATATCATGGGCTTTCCCTATACAGAAAGTTATGTGAAAACGCCTGGAAAACACGCAGCATGTTGCTTTTTTCCAAAAGAAGCCAGAAAGATAAAAAGGTCACCTAATTAAAGGGGTTCTATCATCAGAAATGTCGCAATACAACAGTCTCACCTGAGACACGTGCTACTGAAAGTTTAACATCATGGTCTTGGACCCATCTTCCTAGTTGCCCACATTCTTGAGACGTTTGATGTTTTATAATATGCAAATGAGCCCCTAGGAGCAACAAGAATAACATAGGACCAAGATCATGATCGCTGAGGTGAAGCAGTTGTATTATGATGTATTTGATTACAGAACCCCTTTAACAAAAACCGCAGGAGCAAAAAAAAAATGCTGGTGTGGCCTGTGTTTCAGATTGCACCTTCAGTTAACATCTGGAGCAGGCGTTATTACTGCAAAAATAGCTGGTGCAAAACAAAAAAACTCAAAAAATCTCATGTGTGAAAATACCTTTACTTAGGGCTCATGCACACAAACGTATTTTCTTTCTGTGTCCGTTCCGTTTTTTTGGTGGACCATATGTGGAATCATTCATTTCAATGGGTCCGCAGAAAAACGGAAGATACTCCGTAAGCATTCAATTTCGTATGTCCATTCCGCAAAAAAACAGAACATGTACTATTAGGGTCCATACTCCATTCACACATCCGTGTGTGTTTTGCCCGTGGATCCGCAAAACACGGACATCGGCGATGAGCGTTCCACATTTTGCAGACCGTACATCGCTGGCACTTAATAGAAAATACCTATTCTTGCCCGCAATTGTCCGGACAAGAATAGGACATGTTCTATTTTTTTTCGGGATCGGAATTGCGGACCCGGAAGTGCGGATCCGCATAGAAAATGAATGGTTCCGCAATTCCGTCCTGCAAAATACGGAACGAAATTGCGGACGTGTGAATGGACCCTTATTGTGTGTATTACGGACAAGGATAGAACTGTTCTATTAGTGGCCAGCTGCTCAGTTCCGCAAAATGCGGAATACACACGGACATCATCCGTATTTTTTGTAGATCCATGTTTTGCGGACCGCAATATACATACGATCGTGTGTATGAGCCCTTAAAGAGGTTATCTGAAACTAAAAAATATCCCCCATATGCCCGTCTACCGGAGCCGCTCCTGGTCCCCGCAACGCTGCTTCTCCACATCTGGTGTCGGGGAGAGCAGCCAATGGCAGGTGGGGACGGGGACGAGCCTTCCTAGCGTCACCTACATTGCTAGGGAGGCTCGTCCCCACCTGCCATTGGCTGCTCTCTCCCGGACACCGAATGTTTTCATCCACGCACAGGGAGAAGCAGCAGCGGCGGTGCGGGGACCAGGAGCGGCGCAGGGATCGGGGAGTCCGGTAAGTATATTCAGTGTGAGGGGCCCGAGCATATGGGGGACATTTTTTAGTCTTGGATAACCCCTTTAATCTAACCTTTTGAAAACCAATGTGGGTAATAACAGGTGAAAAGCTGCAAGGAATGGTTTCCCAGCAGCATCTATAAGAGTAAGGCCTCATGCACAGGAACGTATTTCCTTTCCGTGACCGTTCCTTCTTTTTGCGGACCGTGTATGGAACCTTTCATTTCAATGGCTCTGAAAAAAATGGAAGTTGCTCTGTGTGCATTCCGTTTCCATTCCACAAAAAATAGAAATGTCCTATTATTGTCCGCATTACGGACAAGGATAGTACTGTTCTATTAGAGGCCAGCTGTTCTATAAAATACGGAATGCACACAGACGTCATGCGTATTTTTTGCGGATCTGTTTTTTGCGGATCACAAAATACATACGGTCGTGTCCATGAGGCCTAAGGGCTCATGCATATGACCGCTGACGTTTTTATAGTCTGTAAAACACGGATACTGGCCATGTGCGTTCCGCATTTTAAAGAATGGAACATCCTGTCTTCTGTACTGAACTATCCTATGCTTGTCCTCAAAACGAACTAGAATAGGAAATTATTATTATTATTTTTTTGGGGGGGGGGGGCGCAACAGACATACGGAGGCGGACAGCACTTGTGGCCCCACTGAAGTGAATGGCTCTGTATCCAACAAAAACCATGGTTGTGTGCATGAGCCCTAAGTTAGCTACTGGGGTAGGGGATAACTGCTAATAGGGAAACTCCATAATATACTGGCCGGGTCCAAAAGATGAACCCCACTTCAATCCACAGCCACTAAAAACAGCCTGAACCCCACTTCAATCCACAGCCACTAAAAACAGCCTGAACCCCACTTCAATCCACAGCCACTAAAAACAGCCTGAACCCCACTTCAATCCACAGCCACTAAAAACAGCCTGAACCTCACTTCAATCCACAGCCACCAAAAACAGCCTGAACCTCACTTCAATCCACAGCCACCAAAAACAGCAGCAGACAGTCCTTGATTTTGAAAAATCTATTCCCCCTCCCCACTTTGCCTCCATAAAGCCTGGCAGTTCAATAAAATGACATCCATTCCATTCAGTTAAACAAATGAAGTGGTTTCCCGCAGACCCTCCGGTAACACTTGTGACCCCCGCAGAACAGGCAGCAGTAGAGCCATCCCATCTTTTGCAGGCAGCTGCTCTTATCTCTGGGCTGGCGGATGCTCAGCGTATTTGTACAGAGGCTGCGGAGGGATACTGGTGCTGCGCTCTTTCTCTTGCATCCAGACACCGAGTTGGAGTTTCTGGCTGGGCGCATTGATCAGGTCTGCTTGCTGGGGGTTGTGCTGAGGCTCAGACTGTCACTCATTCTCTGATCAGTGCCTGCACACAGCTTACAGAGCAGCTGGCAATCCACTACAGAAAAAAAATCCTTGCAAAATCCTCCAAATCTGCAGCAAAAAAAAAGCATCAAGACCCCATCTTTTTTGTTGTTGTACTATTGCATTATTCCAGCCTTTGCGAGCAGGAAGGTGGGGATCTTAAACGCCTATGTTCATCTTTGGACCCATTGTAACGAATAGGAGCAGCAGGAGAGATTCCTCCGTCTGCAGGTTTACAATGCTGCGAACTAAGGATCTCATCGGGACCTTGTTTTTCCTCGGAGCTGCAGGTATTTGTTTTGTTATTTTGCATTGATTTGTTTGTTTGTGCCCCTTTTGCAGTGGAAGGGTTTTCCTTGTCACCGAGAGGATGCTCGGGCTCTTTGTGTCGATGCCCTTCTGTGTAGCATTACAGGGATTGCTCCTATCGCCTTGTGTTATTCTGTCTCAGGGATAGGCTGCAAAGGGGGCATTGGGTGGGGAGCCCCTTTTGTTTCACCCCAGCTTCTAGGGTGTCATTCACACCATGGAAGCTGATGAATGCCCATCTAGGCTGTGCACAGCCATCCTCCCCTCTGATGCCCTGTGCATGCCAAGCATGTCGGGCACAGAAGAGAAGTGGCTGGCATGGTTGCCTGCATTACACCCCAATCTTGTGGATGAAGGGAACTTTGCCTGGTCCCCTCCTATTGTGTCTTCTGGATTTTCCAGAGCAGCTTCTCTATGTGATGTGGCTTGCTAATGAAGGCTTAGCCATAGCTGGGCAAGAAATAGTAACAGGGCATGTCTTCTGTGGCTGGCACAACTTCATTCCTGGCTTTTTTTGGTGACTGCATGCTCCGGGAATGTGAACCTTGTGGTCATGGTACCCGGCTCTGAAAGAAAAGGCTTGGGCAGGGGCGGACTGCCTCCCTGGTGCCTCCACGTCCATGGGGGCTGCGGGCAGCACAGCTGATGGTGGTTGCAGCTTCTATTAGATGTGTGTGCCACATTATGCCAGGCTCGTCCCTGCCAGGAGGGGGTGTATACAGCAGGCATCATGGTGGGCACAGTTCTCTATAGCCATGGCTGGGGAGTAGGGCAAAGGGAGAGGGATGCAATAAAGAGCATGAGTGAGATTGCAAATGGGTGATGCCCACATGAGAGCTGGCACTTGTAGGGGCGAGAAACCATGTTCTGGGATGAAATGCCCTCCCAAACACATTGTAACAGAGCAGTGCTGTGGTAAGGAGAGGGCACACAGAGGCTGAGCCCTGGATAAGATGGATGAGGGCAGGTGGCATCTAACAGATAGACGGATGGAAAGAGAGAGAGAGGAGAGGGGGAGAGAGAAGAGACATAGAAACAGATAGACTGAAAGGAGAGAGAGAGGGAGGGAGAGACATAGATGCAGATAGACTGAAAGGAGGGAGAGACAGATAGACTGAAAGAAAGGAGAGAGAGAGAGAGAGAGAGAGAGAGATAGAGAGAAGAGACATAGATACAGATAGACTGAAAGAAAGGAGAGAGAGACAGAGAGGGGGAGAGACATAGATACAGATGGACTGAAAAAGGGAGAGAGAGAGAGAGAGAGAGAAAAGAGATATATATATACAGATAGACTGAAAGAAAGGAGAGAGAGAAGATATATATATATATATATATATATATATATATATATACAGATAGACTGAAAGGAGAGAGAGAGAGGGGGAGACAGAGAAGATACAGATAGATTGAAAGATAGATGAGAGAGACACACACACAGAGGGAGAGACAGTGAGAGAGAGAGAAGATACATAGATACAGATGGATGGATAGAAAGATGAGACAGAGGGAGAGAGTGTAGATAGACAGATAGCTGAGATAGACTATGATAGTCACAGAGAAAGTGTGTAGATACATAGAGGTGGATGGATAATTATACATATTTAGATGTTACAGAATATGTGATACATCGTGGCAGATAGAAGATAATGTGTATGTGTTTGTCGCCCATTGGAGCGGCGGGCGCCTTCTTCTCCATGTACGCCATCTTCTCCGCGCACACAGACGTGCGGATACATCTGGTGGGTTTGGGTTTAGCCACGCCCCTTTGCTGGTACATGAGGGTAAATATGTCGCACGGTTCTCACGCCATTGTTCTCACGTATTTTTGGTGCGGCAGGCACGTTTTTATTTAACCCCTGTGAGACTAGAGGGCAGCTGGCAGAGCCGCCCCCTCTCTAGGATACAGATACGGGCAGTGAGCCTTATCTAGTGTTATGCCGTCCGCTTGAGGTGATTCTACATCATTCTATTTGAGCCTCGAAAGGTGCAGACTGAGCAGTGATTAATGTATAATGTGCGTATTGCTCCCTATAACTCGCTCGGGTCCCCGGCCGAGAGAGCCCGTTCTGCGGTGTGGAGACGACGCTGTCAGTGCGCGGAGCTCCGCATTGTGTAGTGGTGGGGATGATGATGATGCTAGCTACTGCTGCTGGTACAAGCTCGGTGCGCGCCCTCAGGGTAGAAGCTGTGCGCATGCGCCTGATATCTACGGCTCCCCAGCCAATCAGCGGTGACCCCTATGGGCGGGAAAACGCTTCTTCACAGAAATCTGTCAGTCTCCTCACCGAGGACGGCGCAGACCTCCGCCACACCTTATTTACTGTACGTGTGTGCGGGCAGGCTGGGCTCACCTCAGGTAGTTCTCCCCACCTTGGCTAGCATAGGACGTGTTGTGAGCGTAGTATGAGATGATAGGTGGCGAAATGTATTAAATGGCATGTAACAGGAGCTAATTTAGTGTATATAGAATGTGGAAATGCTAGTATGTTAACGTTTTTCATCGCTACAGTTGTATAAAATCCAGCCCCTATCTAGCACAGGTGTATAAAATTCAGCCCTTCAGCCAGTGTATAAAATCCAGCCCCTAACCCTACCACAGGTGTATAAAATCCAGCCCCTATCTATCACAGGTGTATAAAATTCAGCCCCTATCTATCACAGGCGTATAAAATCCAGCCCCTAGCCTTACCACAGGCGTATAAAATCCAGCCCCTACCCCTATCACAGATGTATAAAATTCAGCCCCTAACCCTACTACAGGTGTATAAAATCCAGCCCCTAGCCTTACCACAGGCGTATAAAATCCAGCCCCTAGCCCTACCACAGGTGTATAAAATCTAGCCCCTAGCCCTACCACAGGTGTATAAAATCCAGCCCCTAACCCTACAATAGGTGTGTAAAATCCAGTCCCTAGCCCTTCCACAGGTGTATAAAATATAGCCCCTACCCCTATCACAGGTGTATAAAATCCAGCCCCTAACGCTACCACAGGTGTATAAAATCCAGCCCCTAGCCCTACCACAGGTGTATACAAGCCAGCCATTAGCTCTACTACAGGTTTATAAAATCCAGCCCCTAGCTCTCCCACAGGTGTATAAAATACAGCCCCTAGCCCTACCACAGATGTAGAAATTACAGCCCCTAAACCTACCACAGGTGTATAAAATCCAGCCCCTAGCCCTACCATAGGTGTAGAAATTACAGCCCCTAGGCCTGCCACAGGTGTATAAAATCCAGCACCTAGCCCTACTACAGGTGTATAAAATCCAGCCCCTAACCCTACCACAGGTGTATACGATCAGCCTTTATCCCTACAACTTGTGTATTAAATCCAGTCCATAGCCCTACCAAAGGTGTATAAAATCCAGCCCCTAACAGGTGTATAAAATCCAACCCCTAGCCCTATAACAGATGTATAAAGTCCAGCCCTTAGCTCTACTACAGGTGTATAAAATCCAGCCCCTAGCTCTACCACAGGTATATAAGTTACAGCCCCTAGCCCTACCACAGGTGTAGAAATTACAGCCTCTAACCCTACCACAGGTGTATAAAATCCAGCCCCTAGCCCTACCACATGTGTAGAAATTATAGCCCCTAGGCCTGCCACAGGTGTATAAAAGCCAGCCCCTAGCCCTACTACATGTGTATAAAATCCAGCCCCTAACCCTACCACAGGTGTATAAAATCCAGCCCCTAGCCTATCAAAGGTGTATAAAATCTAATCCCTAGCCCTACCACACGTGTATAAAATCCAGTCCTTAGCTCTACCACAGGTGTAGAAAATCCAGCACCTAGCTCTACCACAAGTGTATAAGTTACAGCCCTTAGCTCTACCACAGTTGTAGAAATTACAGCCCCTAACCCTACCACAGGTGTATAAAATCCAGCCCCTAGCCCTACCACAGGTGTAGAAATTCCAGCCCCTAGACCTGCCACTGGTGTAGAAATTCCAGCCCCTAGCCCTACCACAGGTGTATAAAATCCAGCCCCTATTCCTACCACAGGTGTATAAAATCCAGCCCCTAACCCTACCACAGGTGTATAAAAGCCCTACCATAGGTGTATAAAATCCAGCCATTAGCTCTACTACAGGTGTATAAAATCCAGCCCCTAGCTCTCCCACAGGCGTATAAGTTACAGCCCCTAGCCCTACCACAGGTGTAGAAATTACAGCCCCAAACCTACCACAGGTGTATAAAATCCAGCCCCTAGCCCTACCACAGATGTAGAAATTACAGCCCCTAGGCCTGCCACAGGTGTATAAAATCCAGCCACTAGCCCTACTACAGGTGTATAAAATCATCCCCTAACCCTACAACTTGTGTATAAAATCCAGTCCCTAGCCCTACCACAGGTGTATAAAATCCAGACCCTAACCCTACCACAGGTGTATAAAATCCTAGCCCTACCACGTGTAGAAATAACAGCCCCTAGGCCTGCCACAGGTGTACAAAATCCAGCCCCTAGCCCTACTACAGGTGTATAAAATCCAGCCCCTAGCCCTACTACAGGTGTAGAAAATCCAGCCCTTAGCTCTACTACAGGTGTATAAAACCCAGCCCCTAGCTCTACCACAGGTGTATAAGTTACAGCCCCTAGCCCTACCACAGGTGTAGAAATTACAGCCCCTAACCCTACCACAGGTGTATAAAATCCAGCCCCTAGCCCTACCACGTGTAGAAATTACAGCCCCTAGGCCTGCCACAGGTGTACAAAATCCAGCCCCTAGCCCTACTACAGGTGTATAAAATCCAGCCCCTAACCCTACCACAGGTGTATAAAATCCAGTCCCTAGCCCTACCACAGGTGTATAAAATCCAGCCCCTAGCCCTACCACTGGTGTAGAAATTACAGCCCCTAGACCTGCCACTGGTGTAGAAATTCCAGCCCCTAGCCCTACCACAGGTGTATAAAATCCAGCCCCTATTCCTACCACAGGTGTATAAAATCCAGCCCCTAACCCTACCACAGGTGTATAAAAGCCCTACCACAGGTGTATAAAATCCAGCCATTAGCTCTACTACAGGTGTATAAAATCCAGCCATTAGCTCTCCCACAGGCATATAAGTTACAGCCCCTAGCCCTACCACAGGTGTAGAAATTACAGCCCCAAACCTACCACAGGTGTATAAAATCCAGCCCCTAGCCCTACCACAGATGTAGAAATTACAGCCCCTAGGCCTGCCACAGGTGTATAAAATCCAGCCACTAGCCCTACTACAGGTGTATAAAATCATCCCCTAACCCTACAACTTGTGTATAAAATCCAGTCCCTAGCCCTACCACAGGTGTATAAAATCCAGACCCTAACCCTACCACAGGTGTATAAAATCCAGCCCCTAGCCCTACCACAGGTGTATAAAATCCAGCCCTTAGCTCTACTACAGGTGTATAAAACCCAGCCCCTAGCTCTACCACAGGTGTATAAGTTACAGCCCCTAGCCCTACCACAGGTGTAGAAATTACAGCCCCTAACCCTACCACAGGTGTATAAAATCCAGCCCCTAGCCCTACCACGTGTAGAAATTACAGCCCCTAGGCCTGCCACAGGTGTACAAAATCCAGCCCCTAACCCTACCACAGGTGTATAAAATCCAGTCCCTAGCCCTACCACAGGTGTATAAAATCCAGCCCCTAGCCCTACCACAGGTGTATAAAATCCAGTCCCTAGCTCTACCACGGGTGTAGAAATTACATTAGGGGAGCATTATTGTGAGAGCTTGGGCCCACTGGAGGATCCTCTTGGTACTCAATAACTGCTGCGTCCAAACCTCCTCTGCTATTAATATCAACACAAAACCTGGGCATCTGGAGCTTCATGTGATGAGTTTCAATGTCTGAGCAGCCTTATCCAAGCCTTATATCACCAAGTACAATGCCAACCATCAGATGGAGTGGTGTAAAGCTCCCCCACTGGACTCTGCAGCAGTTGAAATGTGTTCTGTGGAGTGATGATCACACTTCTGTCTGCCGGTCTGATGGACGAGTCTTGGTTTGGTAAATGATAGTAGAACGTTACTTGCCTGACCGCATTGTGCCAACTGGACAGTTTGGTGGAGGATGGATAATTCCATGGGGCTGTTTTTCAAGGGGTGGCCAAGACCGCTACTTCCATTGAAAGGAAATCTTAATGCTTTAGCATACCAAAAACATGTTGGACAGTTGTATGCTTCCAACTAGGGTTGTTGTGATACCAAAATTTTGATTCGATTTCGATACCTAAAAAAGTATTGCAATACGCAATACCATTCGATACCACGCAAAAAAAAAATATTAAAACAACAAAAAAGCCATGTGCATTCCGCATTTAAAAAAATGGTGAATCACACTTTTTTTCTGTTCCGGTGTTCACCATATAGGAGATTTTTTTAAATATTTTAATAGTTTTGGAGCAATGGGGAGACTGCCCTTTTTCTCAATGGGCGTTTCTTATCCCTGGCTGTGACGCTCTGCTCTTTGATTGGACATCGCTACAGCCAGGGAGAAGGAACGCCCATTGAGAAAAAGGGCAGTCTCCTCCCCATTGCTCCAATGCTAGCAATTAGCATACAGAGCTGGATAATATATCGGGGGCCACAGCGGATGAACGGAGCGGCGCCCAAGAATAATAGTAAGTGCAGTGAGATCCCTGGGCGCCGAGCTACATATCCTGATGGTTAGTTTACAATGTTTGGACCCATGAAAGGTCCTCTACTATCATTGGTGGCGCAGTGCGCCCGCCCGTCCTCTGCCCCTCTCTCTTCTTATTTGCAGCAGCGGCACAGGATGGGGGGGGGAGTGACTCTCTCTCCCCGTGCTGCTGAGGGAACATGAGCGTGCTGACAGCAGTGCGCTCCATGTTCTCTGATGCTAGGCTTTACAGTAGTGCAGCCTAGTAGCGATAAATGTCAAATCCTGGTATAGTATTGATACTGGGACAATAGTATTGATTGGGTATCGATATTTCAATACCCGCAACAACTCTACTTCCAACTTTGTGGGAACAATTTGGTCAACCCCATCGAACACTTTTGGGATGAATGTGAATGGAGCTTGTGAGCCAGGCCCTCTCGTCCGACATAAGTGTCTGAACTCACAATTGCTCTTCTGAATCAATAGGAAACAATTTACACAGACACACTCCAAAATCTTATAGAAAGTGTTTCCATGCTTTTAAAATCCATCCCACCATTGACTTAAAGGGGTTGTAGTACATGACAATCTCATTGTAACAAAACTAGAACCAGCCCTGTACCTCACACGGATCCAGAGATCTCCACATTCATTGCTCTGCTACATTTATATCAAGCTCAAGGGGAGGGTCTTTTCTGTTGCAGCTCAGGGGGCGTGTCCATGCTCTACCTATCACAGCTCAGGAGGCAGTTGAAGGATGAAACAGAGCGTGTGCGACCATCTCAGTGAGCAGGACAAAGAAATAAGAAAAAAACAAACAGCAGGTGGCGCTATACATACATTTTTATTGAATAGCTCAGTGGTTATGCTAAGCTTAAAGAGAACCTGTCATCAACTTTATGCAGACCTCACTCAGAGCAGCATAAAATAGTGACAGAAATACTGATTTCAGCCGTGTTTCACTCATGAGCTAATAGTAAGTGGTCGCCGAGAACCAGCATCATAATCATTGCAGCCCAGGCCTTGAAAAGAGTCAAATCTACCTGAGAAGAGTCCTGGTTATTCATAATCTCCTGCACTCACACCCATCTGCTGATGATTGGCCGTTCTCTCCTAGAGAGAGAGGGAGACAACTAGGTAGAAGACTGTCAGTCATCAGCAGGTGGGCCGGAGAGCAGGAATTCATGAATAACCAGGACTCTTCTCAGGTGGCCGGGACTCTTTTCCAGGCCCAGGCTGCAATGATTGTGATGTTGGTTCTCGGCAACCACTTACATTTAATTTATAAATGACAGACCGCTGAAATCAACTCGCCTGTCTCTTCTTTATGCTGCCGTTAGTATGGGCAGCACAAAGTTGATGACAGGTTCCCTTTAAATGCAATTACAAAAGTATTCAGTTCTAGGTGCTGGTTTGAAAACTGTAGAATATTTATTGCGGGACAACTTTAAATGGTGAAAATAATGGAGGCAGATGTCTCTTAATACATTAGTCGCATCTCTGTGCGGCAGAAAATGTGGAGCTGCTAGTATGTTAAAAAAATTTTGCTATACTATGTCTTTTGTGCACACGTCTTAATAATTGAATTCAGGTATTTTATTTCGGTACCATTGCCACAGGTGTATAAAGTCCAGGTCCTAGCTTTACCACAGGTAAATGTATGATACAAATATGACTTGCTCCATAGTTTGTAATTTTTTTAACGCCGCAACAGTGGAGTAAAAGCCTTCCAAGGTGTCCATAAGCTTTTACCATCGCGTATACCTATTGGCTAGAAACGTATGATGTCACATGAGAAGGTCATGTGACGTTCAGATTGTAGGTGGTGAAAAGTTGTGATGAGGAAAGTGATGCTTTTTTTTTGGGTGCTCTTGGGCCATTTTAAAAAGGTTGACCAAAATACTTAAAAATCTCAGACAACCCACAACTGATCAATAAAAAATGTTATACTCTCCTCTGCGACATGGGTATGCTGGTATACGAGTATAATAATATTTATTTATTTTAGCCAGTTGGAGGGGCTTGGCTGAGATTTTTAAAGGTTCCATATGTGTGTTTTTTAGGGGTTAGGGAGTGGAAATGGGTTTATGAGGATGCTGTGGGGGCAGGGCGGCTTCTGGTCATCCAAAGATTCTCTTAGGAGCTCGTACATTCTAGTCACAACCATGTGCAATTTATCTCCTGCAAGTTAAAGGTGGTCCACACCCGCCTGTCCAACTTATTACTCTAAGGCAGGCATGCCCAACCTGCGGCTCTCCAGCTGTTACAAAACTACAACTCCCAGCATTCTCGGACAGCCTACAGCTATCAACCTACAGCGGGGCATTGTGGGAGTTCTAGTTTTACAACAGCTGAAGGGCTGCAAGTTGAGCATGCCTGCTCTAAGGAGAGTCTGTCGGCCGGACCCCTCGAAGAAAGAGTATCTGTTAGATGTCTTTTTTGCTTTGTTGGCTGAGCACGTGCATTTGCGTTCTGCACACAGTTTCATCTCACTCCCCAAATGGCAGTAGCACTCACTGACATTATTTGGGCCGCATTCACATATGTACTGTGAACTTTGTCACTCTGTCTCGGCAGAGGACCAGACTGCCGAAGTTCACTGTCTCCGGCATAGACTGGTACCATAGCTGGACCGCCAGGTTCCCCTTCACTGCAGTGTGATTTGGCCGTTTTCCGCCTTATATGGCGGCTTTTGGCAAAACAGAAAATGCTGCCAGAACAGACAGCCTGCGTTCACAGCACATATGAGAGAGAGAATACACTAGTCCAGATCTTGGGGAAAATTCACTAGTGTGATATACCAGTAGTTTTCATAGCATTTGGCCTCTTTCACACGGCCGTAGTGCTTCCGTGGTCGTATTGCGGGCTGCAATACAGGGGGCACCGGCCGTGTGGACCCATTCACTTGAATGGGTCTGCAAATCAGAATTTTCATTCAGCAGGACCTGCGCTGACTTCACCACGCTCACCACGTTGTGAGCGTGATGACGTCACCGAAGGTCCTTTTGCGGGTCCTGAAAGAAGAAGACGATGCCGGCTGCGCGATCAAGTGGATGAGGTGAGTTGATTTTTATTTATTTTTTTAACCCCTCAATCGACATTTTGGTAAGTATTCTGTATTAAGAATGCAATTTTTTTCCCTTATAACCATGTTATAAGGGAAAATAATAAAATCTACAGAACACCTAACCCAAAGCCGAACTTCATTGAAGACGTCGGGGGTTCAAGTTTGGGTACCACAGATAAAAACGAAACAATGCAACACAATCGCAGTCAAAACTGACTGAAATTGTGTGCACACTCGCGCGGGTTTCCCGCAATGCACACGGGACGCATCTGGAGCGAATCCGGGACTCCCGTCTGAAAGAGGCCTTATAGCCATCATGGCCGGCCAGCACTTTTCACAACACAAACCAAGTGCACCAGTTGCACTAAGCAACCTCAGGCGTGCTGCTTGTTTGTGCATATGGTGGGCCGCTGTATAGTGCACCGTCATTAGTAATCTTCTCCTTTGTACATTATACAAATTCAGTGGCTGCTCATACTCCTACATCTTCTGAGGAGGGCGTCTGCTGAGGTCATTGTAACATATCTGGGGCGCTTTTTAGGCAGGGCAGGATAAGGATAAAGGAGAGTGAAGACAAGGGGTTGTGCATAATGATTTTGGGGGCATTGTGTTCTGCAACCGCTTTGACCTTTTGCTCCCTCCCTACAAGTAGTTGCTCTTGCATAACAATGCCTTCGTTTACTCTTGTGTTTATTACAATCGTTAAGGGCTTTTCAGAGCTGATTTATAGGGCAAGCAGATGGCTTTTTTCTTTCCCCTCAATCCCCAAGCATTTTAGGGAAAGGGCATCTGTGCAGAAATAGGGCTACACCGGTTAAAAAAAGAGGTGTACACCACATATACCGTAGCTGAGCATCTGAATCTAAATGATTTTGACTAGCATAAAACATAGTCCAATATTTTGTATCCTGTTATTGTATTCTTAGAGAAAATAATTAACAATAAAGGGTTTGGGTGATTGGTTTAGGATGGGGGGGGGTGGGGGGGTGAAACACAGCACCTGCTACAGTCTGTCTGCAGAGAGTTAAAAAGGAGCTCCAGACACAGCAAACCATTTCCCTTGGGGATCACCTTAAGGAAAACAAGTCAGTGTATGATGAAGGTTTGTATATTTTGCTGTTTCCTTTAAATATCCTAAGTAAGCATTTCCTTGTAAGTCTTTTAATCTCACAGATCATTGATGAAACGTTCCTGCTGCTTTAGGCTACATGCACACGACTGTATGTGTTTTGCGGTCCGCAAAAAAAACATATGCCATTTATTTTTTGGGCGGATCCATTGTAACAATGCCTAAAACGGACAAGAATAGGACAAGACAGCACGCGGTGTGCTGTCCGCATTTTATTTGCAGACCCATTGAAACATTCGGGTGGAATTTACTAAAGGGTGATTTTCATGGCCTGATGGTTGGGCCGGTTATCAGGAATGACAGTTCCTACGAAAGTTCGTTCCTCATAAGTGGCCCATCTAAAGGTGCTGCAGATCACCCAATGAACGAGTGAAACGCTTCATGAGTGCAGCTAAATTATTTCTTATGCAGCTGTATGAGGACTAGCAATAGCAGTAGCGATCCTTCGTCCTCATACTGTGGAGGAGATCACTGTAAATGCAGCTCTTTCCTCCACTAACGAGCAGGTGATTGTCGGGAAGGAACTCCTCCTTCCCAACAGTTGTCTGCTCATCTCCAGCTTAAGACAAGTGTTTTATTTTATAATTTATGCCACTTTCGGGATGAAGATACAAAAAATTATTACATTTTTGTGCCAAAATGTAATACTTTTTGCCTTTAGTTTTATGGCAAAAAGGGAAAGATAAATTTCCTCATTTTTTTTTTTTAAGGGATTCTGTCATAAGATTTTACCCCTATAACCTAAACACATGCTCATGTCTGGAGTAATAATAAGAATCCTAAGCTGGCATTATTAAACTTCACTGTGGCTCTATTTGTGGGAAAAAAAATGTTTTTTATAACCTGTCAATCACTCACTTAAGGTGCCCGCACCCCTCGCCGTCTGGTGCCCAGCACCGCCTCCGCAATCCTACCCGTCCCTCTGCCAGATCCTGGGCACTAGGCTCAGCCTGATGCGCCGTGGACTCCTGGCAGCGGCTTTGTTGAGCGAAGTGCGCATCAGCCGGCATGAGCTAGGGAAGGCGGCGCTGGGCACCGAATGGCGAGGGGTGCGGCCGGGCACCCTGTATTAACGGACCTCCCCTTGGGTACCTTAAGTGTGTGATTGACAGGTTATAAAAACCTGTTTTTTGTGCAAATAGAGCCACAAAGTTTAATAATGCCAGCTTAGGATTCTTATTATTACTCCGGAAATGAGCATATGTTTAGGTTATAGGGGTAAAATCTTATGACAGAATCCCTTTAAGCTTTGATTCAGAAAAATAAATCCATAAGATAGTTGCCAGCTGCTTAAGGAGTCAAGAATCCTTCCTGATGGTAAATGGTGATCAGAATAAGGATCGATGGCCCACATTTGTTCATCCAGTATATGCAACAAGTTTTTTTTTCCTGTTCAGTTGCATTTCCAGTGTTTTTTGAAAGCATAGTGCAGTCCTGCCATCAACCATATCTGAAACCAGAGACCAGAATAAATCCATTGGGTTGGGATCCATGTGAGAATAGGTTTACTGACCTAGAAGACCAGGACGGCTCACTGAGTGTTGAATGTTGAGTTAACTAAATAAGTTGTTTCATCACAGACAATGGTGCGCTCCCATTCACTTCTATGGTGACCTGAAGCCTCTGGCCACCTCTTTGCAGGGCTCCGTTTAGGAGATAGGTGCAGGTCCCAGTGGTGGGACCCGCACCTATAAGACAATAGGGGGATATCCTAGCAATATGCCACCATTGTCTGTGATCAGACCACCCCTTTAATGATTACATAGGTTTATACAGTACGAAAGATTTGACTTTCAATACTGCATGTTTCCACTGTCTGGGTAGATTTTTTTTCTGCTTAGGGTGGCCATACACCATAGATAGCTGTCAGCCAAACATTCATTTGGCCAACATCTATTCCTCCCGACCCCATGGAGGCTTGACCCAGCCAAGCAGTCCTGTGTTCTCAATGCCTAGAGGAGAATAAGCTGCTTCCAGACACCTGACAGAAGATTATCTTTTGTGACAACAAAGACATGGTTGAAATCTAGTATGCCTGATCCCTCTTTCCCTCAACATCTGCCGACGGGGAGACACCCACATGCACATTAAACGGTTGGCCAGCTCAAAGAAGTAAGGTTGAGCCAACATTCATGTGTATGGCCATCTTAACTGGTGGCACTGAGCCTCAGTACGTGTAAACAAAAGAAAATGTGTATTAACACTTTACAACCAAGCACTTCTGAATAAATGTGAAATGATCAGAAATCTTCAAAGTGTAGATACCTGAGCGGCAGAGAAATTTTGCTGTAAATAAGTCATTTGTTGGGCCCTATTGGCAAGGGCCTGTTATATAATAAGACCGAACAGCCACGCTATCAGTCATATATATGGTCTCAGGTGCGAACGGTCAGCATATTTACACTGGTGCCTTGGGCTGGGTTTATACACGGTCAGGTTTTTAGATGCAGTTTTTGACACTAAAGATTATAATCAGACTACACAAATGAAGACGGAAACTCTGAGCTTTCACCACAATTATAAATGTCCTCATGTCTTCGTCTTCAAAAAATACATCTAAAAACCTGAACGTGGAAATCCGGCCTTGGTTTGCTCATGCTGTGACAACTGTAGTGAAATGATAATCGCAATGTGAATAAATGCTACTTAAAAATCATCTGCAGTTCTGTTCTGATGATCCCTTTTTCCAGGGCATACACACAGGGTGTACCTAACAACATCTGTGATGATTTCCTTTGTCTTCAGTTTTGTGGAAAAACAGGGTTGTTATCACCATTAGTAAAGACAATTATCGGAATGAAGCAAACGTTGCCAATAATTGCCTGGTTGGGAGTGATATTTGCATTTACATGCAGCAATCATCTCTTCTGTACAGGGATGAGTGATCACCACTACAGTTGCTCATCCCCATACAATGTAGTTGTTTGCTAGTAGTACATCCCTGTTTACACAGGGCAATCTGCGGCTGGCAAACAATGATCAAGTGGGCCAGCTATTGTGAATGAGCAATTGTAGGAACGTTCATTCCAGAGAAACGGCCGGATAATCTGCCTACGTAAAAGTGTCTTATGATTAACCCCTGCACAAGTAAGCTACAGTTATAACACAATGTACGGTAAGGCAGAGTTTGTCGATTTCTGTGCCAGACACTGTGCAGAAACGATAGTCATGAGAGATCACACTGCTGTCCGTGCAAGGACACCCCTAGAAACCACATTGGGTGTCGTCTTGCGGCCTAGTCCTACTCAATTGGGCTAAAGCCGTGAGAAGATTCGCTGCATTCTAAATACAAGACCATAGCAGAAACCCGAGGGTCAACCTTAGGTTTCTGCTGTGGATTTTTCCAACCTAAATTGTCCCAGTGTCAATAGTCTTAATATCTGAGTATCCACATGGAAACCTATAATGTGAGATTTCTGTGTAGTGTGAACTAGAGCTCATTGAGTAGTGATGTAATGTCAATAATGACTGACCATTGCATTTTTTAATAATGGCACCAAGTAAATTTCAGTGTTATGAAATGTACTGAATAGTAAATAGTAACAGATTTGCTTTGGCTGATTCCCTTGGGCTAATATTCTGTATCTTTATATGAATATTCTTAATTTAAATACATTCTTTATGTGATGATGAAGGCTGTTTTGTCACATCTGCGCCTAAGTGTAAAGACCGAGAGCACTGGGAATTAATGTGTGATCAGATCTGTTAGCGTAGAACGCTTTGTTTTATGTGTACATACTGCATAGTCGTTCCAGCCACATAACTCTGGTTCTGCCAATGTTTAAAAGATTGTCAGCCAGAATGGACATTTTGGGATCAATTATTTTCCCCTACTCCAAATAGTGCAGTTGGCTAAATGTAGTTGCAGCTGCCCATACCACTTTCTCAACAGGGCCTAGTGAAGTTTTCTTGCTTAAATGATGACTTAGGCCTCTTGCACATGGCCATTTTGCATACGGCAGGTCCGCAATACATGGGCACCGGCCCGTGTGCACTCCACATCACGGATGCGGACCCATTCACTTGAATGGGTCCGCAATCACGGAAATGCGGAACGGAAGCACCGCAAAAAAAGGAACATGCTCTATTTTTTGTGGTGAGGACGGATCATGGACCCATTCAAGTTGAATGGGTCTGGATCCATCCCGGCCACCGCATGGACGTTGCCTGTGCATTGGGGGCTGCAAATTGCGGTCTGCAATGTACGGAACATGCCCGGCTAGGATATGCCCCCATTGTCTGATGGGTGCGGGTCCCACTTCTGGGACCCGCACCTACAACGACAACAGAGCGGGGAGAGCTGTGGCTGGAGGACCCTGGATTTCCTGGGGTCCGTCCACCACCAAGCACTGCTCCTTGCTGCTCCCATAGAAGTGAATGGGAGCTCATTGCGCACGCGCGGCCCCTGCTCCCATTTATTTCTATGGTGTTTTCGGCGGCCCCATAGACATGAATGGAGGGCGGCTGCGCCCTCCTTTCATTTCCCCGCTCTGTGCTCATTGTAGGCGCGGGTCCCAGAGGTAGGACCCACACCTATCAGACAATTGGGGCATATCCTAGCGATATTTCTCCATTGTCTGAGATTGGAATACCCATTTAAGTATACACCAGTTACAATCTGGCTTAGATTTCAAGCAGGCACACAGACCAAAGGAGGATGCGCTAAATTTAATTTAGGCGTGCACCTTCTGTCATAGGTTAAAAGGGTTTCCCAGGATTTTATAACCAACAACCGGGACCCCCACTGACCAGCTGTTTGAGAAGGCACCAGGGCTCCTGCGGGCGCCAAGGCCTTCTCACAGCTCACCAAGTACAGCGCCGTCCCTTGTATAGCGTCTGTGCTTGGGATCACGCTCAGCCCCATTAACTGGAATGGTCCTAGGCTACGTGACCGAAGAACCTGTCGTCACTGGCCGCTGCACTACTGCAAGTGCCTCTGCCTTCTCAAGCAGTTGATCGGCAGGGGTCCCGGGTGTGGGACCCCAACCGATCAGATACTCTGAAAACACCTTTAAGTGCATCCTTCGGCAGAGCAGGGGATATCAAGACTGGCATAGTACACGCAGATCTCCCCCTGTATGCTTACAAATCTCTATCCAAATGGACTTGAAAAGTATTAATCGGTAACAAAATCTACCGTATCTAACAACTTGTTCATAATGTATAGACCTCTAGTTCTAGCAGGTGCAGACAGAAATGGTTATTACCTCATATGCATTACTGCATAAGTTGAGAAGAGTGAATTCCCGGGTGATAATGGTGGAAAAACACTAATTGGTCTAAGTTAATGAGGGCAGAACCTCCTCATGATGGCCGTGGCAGTAATGTAGTATGACATCCATTGTAAAGTGCTCCAGTCTATGTTGGTGCTATATTAGAAATGGCTCAAATTTTTTGGGTGATGCTGGACAAAGACCAAAGTGCCGTCACTTGCTGTAATTTCGTGGCTAAAAAGTTTTCATGTTCCTTCTGTACCGCAATGTGTATTTATTGTCCTCATTAATAGCTTGTGTGGTTGTCTTTTTATTGTGCCAGATACATCAACATTTCATCAGTTACTTTTCCCTTTATATTATAATGATCTCTATGTAAAAATATTTAGAGCTATTTAATAAGTAGGTCTGTGGTTGAAAGTTGACTAAAACAGTATGTGGTGAGCCTGGCATGGTGCCTTTTCAGCAGGCAAAGACATGAAGAGCTAACAGCACAAATAGGATTTATTGTGTTTTATAGTTTTGGGCGTACGCTTAATAAAGATACTGAATTATATTATCTTTTATGCACAATTCTGGGCAGCTTAAAGGCATGTTCACACGGGCTATATATCTTGCAGACCTACTGGCATGGAATTGTGGGTGGAAAATCCACAGCCTTTACAGCAACAGTAAATTGGCTAGGGCAGCGCTAAAGACTGCTCATTAGTGCTGGTGACATCACCGGGCTCACTGTTAGGAGGAAGCCTCCCCCTAGCAGTGTCCAGATGTAAACAAACAGCCCTTGCCCTTCACAATTCACTGCAGTGAGCAGGGTGGGCTTTAGCGCTGTCAGAGCCTGTAAAACTGCTGAGCTAAAACTTGCCAATCAGAGCCGATGACATCACTGAGAACACTGCTAGGTGGAAGCCTTCCCCTAGCCGTGCGAGAACAAAAAATACATTGCAAGGCTATATAGCACAGGGTAAGGCCTCCTGCACACGACCGTTGTGTGCACCCGTGGCCGTTGTCCCGTTTAACGTGTTTTTCTGCTGTCCCATTGACTTTCAATGGGTCTGTGGAAAAATCGGAAACTGCACCGTTTGGCAGCCGTGTCCGTGATCCGTGTTTCCTGGCCGTGAAAAAAATATGACCTGTCCTATTTTTTTCACGGCCAACGGTTCACGGACCCATTCAAGTCAATGGGTCCGTGAAAATCACGGATGCACACAAGATTGTCATCCGCGTCCGTGATCCGTGTCCGTGATCCGTGTCCGTTTTTTCCTATCATTTCAATGGCAAACTTGACTTAGATTTTTTTTTCATTTTTCATGTCCGTGGATCCTCCAAAAATCACGGCAGACCCACGGAAGAAAAAACGGGCACGGATCACGGTACAACGGAACCACGTTTTGCGGGACGTTAAAAAATACTGTCGTGTGCAGGAGGCCAAAGGGTGAACATCGGGACATCCACTGGATAGTTCAGTGGATGCGCAGTTGGCTGTTGAATAGACACCAGAGGGTTGTTGTTAATGGTGTGCATTCTGGGGAGAGACAAGTTTCAAGTGGTGGACCTCAGGGGTCTGTCCTGGGTTTTATTATTTTTAATATCTTTGTAAGTGACATGGGAGAAGGTTTGGTAGGTAAGGTTTCCCTGGTTGCTGCTGACACAGAAGTGTGTAACAGGGTAGATATTCTTGAGGCATTAGTAATATGGATAAAGATTTGCTCTGGATAAATGGTCTTAACAATGGAAGCTGCAGTTCATGGAACCCTCTATCATATTGGCAGTTCTGTTAGCCAAGACTTCAGAAGAGAAGGATTTAGGTGTCCTGATACCAGACAGCTTCAAAATGAGTTCACAGTGTGGCCAGGCAGCTGCAAAAGTAAGTAGGATGCTTGGCTGTATAGCTAGATGTATAACCAGTAGGAAGAGAGAGATTGTGATCCCACTGTATAGAGCGCTAGTGAGACCTCATCTGGAATACTCTAGGTCTGGAGACCCCACCTACAAAAATATATAGATACCATAAAACAGGTGCAGAAGCAGGCTGCAAAAATGGTAGAGGATTTGACGTGCAAGAACGTTGGTCCTGAAGACTACAATAGTTTACTATTGCAGTCTATGGGATTATGATACTGTGCAATAAAAACCGCACCTTGTGCACAGCTTTTCAGGCAGTTAGCTATGACAAGCCTGGGAACCTTCCCAAGGCCTCAAGCTGTCATGGCAACCAATCAGAGCACGAGAGTTCTGATTGGATGGCAGAGGGTGTCCCATCCTTCCGCCTCACCCTACATATGCCGTGATTGCTATTGTCATTGTGGGAGGGTGCTGGTTGTATTACACAGCTGGCCCCCAGTGTTTGTCGAACGGTCTCAGCTCAACTATAATAGGCCAAAGAAAGGTAAGTGGAACCAGTAGGAGACAAAGTGGGACAGTGCTTTCTATGGCTAGAGACTGCCGGGGGTCACACCAGTCAGAACTCTCCTCCAATTTTTTTTATTTTTTTTAACAGTCTCCAAAGATTGAAACTACATTTATATCTCCACTCAAGGTATTCCAGTAGTCTGTTCCGGCAGAGGAACTGACCACAGAAATGACTGTATTCAGCATGGCCGCCGGGCACTATCTGATCCCTATTGATTGTAATGTGATTTGAAGGGGATCCAGCAACATTGTCAGGCAGAAAGCCAGAAAGTCACCAGATCCCATTATAATAAAAAGTGATCTGGCGGTGCACGTCAGTGTCTGGTCTTTAGCAGAGAAGTAAACCTACCCTTAGCCACTGATTACAGCAAACCATTGATGAAAATTAGGCCTGTCTCATAGATCTTATTTTTTGCTCCAGAGGAAGCAGACCAAACCCTCCCAGACAATGTTGGAACAAGAAAAGATATCTGATGAAGGCACCAGTCTGGTGACATGTAGTAGTGTTATATTAAAGTGGTAATCCAATTTCTCAACAAAAAAAAAACATGTGCCGGGCCCCTCATCTGGTGTCGGGGGTAGCCAATCAATGGCAGGCGGGGATGGGGACGGGCCTCCCCAGCATTGCGGGTGACGCTAGGGAGGCTCGTCTCCGTCCCCGTCTGCCATTGGCTGCTCCCGCCCCCGACACCAGATGTTTTCATCCGTGTGTGTGCAGGGAGACGCAGCAGCGGTGCAAGGACCGGGGTAAGTATATTACCAGTGAGGGGCCCGGCACATTTTGGGGGGGTTTTGAGAAATTGGATAACCCCTTTAAACTATTCAAAGGACTCCTAACTTTATGGGGCAGCGCTAACTTCACTGTGTTTTACGGACTATGCCTTCTGAATGCATAAATTCCACTGCATTGTGGCTCAATGTATAAATGTGTACCTCTCATGACAATTCAAAGTTTTACAAGTTGTTGGACCCTATTTCCAGCAGTAAATCTAGAATATACGTTACCCTCCATGTTTTGTTGCTTAGAGCAGGCTATTTCTTCTTTTCCTTCTTTTATAATGTGTAAATCCCCTGTGAGCACCAGCTGAGCGTCCTCGGTTTCTGTCTTCAGTAAAGAGAATGTTGATGTATGGCACCTAATAGGTCACCTGTCAATTGGAGAGTCCAAAGGGGATAGTAAAATTAAAGTGACAGAAAGCACACATTTGGACACAGGTGCTACTCCTTTCAGCACAAATGTGCAGACTATGAGGCGCCATGCTTCTTATACATAACGTGCTTGTAAACACCACCTCGAAAAATAGTTGGGGACCTTGCTCAGGGATTGCAACACTACCAGCTTAACCACCTAACTGTTTTGCCTGAGACCAGCTTGTGTAGTGGGGAAAAGTAGCTAACTGGATGGGGGAGGGTTGCTTTAGATGCTGCTATCTCCTGAATGGTAGCAGCTCGAAACACGCAACTGGTCTTGTTTGAAAGCTGACATTCCAGTCTTTTATAGAAGACCAAAATGAAATCGAATCGGGAATAATTGCGGGGAAAACCTGCTTTTACTTTCACTTTCAGCTGCATTCACAACATCCCAATTTGTGTCAGTGATATCTTCCCCTGTACTGAACATATTGCTGGTATTGTCTGAAAGCTTGGAATGCCAAATTTCAAACAAGACCAGTTGCATGTTTCTAGCTGCTACCATGGAGGAGATAGCGGCATCTAAAGCAGCCCTCCCCCTCCTGTTAGCTACTTTTACCACTGCTGGAGCTGGACTCAACCAAAACAGTTAGGTGGTTTAAGAGTACTTGTCACCATGAATTGCAATGCAATCTGCAGGCAGTAGGAGATAGAGCTGAAGGAGCTGAGCCGATTGATCTATAGTTTTGCCCCCCTTGCTGGCTTGATTAATTTTCTCCATCACATTGTATATTGCTTGTATTACTACCAACTCTGCAGTGCACATACGAGGTGGCCAGTACAGGAGCTGCTGTGCATGACTGCTTTTGTGTGCTCCCATGGTCCCTTCCACCAGAGAGGCCAGAGCCTTTCCCTATAATGTGCAAGCATGGCCACCACTGCTGGATTGCAAGGTGGTCTTAACCCCTCGATAGAAGCAGTGTATAATGTGATGGAAAAATGAATCAAGCCAGCAAAGGAGGCAATATGGATAATAACAATACATTAGTAAGTGCCTTGTATTAACTTTCTCTACATGATAAATGTCATTTTCTGAAGTGAGAAAGGACAATTAAGGACAATACTGTATCTGGTAGATAAAACAGAATTTAATTAAAAGACAAAATAAAAAACAAAAGTGAAGATTAAAGTTGCTGAGTAGTTACCAAATATAATCATAGAAAAATGAAACGTGGATCACATTTAAACTGGAAATGTAAACCATCAATAAATTGTAAGTTAAAGGGGTTATCCCATGACTAGTGTAAAAAATCTTTCTAACAAAGGCAGAACCAGCCCTATACCTCACATCCAGAGATTTCCCTATTCATTGCTCTGCTAGATTTATATTGAGTTGGCATCTCAAGGGGCGTGTCCATTCTGCTGCAGTTCTCTCCCCCATCACAGCTCAGGAAACAGTTGAAGGATGAAACTGAGCATGTGCGGCCACCTTAGTGAGCTGGGACAAAGAAATAAGAAAAAAAAAACAGCAAGTAGAGCTATACATATACATTGTATTAAGTAACTCAGTGGCTATGCAAAATTTTTAATTACCGTTACATGCAAATAGCAAAAAAGTTAGACCCAGTTGCTGGTTTGAAATAATGTTATTTTTCATGGGACAACCCCTTTAATAAAAAAACAGTAATTTTACGTGGAACTTGAAATAATCATCTACTGTAGAAAAGGTGAGACATTGGTGACATGCTGCAGATCTCTGATTTTAAGCAGTAGTAATATGCTGGAAGATGTAGCTTACCACCCGCCTTGGGCAGCATTACAAAAGGCCTCTATCCAGAGAAGTACTCTTTTGTGATGCAAGTAGAATGAGGAACAATGTCAAAAGGTCCTTGTTTATTTGTTATGTAGATTAGAGTTAGTGCTCCTTGTGTGAAGCTTTGTGTAAAAAAAGCTCTTTTCCCTCTATAGAATTATTACCAAATTACAACAGACAGTAATATGACTTTTCACAACTAGTGGAAGGTAGAAATCTCCCACATTTATTATAATTTCAGCCACTTAAAGGGGACTATTAAAGTAAGTTATGTGTCACAGCAGTGAATGTGACCCTGCTGTACAAACCAACCAGTTTGAATGTGGGGAAACTGTAAGGCTAGTTTCACACTAGCATTAAACATCTCCAGGAGGCTGTGTCGGCAGGGAGCAGCCTGCCAGAGATGTCTGGATCTGGCATTGCTGGAAGCTGCCTGAAGACCCGCTGGCCCCTAGCGGCTATCAGGTTGCGTCCAACATTGCCGGATCCAGATATCTCTGGCAGGCTGCTCCCTGCCGGAACAGCCTCCTGGAGATGTCTAACGCTAGTGTGAAACTAGCCTAAGGACATTATCCTGGCAGTCCTCGTATTCACCCTTCAGCACAGAGATCTGGGGTTCACTGGGGAAGAGCCAATTGGCCACTACCTTCTGAGATAATCCCATGGGGGTCAGATACACTGGTGCGCAGCACCGAGGAGTCAGGCAACATAGTTTGAACAGGTAAAGGTAATGGAAATAAACATCACCAAATGGCGCTTACCCAGCGCTTCAGTTATGCAATAGAGATGGCAAACAGCACACGGGTCAGCAAATTCTTTGTCAATAGCTTTATTGCAAGGATTTGCGGCTCAATGCGTTTCGGGGAAGGCATAAAATCCCCTTCACCAGGAGCAAGAATAATAATAAAAACCGGGTACAGGTAGTACACATATATACACACATAAATAACATCAAATGACCGCCAAAATGACATCACTTCCGGTTTCCGGACAAACCGGAAGTGGTGCGTTCCACTGTGGAATGCACATTGTACATGAGATAACGAGTGATGGCAATACATGTATTAATAAAAAAAAAAAATGCATAGGAGTAATGTGGGATAGTGCACAGGTGGGACCTGATGTGGGAGGCCTGAAAAAATATAAAGTTACTTTGAGGAGACGGCGCTCGGTGGAGAACATGGAGACCGGAAGTACAATGACTTCCGGTCCAGACCCGGTGAGATGCACAGATGGAACGCATGAGGGCCCGTGTGCATGCACTCCAAAGGAACGCATGGGGCATTGTGCGTTCCAAGTGCAAAAGATTACAACGGCAGCCCGGTGGGAACAAATGGAGGTTTAGGTGTAAATGAACGCCAGTGGGTTCATGAGAAGGGTGGGGGTAGGGCACATAAAATAACATCTATATGCAAGTGGGGGAAAATGAATCTCATGCATATAAGGACTCACATTGGTACCGGTATAAACAAAATATAGCAGTACCTAAAAGAATTGCGTATAAATATTATAATAATAATAAGCATACAGATGGTAAAATATACGCAATAGAACAGTACAGTCAGATAAGCACTAATCCAAAAATAGAGATGTATAAAAGAGAACACATACTTTTGTACGATACTATCTACGTATCAGGACATATTGGAGGTGAGAGACCCCACCCCTGATATGATGGGTCTCCCTGGTGGATTTACTAGAGATTTGTGTATCTTAGGTAGAAAGTAGAAACGTGCCATAGACTGATGTGATATTTTGAGGAAGTTACTCTCCTTTTTATCAATGATGCCTAACGTGTACCCCTCATCGACAAGTGTTGTTAGTTGCTTTCTATACTCTTTGGTGGGATCGGAGGGTAGAGTTTGATAGTAAGTCTTGTCAGAAAGAATCCGAAGGGATTCCGCAATATGGTAGGAGGCATCCTTGAGCACTATGCCGCCCCCTTTATCAGCGCTTTTAAGAACAATCTCATTGTTACCAGAACTGGACAGTGAGACTGAGTGAGTAGAAATATTCAATGGATTATTGGGAGAGGGTTGAGAGTGAGAGGTACTCACTGGGGTCGGAGAGCAAGAGGGGTTTTGTCCTGGATTGTCTCTACTGGGATGGGAAGGAATACGTACTGTGTTGTTAACTGTTGTACTAAGTGGAGGTGATGGTCTAGAATGTTTGGGGGATACATACGAGCGTGGTGATCGTCTAGGGGAGTAATTCCTGTTGGGAGGAGCACTGTTAATTTCTCCCTTAAATATGACGGTATGTGGGAATACATGCCCACTTGAGATTATTGTAATTATGTTTTGACTTTTCTGTATCTTTTTTCCTTTCCCACACTCTAATTGTATCACTTTTGTAGTCTGCTAGATCTCTTAGGAGTTTGTTAGGTTTATTCCTGACCTCGTTGTACTTAAAGACTCTCAAAATAGTTATTTTATTGGATCATTGGCAATGGTTGTTGGAAAAGGTGTATAAGGCATATTTCAGTTTGGTAACCAAATCTATGCAAATGCGTTTACGTTTAGTGATGAGTGTTCTCATATATTTGACAGAACACTCATCAAAAATCTCCATCCATCTCGTACAGAAAAGTTCATCTTCAAGGAAGGTGGGTTTGAAGGACAGTCTCAATCCCCGGGGTATTATTCAGATGGAGAGGTACTTGGATAAAATATACCCATCTATTTCATTACGAATAAAGTCCTTAATTATTCCCAAATTGTTGGCATCTGTCCTTACTGTAGTCCCTTCAGTATAATTGATAGTAGTGTTGAGCTAAGTCCCATTAGGCTTGGCTTTCAGTTTATCGGCATATTCTATTGGTATCGAGCTGGTAACTTCCCTCTTGACTCTTTTGATTAACCGGGTGGTGTCCGTAGTAAGATAAGTCCATCCCGAGTCAGCCTCATAACCTCCGTTCGGCAGCGGTGGTACCCCTAGCCGATCCATACAGTGGACACGTAAAAAAAAAAAAAAAAAAAAAAAAGATGAGGAGGTTAACAAATGCTACCTGGGTCAAAGGTATCCTGAATGTAGTGTTAAACATAGTTTGAATACAGGCTAAGTAGTAGCGTAACCAGAAGACAGATCCGAGGTCGGGTCAGGGGGCCAAGAAGCAGTACAAAGAACAGGCAAAGGTCAGGGAGAGAGTCTTTTGTCAGGCAGGAGAGGATATATTGCCTTCGCTTGTTTACTAAAAACTTATAGCTCAGGCACTCTCTTATCTGGGGAATGTTTTCAGCCAGACATCGGCTGGGGAAACACTTGGATGAGCGCACACTGGCCTTTTAAGAAGGAGCACACATACACCCTATAGAATAGGCTGGGAGGTGAAACAGAAAATATACAGGCCGCAGCCTGCACACACTATCATAATCATCCTATGTCTAGTTTCTCTAGACAGCTTTGCTTCTCTTAGGTGGTTTTGTTTGCAGAACATTAACTAGCGAAAAGACGGTCACCTAAGAATAGACAGTAACCGCTCATGCACCTCTGCTCAACGCCTCATGATTAAGTTGGCATTTGGCCCACCAGAAAAGACCACATGCACAGGAACCAGGATATGCCTATTATGTGAACCAGGATATGCCTATTATGTGCCTTATATCAGTTCATCTTTTTAAAGGGGTTGTCTAGGTTCAGAGATGAACCCGGACATACCCATATTTTCACTCAGGCAGCCCCACCAAGATGAGCATCGGAGCATTTCAGCGCAGGGCAAAGACATTTTCAGGAGATGCTGAAATGCTTCGATGCTCATCTTAGTGGGGCTATCTGGGTGAAAACATGGGTATGTTCGGGTTCATCTCTGAACCCCGACAACCCCTTTAAGCATTTTCTATCTTTTACATTCATTTATTTTTTGGTTTGACTGTGAAAAAGATATTTCAGTGACATTTTAGGGGAAATTCATTACGTATAATGAATATGCATTATATGATATTAAAAAGAGCAGAATTTGTTGTAGTAACTCTCTGCTCCTCGGGTCGGATGAACCTCTTGGCCATCTCCTCCCTGAGTTCCTGCATATGTCAGAAAATATATATATTATTTTAGCCCATGCAGATCCCTAATCATCTCAACAGGAAGAGAGCATGATCGTGTTATTAAATTACATAATTTGCATTGCTGAAACCAGTTATATATTAATGTGAATGAATGAAAATGTATAAATCACTTATTTTTCTATTTTAGCTCAGTTTAGATAATGTTCAGCAGCGACATTTTACATTTTTGTAACTTGGGCAGAAATATGACTGTTTGCCCGTAACAACTCACACTCATTTGGGAAGTTAATTAACACCAGGATAGCACGTTACATAGAAGACCCACATCATGGTAAAGGATTTTACATTTTCGAGTGCATTTAATCTGTTTGAGGTCTCCTAGGAGTGTAGAAGGAAGCTTCAGGTTGCTCAAGCGGACACTATGGTCTTTCTGACAAAACAGTGCATTATACATGAACTGCATAAGCATTAGATGAAATCTCTGCAGAACCCAAATGAGTGACAGATAATGATTAGATAATTTGCCTTGTGCTTTTTGTGGAGAAAAAATCCTTTAATAATCTCATCAAAATAAAGCGGATCATTAGCAGATATCTGCTGGATATTGACAGCGCCAATTGTCTATGGTTCACTGGACTGACAATGGACTTCAGTGGGATTTGGCATATATGTTGTGCTAGCGCTAGACATTTAGGGGAGGATTTATTGTTTTGGTTCAAAAAAGCAGGAAAAAGTAGCAAATTGCTCAAAAAAAGGGGTGCTGGCCTAAAACTTATAGACAGATTTATTAATATTAAAGGTGAAAATTGCACACGTTTTCGTGCAAATATACGCCTGCTTAGATTTCATTTGCTGACTTTTAGGCAGTCTAGAATGCCCTGTATTTATAAAAGGGGCTATCCAGAAATGTGATTATAATGGCCTATCCTCAGGATGGGTCCTCATTATCATATTGGCGGGGGTCTGACTCCCTGGACCCCCAGTGAGCGCTTAGGCATCTTGCAAGGCCAGTGACGTCATCGTACATACGTCATGTGGGCGGCTTAGGTGCAAGTCAGTCCCATTCAAATGAATGAGGCTAAGTGCAATACCAATCACAGCCACTATACTATGTACGGTGTTGTATGAAGCCCCAATGGACCAAAATATCTGACCGTTCCCAAATAGGCTATAGCAAAGCTTTCTCAGGATCATGCCATATAGTAAGTGCTTATTAAAGTGCTATCTCCTTTTAATACTCATGGCTGAATTCCAATTGAAACCAAGTTCTATGATTTAGAAGCAGTAATACTTTACCCCCTGCAGAGTTGTTAGTGAGCACACTGTCTGTACATGTAACATTCACAATATCTGTAGTTACTGATAACAGACTATTTCCTATATAAACCGGGGGCTCATGTCTGCTCTGCTCACTTAGCATGTCATTGTATGGAGCACAGTTGTACTAGTGCGGTACCAGCTTGTAACTGCTATGTTATCGAAGACTGGAAATTTGTAATTGGAAATTGCTAAATTAATTTCCTAGAAAGTATACTGTGGGTGTGCTAAGCTGAACAGATTTGGAAGAATGAGATGAGTAATGGACTGCAGCAGTCTTGTAAGTTGGATGTTCTACCAAATTCTTTGGAAACTTGGAAGATATAATACATAAAGGTCAAGATTAAAATATCATTAAGGTGTTTTGAACACCTTAAGTGCAAGTTCAGCTAGTAAAGAGGATCACCGTCTGGGGTACTGTCAGCTTTAAACCATTGTAGCCATACACTGATTTCAGTTGCCGCTCCTGCAGCATTACAGCATCAACAGGTGACTTGGATGCAGCTGCGTAGTAAGTGTTGAGCGAACTTGTGTTTTAAAGTTCAGTGTACAAGGTTCGGGTTATCTAAGAATTCCGTTATTGATTCCGCTACCACCAACTATAATTTATGGTCGCTGGTAGCGTAATCCATAACGGAATTCTTAGATAATCTGAACCTGAACCTTATACGCCGAACTTGAAAACACAAGTTCGCTCAACACTAGTAGCGACCAATGGTTTGTGTTTGTTAGCGATTTTAAGAAATGACAAGTTCCCTTTGAAGATACTTTACCGCATGCAAAAAAAAAAAAGATTATATATTCAGGCTCGTGTTTTTCCCCATTGTGATGTCAGTGGGGAAAACCAACCACATAAATCCAAATACAACTCCATCTACAGGACACAGTATGGTTTGAAGAAAGCATGCCAAACTCTCAGATCTGCTAAGTTTTAATTGCATGGTTTGGATGGAACTTTTTATTCCCAGCTATGAAACTTCTGAGCAATATGTTAAAGTACTGCAGTGGTGAAAGTGGCGGAACACGCTTTGTGTGAATATGGCTTTGATGGCATCTTTTGTTTTATGAAAATATATGCAACTTTCTAATAAACTCTGAAACAGTGGCAACTCCTCCCAGTCCTACTAAGACAATGGAGGACATTTACTAAGCCCGTTGATGGCATAAACTTAGTCTGTGTAGACCTGTGCCAGATTTATCACTGGCTCAGGATGGATGGTACATGCTGTGCAGGGATAGACACATTTCTGTCTGTATACCATCTGTTGGTTGGCTTACTCTGAGACAGAATGTCACAACTCAGGCCACGCCTCCTTCCTGCAAAGCCACACCCTTCCAGCTAAGCCTGCCCCTTTTCAAGTGAGTCAGAGAAAATTGGAGAAACCCTAATTGCGCCAAAATAGCACCAGTGTTGCACCACTTTTCGGACAGATTCTAGCCACAGACACATTAATCAATCTGGGCCAGTGTATCAGTACTCTCCGTCCATGAGCAGTGCAGCTGTTTTAAGGTGCTTTAAGTGTATGTCTAAGGCTACTTTCACATTAGCGTTTTTTGCAGATCCGTCATGTATCTGCAAAAAACGCTTCCGTTACTATAATGCAACCGCATGCATCCGACATGAATGTATCTGTCTTCTATAGCCATGGCGGATCTGTCATGAACACCATTGAAAGTCATTGGGGGAGACGTTTTCTATTGTGTCAAAGAAAACTGATCCGTCCCCATTGACTTACATTATGTGCCAGGACTGATCCGTGTTGCTCGGCACCACATCGCAGACAGAAAAGCGCTGCTTGCAGTGTTATTCTGTCCGCTATGGGAGCGCAACCAAACAGAACGGAATGCATTTTGGAGCATTCTGTTTCATTTAGTTCAGTTTTGTACCCATTGACAATAAATGGGAACAAAACTGAAGCGTTTTCTTCCGCTATTGAGATCCTATCACAGATCTCAATACCGAAATTAAAAACGCTAATGTGAAAGTAGCCTAAGGCTGGGTTCACATCATGTTTTTCCCATCCGTTTAACGTGTACAAAAAACGTATACATTAAATGGATGCCTCAGATTGATGCCATACAGGGGAGTTCCATTGTAAAAAAAAGTATACATTTTTTTTTTTTACCAGACTGTGCAGGATACAAGAACGTGGTGTGCTGCGTTTTTGTATCCTTTTTCTAACGTATATGTCAAACAAAGTCATAAAACATGATGTGAACCCACCCTAATTAGGACATACGTGCTGTGGATTTGCTACTGTAGCAATTACCGCACCAGCAATTAAGAAATCATTGACATGCTGCCAAAAAAATCTGCATCGTAAATTGAGCTCTCATGTGGATTATTGCAGAATACCAGTTTAGGCCCTTTGTAATGCAGAAGGTAAAATCCATGGGAAGTCTGCATATATAGTAAATCATGCAGATTATGCTGAAGACTTGCCTGATACCGGCAGGAAAATTGCAATAGCTGATAAATGATATAGTCAGTTGGTGCTCGTTTACTTTCATTTACATGGTGCTATTATTTTTTTTATGTAATCATTCGTGCAATCATTTATTTCTTCCGTTCCTGCTGAAAAAAGATGATTTTTCTGTTATCATAAAAGATGCGATCAAATGTGCAAATTATCTTTTGCCGTTCGATTATTCTTGTGGCAGTGTTTGGGACCAAACGTTTTTAGGCTCTGTCCCCTCGTGTTAATGGCTTTTTAATTGTGCATAAACTTTAGACTATAGTAAGAAGTTGATACTCTAGGTATACTAACAAGTTGCAGAATATTTCATTATACAATGAAGGAGCATTGGAAGAAGGGCCCCGTTACTGCCACCTGTTCTGGTCCTCAGTGCATTGGATCTGAGAACAATAGCCATTATTACTCAGCAACATCATTTAAAATACTAACAGATTAATATCTAGAAAGTAGGGCTGGATATTTCTGTAAAAAAAGAATAATAATCTTTATTATTTTCAATTTAAAGATGATTATTTTTATTTATTTATTTAAAAAATAAAATAAAAATTCTGGTGTATTTTTCTGTCCAGCCTTCCCGAGGAGTTGTTGGAGGCTTTGTTTCACTTCACTGGACTGGAGCCAGGGAGCGCAGGGCTGGCGGAAGAGGAGGGATAGATCTAGGATCTGGTCCACTGATGAGGCGGGGATTGGGGGGGGGGGGGGTGCAGCATAGGAATGAGGATATCAAACCAAAAGTGGTGGCACCCACAAGCACCTCCACCATCAGGAGACAAATAGGCCCCCGGCTGCCATGACAATGCATCAGTGCCCTTCTATTGTGTTTGTGAGGGGCGATGGTGACAGGGAACCTCTGTGCTGCTATTGTCTGCGGCATCTAGGAAGTTAAAGGGGTTGTCGAGGTTCAAAGATGAACCCAGACTTATCCCCTTCTTCACCCAGGAAGCCCCTCTGAGATGAGCAGACGATCTGAATCGCACAGGGCAAGGGCTTTTTCAGGTACTGGGTTGCTGCTGGTGTTGTATTGAGTTGCTGCTAGGTAAAGGTTTCCACCTAGTAGTGTACCCGGTGATGTCACCGGCACTGATGGGCGGGCTTTAGCGCTGCCCTAGTCTGTAAAACCTCCGCCTAGCAGTGTAAGTTTGTAGACAAAAACTACATCTTCGGGCACTAAAAGGGTGAATTAATCACATGAATTGGATTCATCACACAGCCCTGCTAGAAAGTAAACATTTGGAAACGTGATCAAGTTCCCTGCCCTGCTGTTTGAGGGCCTTTCAAATTTTGCTTTAAAATGACAAGTGTAAAGGAATCTGCCATTGCATATTAATTAGTGTGTGAAAGTAGTTTTCCTGTTTTGCATTGTGTGTACTCTGAGGGGACCAATAGTACGCCTGAGAAAAAAAAGAAAGGAACAGGGAGGAATTGCAATCATTTATATGAAAGGGTTTCATTTTGTACAATTCTATTCAAGTGGAAAAAGCTGAAAGCAAGAGAATTAGTGCAGTGTCCATTCAAGGGAAAGTAAAGGCCATTGCTTCCTGGCCAGTGCGGGGGTTTCTATATGATCACTACAGGCGAGTTCCTGGATGTGGACACTCTTCAGCTTGACATCAGCTGTACAGTGACGTCTCTCGATTGATCAGCCCAGCTTTTAACGTTATCGGGTCTTCTATAACAAAACCCCATCTGCTTGCAGAATAAGAGAAGAATAAGAGTTCCACATAGTTTACTGTGCAATATATATCAAGAGTGAGATGCAGTGTGAAGTGAAATAGTAGACTTCATGTACAGAACCATCTCTCAGTGGAGCAGCAGATGCCGACAGAGCACGCCACTGGGAAGTTTGCACCTCACTCCCAGGCATCAGGAGGATGCATACTGTAGCAGGCAGAAACATTGTGGTGGCATGATTTTCCATTGACCTTCATAGGTCTCCTGTGTGTCTTAGATTGCCATTGATAGACGTGTACTCTTAGCTGTAGTTCAATGTAGTCTGGGTGATGCAGAAGGACTAATGATATAACCTGGGGCATGACAACTTGGTAGAATTAATTCTTTGAGTTGGACATTTTTTTTAAAACAATTTCATGTTGATTGCTATACATGAAAACTGGGCTAGAGAATCTAAATATAATTCCTATCTATCCAGCTGGGACATGCGTACAAGAATGGGGGCCCTATTTTAGCATAAGGCCCCATGCACACGCCCAACAGTCGTGTGCATGGGTCCACAATTCCGGAGATGCGGAACAGAGTCACGGAACGGAACACCGGAAGCACTACGGAGTGCTTCCGTGGTGTTTCTTTACGTTGTTCTGCACCGCAAATAAATATGACGTCATTTTTTTTTGCTTTTTGCGGTGCATGGACCCATTCAAGTTTAATGGGTCAGGCCCGCTGCACGGATGTCGCCCGTGCATTGGAGACCGCAGCTGCGGTCCCCAATGCACGGAACGGCCACACAATGGCTGTGTGCATGAGGCCTAATGAGGCCAAAGAACATTGTGGGTGGAGTTGTGAAGTTATGAAAAATTCAAGTGCGATGATGGGGAACGGTGATTGTGCAGCCCCCCCGTCATTGAAACCCTCATATGCCTCGTTCATTGCATCTGAGGCTACCATTTAGGCCGTTCAGGGGTTAATAAGGGTAATTTCTGCCCCATAGTATAAAATAGGAAAGGAATCATTGCATAACTGGCTTCGTTATTTCTGTAATGTAGTGTACCCCTTTACTGCATGTAGTATCTCCCAAACTCATTGCATCAATGTGGAACAGACTACTGCACACATATGATGGAGGGGAGTATCTAATTTCTGCTGTGGAGATGGGGCACTATAGGGGGCATTTGTCACTGGAAGCATTATAGGGACATTACTGGGGCATTACTCACTGGGGGCGCACTGTAGGGGGATTACTTACATGGTGTTCATTACTTGTGGCACTATTGGGGAATTTTTAATACTGGGGACACAATAGGTGGCATTACTGGAGACTTTATGTAATGAGACATTACTGTGAGCACTCTGGTGGAATTTGTTATACTGGGGACACTGGCAGCACATTTTTTTTTACAGTACAGTATTTGGGGGCTTTGGGGAACACAGTCGACACAGTATTGGGGGTGGCAGCAGGATGGGGAGTTGAGAAGGAGGAATGATGGAAAAATTAGTGATCTAAGACAGGCATGCTCTACCTGCGGCCCTCCAGCTGTTGTAAAACTACAACTCCCACAATGCCCTGCTGTAGGCTGATAGCTATAGGCTGTTTGGGCATGCTGGGAGTTGTAGTTTTGCAACAGCTGGAGGGCCGAAGGTGGAGCATGCCTGATCTAAGATATCTGTGTGGCAAACTCTCCAGACATGAGACATGAATGAAAGAAATCATAGCGGTTTGGTACGAATGGAGAAGATAAGGGAATAGAACATCTACATCAGATGAGCTGTCACTGGATGTAATAAGTATGTAACTATGTATTCTCCTGTAAGTTTAGTAGTGCTGAAAAACCAGGCAGCATACAGAAGGTAGGGATCGCTGCTATGACCTGTTCTCACCTCCTCAGGCCCCCCTCCATTTCTTAAATAGAGCCAACCGGAGGAGGACAGAACATGGTAGCTGGTGCTGGCCACCACATAGGGACAGCCTCCAGGGAGGTTGTGCTGGAGTAGTATATTGTGCTGCATTGGGGGATTTGGTTTTGCTGGGACAGTATTTTGTTCTGCAGTGTGGTATTTGGGTCTGTTGGGGCAGTATATGGTGCTGCACTGTCATATTTTGTTCTGATGCAGAACCAAATACCAAAGTGTAGCACAATATACTGCCCCTCTGTGGTATTACTGGCTCCGCCTATATGAGTTGGCCCTACCTACTTGTATTGGCCCCACATTCTGTCAATTTTGGCCCATCTACAGTATGGGGCCACTTTTATTTTATTTTTTCCAGGACCACTTTAAATTCCCCATCCGCCCCTGATGTAGATAACATATAATTAATATATATATATATTTTTGCCAGATTGTAATTAGTATATTAATGCTTCTAATTGTAATTAGTATTTTAAAACGTATTTATTAATACAACTACATTTAGGAGGTATACTTTTATCTCAAATTATCCTTTTAGTGTGGTTATCCTTGTATGCAGCTATCCTTCCCTTCCCAATAATTATCTGCTTATCAATGCAGTGTAAATGTACCTTAATTTATACATTTAAATCTCTTCTGTTTCTCATTTCATTGTTCACAGGACCATCTTATAAGTGACTGACAGCTATCTCTGTATACACACTTACACAGAGAATGCTATCAATCACAGATAACATCTCCCTGTGTTCAACTATAAGTCATTGACATCTATCTCTGTATACACACTTACACATAGAATACTATCAGTCATAGATAACACCTCCCCCGTGTACAACTGAAGTAATAAAGAGTAGATTTAGATGTATAAATACAGGTTTTACTGCCTCTTTTACCACACAAATATGAATCAATCAGCTCCTCCTGCTGTAAAACTTGCTGCCTGCATGTTCCATTGCATTTTGTGGTGACAGGTCCTCTTTAAGTACCCTCATACTTTTATAATAATTTTAGTTCAATTTGTTTTCTCTGCCAACCAACAAACTTGACCCTCTTAGCTATCTCTTTGCAGAACTATTACTTGAAGCCTGTTGGAATTAAACCAAGATCTGAACATTTTTCTCCCTGTCAGCTTTTTGCTGAAAAGGCACTAAATAATAAAAGATTATTTGGCAAAAATCCATCCTACAAAGGAAATGATCAGTTTCACCCACTCTTCAAGCTAATTAGCCCTGATTATCAATTTTCAACAATACAAAGTTGGTTATTTTCCTGAGCTTCTTCAAAAGTTCTTCATTGAGGTCTTTACTGCCAGTTAAGATGTAAATTATTTTCACTCAAAATTCTCATATAATTAGATGCGTTTTTATTGGGGACCAAATATCCGTTTGTGAGACTCATGCCATCCTTAGGATGGGCCATAAGTGAGGTTTGAACCTTGGGTCCCACACCAATCAGTAGAATTAAGGGAGTTCTCCCCAATTTTAAAATTTGGCTAGCGGCAGTAAATGGGGTAAAAAAAAAGTTACCAAGTCACCTGTCAATCTCCAGCACCACCTATACAGTTGCAAGAAAAAGTATGTGAACCCTTTGGAATGATATGGATTTCTGCACAAATTGGTCATACAATGTGATCTGATCTTCATCTAAGTCACAACAATAGACAATCACAGTCTGCTTAAACTAATAACACACAAAGAATTAAATGTTATCATGTTTTTATTGAACACACCATGTAAACATTCACAGTGTAGGTGTAAAAAGTATGTAAACCCCTAGACTAATGACCTCTCCAAGAGCTAATTGGAGTGAGGTGTCAGCCAACTGGAGTCCAATCAATGAGATGAGATTAGAGATGTTGTTTACAGCTGCCCTGCCCTATAAAAAACACACACTGTTTCTGGGTTTGCTTTTCACAAGAAGCATTGCCTGATGTGAATGATGCCTCGTACAAAAGAGCTCTCAGAAGACTTACGATTAAGAATTGTTTACTTGCATAAAGCTGGAAAGGGTTATAAAAGTATCTCCAAAAGCCTTGCTGTTCATCAGTCCACGGTAAGACAAATTCTCTATAAATGGAGAAAGTTCAGCGCTGCTGCTACTCTCCCTAGGAGTGGCCGTCCTGTAAAGATGACTGCAAGAGCACAGCGCAGACTGCTTAATGAGGTGAAGAAGAATCCTAGAGTGTCAGCTAAAGACTTACAAATGTCTCTGGCATATGCTAACAGTCTGTTAGCGAATCTACGATACGTAAAACACTAAACAAGAATGGATTTCCTTGGAGGATAGCACAGAGGAAGCCACTGCTGTCCCCAAAAAAAAACATTGCTGCACGTTTACAATTTGCACAAGAGCACCTGGATGTTCCACAGCAGTACTGGCAAAATATTCTGTGGACAGATGAAACCAAAGTTGAGTTTTCTGGAAGAAACACACAACACTATGTGTGGAGAAAAAGAGGCACAGCACACCAACATCAAAACCTCATCCCAACTGTGAAGTATGGTGGTGAGGGCATCATGGTTTGGGGCTGCTTTGCTGGACGGATTTCTATCATCGAAGGAAAAAGAATTCCCAAGTTTATCAAGACATTTTGCAGGAGAACTTAAAGGGCTTCTGTCACCCCCCCAAAAGTCATTTTTCATTTTTGGGCTAATTAAAATCCTTATAGTGCGATTATTCAATATATAGTGCTCTTACCTTTTTCTGTGGCTTAGTTTCTTAAAAAAACACACTTTTATAATATGTTAATTACCTGGCTACCAGCAAGTAGGGCGGTTGCTTGCTGGTAGCCGCTGCATCCTCCTTTAAAAAAAACGCCCCCTCCTTTTGTTGATTGACAGGGCCAGCGAGCGCTCTCCTCCTCCGGCTGGCCCTGTCTGTTTTCCAAATCTCGTGCCTGCACCGCACCGGTCTTCAGTCGGCGCAGGCGCACTAAGAGAAGGACGATCGCTCGGCCGCTCCTTCCTCAGTGCGCCTGCGCCGGGTGTAGATGTGACGTCATCGGCGCAGGCGCACTGAGGAAGGAGTGGCCGAGCGAGCGTCCCCCTCTCAGTGCGCCTGCGCCGACTGAAGACTGGTACGTTGCAGGCGCGAGATTTGGAACACAAACAGGGCCAGCCGGAGGAGGAAAGCGCTCGCTGGCCCTGTCAATCAACAAGAGGAGGGGGCGTTTTTTTTAAAGGAGGATACGGCGGCTACCAGCAAGCAACCGCCCTACTTGCTGGTAAGCCAGGTAATTAACATATTATAAAAGTGCGTTTTTTAGGTATTCAGGCAAGTCTTCAGTTTTTTTTGCCAGAGATAAAACCGTAGCATTTTGGTTTCCATTTGTGAGATCCATTCAGGGCTCTCACAAGCGGTCCAAAACTGATCAGTTTTGCCCTAATGCATTCTGAATGGAAAAGGATCCGCTCAGAGTGCATCAGTTTGCCTCCGTTCCGTCTCCATTCTGCTTCGGAGGTGGACACCAAAACGCTGCTTGCAGAATTTTGGTGTCCGTCTGACGAAACTGAGCCAAACGGATCCGTCCTGGCACCCAATGTAAGTCAATGGGGACAGATCTGTTTTCACTGACACAATCTGGCACAATAGAAAACGGATCTGTCCCCCTTTGACTTTCAATGGTGTTCAAGACGGGTACGTCTTGGCTATGTTAAAGATAATACAAACGGATCCGTTCTGAACGGATGTAGATGGTTGTATTATCTTAACGGATCCTTCTGTGCACCAAACGCGAGTGTGAAGGTAGCCTTACAAAACACAGATCCATTAGATGAAGGTAGGAAAACTCTTTAAATTTTTTAAAAAAATTTAAGCATTATCATCTGAGTTTTAAAATACATAATCATTAATATACTACTGTAGGCAGGCAATTTGTATGTTGACACTTTTGTCTTTTTGCATCCAACTCAATTTTGAATCATCATTTTATATCCGGCACCTGCCACATGAAAGCCTGGGAAGTGCCAGTAACGCAGCTCATGGTTTTCCACATTAATTAGAGCAGCGCGGAAAGTGGAAGAAGCGCTTTTGCACAAATGTGACCTGCTGTGTCTCCAGAAAGAAGCTGCTAATTAGCGTCCTCCTATAGACACTTTCAGCATAAAATGCATGTGTGTACTCGGCAGGTGACTGCAGCATATTGACATCTGTAAATATACATAATTATCCTGACCAGGGTGAGTTATTTTTCCAGCTCTAGTACTTCTAACGTATCTGGAAATGTCTTTGTGCCTAGAACCCATCTGTTATTTATTATATAATTGGGCATCATGCCAGCAGTAGCAAGTGGAACAAAAAATGTCTTATCTGAAAGTAAGGCTTTATCTTTATCCACATTTTTGTAGTGAACACCAGGATCTGGTTTGTGTGCTGATTGAGGCAGTGCTACTGGTGGTTTTAGAGTTGAGCCCTTGAAATAGATTACTGCTAAGAATAACTATCAGTCTGCTCTTGATCATGGTGCATCACGAAATGTCATTATGTAATGCATGCACTAGAGAAAGGCTTATTAGTCTTCAGCAGTCCACAGTAAAGCTGGCCATGTTCTAAAGTATTTAGTTGGTGGATCCGCCTATTCTTATGTCTGTAGGAACAGTCCAACGATAAGCGGTGCCAGAATTGTATGGCAACCGTTAAACTCTTTCTTAACAAAAAGCAAACACATTTTTTGGCCCTGCTAAACAGACTTGGAAATGGAAGAATCAGGGCCAAAAGCTTGGATCTTAAAGGGAGTCCGCTCACTCGACTCTCCCCATCCCCTGCTGTGAATCAGTGGTGGGGCAGGAAGAGTCGAGACTCATGAATATAAGGACTCCCTGGCACTCACTGTGTATTCTGAGGACGCCTGTGCTCCATTTGGTCTGGAGCCGCTGAATACAGATTTTAGCAAACCGACAGGTTCATTTCAAGAAACTAACTTGGCACATTGCTTTGGTTCTCTGTCATCAGTCTATGCAGTAAAAAACTGATGACAGATTCTCTTAATGGTGTGAATACTCATGAGATGGTTTTGGCAATACCAACCAGCCATGTACAGTGCGTGAGGGTACAGCAGATGTTGGGGAAAGAAGGGTCAAGCATGTTGAACTTCTACATTCAGGACCTTTGTTCTCCTGGGAGATAAGCTGGTGTCAGAAAAATGGCAGCGGCTTACTCCTTTCAGGCTTCCCTGAGCACATACATGATCAGCCCAAAGCAAGAGTGCTCGTGTATGGGGAGTTTGTGAGGAATGTTTGATGTGTTTGGCCACTTTTAGGTCTATTTGATTGAACTATTGACAGGCACATTTATGCATGCTCCAAAAAGTAGAGTAGAGCGCCATCTTTCAGATTTAAAATAACTCTCTGTGGGTGTACTTACTTTATAATCGGTTGCTTTATTACCATACTAGCTGAAGGACCCGGCTTCGCTCGGGTATATTTGATCTATTTCATTTAATGTTTGTGTGTTGTTAAAAGATAACAACACCCCGCTCCCTTCAGGCTCCGTCCTCCATCTGGTGCAGGGCCTGGACGGACACAGTGATTTCCTTTAGAACAGCTCACTCTCAGACAGCAGCACTGTACTGTCTGAGTGTGAGCTGCAGGGAGAAAGTCACCCTCCCTCCCACCCCTGCAGCTGACAGAAGTTGATTTTTACCTTCATTTTTTCAATCCCTGTCGGCTGAGGAGTGGGAGGGGGCGTGGCCTAACTGAATCAGGGCGTGGCTAAGGCTATTTTCACACCTGCTATAGGTGCGGATCCGTCTGGTATCTGCACAGACTGATCCGCATCTATAAATGCAAACGATGGTATCCGTTCAGTACAGTACCGTTCTGCATAACTTAGTCAAAAAAAAGTCTAAGTCTAAGTGTAAGTTAAACGGATCCGTCCTGACTTTACATTGAAAGTCAATGTAAACGGATCCGCCCCCATAGACTTACATTGTAACTCAGGACGGATGCAAGCAGCGTTTTGGTGTCCGCCTCCTGAGCGGAATGGAGGAGGAACGGAGCCAAACTGATGCATTCTGAACGGATCCTTATCCATTCAGAATGCATTGGGGCTAAACTGATCCGCTTGTGAGAGCCTTGAAACGGGTCTCACAGGCGGACCCTGAAACGGCAGTGTGAAAGTAGCCTAAGCGGGACATGGGGGCGGGGTTTTAAGTTCGTCTTTTGAGGCTGGACACATTGTAGCAGGGGGCATGTCTGGGCTCCTTCCTGCAAGAGTGATGCCCCTCTGGGCACCGTACTGGCTCATTTGCACATCTATTACTGGAACAAGGACACGTTTGGATATAAGGTACTAAGTGCTATTAGGCCATGGCTTTACTTCAATAGCGATTTATCCTGGTGACAGATTTCTTTTAAAGCTCTCCTACAGCAGTGAAGAAAAATGACTGGGTTGTTATGGAAACCTGGAGTATAACTGTATATGTGTGTGTGTGTGTGTGTGTGTGGACTGGCCTGCGAACTTCAATTGGCTGATAAGGGTCATGTGACCAAGCTTCTATTGGCTAATACATTTTTTGGGAATATCTCAGGAGTGCTAGAGAGCTGAGACCTGCTCTAAAACCTTCCTGGACACCTGTGTGCCAAATTTCGTGATTGTAAATGTGACGGTGTAGATTCCTTTAGCGGACATATACACACACACACACATGCACTCAGCTTTATATATTAGATTGTTAAATACTAGGTGCTTGTACAATATTTTTAGGATACTCTAGTAATACAGTCCATGTCTGCTCCATATCACCCACTGGACAGCACCCAGATTTCTAATGACTTCATGGAAATATGGATGCTTTTTAAACAAGCGCCAATCGGCAATATAACAAGTTTACTAATTTTTGGGCTGATTGCTCACTATTCACCAATCAGGAATGATCATTCTTATGACCTTGTGAAGGTGACATCCAATTTCTTCTTTAAATAGGCTACTGGAAATGTACAATTCTTCACTAGCTTTGAGCATTTGCATTTATAATATTGAGTGGGTGTGTGATATCACGAGTGCTACTGATTTATATGGTGTTAGTCTTGGGCTGCATAGTTATAAAAGGTGCACAGGATGTGAGAAAACAATCATATGTGTAGCACATTAGTGCAGAAGTATTAAAACTCCTGCAAAAGTAAGGTTGAGGTGACAGGGTCTATTGGGTCTATTTGAAGTCCCACTAGCCTTGCATCCTCCGTATCCACTGGCCTCCGCCGTCCTGTAAATTAGGATTGTCCAGTGGATAATGGGACCACAAAGAGCTTCATGCACATGCTGCAGAATCAATCCTATTTGTGTGGGACAGAGTTTCGTTTACAGACATTTCACTGGCAAATCTGTCTTCTTTTACCCCAATTTTCTTTTTTTTCTTTTTTTTGTTTTGTTTTTTACCAAAAGTCTGACTCCGCTTCCAGTTCCTTTTGTGAAGCCTGGCGTGCTCAGATTGGCACTGCAGCTCTCTCATTGATTTTTAACCAATAGCTTAAATTGCTCCCGTGAGGAGCTATAACAAAGAAGTTTTTTTTTTTCTCCAAGATACTTTTTGTTTTCCAAACAATAGAATTTTAGAAGCTTCAGCAAAGAAGAAAGTATTTATATCGAATAGACCATGACAATTAATTGTAGGGCAATTATTCTACATTGCTTATCTATTCTGGGATACTTGCCAGAAATGTAAAGCAGAAGCTGCATTAAGCACTTTCTATATCAGTTTCTGGAAGTTAGGAAAGCAATCTGGTAGGCACGCAAACAACCCTAAAATCCATTCCCAACCACTAGGGACAACACTCATATTCTACTTTGAGTTGCCTGTATCCAGTACTGCTGGTCATGGACATCACTACGTCTTATATAGCTAACAACATGACTGCAACTGCACAGGAACATGAAGGTCCAGTGTTGTCACAGGCTGGATTTGACATCTGTTGCTAAGCAACAACCCAGATATATTAAAGAGGTTGTCTAGCTGCTGAAAACATTTTATAACCAGCTCAGATTGTGTAAAACATTAAAATAGGAGATACTAACCATTCCATTCCCCCTTGGTCCCATTCTGACACTTACTAGGTGATCCACTGGTCTCTACTTCCTGCATTCTGTCAACATGCAGGAAATGCCTGCTGAGGCAGCGGCGACCCGACTGAAAGTCAGTGATTGGCTGCGCATGCATTACCTGTGTGTCAAGACTAGGGTTGTTGCGGGTATCGAAATTTCGATACCCAATCAATACTTTTGTATCGATACCGGGATTTCCATTTTTTCGATACCGGGCTGCGCAGTCTAGTATCACAGAACATGGCCGTACTGCTGTCAGCGGGCTCATGTTCCCTCAGCAGCACAGGGGAGAAGTAAGCAGTCTCTTCCTCCCTCTGTGCCGCTGCTGCCGATAAAGAGAGAGGGGTGGGCGCACTGCGCTTCCAGTGATTGGAGGACTTTTCATGGGTCCGGACTTTAAGTAGCAGGCTAGATAGAGCGGCGCCCAGGGATCTCCCAGCACTTACTATTATCCCTGGGCGCCGCTCTATTTAGCCTGCTAACTTAACAAAGTCTGAACCCATGAAAGATCGTCTTTAAATTTTAATACAGGAGGCAGGCGCCGGCAGCAGAATCACATAGCTGGCAGCCTGCCTCTGACAGGGAGCTGCAATCAGCGGCAGTTAACGTTAACCCCTCAGGTGCGGCACCTGAGGGGTTAACTGCCACTGATCTGCTGCTGGCACCCGCTCCTGTATTAAAAGTTTATTATCATTATCAACCCCCCCCCCAGTATTAAAATCATTGGTGGCAGTGGATATAGGGTCCCCTCCCCTTCTTATTGGTGCCACTGGCAGCTTCTTATTGGTGCCCCAGCAGTGTAATTCTGGGTCGCCGATCGGTTACCATGGCAGCCAGGACGCTACTGAAGCCCTGGCTGCCATGGTCAGCTCCCTGCTGCTGTGTGTTCAGAGCCCAGGACAGCAGAGAGTGTGAAGTCCTATTCACCCTGATAGAGCTCTATTAGGGTGATCAGGACAAGGGATGAAAAGATCCCAGGTTCTAGCCTCTAAGGGGGGAAATAGGTATTAAATAAAAAGTAAAACAAAAAAATAAAATAAACACCAAAATAGTATAAATCACCCCCTTTCCCAATTTTATATATAAACGATAAATAAACATATCACATATAGCCATTTCCGAAGAGTCCAAACTATTAAAATATTTTTAAAAATCTATGCGGTGAACGCTGGAACATAAAAATAAATAAATAGAAACTGCGGAATGCACGTGGATTTTTGGGCGTTTTATTTTTTTCACTTGGTATCGAGTATCGCAATACTTTTTTATGGTATCCAAACCGAATCAAAAATTTGGTATTGCAACAACACTAGTCGAGACAGGAGTCCAGGACTAGGAATGAAAGACTAGTGGGGAAGCAGTTTTACGCTGTTCTTAGTAGGTCAGCATCTGGACAATCTTTATTAGATCCAACAGCATCTGTGACAAAGAGTTATGAAAGGACTATCTAACTGTGGACCTACTTTAAGTCTTTGAGGGGAAAGTAGACAGGGCCGGCCTTAGAATAAATGGCACCTTGTGTGGAGCTTTTTTTTTTTTTTACCATCATAAGAAAGAAAATCACTACATAGAGTACTTAACCTATACAAACACTTTATAAACTACACTTATCCTATACACACGCTATAAAGACTACACTTACCCTATACATACGCTATATAGACCACACTTAAACACACTATATAGACTACTTACCCTATACTCTCACGCCATATAGACTACACTTTCCCTATTTACACACTTTATACTGTAGATTACACTCATTCTTTATATATATATATATATATAACACTTAATTTACCATATATACACAATGCATAGACTACACCTACCCTATACACACTATGTAAACTACTTACTCTATATACACACTATATAGATTACACTTATAAATTATATTTATCCTAAACACACTATGTAGACATTTACCCTGTGTACACAATATATATATATATTACACTTACCCTATAAGTGTATTCTACTATGTAGAATACACTTAACCTATACACACTATATAAACTACACTTACCCTATATACAAACTGTATAAATTATACTTGCCCTAAACACATTATATAGACTACTTACTCTGCATACACAATATATGGACTACACTTACCCTATACACACACTATATGATTTTCTAACCCTATACACACACTATATAATTTACTACCCTTTGCACATACTATATAGACTTTATTTACCCTATTCACACACCAGTTCAGCCCTCCTTCTGTGCAGCACTTGGCTGAAGAACCTTGATCACGTGACTGTGACATCACTAAAGGTCCTGCAGCCTCCTATTTTCTGTCAATACTCTACATACAGTTGCGCCTTTAGCCCTGCCCCACACTAAAGTCCTCTCCTCACTGCTATATAGGGAAAGAGCAGAGGACTTGGCTGGCTTGGTGCTGGATCTGGATATGGAGGAGAGGCATCCCATGTAGGAGAGAGGAGGGATATAGAGAAGGAGTTGAGAAAGTTCTGTGCATTGCTCAGCCACACAGGGCAGGCTGTCAGGGACTCCAGCAGCCGTTCACCTCTCACCTGACAGTCTGCTGTCTGTATCAAGTGCATGTGTTGTGTCGGTCTCTTCACAGCTGGGGAGTGATGTGCCCTGTGCGATCCCAACAGGTCACACGTCCCTAAGGCCAGTGCCTGTGGATACCTTACATATACTCTAATTATTTAAAACTTAAAAAAATATTTTTGCTCTCCCAGACTGAAGAATAACGGTGGTGTGGTGTTTTTTCTCGGTTTCTTTTACTGACTTGCAATTTGGTTGTAGTGAAGTTAAAAGGGTTTTTCCTGGATAGGGGTTTTCCTAAGGATAGGTCATAAATATGTGGCACCCATCACCCTGCTGCTCAGCTGTTTGAAGAGTTGGGTGCTGTGGACTCCTCACAGCATACCAAGCTCAGTACCGTTTATTTACAGCAGCTGTGCTTTGTATTGCAGCTCACACCCATTGACTTGAATTGTGACAAAGTTGCACCTAGGTCATGTGACTGATGAGGATGACGTCACTGGCCTAGGAAAAGGCCATAACGCTCATCGGAGTGCCGGAGACTCTTCAAACAGCTGATGGCAGTGGTGCCAGGTATTGGACCCCCACTGATCAGATATTGATGACCTATCTTGACCTATCCTGTCACTTGATTGGGTCTGAGCTGCGCCTAGGCTAGTGACGACTAATGTTCATGATGTCACTAGCCTAGGGTAAGCAGCGTGAAGGCCGCGGCACTCACAGGAGTTGATGGGCAGGGGTCCTATGTGTCTGATCAGAGGCTGATGACCTACCCAGAGGTCATCGGTTACAAAGAGTCGGGTAACCTCTTTAAACTCTAGGAAAGAGAACCCTGTAAGCATTTGCTGTACATGGTGTACCTCCTGCTTTATTGCTATATATAGTTTTATTGTAAGCTGTTTGCAAAATTGTAGCATTTGGATTTTAAGAAGAGCTACTGAAGATGAAGGGTTTTCTGGTTTCATGACTGGTGAATGTTTTAGATCTCAGCAGAGCAACTATTATACAGAGTACTCTATCTGACATGAATGATGCTCTACAGTCACTGTGGGTCTTATTAAAATTTCCAAATATAAACCTACTTCCAAAATCCAAACTCCTGCGATGTGGAAGTCTTGGAGGTTCCAGTTGTCTATTCCAGATTAGGGAAAGTTATGATGACAGAGTTGTATTATATTCTGCCCAGTATGAACACATAATCTTTCTGCTGGTTCTTGTTATTTTTAAAATAGACCCAAAATAATAGATTCATGGTGCTAATCCGTGTGCTGCAGCATCACCGCTACCACCACCATGGGTGTATCTGCATGTAATGGCGCAGACACCGCACACTTAACTTTGTAATGATTTAACCCTACATGTCAGCAGTGATGTTTCCCTTGATTGTAGTAAGAAAAAACTGTCACATCTTGCACTCATCAGATGCTTACAACTCCAGTCCATGGCATCAGCTGATTCTACACTCCACACCATAGAGAACAATAATGATGATAATGTGAAAAAGAATAGAAAAAACTCTGTTATTGCAGATATTGACCATCTGTGTCTGTAATAAATAGTGCTGGGAGACAGATGAAAAAGACAGAGCATTCCAGAGAACAGTTGTTCAGATTCTATATTTAGGGGCCAAAATGTTTTAGAGTAAACGAGCCTTGGTGAGACATTTCTAGAAGAAAATACCCTTAGGTTGATATGCCTTGGTTCCACATGATAGCCTTAGCATCTGTATTAGTGATACCAGACATCAAAGGCTGGAACAATATCCCCCAGTCCCGGATGTTTATGGCCTTATCTGTGGGTTCAGTAAGAGGTGATCCGTCTCGTTCTCTGAGTCCAGTGCTTAACAATGAATGGACTGCACGGGGCCTGAATACCATAATAACATATATTGTATAATAAAGCTGATGTAGAGGTAGATAAAGCTATGTTTATGTTGCGATGCTAGGGAAGCTTGTACCCATTGCGGCCTGCTATTGGCTGCTTCCCCCGTCACCGGATGTTTTGATCTGTGCGACAGGGAGATGCAGTGGCGGCTGTGCGGGGTATCATGAGTGACGCGGGTGCCAGGGAGCAGGGTACGTATAATCTATATAAAGTGCCAGGCATTGGGGGGTTATTATAGGAGTTGGATAACCCCTTTAATTATATTGAATAAAATGTATCTGTGTTAGCGCTACCTGCTGTTTTTCTTTTCCATATTTTTCTGTCCACCTCACTGAGTTGGTCACACATGCTCAGTTTAAATTCTTCAACTGTCAACAGCCATATCGTCTGTTAGGCTACATTCACTCGGACGTCTCTCTGTTTTTATGGCCGTTTTGCATCCCTTTTTCATGGCTATTAAAAAATAGCCATTCAAAATGGCCCTTTTTTTTTTTTTTATAAAATCCAAACCCCTGCATTATATATAATGTCCCCGCTAGTGGCCCTCAGCAGTAAGAATGTCCCACATAGTGTCCCCCAGTAGTAATAAGGCCCCCTATAATGGCCCCAGAGGTAATAATGTCCCCCATAGTGGCCCATAATGTTCCCCATTGTGGCCCCCAATGTCCTGCATAGTGCTTCTCAGTTGTAATGTTTGTTTTTAGCTAAAAAAGAAAAAAAGATTCACGTACCCCACTTGGACGTGCAGAGGGCCCGCTGAAGGACCTGCGCTCAAGTGTGATTGTGTCGCCGTGCACTTCCAGCATGATTGCCTGAGTGCAGGTTCTTTGTCATGTCCTTCAGAATCCAGAGAGCCAGAATCTGCAGGCGATTGTCGGGAAGGAAGCGCTAGTGGAGGAGAGCACTGCTAGTACATGCAGCCATCTCCACAGCCATTACAAGTCCCCTTGCTTTCTAGTTGTTAGCCGGCAGAAGAGTGTAATTAAACAGCGGTGGCAGTAGTGCGCTGCCAGATCATTTCTGTGAACGCTTGTTAACGATAAACTGGCTGACCATTGGCCAGTCTAATACAGGCTTACATTTTGGAAACATACCATGAACAAAGGGGTCATAACAGGGTAGAAACCCTTTGCCTCTGATCGACCTTGGCTTTATTTGGTTGAGCATAGACGTCTAATTGACTGAGTGAAGGCTGCATATAAAATTTATAAAGCGAGTGGTTTTTTCATGGTTTCTCCAAGCTGATTTTTGCTCTATAATGTAATAAATCACACTTATGTCCTAATCACACTTATGAATAGACCTTCTGTAGGGCTCTACTGAGTGCGCCATGGGAGGGAAGACACAGTGCCTTTTACTCCACCTGTATAAGTCCAATGGATGCTTACTGGCAGTAGTTAATCTAAAATTATAGCAATTTGCCTTTATTAATCTGTTATCTGTATTTGCCTGAGACAGAAGAAGGCTTTTATTGAATTTAAGGCTAATGCATTTGCCTATTCAGCCATTTTGTGTGCTATTGAAGTTGTGTGCTCTTTCTATTTCCGCTGTAATCTTCAGTGGGCTGCTCTGCCTGTGGCTGACTGAAGGTATTAAGAAAGCTTGAGTGAAGCTGCTAATGGGATTGAATATTCAAGCTAGAAAACAAAAAAAATCATGCTTTTATTTGATTCCCAGAAGAAAATTTTGTTGACAGTGCAAGAACTATACGTGCTGTGATTAACCTTTATGCACATTCTGCGTTCTGACAGCTGGCACTGCTATCAAAATGCATTTTCAGGAGTTGAAAAAATGAAAAATAAAATAAAATCGATGGCAGTAATGGTAATAAATGATTATTTTATAATGATTATTAATAAAGCAGACTTGGAAATGACATGGTGTGACTGCTGCCAAGGGTTTTCCCCCATTCTTTGTGCCACTGCCAGTACAGCTTTATCTGCACTTCCGAGTCATCTAAGATGGACTGGTTGCTAGTGACAAATTACTTGACAGATACAGCCTTTTAAATGGGTTTTTAACTCTCTGTATTACTAGAAACCAGTTTGTTGCCAGGTATTAGGCTCAGGGCATAATTCACAAAGAGCTAAAGGCAGAGCAGTGGCGACAAGACTTCAGCAAATGCCAACAACACTCTTAAAGGGAACGTTTCATCAGAAAAAGACCTAGGGGCACATTTAATAAGAACGATGTTTTAGATGGCGGCGTTAATAAGCCCTACAGCTGAAGTAATGTAGAGGTGCAGGCCTCTACATAACTTCAACGTATCCACCCCTTCCTTGCTGTCTTACATTTAGAACATTTGCTACATCTAAACCAAGCACAGAAAATGATGAATGAGACGGTCCTGCTGGCCCATCCCCACCCACGCTGGGGTGAGCAGAGAAGAAGACGAAGATTCGGCCGCAACATGGTGTGTGACCGGATCCGTGCCAGCTACACAACACAAAAGTAAAATAACTAACCCTCCTATTAACCAAACTGGTGTAAAGAACTGGCCTAGTTGCCCATAACAACCAATCAGATTCCTCCTTCCTCCAAATGAGCTGTCAAAAATGAAAGGTGGAATCTGATTGGTTGCTATGGACAACTAAGGCTACTTTCACACTAGCGTTCGATCGGATCCGTTCTGAACGGATCCGATCATAATAATGCAGACGGAGGCTCCGTTCAGAACGGATCCGTCTGCATTATTTTTAGCATATAACAGCTAAGTGTGAAAATAGCCTCGTACGGATCCGTCCAGACTTTCAATGTAAAGTCAATGGGGGACGGATCCGCCTGAAGATTGAGCCATATTGTGGCATCTTCAAACGGATCCGTCCCCATTGACTTACATTGTAAGTCTGGACTGATCCGCACGCCTCCGCACGGCCAGGCGGACAACCGAACGCTGCAAGCAGCGTTCAGCTGTCCGCCTGTCCGTGCGGAGGCGAGCAGAGCGGAGGCTGAACGCCGCCAGACTGATGCAGTTTGAGCGGATCCGCTCCATTCAGACTGCATCAGGGCTGGACGGCTGCGTTCGGGTCCGCTCGTGAGCTCCTTCAAACGGAGCTCACGAGCGGACCGACGAACGCTAGTGTGAAAGTAGCCTAAGCCAGTTCTACTTTACACCAGTTTGATAAATAACCCCACTAGTGTTTATATCAAGTTTTTATCTTAAACATATATTTTAACGAATTTTTGGTGATGTTGTTTTTCATTTTCCATGTTACTATTTATATTTTTTTTTTTTTTGTAAATTCTTTATTTAAGTTTTCATTTTCATTTTCATTTTCATTTCCAAGTACCAAGGATCAGTGCAGTCATACAACAGAGAATGACCGATATCACAGAATAAAATGAAATTGTAACAAATGACAACTGTTAAGCGAAGAGGCCAAGTACCCAATGGGATACTACACCATCATATGTGGAACAATATGAGCAATCTAGGTCACAGACAGACAAATGATGCAAATGAGAAAAAAGAAAAGAAAAAGAACAAAGGGGGGGAAAAAGATGAAGTAATCAAAGAAAGGGGAAAAAAGAAAAAAGGGAGGGGGGGGGGGGGAGGGGAAGAAGGAGCGGAAAGGCAACAACAGACCTCACTCTCACGGCTGTGCTAGAAGCGACCTGCATTCCGCTGAATCATAGAACTCCATCCAATGGCTCCAAGTTTTAGTAAACCTCTTCTCAGTACGCCTTAATGTAGAGGTGAGATCTACCATTCTCATGGTCTCCTGGATTTTGTTGATCCACATGGACACAGAGGGAACAGTTGGTTGCCTCCAGAGAGACGGAATACAAGCTCTTGCAGCGTTCACCAGATGTCTAACCACAGACCTTTTGTAGGAGGAGAGAGGAATCTCGCACTGATGGAGTAGGAAGAACCCCGGTGTTTTAGGGAGGGTATATGTGGTGAATTTAGATGTAATTGACCAGACCGAGTCCCAAAAACCGGAGAGACAAGAACAGCTCCAGAATGTTTGTAGGATAGTGCCTCTCTCCGAGCCACAACGCCAGCATAAAGGCGAGGTATGCGGGAAAATGGAGTGGAGTCTAGTAGGGACCCTATACCAACGGGACATCAGTTTGAAACCAGCCTCCTGAACATTGCTGGCAATAGAAGTTTTATGAACGCATGTGTACAGCCTGAGTCTCTGTTCCGATGAAAGTGTGGAATCTATATCCGCTTCCCATTGGGAGACAAAGTTAGGAGGGGGTTGATTGGCCGGATTGAGTAGTAGGTAGTACATTCGAGAGAGGGTGCGGCGCGACACACCTGATTGGTCACACAGAAACTCAAAGTCAGTTTTTTCACGGACATAGGACTCTGCCGGAAGGAGGGTAGCCATGAAGTGTTTAAGTTGACGAGACTGCCAGGGGTTAATGGCAGGGATACCCGACATCTCCGAGACTTGTTGGGGGGAAAGCCACGAATTCAAGGCGATCAAATGATGGGCCCTAAATTTGTTGCAGTTTACCAAAGTTCGAAAGGGACCTTGTTCCAACCCCGGGGGGAATTGTGGATTACCCAAAAGAGGGAACATAGGAGAGGGGGAAGGAGAGATATTGGGGTGATTCTGAATGGAGGAGAAGACCTTCAGTGAGGGACCTATGGTTGGGTGTAAACGAGCATCAAGCGGAACGTAGGTGCCTAACCATGGGGTAGCAGGCAAAGGAGTGGACAGAAAAGATTGTTCGACCGAGATCCATTGTTTATAGGCTTTGTGTCTACACCAGTCTACCATTCTGAGGAGGTGAGATGCTCTGTGGTATGAAATAAAGTCAGGGAGCCCTAGTCCACCTTCCAGTTTAGGCCGAAAAAGTATCGACCTAGCAATCCTGGACGGCTTGCCAGCCCAGATAAATTGAGACAATATCTTCAAGAGATTGTGAAAAAAGAGTCTAGGAATATGGACCGGGAGGGCTTGAAAGAAGTAGAGGATTTTTGGTAATATGTTCATTTTAAAGATAGAAATCCTACCAAACCATGAAAACGTGCCTTTATGCCACCTATCTAGGTCAGACTTTATGGCCTGGAGAAGAGGCGGGTAGTTAACCTGGTAAAGGTCAGAGAGTGTGGGGGTCAAGAATATTCCAAGGTACTTTAGAGACGAGCGAGCCCATCTAAAGGGGAAGCTCTCGGCAATCGACATGACCGTGGCAGACGGGAGATTAATGTTTAAGGCTTCAGATTTCTGATAATTAATCTTAAAGTTCGAAAGGTGGGCGTATATTTTGAGCTCCCTCATCAGGTTTGGGATGGTTACCCTCGGTTTGGATAGGAAAAATAGAAGATCATCAGCGTAGGCTGCGACTTTATGTGAGGTCCCAAGTATCTGTAAACCAGCAATATCGGGGTTCCCCCTAATGTGACATAGAAGCGGTTCTAGGCATAGAACAAATATTAGAGGGGAGAGGGGGCAACCCTGTCTCGTTCCATTGTGGATGGATAGGGGCGAGGAAAATTGGCCATTCACTTTGACAACTGCCGTGGGGTTGGAGTAAAGATTAATAATTCTGGACATCATCTTCTCACCTAGTCCAATATGACGAAGGGTTGCAAACATGAATTTCCAATTAACCCTGTCAAAAGCCTTTTCGGCATCAGTTGACAGGAGTAATGACGGGGTCTTAGAAGTAACAGCCTGGTAAATCATGTTTATAGCTCTCGTCGTATTGTCCCGGGCCTCCCTCAAGGGTAAAAACCCAGTTTGGTCTAGATGGATTAATTTTTGGAGATGAGGCAGGAGGCGTGAAGCAAGAATTTTCGAGAACAGTTTGAGGTCCACATTAATGAGAGAGATGGGACGGTAGCTGTGGCATTGTGTCGGATCCTTCCCTTCCTTGGGGACGACTGTAATGTGTGCTCTAAGGGTATCATTAGGGAGAGAACGGGTCGCATCAAATGAGTTAAAGGCAGCTAAAAAATGAGTGGATAAAACGTCCCCAAATTGTTTATAGTAGGGTAGCGTGAGTCCATCTGGACCAGGAGCCTTCCCCGCTTGGGAATCTTTAATAGCAGCCTGTAACTCAGTCAATGATATGGGGGACTCTAGTGTCGAAATGGCCTCCGGGGGGAGAGAAGCAAGGCCCGCGGACTCTAGGTAAGTCCTCAACGAGGGCATTGATTCATGGACGGTAGACTGATGAGAGTCCTCCAAGTTATACAATGTGTGATAGTAAGATCTAAAAGCTTCAGTTATTTCCCTCGGAAGGGAGACCTTAGAGCCAGATGAAGTAGACACATGTGGAACGTAAGAGCAAAGCCTTGTTTTCCGCAGAGCCCGGGCCAGGGTTCTACCCGGTTTATTCCCATGTTCGTAATAGTGTCTACGGCATTTGACCAAGGTCGCTTTTGCTCTTGTGAGGCAAAGAGAACGAACCTGGTCTCGGAGTTGTGTGAGCTCGGCACCCAACTGCAAGTCCAGGGTCTGCTTGTGCCGCTGCTCTAATACGTGGATGCGTGAAAGGAGGGAAGTTATTTTTGCTGCTCTTTCCTTTTTTAACTGGGAACCTAGTTTTATAAAGGAGCCTCGAATAAAGCATTTGTGGGCCTCCCAAATAGTAAGGGGATCACTCTCTGGAACCACGTTAGTCTCGAAATACTCAGCCAGGTCCTTCCTTATTTCAGAAGAGACCTGTAAGTCTTGTAGAAGCGAGTCATTTAATTGCCAATGCCAGGCTCTGGCTTGGTGGGATGAAAAAGTGAGCGATATGGAGATCAGGGCGTGATCCGAAAAGGTTATTGGGTCGATCTCCGCCCTAGTGAGGAGGTCCAGCCTAGCGTGGTTCAGAAGGAAATAATCCAACCTGGAGTAGGAATTGTGAGGGTGAGAAAAAAAGGTATAGTCTCGAGATGTCGGGTACAAAATGCGCCATGGGTCTGTAAGTTGCTGTGAGAAAAGGAGCTCTTTAAGCTTGGAAGTGGTGGAGTGGGGATAAGAAACTTGACCCTTGGAGGAGTCCAGGCGAGGATCCAATACGATGTTAAGGTCACCTCCGAGAATCAAGAGGCCCTCAGTGAAATCCTCCAAGGCTCTAAAGGTCTTGGTCAGGAAACTAACCTGGCCTGTGTTAGGGGCATAAACGGACGCCAATGTAACTAAAGTCCCAGCCAACCTTCCCTTTACAAACAGGTACCTACCAGCTCCATCAGTGCGAGAATCAATCAGGTCCCAGGAGATTGCGTTGGAGACAAGGATTGAGACTCCTTTCGTCTTAGAGTCAGGGTCCGAACTGTGGTAAACATGAGGGAAGCGTCTATCGAAGAGTCTTGGAGTAGAAGAGGAGCGGAAATGAGTTTCCTGGATAAACGCCACGTGAGCTCTTTTTCTCCAAAGGAGACGCAGGAGAGAAGATCTCTTTTCTGGCAGGTTCAAACCCTGTACATTAAGGGAGACTAATAGAATATCAGACATAATGAATAACAAGTCCTACAGAGCACAATGAACACAATACCTTCGTGAGAGAGAAGTGAGCTGTCAAGGGAAAGGGAGGGAAAAGGGACTAGGGAAGGAAAGATAAAAGGAAAGAGAAGTGAAAGAAGAATGGACGGGTTCTAACTATAAGCAGTAGCACCTGCTATAACAATAGTAACTGTGAGAGGCCTATCCAAACAGTACTAAGGAAAGGACCCACAGTGCCCTAGTTGGGGAAGTAGAACGGATGGCGCTTGGGGAAAAGATGAAACCTAATCATAAGGAGAACACCTAGTGACCTAAACATGAGGCGGAACATGTTGCACCTGGGAGACCCCTTCCTAAAATGTAGAGTGGCATGGACAGGGAAAAGGGGAGAGGACAGATGCATAATATTACTCCTACAAGACAGGTAAGAGGAAGGGAGCACAGGGAGATAACATCGAGGCAAAACAAAAACCCAAGTCGCAAGACTGTAAACAACATCTGGAGCTGAAGGGACGCGGAGTGGAAGTCATCATAGTCCCTGACAGGAATCCAGGTGGGAAAGATTGGTGGAACGGCTCAGGAACAGAAACATGAATAACTGTCTAGTGAAGACCCGCTCAACAATGCAGGCAGAAGGTCTCCGTAGTAGGGATCAAAATGAAAGATCAGCGGGGAGACGGTGGTAGGCGCCGTGGAGGCTGGTAGCGGGGCCTGGAAAGGTGACCGCGGAGGGAGCCGGAACGGCCAGGAGATATGCGCCTCGAGAAAGGAGATGCTGATCGTCTTGGAAAATCCGGACCTTGAGGCAAATCCTGTAAAAAGGAGGGTAGTGTCCAATCTGGAACCGGGAATGGACGGATGTCAAGGAATCTGAATAAATCCTGAAGGTCAGCCGGAGAGCGGACTTGCATAGATTGACCGTCGGGATATCTGACAATGATGTGAAACGGGTGACCCCAACGATATGATGCTCCTGCTTCTTTGATTGCTTCTAGCAGAGGCCTCACCATTCTCCGCATAGATAGGGTTAGGCGAGAAACATCAGGCATACAGTAATCGGAATGTCTTTATAGAAAAGGTCCTTCTTTTCCCAGGCTTTGCGCAGGATACGCTCCTTTACAACATAAAAGTGTACCCGGCAGATGACATCACGTGGCCTATCCACGTCCCGATTTCTGGGTCCGGCAGTTCTGTGAACCCTGTCAAGTTCGATTTGCGTTTGAGGAGGATCGTCCAGGATTGAATTGAAAATGTCGACCACGACAGAGTGTAGCTGATCGTTGGGGACCGATTCCGGGATGTTACGGATCTTAAGGTTGTTTCGACGGCCCCTATTCTCCACGTCGTCAAGGTGTAACGAAAAGTCCTGCAGTTGAGAGGTATGTGCAGACATGACCGCAGAGTGAGAATGAACCACAGCGGCTGTAGCTGCATGTTCGCGTTCTAGTGAGGACAGACGGTCGTCCAATTGTTGAACCTCCGTGCGGACTGCCTGCAGGGCCTGGGCTTGCTTGGCCTCAATGCGAGACACTTGTACCTCCAGATCGGATTTCGTGGGTAACGCCCGCACCATCTCCCATAGTTCTGCCAGCGTGCGGTCAATGGAGGAAGGGGGTGGGGGGAACCCCTGAGACTCTTCTGGATGCTGTGTCAGCGAGGAGGAGAAGATAGCAGGTATATCTTGACTGGGAGACTGAGTAGCAGGGGCAGGTAACACGTGGCCCTGAGTGAGGATAGGATTCCTCAGAGATGGCGGCAACCCCCCAGTGGGATCCCTGGAGGGGCTAGCGATAGGAGTGCTGGCGCGTGCACTGTACTGCTCCTGGGCTTGAGTAGACCCAGTTATCGCATTGTCCGTCTGGTGAGGGGAAGGGGCCCGGGCATGCAGGCTCCCGTCGGTAGTAGGCCCTGACCTAGCCTGAGTGGCGGTACCTGGAGGATCCGGCTGATGTGGAGCTGCGTGGCGCAGAGAAGGATCCGGTCGGGTGTCACGCTGGGAGGCCGGAGCTGAGTGAGTATGGATCTGTTCACTCAAGCGGCGTTCTCGTGGGGTAGGGAGCTCCGATGTTCGCGCTGGCGAAAACGGCTGTGCCGCTGGCCGCAGCGAGGAAGAAGCGGCCGCCATTACAGGAGACTCCCAGCCTCCTTGCTGGGCAGATCTGAGGAAACGGCCGATGGATTGTTCAGGGGGGACCGCAGGCTGACTCCTCGATCTTCTCCCCTTAGTCATGGCCGGAAAGACAGCTAGGAAGGTGTTCCGTGCTAGTTCTCCTGAGGCAAGTCACGGAGCTCACCATACATGCGTCCTCACGCCGCCATGCCGAAGCCACGCCCCCTGACTATTTATATTTTTAATAAAAAACTGAATCCTGAAGATTTAGCACTGGCCACTAAGCCAAATAATAGTTACTACTTCTTGCTCTGCTCAAATTACTTTTCAACAGTCAACTCCTTATTATCATAGGCAGGATTATAATCATAGGTATCACCTACATACAGATAACACGGGATCTACCATTCACAATGGGTGATGGTCACAACATATCTACTCCTCCCTCCTTTGCACAGGGCACAGAGCATGTCCAGAAATCTCTCCCATAGACGTCATTGAGTCACCTCCAGTCTATTACCCATGGTGACTGTTTTAGACACATCTCTCAATGCTGTTAACATCTCAGGCAGTATGGCAGCCTCCATAGTCATGTTAGTCAGATAACAGAATATCACAATTTGCAATCAGAATACAGGGAAGCTGTTTGTTGTCTGCAATAGTCTGGATCTCCCTGAAGAATCTTATGTTATTATAGCTCTTGTTCTTCTGGAGAGCTATAGGTGTCAGGGATTCATAAGAACATAGTGAATCTGCAATACATTGCAATGATTGAAAGCAAAAGTGATCCAATAATTACATGTCCAAGTCCCATGTGGGGAGGGGGGGAAATGTCTAAAAAAAAAAGTTTAAAAAAAAATAAAAAATAAATTTAAATATCAAAAATCAAATCACCCCCTTTCTCTATTATAAACATAAAAATAAATAAACAAGACAAACATAAACATCATAAGTATTGGCATAAAAAATGAAAAGAAAAGGTATCAAAATACGTTGCCTGTCTACTATGCGCTGCAGGTCCTGGAGTGATATGGGCAAGTTCACACAGTAATGTGTTTTGTATGGAGGACCGTGCTGCTTCAAACTCCATAGAGGAATAGACTTTTGTAGCAGCACATTTATATAGTTTTTCTTGTTTTAATACTGAAAAAAAAAAAAATGAATTCTGTTCATTGCCATATTCTCACCCCCATAACGTTTTATCGTTATGTCTATACAGGGCTGTGTGACGCTCAATTTCTGCAGGGCGGTCTGTAGTTTTCAATGATACCGTTTTAGAGTATGTACGACTTTTTGAATACTTCTTGGTTAATTTTTTGGTAGGTGCTTCAATCTCCATATAGGAATAGACTTTCGTAGCAGGATTTTTCCACACTTCCTAAATGTAGTACATACGAATCCTCACAGTCGCTCACACCCTCCCGGTAGATCGTATAACCTTCAAAAAGGGATGTGCACAGATAGTGAAGTACCACCAAAAGAGGTAAAAAAGTACATTATTATACTCACAAACACAAATGTTTTAAAATGCCTTAAAACATAGCCTTATGTTCAGACCCGACCCGGGTTTTGCTTGACGCTTCGTCTGGGGCGAACAAACTACTGAGGACTCCGCCCTCTTTTTCAACAGCTTAAGGCCTCTTTCACACTACAGTATGTCCATTTCAGTGTTTTGTGGTCCGTTTTTCACGGATCCGCTGTTGAGTTTTTTTGCTTCCGTTGTGGTTCCGTTTCCGTTCCGTTGTTCCGTTCCGTTTTTCCGTATGGCATAAACAATATACAGTAATTACATTGAAAAAATTGGGCTGGGCATAACATTTTCAATAGATGGTTCCGCAAAAAACGGAACGGATACGGAAGACATACGGATGCATTTCCGTATGTGTTCCGTTTTTTTTGCGGATCCACTGACTTGAATAGGGTTGGACGATATCAAAAATATACCCACGATAACGATATTAAGAAATTTATCGCGATAACGATATATATCGCGATAAATGCCCATTTAGAAGAAAAAAACACTTGGGGCCACAAGGAGACGTTACACTGTATGGGGGCAGCCACAAGGAGACGTTACACTGTATGGGGCAGCCACAAGGAGACGTTAATTGTATTAATCATTGGTGGCAGTGGCCACAGGGTCCCCCTCCCATCATTGGTGGCAGTGGGCCCCCCTCCCTCCCCAGTATTAATCATTGGAGGCCACAGGGTCGTCCCCCCATCATTGGTGGCAGTGGGCCCCCCCTCCTCCCTCCCCAATATTAATCATTGGAGGCCACAGGGTCGTCCCCCCATCATTGGTGGCAGTGGGCCCCCCCTCCTCCCTCCCCAATATTAATCTTTGGAGGCCACAGGGTCGTCCCCCCATCATTGGTGGCAGTGGGCAGTTCTGATCGGAGTCCCAGCAGTGTAATGCTGGGGCTCCGATCAGTTACCATGGCAGCCAGGAAGCTACTGAAGCCCTGGCTGCTATGGTATGTTAGTAAGCAGCATTATACTCATGTGCGCCGTGGCCGCCGGGCGCTCCTTCTTCTGTCTGTGCGGCGCATTGCTAATGCTTATAGCATTAGCAATGCACCGAACAGACCTATGAGAAAAAAGAGCGCCCGGCGGCCACGGCACACGTGAGTATAATGCCGCTCACTAACATACCATAGCAGCCAGGGCTTCAGTAGCTTCCTGGCTGCCATGGTAACCGATCGGAGCCCCAGCATTACAGTGCTGGGGCTCCGATCGGAACGGCCCACTGCTGCCACCAATGCAGGGACTTAAGAACATTCCCGGCACCCGACCTCTGAGAGGACGCTGTGATCACCGCGCTGGGATTAATTGCGCGGATCACAGAGTCCTCTCAGAGGTCGGGTGCCGGGAATGCGAGTCACAGTATTCCTTCCCTCCCTCACGCCGGCTGAATGGATAAGAGCGCCGCCGCAAGCGTACAAGTACTCTGTAAATGTGCCGTACGGTTCATTCAGGGGCGGGCGGCCGCGGATTTAGAAGCGGGTCAGCGCACATGACCGCTTCTATGACAGGAAACGGCGATATCGCCATATCGCCGTTTTTTTTAATACCGCGGTATATCGTGATACCGGTATATCGCCCAACCCTAGACTTGAATGGAGCCACGGACCGTGATTTGCGGCCAAATATAGGACATGTTCTATCTTTCAACGGAAATACGGAAACGGAATGCATACGGAACACATTCCGTTTTTTTTGCGGAACTATTGAAATGAATGGTTCCGTATACGGACCGTATACGGAACGCCAAAAACGGACCGCAAAACGGAAAAAAAAAACGGTAGTGTGAAAGAGGCCTAAAGGGAACCTGTCACTGGGATTTTGGTTATAGAGCTGAGGACATGGGTTGCTAGATGGCCACTAGCACATCCACAATACCAGTCCCCATAGCTCTGTGTGCTTTTACTGTGTAAAAAACCCGATGTGATACATATGCAACTTAACACAAAAGAGTCATATCTTACTTGTGTGACCAGAGAGGAGTCATATTTTCAAGCTCTAACTCATCTCAGGTTAATTTACATATGTATCAAATCAGGTTTTTTTTATACAATAAAAGCACACAGAGCTATGGGGATTGCGGATGTGCTAGCGGTCATCTAGCAACCCATGTCCTCAGCTCTATACCCTAAATCCCAGTGACAGGTTCCCTTTAACATTGTTAAAATTCACTTAAAAATATTCACATGTTCATTACAAACTGATATTATATGTTTGATTCGAGCTAGATAATATCTTTACATTGTCACATAAAATCGCATACTAAAAATAAGAATTCAGGCACACATACGAAATATAAAAAAGGGCCTTGAAACACATAGGGCCAGATTTATCATTCGCTCAGGTCAGAATAATGGAGTGAAAAAGTCCCCAAAAAGTCCCAAACGCTAAAACTGCGCACAAATTTTCTGCTCTGCACTATGCTCGCCAGTTTTCTGAAAGTGGGCGTGTTTTCTTATGTAAATGAATCTCTAGACAGATTTACTATTGGGACTATTTAAAAAGTCGCAAAAAAGTCTCAATTTCACTCCAGTGAGGACCATGCTTATCTTATGAGACTTTTTAATAGAACATGCGACTTTTTCATAAAAACTTGCAACTTTTTCATAAAAACTTGCAACTTTTTCGTAAAGATGTGCAACTTTTGTAAAGCTGCTTACTGACGGATAAACTGCTACCGTCAAGCCACATTTATCACAGTCTTAAAGGGCCGATCATAAATCTGACTTGGCTAAAACTGACTTTAGCCATATGTTAAAGTGGAGTGAGCTGTCAGAGTAATGATAAATCTGGCCCCTTGTGTTTCATTACATTTTAAAAAGATGCACCAAAAAAATCCAAAGGGTTTAAAGTTCATGGGCATAGAACTGGTTAAACCACACTGGCAGGGTGGAGACCAGATTGCTAGAATCAACAAACGTGAGGTTGAGTGGATTTATAATTTGGGGACTTTGCAGCCAGACGGCTTAAATGTTGAATTTGATCTAAAGCCATGCCTAGTATAGCACTTACAGTTGGTTTCGATATATGGTGTAGGACTAGGGCTGGGCGATATCAAAAATATTCTCACGATAACGATATTAAGAAATTTATCGCGATAACGATATATATCGCGATAAATACCCATTTAGCAGGAAAAAAAAACACTTGGGGCCAAAAGGAGACATTACACTGTATAGGGCAGCCACAAGGAGACGTTACACTGTATGGGGCAGCCACAAGGAGACGTTACACTGTATGGGGCAGCCGCAAGGAGACGTTGCACTGTATGGGGCAGCCGCAAGGAGACGTTTCACTGTATGGGGCAGCCGCAAGGAGACGTTGCACTGTATGGGGCAGCCGCAAGGAGACGTTGCACTGTATGGGGCAGCCGCAAGGAGACGTTGCACTGTATGGGGCAGCCGCAAGGAGACGTTGCACTGTATGGGGCAGCCGCAAGGAGACGTTGCACTGTATGGGGCAGCCGCAAGGAGATGTTGCATTGTATGGGGAAGCCGCAAGGAGACGTTGCACTGTATGGGGCAGCCGCAAGGAGACGTTGCACTGTATGGGGCAGCCGCAAGGAGACGTTGCACTGTATGGGGCAGCCGCAAGGAGACGTTGCACTGTATGGGGCAGTGGGCCACAAGAAGAAATTTTACTGTATGGGGCGGTGGGCCACAAGGAGACGTTATACTGTATGGGGCGGTGTGTGGTAGTGTAGGGACGCATCTTACGATCCATCTAACTGGGGTAAAATCCTATTAGGATAATTTGTAGAGGAAATCTTTTTTGGGAGGTTTTAAAGAAGAGGACAGGGCTCCACATGGGCTACAAGTGACAACTGGTATTGTGAGGGGGGGGGGGGGGGGTCATTCTGTGGTGATGTCACTCTCCACCCCCAAAATAGCAGTACATGAGGAAGCTGAATTCAAATATGAAGTTCTCCTACCCCTATAAATCACCCCCATGGACAGTGACTGCAGTCATTACCTGTAGGAGTAGTGAAATAGCCAGGGGTTATGTTAGCAGTCAGTAGCGGGCTGTCGGTCAAAGGGCAACGCAGATGGAAACACAGAAAACACCATCAATGTAAACCATCAGTCTACCGAGCCCATTACACACGATATATACACGTCACACGATATATACACGTGTATGTACACAATGACATCTCTATTTATATGCGTATCACATCACAGGTGGACACTGGAGTCAAGACACATGCGTTGGTGACACATATTAAAGAGTATGAACTTAGTAGCAGGCTGCATAGGGCGGCGCCCAGGGATCTAAGTGCACTTAGTATTATTCCTGGGCACCACTCCATTCGTCTGCTGTGGCCTGAAAACTACAGATCACCCTGCAGAAATTGAGTCACACAGCCCTGTATAGACATAACGATTAAAATGTTATGGGGGTGAGAATCTGGCAATGAACAGAATTTTTTTTTCAGTATTAAAACAAGAAAAACTATATAAATGTGGTGTCATGGTAATTGCACTGACCCAGAGAATAAAGGGAACATGTCATTTTTACTGCACAGGGAACACAGTAAAAACAAAACCGATAAAACTGTGGTGGAATTGTATTTTTTCCAAATTCCACCCCATTTGGAATTATTTTCCATCTCCTCCCTACATGGTATGCCATATTAAATAGTGTCATTAGAAAGTAAAAACAAGCCCTCATACAGCTGTGTGAACAGAAAAATAAAAAAGTTATAGCTCCGGGAAGGCAGGTAGTGAAAAATACAAGAGTGGAAAATTGCCCGGGGCTGAAAGAGTCAAAGTATAGAAGGTATTTGTGTATCTACTGTATATTAAGTGAATGTGCATACTATATCATGTGGTGCATTTCTTGTGGGATTAGTATTTTTATAGTGTGTACAGTTGTGTTCAAAATAATAGCAGTCAGACATCACTAACCTGATCAATTACTGTTTTTGGTAGAAATTGTATTTCTACATGGCAAATAATTTACTAGCAGGTGTAGTAGAGTAATAGAAACCCAACAGACCCAACATTCATGACATGCATGTTGCTGATTCTCTGTAATTCAATCACTTATTGAAAGGGGCATGTTCAAAATAATAGCAGTGTGTAGTTCAATGAGTGAGGTAATTCATTCTTTGAAAAACCATTGGCAATTATTGCCCTTATTTAAGGAAGGAAGGCAGCAAATGTTGTACATGCTGGTTACAGTGCATTTCTCTCTGAAATTCTGAGGAACAGGGGTCATTCCAGACATTGTTCAGAAGAACAGCGTACCTTGATTAAAAAGTTGATTGGAGAGGGGAAAACATATAATGAAGTGCAGAAAATGATAGGCTGCTCAGCTAAAATTATCGCAAATGCTTTAAAATGGCAACCAAAACCTGAAAGACGTTGAAGAAAGCGAAAAACTACCATTCGAATGGAAAAAAGAATAGCCAAAATGGCAAGAACTCAGCCATCGATCAGCTCCAGGAAGATCAAAGAAGGTCTAAAGTTACCTAGAGTACTGTTACAATTAGAAGACGCCTATGTGAAGCCAAGCTATCTGCAAGAAGCCCCCGCAAAGTCCCACTGTTGAAAAAAAGACATGTGCTGAAGAGGTTCCAATTTGCCAAAGAGCACATTGACTGACCTAAAGAGAAATGGCGCAACATTTTGTGGACTGATGAAAGTAAGATTGTTTTTTTGGGTCTAGTGGCCGGAGACAGTTTGTCAGATGACCCCCAAACACTGAATTCAAGCCACAGTACACTGTGAGGACAGTGAAGCATGGTGGGGCAAGCATCATGATATGGGGATGTTTCTCATACTATGGTGTTGGGCCAATTTATCGCATACCAGGGATCATGGATCAGTTTGAATACATCAGAATACTTGAAGAGGTCATGCTGCCTTATGCTGAGCAGGAAATGCCCTTGAAATGGCTGTTCCAACAAGACAACGACCCCAAACACACCAGTAAATGTGCAACATCTTGGTTCCAGACCAACAAGATTGATGTTATGGAGCGGCCAGCCTAATCCCCTGATCTTAATCCAATGGAAAACTTGTGGGGTGACATAAAAAATGCAGTTTCTGAGGCAAAACCAAGAAATAGAGAAAAACTGTGGAATGTAGTCCAATCATCCTGGGCTGGAATACCTGTTCACAGGGGCCAGAAGTTGGTTGACTCCGTGCATCACAGATGTACAGCAGTTCTCAGAAAAAGTGGTTATACAACTAAATATTAGTTAGTGGATCCAAAGGAAAGTATAATCTTCAAACATTTTTCAGTTTATATAGTGAATGTTTGAGTTTGTAAAGAAGAATACAAACACTGCTATTTTTTTGAACAGTCTAATATTCACTTTTCTTCAATTTATTTTTTTAGAGGAACAACACAAATTTTATATATTTTTCTTCATGTTTTGATTTGGAATATAATGTGTAGTGTTCCCAATGCATTTGTGTGTATGGAAATAAAAGCTATTAGAAGGAATTTTAGCTTTATTCACTTTTTAAACACACTGCTATTATTTTGAACACAACTGTATATATTTTCTTTAATGCTGCAGTACATTGTAGTTTTCATGTTGAGGATTTTGCTTTCGTACTAGCAGAGCTGGCAAAAGGTTAATGTTGACCAGACTGGTTTTATTTGCTAAGATTAACTGATAGAATCAGCGACTGGTCATAGATGACTGGAGTCCTCCACGCCAGACAGGACGATAAAGGCTAAGCTGCATCCGTCTGGACACAACAAAAATGTTAATAACCCCCCTGCGAGCCATGTCTGCTGTAAGAGGGCCCTGCGATTTGCTAGGATGGTGTAGCAAGACGTTTAGTCACAACTGGCAGTTGGGAGAGGCGACAGATGCGAAGCCTGTTGTCTGAGAACAAGAGCTGGAAAACCGATTTGATACTCCTAAAATTCCTGCATGGCAGATGGGGAGAAATATGCTCTCCCAGCCCTTAAAGACAAGCGTGCCTAGTCTTTCACAGGAAAAATGTTACATGATTGATTTGGTTTCCTGGCCTTTATGGTTACACTGACATTGGTCTTACAATTAAATCTCATGATTTATTTTTGACTTAAAGGGAATGTGTCATCAGAAAATGACCTAATGTTTTAATCAAGTTTCTATGCTTAACATATTTTTTAAGAATTTTTTGTGATGTTATTTTTACTTTTCCATGTCAATATCTATATTTCAACAGAAACCATGCGATGTTAAACACTTTTGTGTTTAAAAAGACAAAAGTATTATTGCAGTGATACCTTTATTGGCTGACCAAAGAATTTCTGTTAGCAAGCTTTCAGAGCACAGAGGCTCCTTCCTCAGGCTGATTCAAAAATGTATATTGGTAAGGCTACTTTCACACCTGCGTTCAGGTGTCCGCCCGTGAGCTCCGTTTGAAGGGGCTCACGAGCGGCCCTGAACGCAGCCGTCTGGCCCTAATGCATTCTCAGTGGAGGCGGATCCACTGAGAATGCATCCGCCTGCCAGCGCTCAGCCTCCGCTCCGCTCAGTGAGCGGACACCTGAACGCTGCAAGCAGCGTTCGGGTGTCCGCCTGGCCGTGTGGAGGCGAGCGGATCCGTTCCGACTTACAATGTAAGTCAATGGGGACGGATCCGCTTGAAGATGACACCATATGGCTCAATCTTCAAGCGGATCCGTCCCCCATTGACTTTCAATGTAAAGTCTGAACGGATCCGCTCAGGCTACTTTCACACTTAGAAAAATTTTCTAATGCAGACGGATCCGTTCTGAACGGAGCCACCATCTGCATTAATATGAGCGGATCCGTTCAGAACGGATCCGATCGAACGCAGGTGTGAAAGTAGCCTTAATGATTTCTGCATGCTGCCTGACAAAGTAACCTCTGCTCTGAAAGCTTGCAAATATAATTTTTTGGGTTAGCCAATAAAGGTATCACTGATATAATGCCTTTGTCTTTTTAACATAAAAATATTTAAATGGGTTGTCTGAGTTATGTAAAAAAAATAAGCACAGGATCTTCCCCCTACCTGTTCTTGTGCAATGCTCTGCAGACACTTCCTCACAGCCATCAGAAGAGTACAGAGGAGAGAACTCCTCTGGTCTTTGTCAGCTCTGTGTTTGCAGGATGAGGAGGGAGGATCCTGTGCACAGCATTTGTCTCTTCAGTGCCTGGAGAAGAGGAAACTCTGCAGCTGCCCAGTATCTGAGGCAGAGCCCCCCTAAGTCTGCGCTGCTTATGGTAGAAGGGGTTAGGCTAGGTCTACACAACGACATTTGTTTCGCGACAGATAGGGCGCAACATTTGTGGCGCAACATTTTGTTGCACTAATGTCGCGCAATTTTTTTAATAATGGCAGTCTATGGTGTCGCACTGCAACATGCGACATACTGCGACGCGACAGTCGCAGAAAAATCCATCTCGAATGGATTTTCTGCGAGCGTCACAGTCTCAGCATGTCGCATGTTGCAGTGCAACACCATAGACTGCCATTATAAAAAACGACATTAGTGCAACAAAATGTCGCGCGACAAATGTCGTCGTGTAGACCTAGCCTTCAACTATGCTGAAGAATCCAGTGGGAGGGTAGACACAGGGCAGCCAGCTCAGCCAGCAGATTGGGCAGTGAAGTGTGTGGCCAGCAGATGGCAGTGCAGGAGGCGTGGCTTGTCACTCCAACCAGCACAGCCTTCACAGTGAGTTTCCCTGCACAGAGGAAGACCTGCGCCTCCTACTCCCTCAGTTTTTAAGCAGGTTAAAAAAACTTGTCGGCGGCAGATTGTACTGTCTAATCATGCTCCACTGCTGGCAGATAGTATTTGTGATCACTTCTCCCCATACTGTGGAGGAGATTGCCGCATGTAATTGCAACAGTCTCCTTCACTGACAAGCAGGCAATTGTTAGGAAGAAATGCCTCCTTCCTGACAATCTTATCTGAAATCTTGCAGTGTAATACAGCCCTAAGGCCTCTTTCACACGGGCGAGATTTCCGCGCGGGTGCAATGCGTGAGGTGAACGCATTGCACCCGCACTGAATCCAGACCCATTCACTTCTCTGGGGCTGTGCACATGAGCGGTGATTTTCACACATCACTTGTGCGTTGCGTGAAAATTGCAGCCTACTCTATTTTATGCATTTTTCACGCAACGCAGGCCCTATAGAAATGAATGGGGCTGCATGAAAATAGCAAGCATCCGCAAGCAAGTGCGGATGCGGTGCGATTTTCACGCATGGTTGCTAGGAGATGATCGGGATGGGGACCCGATCATTATTATTTTCCCTTATAACATGGTTATAAGGGAAACTAATAGTATTCTTAATACAGAATGCTTACTAAAATAGGGCTGGAGGGGGTAAAAATATATAATAATTTAACTCACCTTAATCCACTTGTTCGCGCAGCCGGCATCTCTTCTGTCTTCTTCTTTGCTGTGCAGGAGGAAAATGACCGGTGGTGACATCACTGTGCTCATCACATGGTCCGTCACATGATCCATCACCATGGTGATGGATCATGTGATGAGCGCAGTGATGTCATCTAAGGTCATTTACCCAGGTCCTGAAGACAGAAGAGAAGTTGGGCTGCGCGAACAAGTGGATTAAGGTGAGTTACATTTTTATTTTTTAACCCCTCCAGCCCTAATTTACTAAGCATTCTGTAACCATGTTATAATGGAAAATAATTACATCTACACAACCTTGAACCCAAACCTGAACTTCAGTGAAGAAGTTCGGGTCTGGGTACCACATTCAGTTTTTATCACACGCATGCAAAACACATTGCACCGGCGCGATAAAAACTGAACAATGGAACGCAATCGCAGTCAAAACTTACTGCAATAGCGTATCTACTCTGTGGTTTTGCCGCAATGCACCCGGGACGCAACCGGAGCCAAAACGTGACGCCTGTGTGAAAGAGGCCTAAATCTGCTTTAGATAAAGAATTTTTCTGTTTAGCTATGAATTTTCATTGAACCATTGCAGCCTGTGCTTGCTTGTAACTAACAAGTCAGTGGAGTTTAAAAATAACACTGATACTGCTAGTGAGCATTCCTCGGGGTGTGCTAATGATGGTCTTATAGTTAGAATGGAAATATTAGTTCAAAAGATATTCTAATTATAGTTTTTTTTTTTGGCTCAGAACATTGCTGGTACTAGGGATAGGTCAATAATATCAAATAGGTGGGGCCCGGACTCTCGGCCCCTGCACCAGTCAGCTATTTGAGGGGTCAGTGGTGCTTGTGTGCACACCTCGTTTACAGGAATCCATCTACCTGGATGTCTTACTTAGTAGTTATGCACAGTATAGAAGGGCAGTAGTGGTGTATTCATTCCTCAATGTGATATTAAAGTATAGACATGGACATTTTAGAGCAGACATGTCCTCCAGAAACATAGAAAAGGCTTCTTTACGGTAAGAGCAGTGAGACTATGGAACTCTTTGCCTGAGAAGGTGGTGATGGTGATTACTAGTGATGAGCGGCAGGGATAATATTCGAATTCATGATGTTTCGCAAATATTTGGACGAATATTCGTGTTAAATTTGCAAATTCGCCATTATTTTCTTGAAAGCGAAAATCACCAATGTAATATGCACGTACAGGCGTCAGTCACTTTTGCTGCATTTTTCAATCTAGAAATTTCCTGAGACTGGAGAAAATGGTTGGCCCGGCAGAACATTACAATAGCCTCATATGCAGATAGAGTGCTCCAATATATTTGCAATTGAGCAAATCGGCAATTAATGATGCACATATTTTTTTGCACAATACATGCAACTTCACATTTTAGCAGGTACATATTACTGATTGGTGCACTAAGTATTGTTGTGACATAATAGCACTGTGTCTGTAGCATGTATGTATGGAAAGAAGATAAACAGTAATTCCTATCACACTACCTAACACTCTGCACTGGAGCTACACTATGTGTACATCAGCTACACTATATCACTATCTAACCTACACTGACTATCTCCCACTAACCATCTGTATTATATATATGAGCTAACTAACTATCTAATGTAATGACACTGCAGAGCACAGCAATGACACTGCTCTCTCTCTCAGAACTTCATAAACAGTGATGGGCAGTTGCTAAGCTGTGACAGACATTGCAGCCTTCTCATTGGCCCACAAGCAAGAAACAGGGAGGAATCATGGGTTGAGATGAAAAAAAAAAAAAAATCTAGAATATCACGAATACGAATATATAGCACTATATTCTAAATCTTCACAAATTCTCGAAGTGGCGATATTCTCGATAAAAATTTGCAATTCAAATATTCGCGCCTAACACTAGTGATCACTAAAAGAGTACAAGAGGGGTTTGGATGAATTTCTGGAGTGTAATAATATTACAGGCTATAGCTACTAGAGAGGGGTCGTTGATCCAGGGAGTTATTCAGATTGTCTGATTGGAGTCAGGAAGGAATTTTTTATTCCCCTAAAGTGAGGAAAATTGGCTTCTACCTCAGTTTTTTTTTTGCCTTCCTCTGGATCAACTTGCAGGATAACAGGCTAAACTGGATGGACAAATGTCTGTTCTCTCTTTTCCCTAGGCCCCAACACCCCTGTTTCTGTATTCTGGGCTGATATGCTACTGAAGACTGTGACGCCGTCCAGTCAGCCCATACATTACCAGAATCTGTGGAGCGATGGCTGCGGCCAGACAATGGCAGTTAAAGGGAACCTGTCACCGGGATTTTGTGTATAGAGCTGAGGACATGGGTTGCTAGATGGCCGCTAGCACAACCACAATACCCAGTCCCCATAGCTCTGTGTGCTTTTATTGCTTTAAAAAACCGATTTGATACATATGCAAATTAACCTGAGATGAGTCCTGTATGTGAGATGAGTCAGGGACAGGACTCATCTCAGGTTAATTTGCATATGTATCAAATCGGTTTTTTAAAGCAATAAAAGCACACAGAGCTATGGGGACTGGGTATTGTGGTTGTGCTAGCGGCCATCTAGCAACCTATGTCCTCAGCTCTATACACAAAATCCCGGTGACAGGTTCCCTTTAAAGGGGTTGTCTCACTTCAGCAACTGGCATTTATCATGTAGAGAAAGTTAAAGGGGTTGTCCGGGATTGGGAAGATTGGAGTATGTGTACAACAATGCCCTAAATGTTACAATCGTGCCTGTCCCACCTTTATCTGACATTTCTAATGCCCAGTTTTCAAATCTCCAACTCTCAGCTGGAAGTGCTGTGTTTCCAAGACTCAGTGACGTACCGGGTCCCTTTCTGCTGAGCAAAGCCTCTTCTTCTGCTTCGCAAGGAGCCCGATGACGTCACCCTCAGCCACATTAATTATTCAAAGTGCCTGGATGAGCCGTAACAAATCGGCAACCAATCATACTAAGCCATGCCCCTCTGGTCCGGCAGAGCACAGAATATTAATGAGGGGGCGGAGTCGCGGCAGAGATGATATTCATTTGAAAGCACGTGAAGGCGCGCTGCGCTGGAAACCACAGTGCAGTGCGGCAGGAAGGTATGAAAAAATAAACATAGATGTAAACAATGCGTGGGGGACCGTCGGAGCCATGTAGAAATGGTGAAAATACCTAAAAACATATGGGGGGACCCCGGACAACCCCTTTAATACAAGGCGCTTACTAATGTATTGTGATTGTCCATATTGCTTCCTTTGCAGGCTTGATCCATTTTTCCATCACATTATATACTTCTCGTTTCCATGGTTACGACTACCCTGCAATAAAGCAGTGATGGTCGTGCTTGCACAATATAGAACAATAGGAGCGCACATAGATCGACACTTTTTCCTATAATGTGTAAGCACGGCCACTGAAGCGGGATTACATGGTGATCATAACCATGAAACTGAGAAGTGTTTAATGTGATGGAAGAATGAATCCAGCCAGCAAAGGGGGCAATATAGACAATCACAATATATTAGCAAGTGCCTTACATGCATTAAACGGGTTGTCTCACTTCAGAAAATGGCATTTATTATGTAGAGAAAGTTTGTACAAGGCAGTTACTATTGTATTGTGACTGTTCATATTGCTTCCTTTGCTGGCTGGATAAATTTTTCAGTCACATTATGCACTACTCGTTTCCATGGTTACGACCACCCTGCAATTTAGCAGCAGTGGACGTGCTTGCACATTATAGGAAAAAATGCTGTACTATGCACACTCCCACAGTCCCAGCCATCAGAGAGGCCTGCACTTTTTCCTGTATTGTGCAAGCATGCCCACTGCTGCTGGATTACAGGGTGTTAGTAACCATGGAAACGAGCAGTGTATAATGTGATGGAAAATTTTTATCCAGCCAGCAAAGGAGGCAATATAGAGAATCACAATACATTAGTAAGTGCCTTTTATTAACTTTCTCTACATTACAAATTACATTTGCTGAAATGATAATGCTATTTGCTGAAGAGATAAAACCCTTTACCCTAAGTTCACACCTGAGCGTTTTACAGCGCGTTCAAACGCGCTGTAAAACGCTCAACACGTGAAAACCAATGCTTCTCTATGGCCCTGGTTCACACTTGAGAGTTTTACAGCGCGTTTGAACGCGCTGTAAAACGCCCGACTCATAAACAAGTTCTTGAGCTTTTTTTGGGGCGTTTGTCGCGCGTTTTGGCCATAGACTCATTGGACAACAATGCAGTCAATCACACAAATGCGCGTCAAACGCGCGTTTACTATTGCAAAAAACGCGCATAAAAACGCGTGACAAATACGCGCGTAAAACGCGCGTCTCAGAAACACAGGGTTAAGGAGTTGGGATTGTAGCTTAGCTCATTTCAAGCGAATAGGGTTGAGCTGCAGTGCCGCACAAAACCTATGGATGAGAGTGCCACAGTGTCTGGAAGACAGCGGCCATGTTTCTCCACAAGATTCCTCTTTATTTGACATGCATGTTTTGTGCACCCAATTGATACATGAATTCATTATAAAAAGATGCAATATTTTATTACAGTGAATACAGCCAAAAGTGCACCCAAACTGCAATCCAATATACAGTGTAAATCTTTGGAGCTTGTTCACATAGTGCCATTTTGATGCAGTTTTTGCTTTTCAGCCATGTTAGATCCAGAAAAAATGTACCGGTATATATTTTTCCATTTATATTCCTCTTTAGAACCCAACATTTACAATGCATGTGTTTATCATGGAGTCCCTGCAGTCATGCAGCTATGTATTTTCCTATGCTTTCCATACAATAGGCCCTGATTTTATATATATTTTTTAATATATTTTCTTTTTACATGGCACATGGGGTCTTTAAAATTGTCCCAAAATAGGGTTGACCAATACGTTAACAACAAAAAAAAAAAGAAAAGAAAAAACTATTATCACTTCTATGTAAATTACACATAGTGGATGAAATATTCAGATGTATTTTTTTTAACTAATACTCAATTTTCAGATTTTCGATCTACCTTTAGTTTTTATTTTGTTTATGTTGTAACCTCGTTAGGTGCATAATGAAATACTAATGAGCGTCTGTGTTTGTACAATTCAGATGAGATGGAAAAATCTCTCTCCAGCCTTTGTTTCTATTGGATTAGAGGGTATTACCAGTAGCCTGTTATTAGGTACGGAGCCGTTGGCCTGCGCAGGTATAATGTTATGTTCTGGGAGATGTTGGACCTTTGTGTATTACACCAGATTTGGTTGGCGCCAGGGTTGTTTACTCCAGAATTTGTTCATTACGGAGGAGTCCTGAACGTAGTCAATGAAAGCAGCATTTTTTTTGGAGGCCATGGGGATGAGCTCAGCTGGTTTGACTTAATTTGCAGTCTCTTGAGTCCTCTTATGGTTTGTGAATTAAAATCAGTGTGCTATTCCTTTCTGTTGTAACATTGCATGGGTGCAGAGTAATACATGAGAAAACCTTATGTCATAAGCTTTTCCTTTGATAGTGGTTTGTATTACCTCCTAATTTTTTCCAAACAGTAGTTTTTCATTGATTAAAAGGGATTTCCTCTGACTAGGTCATTAGTATCTGATCGGAGCGGGTCCGACACCCGGGCCCCCCCCGCCGGTCAGCTATTTGAGAAGGCATTTGCTCTCCTGTGAGTGCCACTGCCTTCTCGCAGCTCCCCGAGCACAGCACCCTACATTATATAACGTCTGTGCTTGGTATCACGCTCAGCACCTAGCTGCGTCTATGCCACGTGACTGATGGACGTGTCGTCACTGGCCTAGGGAAAGGTAAGAGAAGGCTGTGGCCCTACTTGGAGGGCTGCTGCCTTCTCAAACAGCTTATCAATGAGGTTCCTGGGAGTCGCACCCCCACTGGTCAGATACTGATGGCCTATCATCAGTATTAAAATCTTGTAAGGTAAGAGCTTATCCCCAATTCACAGGATAGGGGATAAGCATCTGATTGGTGGGGGGTCTGACCCTTACCCAAATGAATAAAGTGGGAAATCTTGACCTTCCCTCCTATGACCCCCGCGGTCAGCCCCCACGATCAAATCCTTATCCCCTATCCTGATGTATACGGGGGAGATTTATCAAACTGGTATAAAGTAGAAGTGGCTTAGTTGCCCATAGCAACCAATCAGATTCCTCCTTTCATTTTTGACTGTTCCTTTGGAAAATTAAAGGTGGAATCTGATCGGTTGCTATGGGCAACTAAGCAAGTTCTACTTTACACCAGTGTGATAAATCTCCACCCCATGTTTTTGACCCTTCAAATGGGTTTTCCAGGATTTGTGATTGATTGCCTACTTTTATGATGCCTTGGTGTCCCAGCCAACAGATGATAGGTCCCTTTGTTGTTTATACAGACACAGTGACAGTCATAAAGAGTATGGTGTTTATGCAGCTCAGCCTAATCAAGTCAGTGGGTAGAACAGCAGTACCAGCGCAGCCACAGTGGTATATACTTTGTGTCGCTGTGCATGGAGAAACAATGGAAAGACTGCATTGATAACAGGCCTCTTAAGGCACCCATACTCATTCGTTATTAGTCGGCTCATCAGCTATCTCCCCTGACTGCCTCATACGTGTGCACATTCAGCTCGGCCAGATATCTTTGTCAGTAGTCTATCTCCCGGGTGGAGAGTCAGGAGCTGCTTATACACATTAAACAGCTGAACCCGCAGTTCTTGGCGGATTAGGCCAACAATAGAATAATGTGTATGGGGACCTTCAGTGGTGACGATCGCAGGGGTCCTGGGGTTGGACAAACACGATCATATATTGACGTGTCCTTAGTAGAGTTGCACCGGGTATTGGAGTATCAATAACCAATCGATACTTTTAGACCCGCATCGATTCAATACCGGGTTTTACTATTTAATAATACTAGGATGCTCTGCTGCACAGCCTAGCATCACTTAGAGAACATAGCACGCTCCGCTCTCAGCGCGCACCATGTTCTCTTCAGCAGTGGAGAAGGAGGGAGTAAGTCCCTCCGCTCTGTGCTGCTGCTTCTGCCGCCACTGATGGGAACGTAGTACTGCGGAGGAGGAGAGGGGCTGTGGCCACGGTGCCAAAACGAATGTAATTAACACATTAATTCAAGTGTAGGCTGCGGGTGCCGGCGGTATCACATACTCGGCACCCAGCCTCTATGACAGGGCATGCGATCCGCTGAACGACAATTAACCATTGATATTGCGTCATATCCATCCACTTACAGTTTAAAGCCTCATGCACACGAACGTATTTTTTAACGTCCCGCAAAACGTGGTTCCGTTGTACCGTGATCCGTGCCCGTTTTTTCTTCCGTGGGTCTGCCGTGATTTTTGGAGGATCCACGGACATGAAAGATGAAAAAAAAATCTAAGTCAAGTTTGCCATTGAAATGATAGGAAAAAACGGACACGGACACGGATCACGGACACGGATGACAATCTTGTGTGCATCCGTGATTTTCACGGACCCATTGACTTGAATGGGCCCGTGAACCGTTGGCCGTGAAAAAAATAGGACAGGTTATATTTTTTTCACGGCCTCGAAACACGGGTCACGGGCGCGGTGTAAAAACGGTGCACAAGCCGAGTTTTCTACGGCCCCATTGAAAGTCAATGGAGCCGCAGAAAAAAACGGCACAACGGCCACGGGTGCACACAACGGTAGTGTGCATGAGGCCTAACTCGGGTAATCCATATATAAATGACATATAATTAGTACCACGGAATCATAGGGTAGCATGCTACTGTAACCGCCAGGGTTTGTTTGTTTTTTGCACCACCTTCCATAACGTGTTTCTATTATAGCTTTTTAAAATTAAATCAAAATGGGGAAATCGTGATTGGTCACAATGGCTTTTTATTTGACATATTTAGTTGGATTTTTTATGGAGCCGGTTGCGTCTTCTGCCTTAATCGCCATCGATCAACACGATTGACTTTGATGATGCAAAATGAGATTATTATGACCATAGCCTTTTTATTATTATTATCCCTAATAATTATTCTTTTCTTTCTAAAAGATGATATATATCGATAGATAGATACATAGATAGATAATAGATAACAGATAGATAGATAGGTAATGTTTAGAGTTGAGCGAACACCTGGATGTTCGGGTTCGAGAAGTTCGGCCGAACATCCCGGAAATGTTCGGGTTCGGGATCCGAACCCGATCCGAACTTCGTCCCGAACCCGAACCCCATTGAAGTCAATGGGGACCCGAACTTTTCGGCACTAAAAAGGCTGTAAAACAGCCCAGGAAAGGGCTAGAGGGCTGCAAAAGGCAGCAACATGTAGGTAAATCCCCTGCAAACAAATGTGGATAGGGAAATGAATTAAAATAAAAATTAAATAAATAAAAATTAACCAAAATCAATTGGAGAGAGGTTCCATAGCAGAGAATCTGGCTTCCCGTCACCCACCACTGGAACAGTCCATTCTCAGATATTTAGGCCCCGGCACCCAGGCAGAGGAGAGAGGTCCCGTAACAGAGAATCTGTCTTCATGTCAGCAGAGAATTAGTCTGCATGTCATAGCAGAGAATGAGGCTTCACGTCAGCCACCACTGCAACAGTCCATTGGCATATATTTAGGCCCAGCACCCAGGCAGAGGAGGGAGGTCCCGTAACAGAGAATCTGTCTTCATGTCAGCAGAGAATTAGTCTGCATGTCATAGCAGAGAATGAGGCTTCACGTCAGCCACCACTGCAACAGTCCATTGGCATATATTTAGGCCCAGCACCCAGGCAGAGGAGGGAGGTCCCGTAACAGAGAATCTGTCTTCATGTCAGCAGAGAATTAGTCTGCATGTCATAGCAGAGAATGAGGCTTCACGTCAGCCACCACTGCAACAGTCCATTGGCATATATTTAGGCCCAGCACACACACAGGCAGAGGAGAGAGGTCCCGTAACAGAGAATCTGGCTTCATGTCAGCAGAGAATCAGTCTGCATGTCATAGCAGAGAATGAGGCTTCACGTCAGCCACCACTGCAACAGTCCATTGGCATATATTTAGGCCCAGCACACACACAGGCAGAGGAGAGAGGTCCCGTAACAGAGAATCTGTCTTCATGTCAGCAGAGAATTAGTCTGCATGTCATAGCAGAGAATGAGGCTTCACGTCAGCCACCACTGCAACAGTCCATTGGCATATATTTAGGCCCAGCACCCAGGCAGAGGAGGGAGGTCCCGTAACAGAGAATCTGTCTTCATGTCAGCAGAGAATTAGTCTGCATGTCATAGCAGAGAATGAGGCTTCACGTCAGCCACCACTGCAACAGTCCATTGGCATATATTTAGGCCCAGCACCCAGGCAGAGGAGGGAGGTCCCGTAACAGAGAATCTGTCTTCATGTCAGCAGAGAATTAGTCTGCATGTCATAGCAGAGAATGAGGCTTCACGTCAGCCACCACTGCAACAGTCCATTGGCATATATTTAGGCCTAGCACACAGGCAGAGCAGAGAGGTCCCGTAACAGACAATCTGGCTTCATGACAGCAGAGAATCAGTCTGCATGTCATAGCAGAGAATGAGGCTTCACGTCACCCACCACTGCAACAGTCCATTGGCATATATTTAGGCCTAGCACACAGGCAGAGCAGAGAGGTCCCGTAACAGACGATCTGGCTTCATGTCAGCAGAGAATCAGTCTGCATGTCATAGCAGAGAATGAGGCTTCACGTCAGCCACCACTGCAACAGTCCATTGGCATATATTTAGGCCTAGCACACAGGCAGAGGAGAGAGGTCCCGTAACAGACAATCTGGCTTCATGTCAGCAGAGAATCAGTCTGCATGTCATAGCAGAGAATGAGGCTTCACGTCACCCACCACTGCAACAGTCCATTGGCATATATTTAGGCCTAGCACACAGGCAGAGCAGAGAGGTCCCGTAACAGACAATCTGGCTTCATGACAGCAGAGAATCAGTCTGCATGTCATAGCAGAGAATGAGGCTTCACGTCACCCACCACTGCAACAGTCCATTGGCATATATTTAGGCCTAGCACACAGGCAGAGCAGAGAGGTCCCGTAACAGACGATCTGGCTTCATGTCAGCAGAGAATCAGTCTGCATGTCATAGCAGAGAATGAGGCTTCACGTCAGCCACCACTGCAACAGTCCATTGGCATATATTTAGGCCTAGCACACAGGCAGAGCAGAGAGGTCCCGTAACAGACAATCTGGCTTCATGTCAGCAGAGAATCAGTCTGCATGTCATAGCAGAGAATCAGGCTTCATGTCAGCCACCACTGCAACAGTCCATTGGCATATATTTAGGCCTAGCACACAGGCAGAGGAGAGGTTCATTCAACTTTGGGTAGCCTCGCAATATAATGGTAAAATGAAAATAAAAATAGGATTGAATGAGGAAGTGCCCTGGAGTCCAATAATATATGGTTATGGGGAGGTAGTTAATGTCTAATCTGGACAAGGGACGGACAGTTCCTGTGGGATCCATGCCTGGTTCATTTTTATGAACGTCAGCTTGTCCACATTGGCTGTAGACAGGCGGCTGCGTTTGTCTGTAATGACGCCCCCTGCCGTGCTGAATACACGTTCAGACAAAACGCTGGCTGCCGGGCAGGCCAGCACCTCCAAGGCATAAAAGGCTAGCTCTGGCCACGTGGACAATTTAGAGACCCAGAAGTTGAATGGGGCCGAACCATCAGTCAGTACGTGGAGGGGTGTGCACACGTACTGTTCCACCATGTTAGTGAAATGTTGCCTCCTGCTAACACGTTGCGTATCAGGTGGTGGTGCAGTTAGCTGTGGCATGTTGACAAAAGTTTTCCACATCTCTGCCATGCTAACCCTGCCCTCAGAGGAGCTGGCCGTGACACAGCTGCCTTGGCGACCTCTTGCTCCTCCTCTGCCTTGGCCTTGGGCTTCCACTTGTTCCCCTGTGACATTTGGGAATGCTCTCAGTAGCGCGTCTACCAACGTGCGCTTGTACTCGCGCATCTTCCTATCACGCTCCAGTGCAGGAAGTAAGGTGGGCACATTGTCTTTGTAGCGTGGATCCAGCAGGGTGGCAACCCAGTAGTCCGCACAGGTTAAAATGTGGGCAACTCTGCTGTCGTTGCGCAGGCACTGCAGCATGTAGTCGCTCATGTGTGCCAGGCTGCCCAGGGGTAAGGACAAGCTGTCCTCTGTGGGAGGCGTATCGTCATCGTCCTGCCTTTCCCCCCAGCCACGCACCAGTGATGGACCCGAGCTGCGTTGGGTGCCACCCCGCTGTGACCATGCTTCATCCTCATCCTCCTCCACCTCCTCCTCATCCTCGTCCTCCTCGTCCTCCAGTAGTGGGCCCTGGCTGGCCACATTTGTACCTGGCCTCTGCTGTTGCCAAAAACCTCCCTCTGAGTCACTTCGAAGAGACTGGCCTGAAAGTGCTAAAAATGACCCCTCTTCCTCCTCCTCCTCCTCCTCCTGGGCCACCTCCTCTTCCATCATCGCCCTAAGTGTTTTCTCAAGGAGACATAGAAGTGGTATTGTAACGCTGATAACGGTGTCATCGCCACTGGCCATGTTGGTGGAGTACTCGAAACAGCGCAACAGGGCACACAGGTCTCGCATGGAGGCCCAGTCATTGGTGGTGAAGTGGTGCTGTTCTGTAGTGCGACTGACCCGTGCGTGCTGCAGCTGAAACTCCACTATGGCCTGCTGCTGCTCGCACAGTCTGTCCAGCATGTGCAAGGTGGAGTTCCACCTGGTGGGCACGTCGCATATGAGGCGGTGAGCGGGAAGGCCGAAGTTACGCTGTAGCGCAGACAGGCGAGCAGCAGCAGGATGTGAACGCCGGAAGCGCGAACAGACGGCCCGCACTTTATGCAGCAGCTCTGACATGTCGGGGTAGTTGTGAATGAACTTCTGCACCACCAAATTCAGCACATGCGCCAAGCAAGGGATGTGCGTCAAATTGGCTAGTCCCAGAGCTGCAACGAGATTTCGCCCATTATCACACACCACCAGGCCGGGCTTGAGGCTCACCGGCAGCAACCACTCGTCGGTCTGTTGTTCAATACCCCGCCACAACTCCTGTGCGGTGTGGGGCCTGTCCCCCAAACATATGAGTTTCAGAATGGCCTGCTGACGTTTACCCCGGGCTGTGCTGAAGTTGGTGGTGAAGGTGTGTGGCTGACTGGATGAGCAGGTGGAAGAAGAGGAGGAGGAAGCCGAGAAGGAGGAGGTGGCAACAGGAGGCAAAGAATGTTGCCCTGCGATCCTTGGCGGCGGAAGGACGTGCGCCAAACAGCTCTCCGCCTGGGGCCCAGCTGCCACTACATTTACCCAGTGTGCAGTTAGGGAGATATAGCGTCCCTGGCCGTGCTTACTGGTCCACGTATCTGTGGTTAGGTGGACCTTGCTACAGATGGCGTTGCGCAGTGCACACTTGATTTTATGGGATACTTGGTTGTGCAGGGAAGGCACGGCTCTCTTGGAGAAGTAGTGCCGGCTGGGAACAACATACTGTGGGACAGCAAGCGACATGAGCTGTTTGAAGCTGTCTGTGTCCACCAGCCTAAATGACAGCATTTCATAGGCCAGTAGTTTAGAAATGCTGGCATTCAGGGCCAGGGATCGAGGGTGGCTAGGTGGGAATTTACGCTTTCTATCAAATGTTTGTGAGATGGAGAGCTGAACGCTGGCGTGTGACATGGTTGAGACGCTTGGTGACGGAGGTGGTGGTGGTGGTGTTGGTGGTACATCCCCTGTTTGCTGGGCGGCAGGTGCCAACGTTCCTCCAGAGGCGGAGGAAGAGGCCGAGGCGGCAGCAGCAGAATAGGCCGAGGCGGCAGCAGCAGAAGAGGTAGCAGGGGGAGCCTGAGTGACTTCCTTGGTTTTAAGGTGTTTACTCCACTGCAGTTCATGCTTTGCATGCAGGTGCCTGGTCATGCAGGTTGTGCTCAGGTTCAGAACGTTAATGCCTCGCTTCAGGCTCTGATGGCACAGCGTGCAAACCACTCGGGTCTTGTCGTCAGCACATTGTTTGAAGAAGTGCCATGCCAGGGAACTCCTTGAAGCTGCCTTTGGGGTGCTCGGTCCCAGATGGCGGCGGTCAGTAGCAGGCGGAGTCTCTTGGCGGCGGGTGTTCTGCTTTTGCCCACTGCTCCCTCTTTTGCTACGCTGTTGGCTCGGTCTCACCACTGCCTCTTCCTCCGAACTGTGAAAGTCAGTGGCACGACCTTCATTCCATGTGGGGTCTAGGACCTCATCGTCCCCTGCATCGTCTTCCACCCAGTCTTGATCCCTGACCTCCTGTTCAGTCTGCACACTGCAGAAAGACGCAGCAGTTGGCACCTGTGTTTCGTCATCATCAGAGACATGCTGAGGTGGTATTCCCATGTCCTCATCATCAGGAAACATAAGTGGTTGTGCGTCAGTGCATTCTATGTCTTTCACCGCTGGGGAAGGGCTAGGTGGATGCCCTTGGGAAACCCTGCCAGCGGAGTCTTCAAACAGCATAAGAGACTGCTGCATAACTTGAGGCTGAGACAGTTTCCCTGGTATGCATGGGGGTGATGTGACAGACTGATGGGGTTGGTTTTCAGGCGCCATCTGTGCGCTTTCTGCAGAAGACTGGGTGGGAGATAATGTGAACGTGCTGGATCCACTGTCGGCCACCCAATTGACTAATGCCTGTACCTGCTCAGGCCTTACCATCCTTAGAACGGCATTGGGCCCCACCATATATCGCTGTAAATTCTGGCGGCTACTGGGACCTGAGGTAGTTGGTACACTAGGACGTGTGGATGTGGCAGAACGGCCACGTCCTCTCCCAGCACCAGAGGGTCCACTAACACCACCACGACCATGTCCACGTCCGCGTCCCTTACTAGATGTTTTTCTCATTGTTATGGTTCACCACAACAACAAATATATTATTTGGCCCAATGTATTGTATTCAAATTCAGCGGGATATAAATTTGAGGCCTAGTATTTAGGCGCTGGGTGACCGGTATGGATTTAGTGACAGAATTAGACTTGGAAATGCACAGAAGCGTGTGTGTGTGAAGTTATTCTGAATGACCCAATGTGCACCTTGAATATTATATACCCTTTTAGGGATAGATTTCAAATAGCTCTGATATAGCAGAAACCACTAAATTATGAAATTGTTAAATTGGGAATTGTATTTCAACCCAGAACAAAAAATGTGCTTTGACGGACACTAAATAACTTTCCCAGCCACAACAGGACAGCGTTAACGAGAGATTTAGCAGGATATAAATTTGAGGCCTAGTATTTAGGCGCTGGGTGACAGGTATGGGTTTAGTGACAGAATTAGACTTAGAAATACACAGTAGCGGGTGTGTGTGAAGTTATTCTGAATGACCCAATGTGCACCTTGAATATTATATACCCTTTTAGGGATAGATTTCAAATAGCTCTGATATAGCAGAAACCACTAAATTATGAAATTGCTAAATTGGGAATTGTATTTCAACCCAGAACAAAAAATGTGCTTTGACGGACACTAAATAACTTTCCCAGCCACAACAGGACAGCGTTAACGAGAGATTTAGCAGGATATAAATTTGAGGCCTAGTATTTAGGCGCTGGGTGACAGGTATGGGTTTAGTGACAGAATTAGACTTAGAAATACACAGTAGCGGGTGTGTGTGAAGTTATTCTGAATGACCCAATGTGCACCTTGAATATTATATACCCTTTTAGGGATAGATTTCAAATAGCTCTGATATAGCAGAAACCACTAAATTATGAAATTGCTAAATTGGGAATTGTATTTCAACCCAGAACAAAAAATGTGCTTTGACGGACACTAAATAACTTTCCCAGCCACAACAGGACAGCGTTAACGAGAGATTTAGCAGGATATAAATTTGAGGCCTAGTATTTAGGCGCTGGGTGACAGGTATGGGTTTAGTGACAGAATTAGACTTGGAAATACACAGTAGCGGGTGTGTGTGAAGTTATTCTGAATGACCCAATGTGCACCTTGAATATTATATACCCTTTTAGGGATAGATTTCAAATAGCTCTGATATAGCAGAAACCACTAAATTATGAAATTGCTAAATTGGGAATTGTATTTCAACCCAGAACAAAAAATGTGCTTTGACGGACACTAAATAACTTTCCCAGCCACAACAGGACAGCGTTAACGAGAGATTTAGCAGGATATAAATTTGAGGCCTAGTATTTAGGCGCTGGGTGACAGGTATGGGTTTAGTGACAGAATTAGACTTGGAAATACACAGTAGCGGGTGTGTGTGAAGTTATTCTGAATGACCCAATGTGCACCTTGAATATTATATACCCTTTTAGGGATAGATTTCAAATAGCTCTGATATAGCAGAAACCACTAAATTATGAAATTGCTAAATTGGGAATTGTATTTCAACCCAGAACAAGAAATGTGCTTGAACGGACACTAAATAACTCGCCCAGCTACAGCACTAAGGACAGATTTAGCTGGATATAAATTTGAGGCCTAGTATTTAGGCGCTGGGTGACAGGTATGGGTTTAGTGACAGAATTAGACTTGGAAATGCACAGTAGCGGGTGTGTGAAGTTATTCTGAATGTCCCTATGTGCACCTTCAATATGATCTACCCTTTTAGGGATAGATTTCAAATAGCTCTGATATAGCAGAAACCACTAAATTATGAAATTGCTAAATTGGGAATTGTATTTCAACCCAGAACAAGAAATGTGCTTGAACGGACACTAAATAACTCGCCCAGCTACAGCACTAACGACAGATTTAGCTGGATATGAATTTGAGGCCTAGTATTTAGGCGCTGGGTGACAGGTATGGGTTTAGTGACAGAATTAGACTTGGAAATGCACAGTAGCGGGTGTGTGAAGTTATTCTGAATGACCCAATGTGCACCTTGAATATTATATACCCTTTTAGGGATAGATTTCAAATAGCTCTGATACAGCAGAAACCACTAAATTTTTAAATTGCTAAATTGGGAATTGTATTTCAACCCAGAACAAAAAATGTGCTTTGACGGACACTAAATAACTTTCCCAGCCACAACAGGACAGCGGTAACGAGAGATTTAGCGGGATATAAATTTGAGGCCTAGTATTTAGGCGCTGGGTGACCGGTATGGATTTAGTGACAGAATTAGACTGGGATATGGCCAAAAAATAACCACACTATTGCTGGTTAAATGCACTTGGTGATGGGCGCAGCTTGCCCCTGATGTAGTATATGGCCAAAAAATGAACAGACTATTGCTGGTTAAATGCACTTGGTGACGGGCGCAGCTTGCCCCTGATTTAGTATATGGCCAAAAAATGAACAGACTATTGCTGGTTAAATGCACTTGGTGTGATAGCTTGACCAACCACACTACTGAGGGTTAAATGCACTTGGTGACGGGCGCAGCTTGCCCCTGATGTAGTATATGGCCAAAAAATAAACAGACTATTGCTGGTTAAATGCACTTGGTGTGACAGCTTCACCCTGATGTAGGCTTTAGCCAAAAAACAAACGCACCATTGAGGGTTAAATGCACTTGGTGACAGGCGCAGCTTGCCCCTGATGTAGTATATGGCCAAAAAATAAACAGATTATTGCTGGTTAAATGCACTTGGTGTGACAGCTTCACCCTGATGTAGGCTTTAGCCAAAAAACAACCACACCATTGAGGGTTAAATGCACTTGGTCGCAGCTTGTGCTGGCGCACCACAAGACACAAAATGGCCGCCGATCACCCCAGAAAAATGTGACTGACAAACGGTCTGGGCAGCCTAAAAACAGTGAGCAATTGAGGATCAGCAGCTCAATGATCCACAGCTGCAGATCGATCAGTTAATCAAGTCCTTTGGAGGAGTTAATCTGCCTAATCTCGCCCTACTGTCGCAGCCGCAACCTCTCCCTACGCTAATCAGAGCAGAGTGACGGGCGGCGCTATGTGACTCCAGCTTAAATAGAGGCTGGGTCACATGGTGCTCTGGCCAATCACAGCCATGCCAATAGTAGGCATGGCTGTGATGGCCTCTTGGGGCAAGTAGTATGACGCTTGTTGATTGGCTGCTTTGCAGCCTTTCAAAAAGCGCCAAGAAAGCGTCACAAAAGCGCGAAGAAAGCGACGAACACCGAACCCGAACCCGGACTTTTACGAAAATGTCCGGGTTCGGGTCCGTGTCACGGACACCCCAAAATTCGGTACGAACCCGAACTATACAGTTCGAGTTCGCTCATCCCTAGTAATGTTACTAAGTCCTTATGGTGTTGTACGACTTAAGCCTGTGTTGATGTCACGTTAATGAACCCCATTCATCTACATGGCAGGAGCACTTAATGCAGATTTATCTTCTGAATGAAGTTTGGAAATTGCTTAGTCTATCGTAATAAATTGATAAATTTAAAAGAGCAGCATCACATGTATTGTGCCTTGAATTGTGAGGATCAATCGCCTTCATTTGGATACATGTGTAGGCATGAGAATGTTAAATGCATAAATTATTAGGAAGTTTACAAGCCGGTTCAATGTTTTCTCAAGGTCATTAATTGGTCCGAAGGTCAATTTGCTGCCTTTTAATAAACTTACAGAAGAAAGCCAATACATTGTCTCCATAGTTGGAGTCTGGTGTATTCCGGTGCATTCCCCAAAATCCAATAATTGACTAGAGTGGAGTGGGGAGATCGCTCCCCTCGTGGATAACATGGATATGCTATATGTGCGGTCAGGGGCGGACTGGGAACTTAAAGTGGCCCTGGAAAAAAACTAAAAGTGGCCCCAGATACCACAGTGCAGCACAAAATACTACCTCAGAAGAACCAGATACTACAGTGCAGCACAAAATACTACCTCAGAAGAACCTGATACCACAGTGCAGCACAAAATACTAGCTCAGAAGAACCAGATACCACAGTGCAGCACAAAATACTACCTCAGAAGAACCAGATACTACAGTGCAGCACAAAATACTACCTCAGAAGAACCTGATACCACAGTGCAGCACAAAATACTAGCTCAGAAGAACCAGATACCACAGTGCAGCACAAAATACTAGCTCAGAAGAACCAGATACTACAGTGCAGCACAAAATACTACCTCAGAAGAACCAGATACTACAGTGTGGCACAAAATACTACCTCAGAAGAACCAGATACCACAGTGTGGCACAAAATACTACCTCAGAAGAACCAGATACCACAGTGTGGCACAAAATACTACCTCAGAAGAACCAGATACCACAGTGCGGCACAAAATACTACCTCAGAAGGACCAGATACCACAGTGCGGCATAAAATACTACCTCAGAAGAACCAGATACCACAGTGCAGCATAAAATACTACCTCAGAAGAACCAGATACCACAGTGCAGCACAAAATACTACCTCAGAAGATCCTGATACCACAGTGCAGCACAAAATACTACCTCAGAAGAACCTGATACCACAGTGCAGCACAAAATACTACCTCAGAAGAACCTGATACCACAGTGCAGCACAAAATACTACCTCAGAAGAACCTGATACCACAGTGCAGCACAAAATACTACCTCAGAAGAACCTGATACCACAGTGCAGCACAAAATACTACCTCAGAAGAACCTGATACCACAGTGCAGCACAAAATACTACCTCAGAAGAACCTGATACCACAGTGCAGCACAAAATACTACCTCAGAAGAACCTGATACCACAGTGCAGCATGAAATACTGCCTAAACTAATAAATGCTGAGGGCATCAGATATTTTTGTACCTGGCTTTTGGCCAAGAAGAGGGTTTTGGTGGCCCTCTGGGCATCGGGCCATCAGGAAATTTCCCTGTAGGGTCTATGGCCAGTCCGCCCCTGTGTGCGGTATATTCTCTGATTGCTCCTATTATCCAGACACGACGTGTGGATAATAGTCGTTTGGCTAAAAGGAGAACAGACTTTTCCCCATGCTAAATGAATATAAAATGTAACTGGTAGTCTGCAGATTGTAACATAAAGACCTCGGTAAGTCTGAATACTAGTCCAAAAAATGCAATTCAGTATAATATTAAAAACTAGTATAAAATGAAGCAGGTATTTTGTGAAACCAGAGATTGGTGCAGAAAATACTGTCAAAGCTACCTCCCCAGATTTACTCACCCGTAATTGGGGGGTCGCATAACGTTTGAGAATCACAGCCTAGAATAACATGTAGATTGGTAGACACACAAATACACATGGCGTAGATTTACTAGACTTACACCACCTATTATTTGCTTATTTTTCACTAGAATCTTGAAACGGCATTTTGGTGCTTCTTTTGGCATACACTGGTGCAACTTAAGCCTTCCCTTTCCTTTTTGGCTGTGCCCTGTGTCGGACATGTAGAAAAAGTGTCTACATCACTTTAAGGGGCTGTCTGGGAATAATTACCGTACTTTTCTCTAATGCCCACCCCTGGAGTGTTTACATCTGACGCTGCATGGTCATGGGCACATGGTCTGCTGCCCCCAATGACTGTCCTCACTGGTGATGTGCTGCCTTGGACTTTACCCGTGCAGGACCGATGTAAATGCTTCAGCGACCGGAACATGGACACAGCAGAGGCAGCGGGGCGGACCAGAGCGACGGGGAGCAAGTATGAATCTGCTGTTTCAGGAGGCAGGCTGTGGGCATTAGTTAAAAAGTATGTACAAGCATGTTTACCCATTTTTTTTTTTTTTGCACAAATTAAAGGGAGTCTGTAGCATTGATTAATCACTATTTACTGCAGTAGTCCATGAGTAGTACTGCTGCCACTACTGGAATACATAGAGAGGACTCACGAGCTGCCGCTCCATTATATACTTGCAGCTCATGAGTCCTGTCAATGTGTTGCAGTGGAGCTTTGCAATGACACAGTGGGGTGGGGGGAATGTAGATATAAAGTAGTCCGTTCCAGCAGCCCTCCTCATCTACCCGTGTAGTACTGCGGTTAATACTGCTTAATCAAGGTGACAGATTCCTTAGAAGTGACAACCGTATGTTGGGGCAGCGCCTGATCCACATTTTGCACAAATCACACAGAGACCCATTCATTTCTATGGGGCCACATCAAAATATGGACATGTTTTATTCTTTTCCGTTTTGCAGACAAGAATAGACATTTCTACAATAGGCCAGGGAAGCACATGGCCGGTATCCCTATTTTGTGGATCAGGAGTTTGCAAAACGGCCATGTGCATGAGCCCTTAGCATATTTTAATTAGTAAATCTCCAATATATTCAATAAAGGATGTCCAAGATGCTATTGTGTTACAAGGAAGGAGTAGCAGCTAGCCCTGACAAATAGTCCCTACGAGCTTTGATCCGTAGTCTCCCATGATTTTTATGTATAGGAGCATTTGTCTGAGCTGTGTACAATGTGAACATCATTATGGATGGTTTATGTATTACAGTTTATTAGGGATGGACATAAGGTACTAGTGTAGTGTAGTTTTCCCCTTTTTTCATGAATGGGTGTGCGGTTTCCTGCACTTTTTTCCATAGTCAGTGCCTTTTTGTATGTAGGATGCATTGTGTTTTTTTTGTATGTAGGATGCATTGTGTTTTTTATATATATATTTTTGTATTTTGCTTGTTTTGAAAAAAACAAAAAACCTTTATACAATAAACTATTAGTGATTTTGTGTTTTTAGAGGTATTTTTATTAGTCCCCTCATTATATAGTATCTCTGCAGATGCAGTTATCAGATTAGCCTTTGTGTCGGGCTATATCCTGAACACATTACAGGCTCTGCATTAATGTCAGGCAATAACCTTCTGTAAGAGCAATTTTCGATGTTAGGAATATTGTTTTTCCTCTGTGATTTAAAAAAACAGCCTAGTTTAATTGAGATAACTTTCCTAGATGCATATGCCCTTTAAAAACCATTTGCTGTAAAAGGTGCAGCTAGAGCCCATTAACGTGCGCTGCTGTATAACGCGTTATTTCCATTAGATGGTAGAGGATTAATTAGAGCAGCATTGTAATGATTCATTACATAACTCGGCCTCTCAAGAAATCCCGGTTTGCCTGATCCAGATTTGTGGACAAAAAGTTTGTTTCTTTTTAATAATCATGTTTTTTTATTTTATTTCTGTTTAGTAACTGACTCCATGAAATAAATGTACTGTATGACAGATTTTAAAGGGGTTGTCAAGGATTAGAAAAACGTGGCTAACTTATTCCAGTCACAATCCCACGCCTCTTCACAGGTTGTGCGTGGTACTGCAGCTTAGCAAAGTTATGCCACCAGGATACATCTTTAAGTGGACCAGACCTGCAATACCACACACAACCTGGAGGCAAGTGTGGTGCTGTATCAGAAAGATAGCAGCCATGTTTTATAATGTCATCTCAGAGTTCATTATTTCAAACACATATTTTCCTGAGCGTATGATTGAATATAAAAAAGCCCTGCTTACAAAATGATAAGTTATGTTGAAGTCCAACTACCTGATCCCAGCAGCAGGTGTCGATGGACAGAAAGAACGGGCAGTGGGATTTCATCATACAAATTAGATGGTCAGCCAACATTAATCTAGTAGTCTGTATGACCAACTATACTCTGCTCTTTTGTCGCATGTCTATAGGCTGCTGTTCACACAGCAACCAGCAGAGGATGCGCGGTAAGAAAGCTTTTTTTATAGCATGGTGACTCAATGTTTAGCGCTTTTACAAGGGTTCTTAGTTCGAATCCCACCAAGGATAGCATCCACAAGTTTGTATGGTTTTGCTTTGGGGTCTCAGGTTTGTCCCAAAGGGAAACTGATAAATCAGATAAATGAATTGACTTCTAATGAAATTGTCCTTAGCTTGTGTGTGTTTGAAATGGGAGAAATTAGATGGAGAGCCCATTGGAGCCAGGAGCTGAATGGTATTCTGGTTGTTTCAAGTTATCCCCTTTCCCCTATTAGATCAGTGGTTAGTGGGGCCCCTTGAAATGACCGCGGCGGCCGATCGCACATAAGCGCGGCCACTCCATTAATTTCTATAAGAGTTCTAGAGATAGGAGAAGGACCCCCACTGATCCACTAGTTATTCCCTTATCCTGTAGATAGGGTACCTTTAATGGTCTCTGTACAGCACTGCAGAATATGTTGTTGCTTTAAATCTATATCTATCTATATACATATATATATATATATATATATATATATATATATAGTTATAGTAAGAGGGAACAAGGGGCCGTCATTGACGGAAGAAACGTGTCACCGAGGGTCCTGGACTCGGTTAGGTAAGAACCGGGTTTTTCCCTGAAGTGTCAGTTTTGCAGTTGCAGTCTGACACTTCAGCTGTTAGTTGGCTGTAAAGCCGATCCGGTTCTTATTGGGAGCAGCCAAAGAGCAGGGTGGGTGGCTGTTCCCCACAGTTCCAGGCCGGGTTTTGGCTGGAATATAAAAACCCAGCCAGCACGTTCAGCTGGTGTGGACTATCCTCCATGACATTGAAGCTGTGGAGTCTGTGGCTTGAGACACTGAGGCCATCTATTTGGGAGAGCCACATGCTGGGGAAACAGGCCTCTAAAGCCTGCATTGGACTGCGGGTTGAAATCTGCTGACCAGGTGAAGGCTTTTTGCACTGTGGACTTTGTGTGGTGTGAACAGGCACCAAAACTGAACACCGTTACTTTTGGCTTGTTTTTTTCCTCATGTGTTAATAAACACTGAACTTTGCTTTACAACCTTGTTTGTGCCTCTGTACTGCGTCCGCTTACCCTGCCTGCCAGAGCGAATCCCCTGGTGCTTATGGAGCATTTTCATTGTGCTTCTGTCACCTTAGAAGGAGCATAATGGGGGGATGGGGGGGTAAATATGCAAATGACAGCACAGATGTCACTATATTCTCTTGTGTTACTGTGCAGTTTAATGATTTGGGTCCCTTATACCGTCAGCTTTTCAATGCAGAATGAAAGACAAAGGGGAACAAAGAATCAGAGGGGGTGTCTTTTTTTTTTTTTTGACAACCTTAGAAGACCTTTCTCTGCTTACATTTCAATGTTATTATATTATGGTGGAGTACAGACAGCTAGAACCAGATGCTTGTCTGTCAGGAGGAGGCGCACACCAGTGCGGCAGACTCCTTACGACTTGCGCCTGCTCAGTTGACCCCTCCGTTTTTCCAGGATCCTGCACACCTGCTCAAGGTCAGTGGCAGGTTAAAGAACAGTTGGAATAAAATCACCGGGGTTGCAGAACTCGGGAAGAACAGATGTCACAGCCAAATTCTAAGGAAAACATAGAAACACAAAAAATTAACAGAATAAGAGCACTGATTTGTGTTTGTTTTTACCGGGATTGATTGATAACATAATATTACTCCACATTAGTCATTGTCAGCCACCAGTATGTTATTATTTTTATAAATTGTATTTATTTTATATATAATTTTTCTATTGTGAAGAGTTCTGCGGGACGCTACGTAACAACTTTACACCATCAAATACAAATGGCGCTAGTATGGAGGAGATTTATCAAAACTGAAGGCGTTTTTACAGGAACAAACGTTACAAAAAAATGTATTCCCGATAATCGGCCCTTGTAGATGAGCCACCAGCAAAGCACTCGTTCATTGTATGAATTATTTGTTGATGCAGCACAGGGATCTGTATGTGGAGGAGTGATTGCACTAGACGTCACTCGTCCCCGTACAGTGAAGGAGATTGCTGCAGGTAGTTATTGGGAAGGAATAACTCCTTCCTGATAATTGCTCGGTGACATCGCTCATGTAAATGTGCCGTAAGGACACTTTAGTAAATTGGTCATTAAGTACAGCTAATACATACTGTGGCTGATCTTGGTGCTTTTCTTCAGCACATACATCAGGATATTTCCCTGATATACATGACAAACATAAATGCAATACATACAAACACTAAATTGAGCGCATCTTACCTTACTGTATTCTGTTGAGCATTCAGCTAACAGGTTTCTCATGTGTACAATCAGCCAAAGAAGTAAGGTTTGCATTTCTGCCTCTCAGGTTGCTTGAAAGTTCTAAGGGTTGAGTCCCTTCAGTTTAATAATATATAGTTATATGTAATAATAAATAATACTATAGCTTATAATCTTGTGTATGGAAAGGGATGTTAAACATTTTTGTAATATGCTTTATTAGGGAAAGACACTTCTCTGTACTAGAAGACGAGTTGTAAGGAGTCTTCTAAGCTGTATCTGATTGTAGTCTTCATCATTCTACTGAGTGCTAAAGACTCCTGTGTGTAACAAGTCAGATAGCAGGGTGATGGGCAGTGATAGGGCACATGTGCATAGTCGGGGACTGGGGTAGTGACAAGAGGCGGCTGGAAGCTTCTGTATGTTACACATAGGTGTCTTCAGCGCTCAATAAAAGGCTGAAGATTAAAGACAGATTCTCCTTAGAAACACTCCAAGCTTTGCTAAGACAACGCTTTACACCCTGTTTTCTAGTACAAATAAACACCTTTTCTTAATAGTGCATATTATTCACAAATGTTTAACATCTCTCTCCCTACACAACATTAAAATAGACTGAAATTACAGCTATACTTTAAGGCTGTATTCACAGTATTTTTGGCAGTTCTAAAGAAAATACATTTTTCTTCCCGCTTTTGAAAACTGATAGGACACTGAAGAAAAATACAGTTGTGTGCATCAGGTCTAAGGCTACTTTCACACTAGTGTTTTTGCTGGTTCCGGCAGGGTTCAGCAAAAAACGCTTCCGTTCCTGATAATACAACCATCTGCATCTTTTATGAACGGATCACTTTGTATTATCTTTAACATAGTCAAGATGGATCCGTCATGAACTCCATTGAAAGTCAATGGGGGACGGATCTGTTTTCTATATTGTGATAGATTGTGGCAGAGAAAACAGATCCGTCCCCATTGACTTGCATTGGGGGTCATGCCGGATCTGTCTTGCTCCGCATCCCAGGACGGAAAGCAAAATACAGCATGTTGTGGTTTGCTCTCAGGTATGGGAATGCAACTAAACGGAGCAGAATGCATTTTGGAGCATTCGTTCTGTTCATTTTTGTCCCCATTGAATGGAGACAAAACGGAAACGGTTTTTCCGGTATTGAGACCCTATGACGGAACTCAATACCGGAAAACTTAAACGCTAGTGTGAAAGTAGCCTAAAGTCTGTAGAGATTGTCAATTATTAAGCCATACTCTGTGTGACTCTAAAACCCTACCCCTCATTTTAGTGCATACCTTGACATGACTGTTACAAATGCCCAAAGACCTAGACGTTAATAAGACAACATGGAAGTGTCTATATACTTGTGTCCGGGTTGTATTCCCCGAAGCTTTTTAAATGGCTGGGCTAGGGTGGTGAATGTCCCCAGATGCAGTAGGAAGAAAAGCTCTGGAGCACAAGCTGCTGCACCAACAAGCTAAATCCTGAGCAGTCATGAGCACAGGTAAATTGGATTACTTGTGTGTAGATGTACTTTAAGGTGTAACGTTTTGCACAGAATTGTGCTGATGTGGAAACATAATGTAATTCTTGTCTAGAATGGACGGTGAAACAATAGCATTTCTCTCACTTTAATTTTTTTTTTCAAATTTGTTTGTTACACCAAACCCACCTCCTTGTAGGTGTTTGCTGCCTTTCCTCCATTCTGGCTAAGCAGGTCCCATAGGGGGCATGTCTAATTCATTATGGAGCGCGTGCTTTAGAGTTAGTGTGTTGTGTTATACATCATGTTGTCATCTCCAGCTAATAGGATTCAGCCCCGGCCTCTGTCTGCTTCCCAGGAGAGCACAGATACAACAGGCAAATGTGCTACACTCCATGTCTAGGGGGGTAGGTTAAAAGATCAAACACCATGGGTTTTGAAGCCTGTGACATCTTGAGATTCAATCAGTCACAAAAATATACTGCTTTCAATTTATTTCTCAGCATTGTCTATAATAAATCCCTTTGTAGCAATGTGCAGTCTGTTGTCTTTTTATATAGGTTGTTACTTTGACAGCTAGTTTAGATAGATAGAATAGATATGCATGTACCGGTATATAGTATATATAATTCTCCACATTTACCATTGTTATTTTTAGGTCTGATCAGCTCTTCATTGCCCCTTCATTGTGTACCTCCACCCCTCTAGCTGCACGCTCTGCAGGGTATTGCAGCTTCATCCTGTTCTCTTGAATGGGACCAAGATGCAGTATCCTGCACTGCCGCAGCTACACAGATGCTGAGGATGCTGCAGAGAGCGCCACAACCTCTTCAGTCACCTGTTTGGTGGGTGCAGAGAGTCGGACCCCCACTGATCTATTCTGAGGAAAGGACTTTAATATGCTGATTCCAGAAAACCCCTTTAACAAATAACATGCTAACAACCTGCAGCTACCACTAGGGAGAGCTTAAAAGCTTGCTGCATACTGTTTTATTATGGAGTTGTACATGTTCATCCCTAAGGGACTACCGAGATAGCTAAGTACAGCTCTTGACTATTTCTGGCATTCCTATAGAGAATGGATGCAGTGGCGGACATTTACAACTTGCTTCACAATTTATACTGGGGTACACTACACCCTTTCTTGTGATCAGTGGTGTAACTCCATTAAATCTTGGCTCATTCTGGTCTTAGGAATTGAGGGTCCCATTCATGATTGACAGCTATCTGCGTATGCTCAGTCCTACAGTGAAATGCTGACAGTCACTGGGTAGGACCACCAACTGGACGTTATCCTGAGTATTTTCCTATAAATATATATGCATCTGCTCAGCTCCTCCTGCTCTATAACAGGCACACTGTATTTTCAAGTAAGTGGAAAGTAACGTGCTTGTTAAAACAATACCTTTATTAGTATACCTATACTAATAAATGTACTGTTTTAAGAAGCACATTACTTTCCACTTACTTTAATTTAACTAATTACGTGTCTACTATCTATATTATCTGTCTGATAATTCTCTTACACTGTCTTTTCAGTGTGTGTGGTACCCTTTACAGTAGAAATAGATGAATGTTTTCTCTCTTTACATAAACCTAGCAGGTGATACGCACCATTAGTGATCATTTGCCATCGGACTGAGAGAGTGCCGCCTGGAGACAGGCGCAATGTCACATTACAGCTATATCTAATGGATAACATTGAGCCAGCTGTTCCCGTATCAGATGTAATCTAATTGGATCTTATCTTACATTATAAAAGTACAGAAAGGCAGCTCCTGGGAATAGCACAATGATGTGGGAAGGATGCACACAAATGGATGTTCTGGGAATAGTAGGGATAATTTAGTTTAGGGCGGGCACACTCATATATTGGCTATGACCTTTTCATCATTTGCATCTTATCACCTTTTTGATATATTCTTTGTTTTAGCAAATGCATATAATAAGCTCATATTTGAAGTGGTTGCAACAGGTCTGGTCAGACTTTTGTCTTACCAACTGCAAATTAAGGATGCGACCACATGGCACAGTCGTTGACGCCACCGTGCTGCATTCGAGTACAGTGCTGCTCAGTGGGCTCTAATTAAGTGACAGATGAGGTTTAACACTGACAAATGTAAGGTTATTCACATGGGAAGGAATAATGCAAGTCACTAGTACATACTTAATGGTAAAACACTGGGTAACACTGACATGGAAAAGGATCTAGGAATTTTAATAAACAGCAAACTAAGCTGTAGAAACTAGTGTCAGGCAGGTGCTGCCAAGGCCAATAAGGTAATAGGGTGCATCAAAAGGGGCATAGATGCCTGTGATGAGAACATAGTCCCACCACCTTACAAACCGCTAGTCAGACCACACATGGAGTACTGTGTACAGTTCTGGGCTCCTGTAAACAGGGCAGACATAGCAGAGCTGGAGAGGGTTCAGAGGAGGGCAACTAAAGTAATAACTGGAATGGGGTGACTACAGTACCCTGAAAGATTATCAAAATTAGGGTTATTTAGTTTAGAAAAAAGACGACTGAGGGGAGATCTAATTACTATATGTATAAATATATTAGGGGTCAGTACAGAGATCTATCCCATCATCTATTTATTCCCAGGACTGTGACTGTGACGAGGGGACATCCTCTGTGTTTGGAGGAAAGAAGGTTTGTACACAAACATAGAAGAGGATTCTTTATGGTAAGAGCAGTGAGACTATGGAACTCTCTGCCTGAGGAGGTGGTGATGGGGAGTTTACTAAAAGAGTTCAAGAGGGGCCTGGATGTATTTCTGGAGTGTAATAATATTACAGGCTATAGCTACTAGAGAGGGGTCGTTGATCCAGGGAATTATTCTGATTGCCTGAATGGAGTCGGGAAGGATTTTTTAAGTGGGGAAAATTGGCTTTTACCTCACAGTTTTTTTTGCCTTCCTCTGGATGAACTTGAAGGATAACAGGCTGAACTGGATAGACAGATGTCTTATTTTGGCCTTATATACTATGTTACTATGTACAGCGTGTCTGTATTGTTAATGGCTACACAGTGTTGAAGGTGCTTGTTGAACAGTTCGGTCCTCATTAGTTTAATTAGAGCCCGCTGTGGCACTTTTGGCCATTCAGTATTTGAACACAGCACTGCCATATTGCATCTGTGACATGCCAGTGCTGTGTGGTCATACCCTAAATGTGGAACCAAAATCAGGAGGAGGATTGTAGCATGTGCACCTCACAGCAATTGATATTGGTCTGGGGGCAGATGGGGAAGAACCCTTTCAAGGGGGATACCTATTTTGACAGCCCCTGTCAATGATCTGACGGTCTACTTTTCAAGCCCACAATGATATCTGCTGCAAAGTAGATGCATAATATTAATTTCCCCCATAACCACCCCTAAGGCGAAATGCATTTGCTTTACAATAAATCTATAAATTCTGTGTGATGACCCATATTAGGGCCAAAGTAAGAATGGTTTCATGAATAGTTCTTGAGTTCTTGTTGTTTTTTATTTGTCTCCAAATGTTTGTAAGTCTATGTGGATTTATAAAAGACATGACACACATGCATTTTTAATGCCTTTTTTTTTTTACATTTTTGTGCCATGCACATCTAGTGTTGCCTCCGAAATGCAACAAAAATGAATCAAAACCTCCACAAAACTGCATGTAAGGATACTTTCACACTAGTGTTTTTACTGGATTCGGCAGGGTTCATCAAAAATGCTACCGTTACTGATAATACAACCATCTGCATCTGTTATGAACAGATCCGGTTATATTATCTTTAACATACCCAAGACTCTTATATAGGACCTTATAGATCGTCCCCTGCTGTATTTGTTTGCAGTGTCGATGCCCCGTGCATTCCTGTTTAGCAGTGATGTAAGTGTGAATTAAGCAATAGACGTGTTGATTTATTTTAGGGATGCATGTGAAATGTCTAGAAAATGTGTTATACTCTCTCTCTCCTGCACAGGAGGGAAATAAAATTATAAGTTCTCTGCTTGTTATCTCCTGACAAGTAGGTGAAAAGTTTCCTGGGTGCAGCTGTCAGTGGCGTTCAATGACCTTACAGGCTGCCTCCTAACTCTGCCTCACCTCCTGAACATCCTGTTAATGAGCTTAATGAAGCTGTGTCCAGACCCATTGAGCCGCTAATATCCTTTCCTGGCAGTTTAAGGCCTCATGCACACGGTCGCACATTAGCCGGGACAGATCGAGACCCATTAAACTTCACAGTGACTTTAACAGTGACCGCCCCTTTAAAAGTGACTTTCACAGTGACCGCCCCTTTAACAGTGACTTTCACAGTGACCGCTCCTTTAACAGTGACCGCCCCTTTAACCTCTTTAGGACACAGGGCATAGAGGTACGCCCTCATGTCCTGGTACTTGTGTATTTCCGATCACCGCCGCGCCGAGGGCGGTGATTGGAAGCCGATGCCTGCTCAAATCAGACCGTCGGGTTCGGCTTTTTATGGTGCGGGAGGCGGTGGTGGCATCGGGTCCCCGATGGCATGGAAAACAGCGCAATGCCTTCCTGTGGCATCGCCGCTGCCTTCCTGTGATGTGCCTCTGAGATCCAGCCCCTGGATCTCACAAGCCGGAAGCTGTATGAGTAATACACACAGTATTACTCATGCAGCCAATGCATTCCAATACAGAAGTATTGGAATGCATTGTAAAGGATTAGACCCCCAAAAGTTAATGTCCCAAAGTGGGACAAAAAAATAAAGTGAAAAAAAAGTTTAAAAAATAAAGTCCCCCCCCCCCCAAAAAAATTAAGTTTCAAGTAAAAATAAACAAAAACTTAATTTTCCCCAAATAAAGTAAAAAAAAATTGTAAACTATAGGGGGAAAAAAAATAGACATATAAGGTATCGCCGCATGCGTATCGACCGGCTCTATAAACATATCACATGACCCAACCCCTCAGATGAACACCGTAAAAAAAAAAAAACTGTGCTAAATAAACAATTTCTTTGTCACCTTACATCACAAAAAGTAGGCGAACAAAAAGGTGTACGCCCACCAAAATAGTACCAATCTAACCGTCACCTCATCCCGCAAAAAATGATCACCTACCTGAGACAATCGCCCCAAAAATTTAAAAATATATGGCTCAGAATATGGAGAGACTAAAACATCATTTTTTTGTTTTAAAAAAGCTGTTATTGTGTAAAACTCACATAAATGAATAAAAAGTATACATATTTTTTGTCACCATACATCACAAAAAGTGTAATAGCAAGCGATCAAAAAGTCATATGCACCCCAAAATAGTGCCAATCAAACTGTCATCTCACCCCGCAAAAATCATACCCTACCCAAGATAATGGCCCAAAAACTAAAAACACTATGAATCTCAGACTATGGAAACACTAAAACATAATATTTTATTGTTTCAAAAATGAAATCATTGTATAAAACTTGCATTAAAAAAAAGGTATACATATTAGGTATCGCCGCATCCGTGACAACCTGCTCTATAAAAATACTACAGATGAATGTTGTAAATAACAAAAGAAAAAACTGTTCCAAAACAGCTATTTCTTGTTACCCTGCCTCACAAAAAGTGTAATATAGAGCAACCAAAAATCATATGTACCCTAAACTAGTACCAACAATACTGCCACCCTATCCCGTAGTTTCTAAAATGGGGTCACTTATTGGAGTTTCTACTCTAGGGGTGCATCGGGGGGCTTCAAATGGGACATGGTGTCAAAAAGCAATCCAGCAAAATCTGCCTTCCAAAAAACGTATGGCATTCCTTTCCTTCTGTGCCCTGCCGTGTGACCGTACAGCAGTTTACGACCACATATGGGGTGTTTCTGTAAACAACAGAATCAGGGCCATAAATAATGAGTTTTGTTTGGCTGTTAACCCTTGCTTTGTAACTGGAAAAAAAAATATTAAAATGGAAAATCTGCCAAAAAAGTTAAATTTTTTAATTGTATCTCTATTTTCTATTAATTCTTTTGGAACACCTAAAGTGTTAACAACGTTTGTTAAACCAATTTTGAATACCTTGATGGGTGTTTTTTCTAGAATGGGGTCATTTTGGGGTGGCTATCTATTATGTAAGCCTCACAAAGTGAATCCAGACCTGAACTGGTCCTTTAAAAAGTTGTTTTTTGAAAATACTTCTATGCCTTGTAACGTCCCCCAAAAATAAAATGCAATTCCCAAAATGATCCTAACATGAAGTAGACATATGGGGAATGTAAAGTAATAACTCCTCCTCCTCACTATTACCTTCTCATTGGTGGCGCATCGGCAGCCGGATCTGAGTGGGGAGGGACTCTCTCCTTCTCCACTGTGCCTGCTGTAATGTGCGCCGGACGTTTTAGAGGCATTCAGCACTGACGTGTGTCTGCCCCTATGACGTAACTAATATCTCTGTTTCTTAATACCGCGGTTTATCGTTAATACCGTTTTTTTCCCAACCCTAGCCTCGGCCCCACCAAAAAAAATAGAACATGTCCTATTCTTGTCCGCAATTGCCGACAAGAATATTCATTTTTGACAGCCGCCACATGTGCAGTCCGCAAATTGCGGAACGCACATGGGTTGGTGTACGTGTTTTGCAGATCCGCAAAACACCACGTTTGTGTGAATGTAGTGTAAGCTTCAGAAAATCAGATGGGTAGATTGTGAGGCAAAGCACATAGAATAAGGTTTGTCTTCAGAAGTAAGGTCTGTAGGTCCTCAGAAGTGCCACCCTTTCTTATAAATGTACATTGATGGACCTTTTGATAAATAAAATGCTTAGTGGTGAAATAAAATCACTTTATAACCAGAGCCTTGTTGGCATTGTGTATTATGTTCAGTTGCAGCCAGCATTGTAAGCAGTGGGCGCAAACCACGGCCATCTATAGCTGGTCAAAATTCATAAATAATTGAGGAGGTCAGATCAAGGTGTATCTGCCTTCTAGATTATCCAGGATACAATTGTCACTCAAGAGGAATAATCTTAAAACATAACATTTAATGTCTAAATTTCTAAAATCCTTGATACAATGTGCGAAAAAGAAAATTAAATATAGTGAGATGAACACGGTACAGGGCCATTAATGGCTGTGGCCCATGGTCATCTCAGTATATTGATAATAAATTATAGTGCGCGGCGGCACTGAGAGGGTAACCAGTGTGTCCTACCGGTACCCAGGGAAAGTTGTCGGTTGCTTCAGCACACGATATTCCGGTAGTCGTTCTTCCTGTATGGATGGTCGGATGAACCAATAGGGAGATAGCAACCGGCTGACAGTCTAACACATGTGTGTAGGGTCCCTAGGGAAATCCTATGGCTGTCTAGCCAATACCCTAGAAACTAGAAGTGTGATAGCAACCTGACCACAGGGCACTCGTCCTTGAAAGGACGACCCTGTCCGGAACATTGATGGACCTTTTGATAAATAAAATGCTTAGTGGTGAAATAAAATCACTTTATAACCAGAGCCTTGTTGGCACTGTGTATTATGTTCAGTTGCAGCCAGCATTGTAAGCAGTGGGCGCAAACCACGGCCATCTATAGCTGGTTACACGTTTTCTCACCTGTTAGATAATTTCTAAAGGTTTCCATCTCTGCTTATTAACACTTTAGACTGTTCCTAGTGCCTGTAGTTGACATACACCATATCCCAAACATACCTTTACATCCTTTTGTTAATATTTATTGCCCCTGAAAAACAAATTTTGATTAATAAGCAAATTAATAGAAAAGAGCCCGAGGGCCAGTACTCGTCGCCCATAGAGCCTGCCACCCCATTTGAATCTCACCCTGCTTTCCTCTGCTTTTTTTTCTCCAACCTTTTTTCTCCTGACGTCCTCAATCCACCGCTTGAAACCTTGTGCAGGCGCACAGCTACCCTTTGTTCTGCGCCGTGTCCTTCTTTTGGCCGATCTCCTCTTTCCCATTGTCTGTGCTGCACATCCTAATGGTGCGTGTGCAGTAGAGTTGATGACGCTGCTGTCTGCAGAAGGGCAAAGATGGCGCAGAAGTGAAAAGAGAGTGTCTGTGTGTCAGTGGGAGATTTCAAACAGTGCATTGATGACACCAGAAATGACGCATAGGCAAGGAGCGGGTTCTAGTAAAATGGGAGTGGCTGGGCAGTGGGCACTGTTGGCGATGGGTGCTGCTCTGTCGGCTCTTTTCTACTGATTTGCATATGGAGCAGAACAACGGAAATAAATAGTGCAAGTGTGAAAGAGGGCTTAAACGGATCTCGGAAGCTAAGGGTACTTTCACACTAGCGTTTTTCTTTTCCGGTATTGAGCTCCTGTCACAGGGGCTGAATACCGGAAAAAAACTGTTTTATCCTAATGCATTCTGAACGGAGAGCAATCCGTTCAGTATGCATCAGGATGTCTTCAGTTCAGTCCCTCCTACGTTTTTTGGCTGGAGAAAATACTGCAACATGCTGTATTTTTCTTTCTGGCCAAAAATCCTGAACACTTGAAATGTATTAGTGCCGGATCCAGCATTAAAATTGCCGCATTTACAGATCCGTTCTTCTGGTCCCAACATGCACAGACCTTTAAACCTGTGAAAAAAATGTATACCGGATCCATTTTTCCGGATGACACCGGAGAGACGGATCCGGTATTTCAATGCATTTGTCAGACGGATCCGCATCCAGATCTGTCTGACAAATGCCATCCGTTTGCGTTCGGATTGCCGGATCCTGCCAGAATCCTCTGCCGCAAGTGTGAAAGTACCCTAACTGCATACTGTTCATGCAATGAGCTTATCCTAAAAATGTATGTCTATACATTGGTCCACAATTCACAAGTGTCGCTCCATTTAAATGGTGGACACAGAACTCCCTTTTTATGATCGGTGGTGGAACGTCCATCGATCAGACACTTATTACCTAGCCTGTACATAGGTGAGGTTTTGATCTGGGAATACATGCCGCTTCAAGGTTTACCTGTAGTGCTTTAAGATTGCAGATGACAAAAATGGAACACTTGACAAACCCACCTTACTGCATTGACAATTTCATTTCTTGTACTTCTGTACAGTCACTTTTTTAGTCTAGGGCTTCAACTAACAGATGGCAATTGTACTTTATCTCTTTGAATGAAATGCCACTGGCAAATGTTAAAAGGATAGGACAGGCTAGGGCCTATTTTTTTCATTGTGCCAGGTCTCTTATTTATGCCTGCCAGAATAGACAATAAAGATAATTGTAATTTCTGATACAGTAACTGAATTTATTCTCACAAGCAAATGAGTTGGAAGATGGTGTGGACTTCTGCAGCAGCTGGAGAGAAAGGTTGTCAGCAGAATTGACTGCAATGATTTGAGCTTAGAATGATTCCAAGCAATGGGCTGACTGACTCCATGTTCTGATCTTAGGAGCGTTATTCATGCCTCTAGCTGGCGTCCTGCAGCCTATCAGTCAAGATGTTTCATAACTGACGCCTATATACCCTTAAAAGGGTCACTGTGCTTTCACAAAACTTTTGATATGTTATAGGGATCAGTTGAGGTCTGAGCGCTAGAATGAAGGGAGACCATGCTTAGCATGCTCTCCTCAGTGCACAAGATGGGCCCCTAGACTTTCTATTGAATCCATCTCACTTCCTGTCCTGAGCGATTCTCTCCCCTCGTTTTAGAGATCTGTGGGATCTCAGCGCCCTGACCGCTACCGATTAAAACTTTTATGAAAGTACAGTGACCCTTTAACTAACCACTACCTTAAAGGTGGTGATGGTATATTGCTAGGATATACCATCAATGTTATATAGGCGAGCGTCCCACGTCTAGGACCTGCTTCTCTCTCCAGAACTGGGCTCCCGAAGTGAGAGAGACCATACCGTGCATGTGTGGCCACCATCTGTCCACTGGTATGGGAGCTCTGAAAATAACCAAGGGCCGGCTCAGCTATTTCCGTCAGTTCCATAGCGGTGAATAGAGAGGTGGCAGCGCTTGCATGGCTATTTTCAAAAGTTTTATTTGCAGTGAATGAGGAGGAAGTCGTGCATGCGCTGTGTGCTCTCCTTTACTTCTGGGACCCCGTTCTGGAGATAGCTTGAAAAAAAAATTATGTGAACCTGGCCTAGATAGCTTGAAAAAAAAATTATGTGAACCTGGCCTAGATAGCTTGAAAAAAAAATTATGTGAACCTGGCCTAAGACAACCCTGGGAGAAGTTATAGCAAGGTATTTAGTGGTTCCTTTCCCTCTAATTCCTTGGAATGTATCATCAGGATAAGAAGTGTCTTGCTACTACCATCTCGCTTTGTATTACATGGGTGTTGGCCATATGCAATGTTGGGAACTGGTTGATCAGGAGCTCACTCATTAGTTCATGGCCAAGTTGGCTGTTACTTTTACCTGTATATTATCTTTTGTGTGTGTGTGTGTGTGTGTGTGTGTATATATATATATATATATATATATATATATATACAGTGAGGAACAGAAGTATTTGAACACCCTGCGATTTTGCAAGTTCTCCCACTTAGAAATCATGGAGGGGGTCTGAAATTCACATTATAGGTGCATTCCCACTCTGAGAGACAGAATAAAAAAAATAGAATCTGGAAATCACATTGTATGATGTTTAAAGGATTTATTTGTCTTTCACTGCTGAACATAAGTATTTGAACACCTGAGAAACAGCAAGAATTCTGGCTCTCAAAGACATGTTACTCTGCCTTTAAAAAGTCCACCTCTATTCCAGTCAATCTAACTTAGTAGCACCTGTTTGTGCTCTTTAAAGACCCCTGTCCACCCCACAGTCAGTCAGAGGCCAACTACTACCATGGGCAAGACCAAAGAGCTGTCAAAAGACACCAGAGACAAAATTGTGGACCTTCTCAAGGCTGGAAAGGGCTACAGGGCAAGAAAATGGAAGAGGCTAAAGACGTCAGTCTCCCTCGGACTGGGGCTCCATGCAAGATCTCACCTTTTGTGTTATCACTGATGATAAGAGTGAGGTGAGGAATCAGCCCAGAACTACAAGGGAGGAGCTGGTCAATGACATGAAGAGAGCTGGGACCACAGTTTCATAGGTCACTGTCGGTAGAACACTACGCTGTAATGGTTTCAAATCATGCATTGCACGGAAAGGTTCTTCTGCTCAAGTCATCACATGTCCAGGCCCGTCTGAAGTTTGCCAATGACCATCTGGATGATCCACAGGAGGCATGGGAGAAAGGCATGTGGTCAGATGAGACCAAAGTAGAACTTTTTGATCTAAACTTCACTGGTCGTGTTTGGAGGAAAAAGTATGAGTTGCATCCCAAGAACACCATCCCTACTGTGAAGCATGGGGGTGGTAGCATCTTGCTTTGGCGGTGCTTTTTCTGCGAAGGGGACAGGACGACTGCACTGTATTAGGGAGAGGATGAATGGGGCCATTTATTGTGAGATTTTGAGAAACAACCTCCTTCCCTCAGTCAGAGCACTAAAGATAGGTCGTGGCTGGGTCTTCCAACATGACAACGACCGAAGCACACAGCCAGGATAACCAAGGAGTGGCTCCGTAAGAAGCATATTAAGGTTCTGGAGTGGCCTAGCCAATCTCCAGACCTAAATCTAATAGAACATCTTTGGAGGGAGCTGAAACTCTGTGTTGCTCAGCAACAGCCCGAAACCGGACAGATCTAGAGGAGATCTGTGTGGAGGAGTGGGCCAAAATCCCTGTTGCAGTGTGTGCAAACCTGGTCAAGAACTACAGGAAACGTTTGACCTCTAATTGCAAACAAAGGCTTCTGTACCAAATATTAACACAGATTTTCTCAGGTGTTCAAATACTTATGTTCAGCAGTGCAAGACAAATACATTCTTTAAAAATCATAATATGTTATTTTTTTAATTTTTTTTAATTCTGTTTCTCAGATTGGGAATGCACCTACAATGTGAATTTCAGGCCCCTCCGTGATTTCTAAGTGGGAAAACTCGCAGGGTGTTCAAATACTTCTATTGCTCACTGTGTATGTGTGTATATATATATATATATATATATATATGAAATAGATTATAAAATCTGTAGAATGTGTGATTTAAAGCAGATATATGTCATTATGTGTAGATTTGTTAGTCAGTTTTGATATTGCTCTGAATGCTATCAAACAGATGGTAGTAATGCTGAATCCTTCTCACATGGGAAATAACTAGTTAGATTCACGAATTATCCAGTCCCCAAGTCTCCTCTCTGGGGTCTCATTTATTATCTGGGACATTACTTCCAGCTACAACTCTCAGGCTTGTCTCCCACCTTTCAGATTACAGATATGGATCAAGCCTTTTCCAGTTTTATTATAAGTTTTAGTATAAGCTTAAATGGTTATTCCCATCTCAGACAATGGGGGCATATCGCTAGGATATGCCCCCATTGTCTGATAGGTGCGGGTAGAACGGAGCGGGGAGAGCTGTGGCTGGAGGACCCCTGAGTTCCCAGGGTCGGTCCACCACCAAGCGCTGCTCCCATAGAAGTGAATTGGAGCACACTGCGCACGTGTAGCCCCTGCTCCCATTCATTTCTATGAAGCAGACGGAAATAGCCGAGCCAGCGCTTGGCTATTTTCGGCAGCCCCATAGAAATGAATGGAGGGCGGCTGCGCATGCTCAGTGCGCACTCCGTTCATGTCCCCGCTCCGTTCTCATTGTAAGTGCGATATGCCCCCATTGTCTGAGATGGGACAACAAGGGGTTGTCTCACTTCAGAAAATGGCATTTATTATGTAGAGAAAGTTAATGCAAGGCACTTACTAATGTATTGTTATTATCCATATTGCCTCCTTTGCTGGCTTGATTAATTTTTCCATCATATTATACACGGCTTGTATCCAGGGGTTCTGATCACCCTGCAATCCAGCAGTGGTGGCCGTGCTTGCACATTACAGGAGAAGGCGCTTTTTCCAATATTGTGCAAGCACAGTCACTGCTACTGGATTGTAGGGTGGTTGTAACCCCTGCATACGAGCAGTGTATAATATGATGGAAAAATGAATTACCATAGATGCCTTCAGCTGCCAAGCGCACAGGCAACAGGTCAGCCAGTTTCATAGGTACAATTCTGCTGACAGATGCCCATTAAAGGTATTTTTGTTCTGAGATTTTAATACTGTTTATAGGTCATTAGTATCTGGATCGGTGGGGGTCCGACACCTGGGATCCCCGCCAATCAGCTATTTGAGTAGGCACTGGCGCTGTTGTGAGTGTTGCAGCCTTTCGCTGTACATTGTATAGTGGCTGTACTTTGTATCACAGCTCAGCCCCATTCACTTCAATAGGGGTGAGCTGCACCTAGGCCATGTGCCCAATGAAAGTGATGCCACTGTTCTAGGGAAAGCAGCAAGAAGGCTGTAGTGCTACTGCAAGCGCCAGTGCCCTCTCAAACAGCTGATCGGCAGAGATTCCAGATGTCGGACCCCCACCGATCAGATACTGAGGACCTATACTGAGGATACATAACCTGTATGAAAATGTTGGATAACCCCTTTAAATCTCTTACCTTCCTATCAGCTGTTCCTGGTCATTATGGCTATTCATACCTTCTCAGTCTCCAGCTTGTCACTTATGAATTTAATCCTATTGAATATTACCTCCTGTCAATGACCCAAAGTCACCCTAACAGCGCCTTGAATCAGATAACGCTCTAGTGCGTTGACATGGCCATGCCCTTTTCACAGTAGCTTAGATACGTGCATTAAATATTGCATTTATTGTCCACATGCAACAGGTGCTTCTTATTCATGGCAAAATGCAGAGATAAATATAATTAATATTCAGATAAAGGGTTTATCCCTTGATTTTTTTTGACATTTTAATACTGATGACCCATCACCCGGGACCCCTGCCGATCTCCTGTGAACGCCGCTGCCTTCTTGCAGCTCACCGAGCACAGTGCTGTACATTGTATAGCTGCTATGCTTGGTTTTGCAGCTCAGCCCCATTCACTTCTATGTCATCACTGGCCTAGGAAAGGCTGCTAGAAGTTTTTGCCACTCACAGGAACGTCAGTGTCTTCTCACACAGCTGATTGACAGGGGTACTGGGTGTTGGACCCCTACCGATCAGATAGTGATCACCTATCCAGAGGATAGAATTCCAAGATAAAAGATGACGGCAGCATTTTCGTCCAAAGATCCTTTATTTACAATTAGTCCATGAAGACATGTACAGAAAGGTGCATAAAAAGCAGCAATGTTTCGATTAATACCTAGTCTTTGTCAAGCCTAGTATGAAGTGCTATCCCAGACTACTTATAGGACATCTAATACCACCCATAAAGTGAGCAGACCAATACTCTTTAGTGAATTTCCAGAGCCCAACGCAGGCTTGAAAAGCCACCAATCTACAAATATCACAGTGTATTGTTCAATATACAGGGAGTGCAGAATTATTAGGCAAGTTGTATTTTTGAGGATTAATTTTATTATTGAACAACAACCATGTTCTCAATGAACCCAAAAAACTCATTAATATCAAAGCTGAATATTTTTGGAAGTAGTTTTTAGTTTGTTTTTAGTTTTAGCTATTTTAGGGGGATATCTGTGTGTGCAGGTGACTATTACTGTACATAATTATTAGGCAACTTAACAAAAAACAAATATATACCCATTTCAATTATTTATTTTTACCAGTGAAACCAATATAACATCTCAACATTCACAAATATATATTTCTGACATTCAAAAACAAAACAAAAACAAATCAGTGACCAATATAGCCACCTTTCTTTGCAAGGACACTCAAAAGCCTGCCATCCATGGATTCTGTCAGTGTTTTGATCTGTTCACCATCAACATTGCGTGCAGCAGCAACCACAGCCTCCCAGACACTGTTCAGAGAGGTGTACTGTTTTCCCTCCTTGTAAATCTCACATTTGATGATGGACCACAGGTTCTCAATGGGGTTCAGATCAGGTGAACAAGGAGGCCATGTCATTAGATTTTCTTCTTTTATACCCTTTCTTGCCAGCCACGTTGTGGAGTACTTGGACGCGTGTGATGGAGCATTGTCCTGCATGAAAATCATGTTTTTCTTACCTTGCAGACTTCTTCCTGTACCAATGCTTGAAGAAGGTGTCTTCCAGAAACTGGCAGTAGGACTGGGAGTTGAGCTTGACTCCATCCTCAACCCAAAAAGGCCCCACAAGCTCATCTTTGATGATACCAGCCCAAACCAGTACTCCACCTCCACCTTGCTGGCGTCTGAGTCGGACTGGAGCTCTCTGCCCTTTACCAATCCAGCCATCTGGCCCATCAAGACTCACTCTCATTTCATCAGTCCATAAAACCTTAGAAAAATCAGTCTTGAGATATTTCTTGGCCCAGTCTTGACGTTTCAGCTTGTGTGTCTTGTTCAGTGGTGGTCGTCTTTCAGCCTTTCTTACCTTGGCCATGTCTCTGAGTATTGCACACCTTGTGCTTTTGGGCACTCCAGTGATGTTGCAGCTCTGAAATATGGCCAAACAAGTGGCATCTTGGCAGTTGCACGCTTGACTTTTCTCAGTTTATGGGCAGTTATTTTGCGCCTTGGTTTTTCCACATGCTTCTTGCGACCCTGTTGACTATTTTGAATGAAACGCTTGATTGTTCGATGATCACGCTTCAGAAGCTTTGCAATTTTAAGAGTGCTGCATCCCTCTGCAAGATATCTCACTATTTTTGCCTTTTCTGAGCCTGTCAAGTCCTTCTTTTGACCCATTTTGCCAAAGGAAAGGAAGTTGCCTAATAATTATGCACACCTGATATAGGGTGTTGATGTCATTAGACCACACCCCTTCTCATTACAGAGATGCACATCACCTAATATGCTTAATTGGTAGTAGGCTTTCGAGCCTATACAGCTTGGAGTAAGACAACATGCATAAAGAGGATGATGTGGTCAAAATACTCATTTGCCTAATAATTCTGCACGTAGTGTAGTTAACATATAGCCCATTACCATCAGGAGAGTGTTCAGTGATGGGCTCCTCACCTCATGCATCATCACCCAGCCTGGGTCGGGGATTGACTTTTTGTCCATCATCCACAAGTGACTGGTTTGATATAGAATTAGACCTACAACGATTCTTTAGATGACTGCGGTTGAAGGGATGTTTCATCTTGGAATTTTATCTATGAAGCGCCATGAATCTGGTGCTTTGGATTGGCTGATGCATGTCTGAAGGAGTCTGGAATGTTTTGGTGCTGCTCTACATATTTGTTTCAGTATTTAATGTAAAAAATATATAGAACATGACTGTTTCTACTAAAGCTAGAAGCAGCCCTGTACCTCGCATGGATCCAGAGACCTCCCCATTCATTGTTGTAATTGCTCTGCTAGATTTATTTGAGGCTAGCTGCTTAGGGTGGTCTGTGCTTTCTCAGGCGGTGTGTTCTTTCTGCTACAGCTTTCTCCCTACAACTCATATTAGGTGGGGCTGGTGGCAGTTGAAGGACAGAACTGATCAGTAAAGTGGACAGAGAAATAAGAAAAAGAACAAACAGCAGGTGGCGGTATACAGATGCCTTTTTTGAATAACTGAGCAGCTAAACAGAATTTTTCTATAAGAGTATTGAGATCCATGTGCTGGTTTGAATTTTTTTTCTTGGAAGAACCCTTTAATACTACATTGCCCATAGCCCTGTGGAGCTGGATTACATTTCTTTATCATGGCTTCCTAAAATATTATTTTATGAGTGACACCCCTTTATCTACTGCTGAGGCTTCACCAGGGAAAGAGAAGGAAAACAGCTGTCATTTATGGCCTCGATGGACGGCATATATATTGCATTCTGGTAATAACGCGCACCATATCCCTCAACATCACATCTAGAATATTGAGGGATATGGCGCTGTAGATGAGTGCTGCAGATCCCCCATTATCTGGTTCTTTCATTGTCTGCATGGAAGAATATAATTGTAGAATTTATCTGGTTTGATACCAGAAATTAAATGTAAACTACATTCAGGGGATGAAAGTACCGCTGACCCGCCATATAAACTGAGGCATAAAGTGTGCAGCTACAGCTTCTGTTGTGCTTTGCTTCCTATAGACATGCTGGCATTGTGAGGAGAGACAGGAATTGGGTAGACATGGTGGCACACTATGTACCACCCTCCGATCTATCCATGGAAATGCTGCTGACCAAGTGAGCCATCCACTCGCTACAAAGAACGGCATCCCACACCTCCAGTTTTGTGCCAGTTGGAGCTAAATGAAGAAATTTGGTTGCTGCATTAACTCTTTTTGGTCCTTTGATGTTGAAAATTTAAATGATTAAGGGCATTCATTTTCATTATTTCAGATGGGAATAGGCAGTACATCATGTTGAACTGAGAGACCCTCAGTTTACCTTTTCCCCCATGGATTAGGATATTAGAAAAGGATTTACACAGGAGCTCAGAGCGGTCTGTGTTCACAGCGAGTATCAAAAGTGATTTAGTGTAGAGGCCATAAGGGTTTATCATTGTGCCTGCTAGTGTAGTGGGCTGCAAAAGTATTCATCCCCTCCTCCGTGATTTATTGTGCAACTACATTGAATCCCTGTGGACTTCAGTGGCCCTTTTTGATATTGATAATAAAGACTCTTTGATGTGAAAGTGATTCACGATTATTAAAGAAGTTATAACATCTAAAAAATGTAGGCATATCCACAAGAGACTCCATGAGTGTCTGATAAATGCAGGTCCCACCTGTCGTGCCCTCACCCAAGGACAGGGCCCTCTGACCCCTTGTTGCCTGGATGTGGCAGCCACTGGTGGTCCAGTCTGTGGAAACAGCCAAGCGGGCTATTCAACGCTGTTTTCATAGCTCCCATACATGCTATGGAAAAAGCGGGGCTCGCTGGACAATGCATTTCTGTAACACCCATTCACTTGAACGGGGACTACAGAAGCAGCATAGCATAGACTGCTTGGCTATTTTTATAGTCCTGACCGGGAGGGGGGAACAATTTGAGATAGAAATAACCCAATTAACACAACCTAATGGAAGGTATAAATACTCATCACCATTCCAGCGTCATGCCCAAATCAGTCCATTGGTTTTTAGTTCTTTTGACTTGGTCAGAAATTGCTTCTCCTGTCCCATTCGCCTGAATAAGGTTTGTAGATATCCATGGCACACACTGGCAAAGCAATGGAACTAATTTTCAGTCAAGAGAAATTTCAGCAACACATCTGCTGAATATGGCCTTATTAATATAGACATCAGTATCACAGCTGTACAGTCATGGTCTTACAAGTCATTGTACTGTAGTATAAATACCTTTGGGTTACTTTTACCTGGTCCATTTTGTCCTGTTTGGCAACTGTTTCTTAGGTTCTGTTTAGATCAGCATTAAAGGGTCCGTCAAGGGTATCTGTCAGAGATACTTCAGCAGAACTAGGTGAACCTATTGTAAGTTAGTGAAGTCCATGAAGTGTTACTGGTGCATGTTTATAATAGATGCCACTCTGCTGAGTGTCCTCTCAGGACCTGGCGATTTTCTGTTTTCATTTTTCACTCTGTGCCCTCCCTGAGCCATAACATTTTTATTTTTCCATTCACATAGCCAGATGAGGGCTTGTTTTTTGCGGTACTAGTAGAATTTTTACTGGCCATATTTATTATTGCATACAGTGTAGTAGGAAGCTGGAAAAAATTGGGACGATATTGGGGGGGGGGGGGGGAATGTAATTCGGCCATAGCTTTTATGGGTTTTGTTTTTACTGCTTTCCCTATGCAGTAAAAATCACCTGTTACCATCATTCACTGGGTCTGTATGATCACAGTGATACCACATTTATATTGCTTTCTTGTGATTTAATACTGAAAATAAAAATAAAAAAGACTTTAGAATAAATTTTTCTGCACATTTCCATAATTAGACCCTTGTAACATGTTTTAGGGTTATATCTTTAGAGCTGCGTGGGCGCTCATTTTTTGCAGGGCAATTTGTAGCTTTAAATGACACCATTTTGGTGTACACTTTACTTTTTTTATCAATTCTATTTCTATTAGTTTTAAAAATAGAACGATACAGGGAGATAAAGAACCTACTTGTCCAGGCAGTATCGAGAAGCTTAAAGGGACTTTGTCACCCAAAAATGTATCTGCCTGAAAAAAATAAAAATAAATGATGGCAACATGTATCCTTTTTTTTTCTAAGCTGTCTTTATTTCCTGATTTCAGATTTATTCTGTTTCCTGAACATTATTTTAGGGGGCGGCTTTTTTGGCTGAGCTGTTCTTAACAGCATTTAGAAAGCATTAAGAAAATTGCTTTTCGGTAGCCCCATGGTCCATAGACACAATGGCCAGGAGCAGACCTAGTTGACTTCTATGGGAGAGTCTTCTAGGCATGCTCACCTATTGTGAATGGTGATACCATTACAGGCATAATTAGAATGATAGATAAGCTGGTAACTGCAGTAATGTGATCTGTACAGACCAAGAAGTGGCGCCAATTATTAGACATAGTGGCCAGCGCAAAAACTGCAGGATTTTATGGCTTTTGTTTACAGCTCATGCCCAGAGTCTTCTTTGGTTTCTGCATCATATGAATCCTATGAGCCTGCCCAGTTCTCCTGTATATAGCTCAGTACTGCATGCATCTGCACAGAGCCCTATTTCTTTTATTAGAAACTGGCCAATGTTTCTAGAACATACAATATAGAAAATGGAGGGTTCATCAGAGGCAGTATACATGCCAGTGCCAGTTTTTGCAAAAACAGTCCGCCCTCACGTAGTCACTTTAAATGAGGAATGTGCCAAGAAGTTACTTGGCAGCATTCATTCCTTATTTTAATGAACAGAACTTTGGTAAGTAAAATAAAAAATGAAAACTTTTCCTTGGAAAAATCACATTGTTTACAATTGTTCTTAATTGAGCTGAACATTTCAGTATTCCCCTTCAGAACGTATTCGTCTAGAAAAAAAAAGCCGCCATATTGTTATTCCCCACAAAAAGTACAATGTTCTTGCACCTTAATCCCGTTACCGTATCATGATGATGGCTAGCATGCTGAAAGGCATGATGGGGTGGATGCAATCCCCGTTGATTTTTATACCACAATGGGTTAGTATTATTTACATCGTCATTTTGTATTTTCTCATTAATGATGACCTCCAGCCTCTCCTGACTTGTCTGTTTTAGTAACTACATGCATTCCCCATGTAATAGCAATTCTGGAGCATCTATTCTTATGACTCGATATGCCGTTTCTTTATTCCTGCTAGAAGTTATAAAAAGAGTTGCCAGCAGTTTACAATAAAGGTCCAGATGGGTGTTACTAGTTGGGGGAATGTTCCTACAGAATCTACCACTGACATCACTGATTGGGTAGTGTCAGACTGTGCAGGGACATCCCCCTCCAAAGGTAACACCCATCTGGACCTTCATTGCAAACTGCTAGTAATTCATTTATCATTTCTAGCAGGATGACACGTCCGGAGAGGTGACATGTCCTCTTTAACTCCTTTGCTCCCTGCTTTTTATACTTTATTACATGTGGAGTTGATTACTAGATATACTTTATACGTTAGACTGCAGCATTATTGGACTAGGCATGTTCTTTATACTTGCTGTCTCTAGCTTTAATTAAGCAGGGATATGGAATAAGGCAGATGTATATTTATTCTCATTAGGTGCTCCTTGGATGTTGTCCTTTTTGTATGTTGCAGGACTTATTGTTAATTGTATTATTCTTTTTTTATTTATTAATTGATTAGAGTAGTGTATTTTTGCAGTGTATGCTGTTACTCCATTGATAGGTTTACCGGTTTGTTGACAACCTGACTTCTGAGACCAAGTGTCCAAGGTGCCCATGGATTTTGTCCTGTGTAGCAGCACTTCCTTCCTGGGATCAGCAGCCTTTTCTTTGCTATTATACTTAAAGGTATTATCCAATAGTACAAATACCCCACAATGCCTGGGTCCCTCCTAAAGACTATACTTACTCGGTCCCCGCACCCGCGATGTTAGGGAGGCTGGTCACCGTCGCGGCCTGCTATTGGCTGCTCCTCCTCGTCGCCAGATCCGGGCAATGGGGAGATTCAGCGGTGGCAGTGCAGGGATCCGGGGGGACACGGGTGCTGGGGATCTGGTAAGTATTGTCTAGAGGAGGGACCCGGGCGTTGTACTATTGAATAACCTCTTTAACCTAAAATACACTGCCTGTCCTAAAAAAAGTTGCCACCTGGATTTAACTAACCAAATAGTTATGAGCCTCCTATTGGATAATTACTGGATGGGCGATTATCTTTCAGCTGGCAACAAGTTATTTAACCCCAACTGGTGCAATGAGTTGCTTCCCATTTCTTAAACAACCATGTCGAAAGACATCTCATGGTCGTGGAAAAGATGTTAGTCTGTTTGAGAAGGGTCAAATCCTTGGCATGCATCAAGCAGAGAAAACATCTAAGGAGATTGCAGAAACTACTAAAATTGGGTTAAGAACTGTCCAACACATTATTAAAAACTGGAAGGATAGTGGGGACCCATCGTATTCGAGGAAGAAATGTGGTGGTAAAAAAATCATGAATGATCAGCGATCACGTAAACGTTTGGTGAAATCAAATCGAAGAACAAACAATAGTAGAACTCAGGGCTATGTTTAATAGTGAAAGTAAGAGCATTTCCACACGCACAATGTGAAGGGAACTCAAGGGATTGGGACTGAACAGCTGTGTAGCCGTAAGAAAACCAATAATCAGTGAGGCAAACCAGAAAAAAAGGCTTCAATTTGCGAAGGAGCATAAAGATTGGACTCTGGAGCAATGGAAGAAAGTCATGTGGTCTGAGTCCAGATTTACCCTGTTCCAAAGTGATGGGTGCATCAGGGTAAGAAGAGAGGCAGATGAAGTGATGCACCCATAATGCCTAGTGCCTACTGTACAAGCCTGTGGGGGCAGTGCTATGATCTGGGGTTGCTGCAGTTGGTCAGGTCTAGGTTCAGCAACAGTATGTGCTCCAAGAATGAGGTCAGCTGACTACCTGAACATACTGAATGACCAGGTTATTCCATCAATGGATTTTTTCTTCCCTGATGGCACGGGCATATTCCAAGATGACAATGCCAGGATTCATCGGGCTCAAATTGTGAAAGAGTGGTTCAGGGAGCATGAAACATAATTTCCACACATGGATTGGCCACCACAGAGTCCAGACCTTAACCCCATGGAGAATTTTTGGGATGGGCTGGAGAAGGCTTTGCACAGTAGTCAGACTCTACCATCATCAATGCAAGATCTTGGTGAAAAAATGAATGCAACACTGGATGGAAATAAATCTTGCAGAAGCTTATCGAAACAATGTCACAGTGAATGCGTGCCGTAATCAGAGCTAAAGGCGTGTGACCTTTTTTTTGGGACAGGCGCTGTGTAGATTCAACTAATATGTGTTTGTGAGCAATCAGCTGAGTTCTGTCCTATTTAAGGTGTTAGTCTATTAAAGCCGTAGCAAAAGTTCCTGGGCATCAGCGAACACATAGGATACGTCTTAATGAGTCCTTTTATGAAAAGAAAATGAACAGCATGCTTTGTCAGTCGGTTGGAAGGCTTACGAGCCCATTGGGGTACTTACGAGACTCTCTGCCTATATTAAGCAGCTTAATGGACACTTGTACAGTGGCCTAGTTTCTGGATAAATTTCGCTCCGCAGGGGGAACGGATTTGACAGTAGGATCTGCAATGCTCTGATACCCTTCTCTAAAAGAGCAAACCCCACTGTCTTCATCATTTATTGTTCTTTACTAGCGGAGAATTGAGTACGTGAAGAGGCAGACATTATATAGAGGTAAATTAGTTATACATCAGGATGTTTTAGTTGACAGCATGTTGTCCTGCTCTTTCCTGTCAAGATATTTCAGCTGTTTAACATTTGTATATTAGGGAATTGCAGTATGAGCAATTTCACTGAGATTTCTGTATTCTCCAGATTGCCCCCTTCTTGAACTGGTGTAATTCAGGTATCAGCAGTCAGGGGTTTAGATTCTCATGCACATGACCATGCAAACCACAGATCCACGAAATACGGATGCAGTCAATGTTTTTTATTTTTTGCAGACCCATTAACTTCAGTAGGTCTGTGCTCCACATTTTCCGGACATATACTATCCTTTTGTGTGATTTCCACATCCTCCAAAAAGATAGGAGTTGGCCACAAAATGCGGACCATGGATTGAAGCAAAGGTTTTGCAATAAATGCAGATGCAACATGGATCGTATCTGTATTTTGTGGACTGCATAATATATACAGTCGTGTCCGTGAGGACTAATTCTCTTCTCCTGGTGCCATTAGCCCAAAACATCTGTCGTTTTCACTAGTGATTAGAGATGAGCGAATGTCCGCTTATGAAATTCGTTCACACTTCGTTTACTGGTAAAAGCAGAATTGCGTTATGGATTCTGTTACCACGGACTATAGCGCAATTCTATGACGGAATGCCTTTAGAGGCATTCCGTTATTCATTCCGTCATAATAGAAGTCTATGGGCTGCAAAACGGATCCGTTCTGTTTCCGTTAATCAGGGAAGTCTTCTCCTGCATAATGGAAATTGGACGGATCCGTTATTCAGACCACAGACTTCTATTATGACGGAATAAATAACGGAATGCCTCTATATTGCGTTATGGTCCGTGGTAACGGAATCCATAACGCAATTCTGCTTTTACCACCAAAAGAATTTCAAAATATTAAATTTGCTCATCTCTACTAGTGATCTCAGAATACTGGCTGCTGTAAATAGCAAAAAGTCCCCAGAATCTGATGTCCCATCTGATTCCATGTTGCCATCATTGAGAGGGGACATTACTTGGGACACCATTCTGTTGGACACATGAGAGAGCCGGTGTGCACAGTGGGCGACAGACTCAACGCAACCATATATTGCATGGTCGGAAATTCGGTTGTACGTGCTCCAGGGATATGCTTCCCTGGACAGCACCTCCTCACTCCTCAGCGTATGTTAGGGTTTGTTTACACCTGCGTTGGAGGCTCCGTTCGGGACCTCTGTTACAGATTCTGTCAAAAAGTGTGGACAAAAAAGTCCTTCATGCAGGACTTTTATTTCTACTAAAAACTATAAGAAAAAATAAAAAATCTAAACAGAAACCCAATAGACCTCATTATAGTCAGTGGGATCTGTTTGGCTCCGTTGGTTTCTGTTTTGTGCTGAATCTAGCACTTCCGTTGTTTTCAATGTTCTGCTCTAATAGAACAAAACATCGGAAATAACTAGCGCAGATCTGAACGTGCCCTTAGCCTGAGCCGCGGTGACCAGTTTATTGACTGCTCGACCATCTAATGAATGTGGCGGTGTCACAGCTCTCCCCTGAGGCAGATGTCAGGGGAAGGAAGGTTTGGGCATGTTCGATTTCAGCCTGCCAGATCCTTTTGTTCTCAGGGGTCTGGCAGTATGAGTGGCTGACACCTATCTTATGTCTATGGTCAGACTACAATGAGCTTGTGCCAGAAGGAAGAACTCTTGAATTCATTGCAGTTTTTTCCTCTAGCACATGAACTGCTTTCATATAAAGTGTATATATGTCATAGATATGTATTAGTCAGCTGTTTTGTAGTATGGTATATTTATAGAGGTGTCCTTTTGAAGGTGGAGCTTAACTTTAAATTCTAGAAGGAAAGATGTATATATTGCAATTCATCATCCATATGTTGACTAGTATCTTACAATGTGTTAAGTAAACTGTCTCATCAGAATGCACAACTCAATGTATCCTTATGTCAATATTCTGGTTACCATGGAGGGATATCTTTATGTATGTGGAGGGAGGGATACATTTATATATGGGGAAGGATACATTTATGTATGTGGAGGGATACATTTATATATGGGGAGGGATACATTTATATATGGAGAGGGATACATTTATATATGTGGAGGGATACATTTATATATGGAGAGGGATACATTTATATATGTGGAGGGATACATTTATATATGGGGAGGGATACATTTATATATGGAGAGGGATACATTTATATATGGGGAGGGAGGGATACATTTATGTACGGGAAAGGATACATTTATATATGGGGAAAGATACATTTATATATGGGAAGGGATACATTTATGTATGGGGAGGGATACATTTATATATGGGGAGGGATACATTTATGTATGGGGAGGGATACATTTATGTATGGGGAGGGATACATTTATGTATGGGGAAGAATACATTTATGTATGGGGAGGGATACATTTATATATGGGAAGGGATACATTTATGTATGGGGAGGGATACATTTATATATGGGGAGGGATACATTTATGTATGGGGAGGGATACATTTATGTATGGGGAGGGATACATTTATGTATGGGGAGGGATACATTTATATATGGGGAGGGATACATTTATGTATGGGGAGGGATACATTTATGTATGGGGAGGGATACATTTATGTATGGGGAAGGATACATTTATGTATGGGGAGGGATACATTTATGTATGGGGAGGGATACATTTATGTATGGGGAGAGATACATTTATGTATGGGGAGGGATACATTTATATATGGGGAGGGATACATTTATGTATGGGGAGGGATACATTTATATATGGGGAGGGATACATTATGTATGGGGAGGATACATTTATGTATGGGGAGGGATACATTTATATATGGGGAAAGATACATTTATATATGGGAGGGATACATTTATGTATGGGGAGGGATACATTTATATATGGGGAGGGATACATTTATGTATGGGGAGGGATACATTTATGTATGGGGAAGGGATACATTTATGTATGGGGAGGGATACATTTATGTATGGGGAGGGATACATTTATGTATGGGGAGGGATACATTTATGTATGGGGAGAGGATACATTTATGTATGGGGAGGGATACATTTATGTATGGGGAGGGATACATTTATATATGGGGAGGGATACATTTATGTATGGGGAGGGATACATTTATATATGGGGAAGGATACATTTATATATGGGAAGGGATACATTTATGTATGGGGAGGGATACATTATATATGGGGAGGGATACATTTATGTATGGGGAGGGATACATTTATGTATGGGGAGGGATACATTTATGTAGGGGAGAGATACATTTATGTATGGGGAGGGATACATTTATGTATGGGGAGGGATACATTTATATATGGGGAGGGATACATTTATGTATGGGGAGGGATACATTTATGTATGGGGAGGGATACATTTATGTATGGGGAGGGATACATTTATATATGGGGAAAGATACATTTATATATGGGAAGGGATACATTTATGTATGGGGAGGGATACATTTATATATGGGGAGGGATACATTTATGTATGGGGAGGGATACATTTATGTATGGGGAAGGATACATTTATGTATGGGGAGGGATACATTTATGTATGGGGAGGGATACATTTATGTATGGGGAGGGATACATTTATGTATGGGGAGAGATACATTTATGTATGGGGAGGGATACATTTATGTATGGGGAGGGATACATTTATATATGGGGAGGGATACATTTATGTATGGGGAGGGATACATTTATGTATGGGGAGGGATACATTTATGTATGGGGAGGGATACATTTATGTATGGGGAGAGATACATTTATGTATGGGGAAGGATACATTTATGTATGGGGAGAGATACATTTATGTATGGGGAGAGATACATTTATATATGGGGAGGGATACATTTATGTATGGGGAGGGATACATTTATATATGGGGAGGGATACATTTATATATGGGGAGGGATACATTTATGTATGGGGAGGGATACATTTATGTATGGGGAGGGATACATTTATGTATGGGGAGGGATACATTTATATATGGGGAGGGATACATTTATATATGGGGAGGGATACATTTAGGTATGGGGAGGGATACATTTATGTATGGGGAAGGATACATTTATGTATGGGGAGGGATACATTTATGTATGGGGAAGGATACATTTATGTATGGGGAGAAATACATTTATGTATGGGGAAGGATACATTTATGTATGGGGAGGGATACATTTATGTATGGGGAGAGATACATTTATGTATGGGGAAGAATACATTTATGTATGGGGAAGGATACATTTGTGTATGGGGAAGGATACATTTGTGTATGGGGAAAGAACGGGGATACATTTATGTACAGGAAACGGGGATACATTTATATATGGGGAAGAATACATTTATATATGGGGAAGGATACATTTATATATGGGGAGGGATACATTTATGTACTTTGTATCCCTCAAATCTAGATAATTGCTGCTCATTAGTTTATAGACATTCTGATACTTGAGGTGATAGTCGCCCTCTTAACAATCTCTCTGTTAGCAAGTGACCGATGTTTGTGATTAGCCTCAGAGGGTTATGGCGACGCTGTGCGGGATTTTCTGCGAGAACTGTATACTTACAGTAGACCAGAGGAGATGGCTACATATTCATATAGCTGTATTGTACTCCAGTCATAGATGCATTTTCCTTGCGTTCTCACAGATATATACTGTACTTGTAAAAGATGATGTTCCTCCCTGGAGATAATTGACCAACTGAGTATCATGTTGCCATTAAAATAGCAATCTAATAGAGTTGAGCAAATACTCTGAATGCTTCTTGTTTGGCTGAATGCTACAATCTGTATTCTAGGTGTAAAATCACATCTTTGGGAAGTCTCTGTACCATAATTGAAAATCTGATGTATTTCTGCAGAGCTAAATTGTTTGTAATTAAGCAGCGGCTGAATGGTCTTTAAGTTAGAATTAGCGATACGGGACAGGCCGTCTGTTAGGTGCAGGACGAGAAAAATTGGCCTAATTTTTGTAACAGAATTACCTGTAGTTTTGTGTCGTTTCATCAGGCATTCATGTTTTATTTCCTGCTATAGGGACACAATCCCACAATGTGGTTGGCCACATGTAGCCAAGCCACGTCCACCCTCGGCAGCCAAAATTACTAAATTCTGACGCCTCTGGCTGCTGCAGGTAGTCATGTCTCTGCCACATGCAACCAGCTGTACCATGGGGTCATATCCTAAAGATTATAGGGGTTATCCAATTTTCAATAACCTCCCTAGGATGCCTGGCCCCACAACCTGCACATACTTACCTAGTCCCTGACGTCGGTTTTCTCCAGGATCTCTCCAAGACAGGGGTAAGTCGCTGTAGTGGGCTGCTATTGGCTGCACCCTAGTATAGCTCTTGGTGGAATCCAGCGTCGGGGACCAGTTAAGTATGTGAAGGGTCGCGGGGCCAGGCATCTTAGAGGGGATTCTGCTGCCCATCGGCCTGTCTAAATCCACCTTAACCGTCTGAATTTTTACTTACAGAAGATCTTGTTGGCCATCTGCATATTTTATCTGACACATCATAAAGCTTGTGCAAGAGGCCAGTGATTTCCATTCCTTGGGCTGCACAGTATCTCAATGGCTAGTAGTTGCAGTGCTGGTTCGAACCCAACCAAGGGCAACATGTGCATGGAGTTTGTATGTTCTCCCAGAGCTTTTGTGGGTTTCCTCCAGGTGCTCCAGGTTTCTCTCACTCTCCATACAGCAGATGGATAGGATAGAATCTATATTGTGAGCACCAGCAGGGACAGGTGAATAATGTTCTCATAAATGCCATAGCCATCTATGTACAGCGCTGTGGAATATGTTAGAATTACTAAAGTAATCACCCTGCAAGAAAATATCCAGAAGCTAGAACCTATGGACCACTACCATTATAGGAGTGCTGACATAGGAGTGCCTGGGTAATATTGGGGCATAAATCATGAACTATAAGGACTAGTGGACATTATAGAGAGAGGTGTTAGGTAGCAGCAGTCTGGAAACGTAGCCATCCATGCTGGCTCTCTGTTGATTGGCTGGCAAGTAATACTGCACTTTGGAATACGTTGGTGTCATAGAAATCACAGTGTTCAGTGGAATTCCTGACTAAATTCTATTTAGACTACAATAAAATTTAGACTAGAATCTTCAGAATCACAGGTGCATATCCATGAAGCAAACATAATTATAACAAATAAAATGGCTGCACACCATTATACATGCAAACAATAGAGATAAGAAATGGGGGTCATTCTAAATAAAAGTGGTACAATACCTATTATAAATGAGTTAATGGAAGCTCTTAGCGCACATATTTGATCAAACGTGTGTCTGGCCCATCTATCAGGCGTCAAGGTGGCTTCCGCAGATGGTCCCTAACACTAAATATTCTGCCTCACTTTGGACTTACCTAAGCCTACAATATTCAGGGCAATGTAGAGACCAGCTACATACGTACTCTGCTCAGAAATCCCAGGTAGAGGGGCGTGTTTTTTATAAATTCTATTTAGATACATGGCCGGGGCAGCAAAATTTATCTTTACCCCAAGTGAAGGAAAGCCTAGCTATGACTATAGTCCATACATCATTTATTAGTAATGGAACAGAAAGAAGCTGTTGTCTTAGGCTTTTTATTTTCCGGTATTGAGTTCAATACCGGAAAAAAAATTATCAGTTTTATCCTAATGCATTCTGAATGGAGAGCATTCCGATCAGGATGCATCAGTTCAGTCCCTCTTACGTTTTTTGGACAGGGAAAATGGAGCAGCATGCTGCAGTTTTATCTCCGGCCAAAAATACTGAACACTTTCCGGAATGCCGGATCCTGCATTAATTAACATTGAAGTGTCTTAGTGCCGGATCCGGCATTAAGTGTTCCGGAAAAACGATCCGGCTTTCTGGTCTGCACAGACCTTTACAAATGCAAAAAAAAATTAAAAATTATACCAGATCCGTTTTTCCGAATGACACCAGAGAGACGGATACGGTATTTCAATGCATTTGTCAGACGGATCCACATCCGGATCTGTCTGACAAATGCCATCAGATTGCGTCAGGATTGCGACAGAACTGCCTGCCGGAATCCTCTGTCGCAAGTGTGAAAGTACCCTTAGGCAAATGTGGAGTTCAGTATTGTGACCATCATTTACAGGAATAAATACTCAGTTATTTTATATGGTTGGCTTATCATATTTATTATGTTTGGTCTGTGCCAGTCAATAAAAGAGAATATAGGTCGCATGTAAAAGTCCTTCGGATTTCTCCCCCGAGTTCATCCACATGCAAGTAGTCGGAGCATTGAGTTTATGATGCAAGAGCGACGAGGAGGACACAATAGAAGGGTTTGTCTGGCAAAGTTTTCACTTGGAGTGGAAGTACAACTTCCTAAACATGGGGGTCTTTTGGATGCCAGGGGCTGATGATTAACATGCACAAAGGGCTCTTTCTTTGGCACAGAAATTAATTCGGGGAGGGGACAGAGCAGTTATGAAACACAAAGACATGAAAACACTCGTTACTGAGGCTATTCCTGGTCACAGTGAAAACAGATTAATGGGGTCATTTGTAGACTGAAAAATCTGGGTTAAGTCACTTAAAACAGATGGAAATGGAGCATTAAGTGAGACTGTTGTTGAGGTAGAAATCAGGATAATGCCAGGAGGCTGACCTGAGGGTTTTGTGCGGAAGAAAATGAATATTTTTCCCTAAATGAGTGAGAACTCAAAGAGTATCCTGCATAAACGGGTTGAACAGATTACAATATAAAATCTAATGTTTTCCCAGAAACAGCGCCACTTTAGGCTGTGGCAGGTACTGCAGCTCAGCCCCATTTTATTATAGGATGTATGTAGCAGACCAACTCCTTCTCATAAGATAACCCCTCCAAATGGTTTATTAGGGCATATGGACATCATACATGGGCCTGGGATTTCTGAATTTAATACTGCATTTCCCCTGCAGTGCATTGCACATCATGTCAAAACTATCTATGTGCCATGCGCTGCAGAAAGAAATCCACAAAAAAAACCTAGATCCTTTTACCAAGGTATACTGTAGCTCACCAATGCATTTTATGCTGGAAATAGGCAAGAATGTTTTACAAATTGATGTGACTGGCATGGCACTCTTCCTCTTACGGAACACATGACGAGGGGCGTGAGGAATGTGGCATTTGGCCTGATTGTAGTGCATGCTTTGCATTGTAGTTAATCCAGCAAACTGGAGTAAAACTGTTTCCAATGTCTGTCAAGAATTGGCTTGAGACAGGTCACTGATATCAGTATATGATGTGGAGCCTACATGATATATTAGTTGCAGCAATCTGTCACTTAAATGTGGCTGCAGCCCCTTTGTATTCATCATTAGCCAGGGTCTCTTTGGTTGGCATACCATCATTAGCTCTATAATATCATTTTATAGGGTTTATCCAGTCAGAAATTGCCATCAGATTGCGTTTTTAGAAAAGGTCTGAAAAATAAAAGAAGCATTACTCACCTTGCTGTTCTCCTGCAATTTTGACACGGAGTCCCCGCTGGGCTTGGCTTGCTGGTACTGGCTTGACACACATGAAATAGCAGAAGATGCCAGCTCAGCCAATCACTGGCTGAGGCGGGTCACTGCTGCAGCCAGTGATTGGCTGAATATGCCTCTCCTGCAATTTCCTATATGTTGAGCTCTGACCTGTAAGCGTGGGAATGTCAGTGACGGGGGATTAGGTAAGGTGAGTAATGCTTCTTTTATTTTTTAACCCATTTGGCCCACCAGATAAACTTTTTTAACAATTATAGGATATTGCATTACCAACAGTATTAGTTTTAGGGGATCAGGAAAGATGGCAGCAGCATGATATCCATAAACACTGGCTAGCCGGCGGTCCCTGAACTGCGTATTGTTTTCTATTTCTGATACTATTAGGACACTGGTCCTTTCTCTTATTTGACATGGACAGCGTTGCTCCTGGTTTACTAGGACTGATATGTAATATATGAGGCATGCAGTGTTCCAAGCGTTTTCTTCCTTGGTGCTTGTAAAACACGTATAATAGGTTTCAGACATGGTCTCCAAACAACCCACTGAAGCCTGCAGATGTGCTGCGGCTCATTCCTTGTGCCTCGGGCATCACACAAGTACAAGCGTTGCCGCTACAGTTCTCATTTTATATTGTACTAAAGTGTGCGAGGAAATGAAAATTGCTATCAGGCCACAAAAAGATGAATGTCACTAACCATGTCAGTTATTGATGATTTTGTATTGATTCACACTCTGTAATGTAATTCTAGGTCTTGGAATATTATTTACTGAATTGCGAATCCCTCTTTTCTGAATCAGTAGCATGTAGAGTAGAAATTACAGTTCAATTGCAGCGTGTCCTAGTTGTTGTTTTTGAAAATTACACAGGGACAGATCCCAATAAAAGAAGAATTACTAAAGTTTTTTTTAATATCTTTCTCATGTTTCTCCCTTCAAAGGGTTGTCTTGTCTGGATGACCCTGTGGCCATACACATTCAATAATAATGGGGAAGGGGAGCAAAGCTGTCCATGCACATTTGGTCTCCCAGCCACCCCCCCTCCACACACACACACATTCACATGCACACTCGGCTGAGCGTGCATGTGTTCTAAATGGGTTTGTGGCGTAAGCTGAACCAGACACTTCTAGCGGAGGCTTATCTCCCTTAAAAATATTACGTTTGTTCACTGTGTTTGACCACCTTTAGATTTAAGCCTTGAAGCTGTTCCAATGACTCAACTGATTGTCCTAGGTGCAGCACCCCTAAGTCCTGCTGGCTACAGTTTGGTGCAGCTGCTCATTTTCTCTGCAGCGGCCACTACAGGGGAGATGTCCCATTTAAATAACTTTGTTACCATGTAAGTGGTAGCCTATTTCCAGTGGCAAGACTTTACCACCATGCAAATTCTTGAAGTCCTAGGTTGCAGCATAGTAGCAGAACTGTCTAAGCTGAGAGTAGGGCTTAGCCGAGTGATAGTGGCGGAGCTTAGAGCTGTGACCTCCAAATATAAGTTTGCTTTGTGTTAAATTTATGATCAGTATTAGAGATGAGCGAATTTCATGTTATGAAATTCGATCACGCTTCGTTTGGTTGTAAAAGCAGAATTGTGTTATGGATTCAGTTACCACTGACCGTAGCGCAGTTCTATGACGGAATGCCTTTATTGCCGCTATTCATTCCGTCATAATAGAAGTCTATGGTCTGCAGAATGGATCCGTCCCGTTTCCATTATGCAGGGGAGTCCTCTCCTACATAACGGAAACATGACAGATCCGTTATGCAGGCCATAGACTTCTATTATGACGGAATGAAAAACGGCATTCCGTCATGGAATTGCGCTATGGTCCGTGGTAATGGAATCCATAACGCAATTCTGCTTTTACCACTAAACGAAGCGAGAACAAATTTCCTAACATCTCTATTCAGTATGTATTACGGTTGCTAAATGTGGCTAAAGCTGTGATTTTTCTGTAAAAACCAGTGTGTTTTGGAGCTTGTATAGATTTTAACCACAATATGCACCAAAAGGCTTCATGCACCTCACCATATATTTGCATCTGTGTCGAATCCACATCTTTTGAGGATCGCACATGGACCCGTTCATTGCTATGGGTCCGCAAAAAAAAAAAAAACACGGATGTCACCTGTGTACTTTCTGCATCCATATGTCCTTTATAGAACATGTCCTATTTCGAGCTGCATTGCAGACGAGAATAGTCATTTCTATTGATGGTAAAGAGACAAATGCAAAAAGCACACAGAAGGTATCCGTATTTCGCGGATCCGTGGTTTGCTGACTGAAATCCGTATACGATTGTGTACATGAGGCCTAAGACAAAGTAGGACTAGACAAAAAGTTGGTGGAAAAGTTGACCTAAAGACAGTTGTGTCTATCATGTCACATTATAGTGCCCGCAGGTCACATAGGATTGTCTTGCCCGTTCTTACGTCTTTCTTGTTGGAAAGATTCTATACAGCATTTGTAAAAGTTTGTAAAAGTGTTCAGATTCCTACATTTCTGAATTCCCCGTATCTTACAATAAATTTTTCTGTGTATTGTGAGCTACAATGTTCAGTACTAATCCGATCTCGTCTCCCCTCTCTCCCTCCCTTCTTGTCTTTTCAATCTTCTCACTTGGCCGAATATTCCTGTGTGTTCTCCGCTGGTCCGGCTTCTGGTATTAATCACTGAAAAAAGGTAAGATGACTTTCATTTCCAAGTGCTGCTTTTCATTAGGTTTTCAAAGGCCAATTCTAAAGGGACTTAGAAAAATGTTCGTAGGGCAGAGTCTAGTCCGGGAGGAATGTAACACTGGGTAGTAAATGACCTCCTGATGTTTCCTTGAATGAACCTGCAGCCAAACACTACCTCATTGCTGTGGAACATGGTTTATAGGAAAGAGCAGAGCAGATGCAGGAGGGAGCTGAATCATTGTGGGAACCAAAGCAAAGCATGTGGGTTTTAGTTCACAACAATGAAATGTGTCATACTTAATGAAATGTGCCAGGATTTCCAGTTTGTTTATGATGATGGGCACAGTATGTACCTATCATTGTAAAGCATTGTCTACAACTTACATGTATGGGACCAAGCTTGTCAATGTGATGGATAACTGTAAGTATCTATCTATCTATCTAACTACAATGGTGCTTGAAAGTTTTTGAACCCTTCAGAATTTTCTATTTTTCTTCATAAATTTCACCAAAAACTACATTACATTTTCGCACAAGTCCTAACAGGAGATATAAATAAGAAATATTCCACTTTGTCATTTATTTATTGAGGAAAATGATCCAATACCACACGTCAGTGAGAGGTGAAAGTGTGTGAACCTTCAGGGTTAGCAGATAATTAGAGTCAGGTGTTTTCAATCAATGGGATGACAAGCAGATGTGAGTGGGAGACCTGTTTCATTTAAAGAACAGGGATCTATCAAAGTCTGATTTTCGCAGCATGTTTGTGGAAATTTATCATGTCACAAATAAAGGAGATTTATGTGGACCTCATAAGAAGAGTTGTTGATACTCATCAGGCTGGATAAGGTTGCAAAACTGTAAAGAGTTTGGACTCCACCAATTCACAGTCACACAGATTATGTACAAATGGAGTAAATTCAGAACCATTATTGCCCGACAAAGATCATGCAAAGAGCAAGCCATATAATAGTCTGCAAGGTTGCAAAGGAACCCAAGGTAGCCTCTAAGTAACTAAATGCCTTTCTCACTTTAGCTAATGTTCATGAGTCCACCATCAGGAGGACACTGAATAACCATGGTGTGCATGGCAGGATTGTAGGAAGAAAGCCACTGCTCTCCTAAAAGAACATTGCTGCTCATCTGCAGTTGGCTTAAGATCACCATTGAAACAATATTCTTTGAATGGATGAGACCAAAATAAAATGTTTGTGTTTGGAGAAAGGAAAGCACTGCATTTCAGCATAAAAGCCTCCTACCATCTGTGAAAAATGGTGGTGGTGGTATAATGGTTTGATCCTGTTTTGCTGCATCTGGGCCAGGACAGCTTGCCAAGATTGATGGAATAATGAATTCTGAATGTTACCAGCAAATTATAAATGAAAATGTCAGGACATCTGTCCGTGAGCTGAGCTCAAGAGAACATGGGTCATGCAGCAACACAGACCTTACACACACAAGTCGTTCTACCAAAGAATGGTTAAAGAAGAATAAATGCAAAGTTTCGGGCCAGGTCAACGTCCTGACCTTAATCCAATGGAAATATTGTGGAAGGACCTAAAGCGAGCAGTTCATGGGAGGAAACTCACCAGTATAACATAGCTGAAGGAATGGGTTAAAATTCCTCTAAGATAATGTGCAGGACTAATCCAAAGATACCGGATTAATGTTTAGCTCCACTAGGAGGTCACTTCTATCTATCTATCTATCTATCTATCTATCTATCTATCTATCTAGCAAAAATAATCTACCACACTTCCAAAATAGGCTTTAAAGTGATTTTTTTATTCACCCATGCAACCCTTCAGTCCTATTACTGGGACTTTTCTCAAGCAGTCAAGACTGCTTGAGAAAGGGAGTAAGAGGACTGAAACGTTGCATGGGTGAATAAAAAGGCCATCCCTTTGAAGCCTACTCTGGAAGTGCAGTGGATTTTTTTTGCTATTGCCTATTTGGAAGTTTGACCATATCCTAGCCGCTGGCACACCGCTTTCCAGCTTCTATTTAGCAGTGCTTTGAGAGAGGCTCTAGTCTTGAGTCGAAACATAGCTTATCCACATGAGTGAATAAAAGCATTTTCTTCATTTTTTTTTACTGATTTTGGAGTGCTGCCTTTTTGCTTCTTTGTGTATTGGGCAACAGTCTAGTCCCTTCGGGTGTGCACCCTCTTTTGTTTATGTTGGACGTTGTGCGGCCCGATTTTTGCTTTATATCTATCTACTATCTTTTATATCTTCAAAGACAAACATCTGCAGGGCTACAAGACCCAAAGCTCTCTCAATGATCCAGTAGTTGTAGGGAAGTAATGAGGTTGCTTCTGCTCATCAGTCTATAATACCTTTAACAATTGAACTGATATCCAGGGGGCTCCACAGCCACATTACCTACACTCAGGCATGACCTCAATAAAGGAAATATTTGCAGGAATTCTGACCATGTTGTAACCTTACCATTTTCATATGCCACAATAGCATGCAGTGTTAGGGCTCATTCAGATGGCCGTATGAATGAGTCCGCATCCATTCCGCAATTTTGCGGAACAGTCACGGACCCATTCATTTTTATGGTGCCGGCACGCAGTTTGCTGTCCGCATCCGTACTTCCATTGCGCGGCTCCAAAAAAAAAGATAGAGCATGTCCTATTCTTGTTTGCAATCGTGGACAGGAATAGGCATTTCTATCATGGTGCTGTCCGTGTTTTGTGGATCCACAATTTGCGGTTCCGCAAGACACTACGCTCGTGTAAATGCGCCCTTAGTGTGAGTTCACAGCCTTCCTTCCCTCTATTCTTCCTTTCTTTCTCTTTCATTCCTCCTTCCCCCTATTCCTTACTCTCTTATTCCTCCTTACCTCTCTTCCTCCTTTCTCTCCTTTTTAATCAAGGTGTTTCTTCTTCCTAAGCCTTGATCCATGAATCTACTGAATGCAGAACATGTTACCTATACATGACATAAGAAATAAAACACGCAGCTTGCCTTGTGTACAAGGATTTCCTCCTGAACATTTATTGGACGACTTTCTTTCCAAACTATTCACCTGGCCAGGCTAGACATAGGTAATCCCAAACACTTGAACATGTGCCTTGGCTGACTGTAAGTTGTAAATTAGTGATATTGGACCTAGCAATGACTGCCTTACAAGGAGCGGAGGAAGGTTGTTTTTGGCTTGCTTCGGATGTAGAGTAATACAGTTGGTTTTATTTCCAGGCACCAGAAGGACATGGCTATGACCTCATCTACAGTTAGATTAGCGGTCTGGAAGGAACGGTTTGACAGACATCCTCTGGTTAAAACATTAGGTCAAAGACTGAAATAACCATTCACATGGTGTTTACAACAAAATGCTAATTAACACATCTATATAATTAACGACTTCTCGTTCTGTTCTAATTTAGCTTTGGCTAGTTCAGTAAAGATATGCTGGGCATTTAGGAGGTGTTAAAAAATAGGAAACCACTGTAACAACAGTCTATCTTTCCATTTGCTGGGTGGTTACATGAATGTTACTGCTTTCTGTGTGCAGCCAGTTCATGCTGAGGAGAGGCTGCAGCGGGCCCCATGCACATTAGATTAAAGTGGTAGTGCAAGTGTGAAACTTATCCATAGGTTAGGGGATAACTAACTGATCATGAGGGTCCGACCACAGGGACCCCTACTAACCCCGAGAATGAAGATCCCATGCTTCTCTTCTCATGGAGCAGCAGGCTGAGCATGCACTCGGCTCCTCCATTCATTTCCTATGGTACTGCCGGAGGACCAGCTAATGTATGTGGGGTATGTGTCCCAATTTTCTCCCAACTACAGATACTGTATCGAGTGAAAGTAGGATTGGGCTGTTGAATTTACACATGCCTGATCCTTTTGTTCACAGGGGAGTTAAGCTGCCACCAGTGACTTACTGAACTCTTACCATTCATAACAGTACCATACATGAACAGGACATCTGTCAGCAGATTTGTACCTATGACACTGGCTGACCTGTTACATGTGCGCTCGGTAGCTGAAGGAATCTGTGCTGGTCTCATATTCTTAACCTGGACAAACCTATTTTTTAAATAAGTGTCAGATCGACTCAGGCTTACGACTTATTGAAACCTACATGCTTCTGGGGCTGAAGGACTCTATATAACATGCTGGATGTCACTTTAGTCTCATCAGGGGGTAAGATGTTAAAATCTGCAGTTTTTGCCAGATGAATGGAGAGCTCTATCTTGACATATTCTAGATGATTTTCCCTCAGTGGGAAAACAGCAGTTTCATTGGTTAAATGGCTGAAAAAGTACCTTGGCATTTGTGGACAATGCATGGGCAATTGAAGAGATTGGTCTATGTGTCATCTTCTAGTATTACTTAAATAGCAGTCTCCTGCAGTGTTCACCGGGGGATGATTTTAGCCCTTTAGCCGGCAAAACACCTTCTATTGCAGGTTATTTGCAGAGTCTATACAAGTCTGGAGGTTTCGGAATGATTAGAAAATGGTCTGCACATTTGGATGCACATCTTAATGGCTCCAGCATTTACTTTGAAGTTTTTGCTCTTTAGCTATTATATTTCCATGCCTAGGAGAAATCAATTCAATATGTCCATGAGCTTAATACACATGTATAAATGGCAGACCACACTGTGCTCACAATAGCATAGTACATATAGAAAGAGAGAGGCCTTTAAATGTTCAGGAGTGCAGTTGATATTATTTTATTTTTTTAATAATGTTCTTTCTTTACTACGGTAATTTATTTTCATGCATATATGAAGAATATCTTATTATGTGATATATTTATATCCACAATTCTGCTCTAATTAGTATTTTAATTATATATATATACTGTATATACAGTATATATTATTGAGGTTGATGCTCTGCTTTTCTGATACAGAATTTCAGATCCTCCAAGTAAAGTTTCACTCATTTTCGGCTAAAAATATTTTTTCAGTTGGTTAGTAAGATAAAAATTGAGCTTTGATGAGTATTATAATGTCAGAGATGGGTGACCGTCAGCTAGCTGCCTGACAGCAGAGAGAGAATTCAGATTTTGCTAGTAGAACATCTCTGCCCTGTAATGAATACAATGGGATAATTTTAATGCCCCCAAATGTGTACATGGCCTTTAACGGGAGAAAAAAAATCAGCCACCACTACGGGGAGCTCTCACACTCATTGCATACTGGATTGTTAGGCCATGTTCTGTGTTGGAGGCTCTCTTCGTCCAAAAGTCCTGCATTTTATCCTGAAGCGAACAAGGATCCGTTAGGCTCTGATCCTGTCAGTTATGTACCGAATCCAGTACTTACATTATTTTCATTCTTCTGCTCCTATAATGGAGCAGTAGATCAAGAATAATAAGTGCTTAGAGTTTAATCGGTATGCAGTAAGCTCCCTCTAGTGGTGGCAGAATGTTATTAATGTATGACTGCAGAGGCTAGGTAGCTCGTTATCATAAAAGGACAGGATTTTTGGTCTTGTTTACATGAAAAAATACAAAATTTTATGAAGATTCATGACATTGATAGTATATACATTGATAAGTATCAGACAGAGTAGGTAACTTATAAATGGCAATACTGTTGGGTGGTCACTGTCTTTCCAGCGTAGATCATTGCACTGGGGGATCTAATATCACGATCATTGTAACCAGTTATTTTAGTTTTACTTTGAGTTCATAGTAGAAACCTATTTGAAAGATCTAAAGTAAAGTAATTCATTTGCAATTTAAGGCAAAAAAACAAGTATAAATCCGGCATAAGCTATCCAGCTACTAGTATGGTAATTACCGGATTTTGAAACAATTCAGAATAACACCCCCCCCGCCCCCTAGATTATTCATGTGGCGCGTTGGGCATGGAAAGTCTTGAGAATACTTATATACTACATTGTACCGGAGGCTTCATCAAGAAGAAGGCTGCCGCTGACCTTTCATTGGGTTGTCCTCTGGATGCCTGTTAGGTAAAGAAGTGGAGACAGGTCTCTCACCACAAGGGAAATTAATGTGCACATAGATTGCTTCAAGGCATGCAGTGCTCCTACATTTGCATTGGTAATGATATTGGAACTTCATGAATTTTACATTAAAACCTCAATATTGTAAGAAATGCATAGAAAAATAATGTGGTCCCTTCTCTGTTCGGCACAAGTGGAGCCCTTATGAAATCCCCTTGATGTATTGTTAAATCTCAGGAATCCATGAAGCCTGTGGCATGGGGGTCATTAGCATTGGGGGTCATTAGCTTAACAAAGCACATGGAACGCCCATGGCACAGGTGATAATTAATATTCTTGATTATTATGCATATATATATATATATATATATATATATATATTAGTCTATGTGGCATTTAGGAACAGGCACCCCTGAGGAAGCCAGCAGAGCATGGCGATAAGGGTTGGGCTTTCTTCCTGACCACCACGCATACCCCCACTATGTCATCCAAATGATAAGTATTTTAGTCCTCCATTTATGTTGATGGATTTTATGCACTTTAATTCGCAGTATATTCATTTATGTCGGGGCGTGTCCATGTTGTTGTGGTGAGCCAGGGTGTCATGTGTATATGGTCGATTCACATGGCCTTGATTTATTGTATACAATGATTTTAAACTGATTCCTGTTGTGTCTGTTGCTTTAAATAAATTTGATATATTTTTAGATATACAGCTCTTATCTCGGTATCTTCTCAAGATGGCCGTCGTTGCCCTTACCCTGAGGCTAAGACCTCCCTCCCTAACTACCCAGAATTAATTCGGCTCATCTCGGGAACGTGCAGCCTCACCCCAACCAATTGGCTTTCTCCAGACTTAAACACGCCCTCTTCCTCCTGATTAGTTGATTGCTAATATTCTAATCGCAATTTTTTATCGCAAATTTTTATTGTGAATATCGGCACTATCCCGGTCTGACGGGAGCTCCCACGCAGCATTCTGGACTGGCCACTACTACGTCCTCCGTCTTCTGTACATAGCAACGCTGTTTTAGCCGCATCACTGAAATGCCTGGGGGAGGAAAGAACATGCTAGAATTACCAGGTAATTCACTACCTATACAAAAGTATTAACTAGAGCACTAAGGTAAACTTAGACCAATCCAATTTCATGAAAAAAATATATATACAGTTACCATTTAAATAAAATATACCTTTGTCCTATTTGAATGGATCCCATGGTGCCCACACCACTTTCATATTTATTGCGTGAGGCGTGTCGGATGCAGATTATGCCCTCAGCATTGCAAAGGATAAAATCTCAGCAGAAATTGACTTGTTTCACATTTAGAACCACATGGCAGGGCAGGTTATGGGCAAACTCCTTTGTGGATTTTTTTTTTTTCCGTGCCATGTGGACCTGATTTCATAAAATTTCATTCACTTTGCAGGCACGCAAATCACCAATGGAAAATCCATAGCATATATTCTTACATAGTTAATACGGTTGAAAAGTCTGTACCCTATATGTATTCTGTATGTGAACATACCCTTACGTTTACAGATCAGGTTGGCAATGTCTGGAGGCAGGGGCTTGTATTTTTTACTTACAACACCTCACCACATGGGATATTGCTTTCTACTGTAGAAAAAAACTAATGGTGTTCAGCTTGTGAGATGAAAATATTTAAAGCAGCTGCAGCGGACACAGCGTGCGAAGTGCTGCCTCTCACACACCAACGCTTCCCCAAATTGTAATGTCTGGGAGATGCATTGCATCTGTTATTGGCAGATTAATTCGCTTGGCTTTCTTGGTATCCGTTGGAGTGCATGGATTATTGCTTACACTATTACTGACCCATTTAATGAGATCAAGAAGAATGTATTTTCAGTAGATAAAAGCACTTTGTCTCGTAGCAATAAAGCATAGCACAGGATGTATAAAGGCTTCCGTTTCTTGACACCATACTTAATAAATATCTTTAGCATGTTTTTACCATTTTTTTTCTGTTGCTACATGTAACTGACTTCCTAATGAATCATTTGTGGCCGCATTGTTTCCTAAGCATTGGCCCGCATATTTTGGCAGGCTGACAACAACACCCCATGGTTTCATGTACATCCAGCATTTTCACTCACTTGAAAAGAAGAGCTGTAGCATGTCTTCAAATGCCGTGCCGTGACTTCTGTACTTATGTGTTCCTTGAGACATTTCCCTCTCCCTACATTAAAGGGGTTGTTCGATTCAGGAGTTACTCGTTTGGGACCCTAGTTATTTGGAGTAAAGAGAGGCTACAACAAGCGGCTCTGAAGGACCCAGCCAATCCATACATTACCAGGACAACCCAATGATTCAATTGGTCCCATGTAATGCTTCTTTTCTCCTGCGGTGGCGCTGCAGGGAAATTGAACACTTGCTTCCAGGTTCTTTCACAGCTGATCGCCAGGGGTGGACTTGGCATAGACCCTACAGGGAAATTTCCTGTTGACCTATTGACTGTAATTGGGTTAGTTCAGTTTCTGTTCGAAATCCCAATTTTTCAGCAGAGAAAAAAGTCCCACATGCAGGAATTTTCTCTCCGCTGTTTTTGAGGCATCTGAAACTCTTTAGACTGTAAGGTTAATAATTTCAAGGTTACAATTTTTGATCTCTATAAATCATTAGAAGCTGAATAATTATAAAATATCGCACAACAGTTATTTTTATGGAGATAATCTATTTAGAGGTTATAATTTTAGAGGCATCCTATAAATTACTCTGCATCGTGTTCTAGGTCATGACCCATAGGCTACAGTGCCACAATCTGGAGGACATTGCTCTGTTGATTCTTGTACAGAGCCATCTTGTGATGCCTTTCTTATATCTAAAGTGTGTTGTCGCATACCAGGACAATATATCATTGTACGTTCAATTTATTCTGAAGTAGGTCAAACTGAATGTGCCGTGCAGCTTCTGGTGCAGTGACATGGCAGCACATCGCAGAATAAGTTCCACACGGCCAACGTCACCGGGATAGCTGCAAACAGTTGAGTTATTGTGCTCATGAATGCTACTGTAGGCCAAGGGCTCCTCAAACCGGAGCCAAGATATGTAGCAAATAGAATTGATAATCAGGAAAATAGGAGGGAAATATTCCATTATTATACAGTAGCTGTGGCTTCAAAATAGCTCTATGAGTTGGTTTTCATTCTTTTTTTTTATCCACTCATTTGCAGCCCCTTTAAGACAATGAAACATGCACTCTGTTGTGGGCACCCAAGGGTGGACAACTACCAGTAGTCAGATAGAGAGAAGCTCATTATTCAGCCAAAACTTTGTGTGTTCACATGTGGTGGTAACCAGGGTGATTTTCTTTGCATCTTTAAAGAGGACCTGGACGCTCTCCTATAATATAACTATTGTGGAGCATCTTTTCCTAGAAGTCCTAGTTCTATTCCTCTGTTACTACAAAATAAATACATTGCCAGTTGCCAGACAATCACTCTATCACACTGTCCAATCTGTTCTGTCAGACTGTGTAGGGGCACACTTCTTTTTTTATTACTCAATATTAGGGATGAGCGAACTCGAACTGTATAGTTCGGGTTCGTACCGAATTTTGGGGTGTCCGTGACACGGACCCGAACCCGGACATTTTCGTAAAAGTCCGGGTTCGGGTTCGGTGTTCGTCGCTTTCTTGGCGCTTTTGTGACGCTTTCTTGGCGCTTTTTGAAAGGCTGCAAAGCAGCCAATCAACAAGCGTCATACTACTTGCCCCAAGAGGCCATCACAGCCATGCCTACTATTGGCATGGCTGTGATTGGCCAGAGCACCATGTGACCCAGCCTCTATTTAAGCTGGAGTCACATAGCGCCGCCCGTCACTCTGCTCTGATTAGCGTAGGGAGAGGTTGCGGCTGCGACAGTAGGGCGAGATTAGGCAGATTAACTCCTCCAAAGGACTTGATTAACTGATCGATCTGCAGCTGTGGATCATTGAGCTGCTGATCCTCAATTGCTCACTGTTTTTAGGCTGCACAGACCGTTTGTCAGTCTCATTTTTCTGGGGTGATCGGCGGCCATTTTGTGTCTTGTGGTGCGCCAGCACAAGCTGCGACCAAGTGCATTTAACCCTCAATGGTGTGGTTGTTTTTTGGCTAAAGCCTACATCAGGGTGAAGCTGTCACACCAAGTGCATTTAACCAGCAATAGTCTGTTCATTTTTTGGCCATATACAAAATCAGGGGCAAGCTGCGCCTGTCACCAAGTGCATTTAACCCTCAATGGTGTGGTTGTTTTTTGGCTAAAGCCTACATCAGGGTGAAGCTGTGACACCAAGTGCATTTAACCAGCAATAGTCTGTTCATTTTTTGGCCATATACAAAATCAGGGGCAAGCTGCGCCTGTCACCAAGTGCATTTAACCCTCAATGGTGTGGTTGTTTTTTGGCTAAAGCCTACATCAGGGTGAAGCTGTCACACCAAGTGCATTTAACCAGCAATAGTCTGTTCATTTTTTGGCCATATACAAAATCAGGGGCAAGCTGCGCCTGTCACCAAGTGCATTTAACCCTCAATGGTGTGGTTGTTTTTTGGCTAAAGCCTACATCAGGGTGAAGCTGTCACACCAAGTGCATTTAACCAGCAATAGTCTGTTTATTTTTTGGCCATATCCCAGTCTAATTCTGTCACTAAATCCATACCGGTCACCCAGCGCCTAAATACTAGGCCTCAAATTTATATCCAGCTAAATCTGTCCCTAGTGCTGTAGCTGGGCGAGTTATTTAGTGTCCGTTCAAGCACATTTTTTGTTCTGGGTTGAAGTACAATTCCCAATTTAGCAATTTCATAATTTAGTGGTTCCTGCTATATCAGAGCTATTTGAAATCTATCCCAAAAAGGGTATATAATATTGAAGGTGCACATTGGGTCATTCAGAATAACTTCACACACACCCGCTACTGTGTATTTCCAAGTCTAATTCTGTCACTAAACCCATACCTGTCACCCAGCGCCTAAATACTAGGCCTCAAATTTAAATCCCTCTAAATCTCTCGTTACCGCTGTACTGTTGTTGCTGGGCAAGATATTTAGTGTCCGTCAAAGCACATTTTTTGTTCTGGGTTGAAGTACAATTCCCAATTTAGCAATTTCATAATTTAGTGGTTCCTGCTATATCAGAGCTATTTGGAATCTATCCCTAAAAGGGTATATAATATTGAAGGTGCACATTGGGTCATTCAGAATAACTTCACACACACCCGCTACTGTGTATTTCCAAGTCTAATTCTGTCACTAAACCCATACCTGTCACCCAGCGCCTAAATACTAGGCCTCAAATTTAAATCCCTCTAAATCTCTCGTTACCGCTGTACTGTTGTTGCTGGGCAAGATATTTAGTGTCCGTCAAAGCACATTTTTTGTTCTGGGTTGAAGTACAATTCCCAATTTAGCAATTTCATAATTTAGTGGTTCCTGCTATATCAGAGCTATTTGGAATCTATCCCTAAAAGGGTATATAATATTGAAGGTGCACATTGGGTCATTCAGAATAACTTCACACACACCCGCTACTGTGTATTTCCAAGTCTAATTCTGTCACTAAACCCATACCTGTCACCCAGCGCCTAAATACTAGGCCTCAAATTTAAATCCCTCTAAATCTCTCGTTACCGCTGTACTGTTGTTGCTGGGCAAGATATTTAGTGTCCGTCAAAGCACATTTTTTGTTCTGGGTTGAAGTACAATTCCCAATTTAGCAATTTCATAATTTAGTGGTTTCTGCTATATCAGAGCTATTTGAAATCTATCCCTAAAAGGGTATATAATATTGAAGGTGCACATAGGGTCATTCAGAATAACTTCACACACACGCTTCTGTGCATTTCCAAGTCTAATTCTGTCACTAAATCCATACCGGTGACCCAGCGCCTAAATACTAGGCCTCAAATTTATATCCCGCTAAATCTCTCGTTACCGCTGTACTGTTGTTGCTGGGCAAGATATTTAGTGTCCGTCAAAGCACATTTTTTGTTCTGGGTTGAAGTACAATTCCCAATTTAGCAATTTCATAATTTAGTGGTTCCTGCTATATCAGAGCTATTTGAAATCTATCCCAAAAAGGGTATATAATATTGAAGGTGCACATTGGGTCATTCAGAATAACTTCACACACACCCGCTACTGTGTATTTCCAAGTCTAATTCTGTCACTAAACCCATACCTGTCACCCAGCGCCTAAATACTAGGCCTCAAATTTAAATCCCTCTAAATCTCTCGTTACCGCTGTACTGTTGTTGCTGGGCAAGATATTTAGTGTCCGTCAAAGCACATTTTTTGTTCTGGGTTGAAGTACAATTCCCAATTTAGCAATTTCATAATTTAGTGGTTTCTGCTATATCAGAGCTATTTGAAATCTATCCCTAAAAGGGTATATAATATTGAAGGTGCACATTGGGTCATTCAGAATAACTTCACACACACGCTTCTGTGCATTTCCAAGTCTAATTCTGTCACTAAATCCATACCGGTGACCCAGCGCCTAAATACTAGGCCTCAAATTTAAATCCCTCTAAATCTCTCGTTACCCACCGCTGTACTGTTGTTGCTGGGCAAGATATTTAGTGTCCGTCAAAGCACATTTTTTGTTCTGGGTTGAAGTACAATTCCCAATTTAGCAATTTCATAATTTAGTGGTTTCTGCTATATCAGAGCTATTTGAAATCTATCCCTAAAAGGGTATATAATATTGAAGGTGCACATAGGGTCATTCAGAATAACTTCACACACACCCGCTACTGTGTATTTCCAAGTCTAATTCTGTCACTAAACCCATACCTGTCACCCAGCGCCTAAATACTAGGCCTCAAATTTAAATCCCTCTAAATCTCTCGTTACCGCTGTACTGTTGTTGCTGGGCAAGATATTTAGTGTCCGTCAAAGCACATTTTTTGTTCTGGGTTGAAGTACAATTCCCAATTTAGCAATTTCATAATTTAGTGGTTTCTGCTATATCAGAGCTATTTGAAATCTATCCCTAAAAGGGTATATAATATTGAAGGTGCACATAGGGTCATTCAGAATAACTTCACACACACGCTTCTGTGCATTTCCAAGTCTAATTCTGTCACTAAATCCATACCGGTGACCCAGCGCCTAAATACTAGGCCTCAAATTTAAATCCCTCTAAATCTCTCGTTACCCACCGCTGTACTGTTGTTGCTGGGCAAGATATTTAGTGTCCGTCAAAGCACATTTTTTGTTCTGGGTTGAAGTACAATTCCCAATTTAGCAATTTCATAATTTAGTGGTTTCTGCTATATCAGAGCTATTTGAAATCTATCCCTAAAAGGGTATATAATATTGAAGGTGCACATAGGGTCATTCAGAATAACTTCACACACACGCTTCTGTGCATTTCCAAGTCTAATTCTGTCACTAAATCCATACCGGTGACCCAGCGCCTAAATACTAGGCCTCAAATTTAAATCCCTCTAAATCTCTCGTTACCCACCGCTGTACTGTTGTTGCTGGGCAAGATATTTAGTGTCCGTCAAAGCACATTTTTTGTTCTGGGTTGAAGTACAATTCCCAATTTAGCAATTTCATAATTTAGTGGTTTCTGCTATATCAGAGCTATTTGAAATCTATCCCTAAAAGGGTATATAATATTGAAGGTGCACATAGGGTCATTCAGAATAACTTCACACACACGCTTCTGTGCATTTCCAAGTCTAATTCTGTCACTAAATCCATACCGGTGACCCAGCGCCTAAATACTAGGCCTCAAATTTAAATCCCTCTAAATCTCTCGTTACCCACCGCTGTACTGTTGTTGCTGGGCAAGATATTTAGTGTCCGTCAAAGCACATTTTTTGTTCTGGGTTGAAGTACAATTCCCAATTTAGCAATTTCATAATTTAGTGGTTTCTGCTATATCAGAGCTATTTGAAATCTATCCCTAAAAGGGTATATAATATTGAAGGTGCACATAGGGTCATTCAGAATAACTTCACACACACGCTTCTGTGCATTTCCAAGTCTAATTCTGTCACTAAATCCATACCGGTGACCCAGCGCCTAAATACTAGGCCTCAAATTTAAATCCCTCTAAATCTCTCGTTACCCACCGCTGTACTGTTGTTGCTGGGCAAGATATTTAGTGTCCGTCAAAGCACATTTTTTGTTCTGGGTTGAAGTACAATTCCCAATTTAGCAATTTCATAATTTAGTGGTTTCTGCTATATCAGAGCTATTTGAAATCTATCCCTAAAAGGGTATATAATATTGAAGGTGCACATAGGGTCATTCAGAATAACTTCACACACACGCTTCTGTGCATTTCCAAGTCTAATTCTGTCACTAAATCCATACCGGTGACCCAGCGCCTAAATACTAGGCCTCAAATTTAAATCCCTCTAAATCTCTCGTTACCCACCGCTGTACTGTTGTTGCTGGGCAAGATATTTAGTGTCCGTCAAAGCACATTTTTTGTTCTGGGTTGAAGTACAATTCCCAATTTAGCAATTTCATAATTTAGTGGTTTCTGCTATATCAGAGCTATTTGAAATCTATCCCTAAAAGGGTATATAATATTGAAGGTGCACATAGGGTCATTCAGAATAACTTCACACACACGCTTCTGTGCATTTCCAAGTCTAATTCTGTCACTAAATCCATACCGGTGACCCAGCGCCTAAATACTAGGCCTCAAATTTATATCCCGCTAAATCTCTCGTTACCGCTGTACTGTTGTTGCTGGGCAAGATATTTAGTGTCCGTCAAAGCACATTTTTTGTTCTGGGTTGAAGTACAATTCCCAATTTAGCAATTTCATAATTTAGTGGTTCCTGCTATATCAGAGCTATTTGAAATCTATCCCAAAAAGGGTATATAATATTGAAGGTGCACATTGGGTCATTCAGAATAACTTCACACACACCCGCTACTGTGTATTTCCAAGTCTAATTCTGTCACTAAACCCATACCTGTCACCCAGCGCCTAAATACTAGGCCTCAAATTTAAATCCCTCTAAATCTCTCGTTACCGCTGTCCTGTTGTAGCTGGGAAAGTTATTTAGTGCCCGTCAAAGCACATTTTTTGTTCTGGGTTGAAGTACAATTCCCAATTTAGCAATTTCATAATTTAGTGGTTCCTGCTATATCAGAGCTATTTGAAATCTATCCCAAAAAGGGTATATAATATTCAAGGTGCACATTGGGTCATTCAGAATAACTTCACACACACGCTTCTGTGCATTTCCAAGTCTAATTCTGTCACTAAATCCATACCGGTGACCCAGCGCCTAAATACTAGGCCTCAAATTTAAATCCCTCTAAATCTCTCGTTACCCACCGCTGTACTGTTGTTGCTGGGCAAGATATTTAGTGTCCGTCAAAGCACATTTTTTGTTCTGGGTTGAAGTACAATTCCCAATTTAGCAATTTCATAATTTAGTGGTTTCTGCTATATCAGAGCTATTTGAAATCTATCCCTTTGGGTCATTGGGTCATTCAGAATAACTTCACACACACCCGCTACTGTGTATTTCCAAGTCTAATTCTGTCACTAAATCCATACCGGTCACCCAGCGCCTAAATACTAGGCCTCAAATTTATATCCCGCTGAATTTGAATACAATACATTGGGCCAAATAATATATTTGTTGTTGTGGTGAACCATAACAATGAGAAAAACATCTAGTAAGGGACGCGGACGTGGACATGGTCGTGGTGGTGTTAGTGGACCCTCTGGTGCTGGGAGAGGACGTGGCCGTTCTGCCACATCCACACGTCCTAGTGTACCAACTACCTCAGGTCCCAGTAGCCGCCAGAATTTACAGCGATATATGGTGGGGCCCAATGCCGTTCTAAGGATGGTAAGGCCTGAGCAGGTACAGGCATTAGTCAATTGGGTGGCCGACAGTGGATCCAGCACGTTCACATTATCTCCCACCCAGTCTTCTGCAGAAAGCGCACAGATGGCGCCTGAAAACCAACCCCATCAGTCTGTCACATCACCCCCATGCATACCAGGGAAACTGTCTCAGCCTCAAGTTATGCAGCAGTCTCTTATGCTGTTTGAAGACTCCGCTGGCAGGGTTTCCCAAGGGCATCCACCTAGCCCTTCCCCAGCGGTGAAAGACATAGAATGCACTGACGCACAACCACTTATGTTTCCTGATGATGAGGACATGGGAATACCACCTCAGCATGTCTCTGATGATGACGAAACACAGGTGCCAACTGCTGCGTCTTTCTGCAGTGTGCAGACTGAACAGGAGGTCAGGGATCAAGACTGGGTGGAAGACGATGCAGGGGACGATGAGGTCCTAGACCCCACATGGAATGAAGGTCGTGCCACTGACTTTCACAGTTCGGAGGAAGAGGCAGTGGTGAGACCGAGCCAACAGCGTAGCAAAAGAGGGAGCAGTGGGCAAAAGCAGAACACCCGCCGCCAAGAGACTCCGCCTGCTACTGACCGCCGCCATCTGGGACCGAGCACCCCAAAGGCAGCTTCAAGGAGTTCCCTGGCATGGCACTTCTTCAAACAATGTGCTGACGACAAGACCCGAGTGGTTTGCACGCTGTGCCATCAGAGCCTGAAGCGAGGCATTAACGTTCTGAACCTGAGCACAACCTGCATGACCAGGCACCTGCATGCAAAGCATGAACTGCAGTGGAGTAAACACCTTAAAACCAAGGAAGTCACTCAGGCTCCCCCTGCTACCTCTTCTGCTGCTGCCGCCTCGGCCTATTCTGCTGCTGCCGCCTCGGCCTCTTCCTCCGCCTCTGGAGGAACGTTGGCACCTGCCGCCCAGCAAACAGGGGATGTACCACCAACACCACCACCACCACCTCCGTCACCAAGCGTCTCAACCATGTCACACGCCAGCGTTCAGCTCTCCATCTCACAAACATTTGATAGAAAGCGTAAATTCCCACCTAGCCACCCTCGATCCCTGGCCCTGAATGCCAGCATTTCTAAACTACTGGCCTATGAAATGCTGTCATTTAGGCTGGTGGACACAGACAGCTTCAAACAGCTCATGTCGCTTGCTGTCCCACAGTATGTTGTTCCCAGCCGGCACTACTTCTCCAAGAGAGCCGTGCCTTCCCTGCACAACCAAGTATCCGATAAAATCAAGTGTGCACTGCGCAACGCCATCTGTAGCAAGGTCCACCTAACCACAGATACGTGGACCAGTAAGCACGGCCAGGGACGCTATATCTCCCTAACTGCACACTGGGTAAATGTAGTGGCAGCTGGGCCCCAGGCGGAGAGCTGTTTGGCGCACGTCCTGCCGCCGCCAAGGATCGCAGGGCAACATTCTTTGCCTCCTGTTGCCACCTCCTCCTTCTCGGCTTCCTCCTCCTCTTCTTCCACCTGCTCATCCAGTCAGCCACACACCTTCACCACCAACTTCAGCACAGCCCGGGGTAAACGTCAGCAGGCCATTCTGAAACTCATATGTTTGGGGGACAGGCCCCACACCGCACAGGAGTTGTGGCGGGGTATTGAACAACAGACCGACGAGTGGTTGCTGCCGGTGAGCCTCAAGCCCGGCCTGGTGGTGTGTGATAATGGGCGAAATCTCGTTGCAGCTCTGGGACTAGCCAATTTGACGCACATCCCTTGCTTGGCGCATGTGCTGAATTTGGTGGTGCAGAAGTTCATTCACAACTACCCCGACATGTCAGAGCTGCTGCATAAAGTGCGGGCCGTCTGTTCGCGCTTCCGGCGTTCACATCCTGCCGCTGCTCGCCTGTCTGCGCTACAGCGTAACTTCGGCCTTCCCGCTCACCGCCTCATATGCGACGTGCCCACCAGGTGGAACTCCACCTTGCACATGCTGGACAGACTGTGCGAGCAGCAGCAGGCCATAGTGGAGTTTCAGCTGCAGCACGCACGGGTCAGTCGCACTACAGAACAGCACCACTTCACCACCAATGACTGGGCCTCCATGCGAGACCTGTGTGCCCTGTTGCGCTGTTTCGAGTACTCCACCAACATGGCCAGTGGCGATGACACCGTTATCAGCGTTACAATACCACTTCTATGTCTCCTTGAGAAAACACTTAGGGCGATGATGGAACAGGAGGTGGCCCAGGAGGAGGAGGAGGAGGATGAGGAAGAGGGGTCATTTTTAGCACTTTCAGGCCAGTCTCTTCGAAGTGACTCAGAGGGAGGTTTTTTGCAACAGCAGAGGCCAGGTACAAATGTGGCCAGCCAGGGCCCACTACTGGAGGACGAGGAGGACGAGGATGAGGAGGAGGTGGAGGAGGATGAGGATGAAGCATGGTCACAGCGGGGTGGCACCCAACGCAGCTCGGGTCCATCACTGGTGCGTGGCTGGGGGGAAAGGCAGGACGATGACGATACGCCTCCCACAGAGGACAGCTTGTCCTTACCCCTGGGCAGCCTGGCACACATGAGCGACTACATGCTGCAGTGCCTGCGCAACGACAGCAGAGTTGCCCACATTTTAACCTGTGCGGACTACTGGGTTGCCACCCTGCTGGATCCACGCTACAAAGACAATGTGCCCACCTTACTTCCTGCACTGGAGCGTGATAGGAAGATGCGCGAGTACAAGCGCACGTTGGTAGACGCGCTACTGAGAGCATTCCCAAATGTCACAGGGGAACAAGTGGAAGCCCAAGGCCAAGGCAGAGGAGGAGCAAGAGGTCGCCAAGGCAGCTGTGTCACGGCCAGCTCCTCTGAGGGCAGGGTTAGCATGGCAGAGATGTGGAAAACTTTTGTCAACACGCCACAGCTAACTGCACCACCACCTGATACGCAACGTGTTAGCAGGAGGCAACATTTCACTAACATGGTGGAACAGTACGTGTGCACACCCCTCCACGTACTGACTGATGGTTCGGCCCCATTCAACTTCTGGGTCTCTAAATTGTCCACGTGGCCAGAGCTAGCCTTTTATGCCTTGGAGGTGCTGGCCTGCCCGGCAGCCAGCGTTTTGTCTGAACGTGTATTCAGCACGGCAGGGGGCGTCATTACAGACAAACGCAGCCGCCTGTCTACAGCCAATGTGGACAAGCTGACGTTCATAAAAATGAACCAGGCATGGATCCCACAGGACCTGTCCGTCCCTTGTCCAGATTAGACATTAACTACCTCCCCATAACCATATATTATTGGACTCCAGGGCACTTCCTCATTCAATCCTATTTTTATTTTCATTTTACCATTATATTGCGATGCTACCCAAAGTTGAATGAACCTCTCCTCTGCCTGTGTGCTAGGCCTAAATATATGCCAATGGACTGTTGCAGTGGTGGCTGACATGAAGCCTGATTCTCTGCTATGACATGCAGACTAATTCTCTGCTGACATGAAGCCAGATTGTCTGTTACGGGACCTCTCTCCTCTGCCTGGGTGCTGGGCCTAAATTTATGACAATGGACTGTTGCAGTGGTGGCTGACGTGAAGCCTGATTCTCTGCTATGACATGCAGACTGATTCTCTGCTGACATGAAGCCAGATCCTCTGTTACGGGACCTCTCTCCTCTGCCTGGGTGCTGGGCCTAAATTTATGACAATGGACTGTTGCAGTGGTGGCTGACGTGAAGCCTGATTCTCTGCTATGACATGCAGACTGATTCTCTGCTGACATGAAGCCAGATCCTCTGTTACGGGACCTCTCTCCTCTGCCTGGGTGCTGGGCCTGAATATATGCCAATGGACTGTTGCAGTGGTGGGTGACGTGAAGCCTCATTCTCTGCTATGACATGCAGACTAATTCTCTGCTGACATGAAGCCAGATTGTCTGTTACGGGACCTCTCTCCTCTGCCTGTGTGTGTGCTGGGCCTAAATATATGCCAATGGACTGTTGCAGTGGTGGCTGACGTGAAGCCTCATTCTCTGCTATGACATGCAGACTGATTCTCTGCTGACATGAAGCCAGATCCTCTGTTACGGGACCTCTCTCCTCTGCCTGGGTGCTGGGCCTAAATTTATGACAATGGACTGTTGCAGTGGTGGCTGACGTGAAGCCTGATTCTCTGCTATGACATGCAGACTGATTCTCTGCTGTCATGAAGCCAGATTGTCTGTTACGGGACCTTTCTCCTCTACCTGGGTTCTGGGCCTAAATTTATGAAAATTGACTCTTACAGTGGTGGGTGACGTGAAGCCTGATTCTCTGCTATGATATGAAGACTGATTCTCTGCTGACATGAAGCCAGATTGTCTGTTACGGGACCTTTCTCCTCTGCCTGGGTTCTGGGCCTAAATTTATGAAAATTGACTCTTACAGTGGTGGGTGACGTGAAGCCTGATTCTCTGCTATGATATGAAGACTGATTCTCTGCTGACATGAAGCCAGATTGTCTGTTACGGGACCTTTCTCCTCTGCCTGGGTTCTGGGCCTAAATTTATGAAAATTGACTCTTACAGTGGTGGGTGACGTGAAGCCTGATTCTCTGCTATGATATGAAGACTGATTCTCTGCTGACATGAAGCCAGATTGTCTGTTACGGGACCTTTCTCCTCTGCCTGGGTTCTGGGCCTAAATTTATGAAAATTGACTCTTACAGTGGTGGGTGACGTGAAGCCTGATTCTCTGCTATGATATGAAGACTGATTCTCTGCTGACATGAAGCCAGATTGTCTGTTACGGGACCTTTCTCCTCTGCCTGGGTTCTGGGCCTAAATTTATGAAAATTGACTCTTACAGTGGTGGGTGACGTGAAGCCTGATTCTCTGCTATGATATGAAGACTGATTCTCTGCTGACATGAAGCCAGATTCTCTGTTACGGGACCTCTCTCCTCTGCCTGGGTGCTGGGCCTAAATTTATGACAATGGACTGTTGCAGTGGTGGCTGACGTGAAGCCTGATTCTCTGCTATGACATGCAGACTGATTCTCTGCTGACATGAAGCCAGATTCTCTGTTACGGGACCTCTCTCCTCTGCCTGTGTGTGTGCTGGGCCTAAATATATGCCAATGGACTGTTGCAGTGGTGGCTGACGTGAAGCCTCATTCTCTGCTATGACATGCAGACTAATTCTCTGCTGACATGAAGACAGATTCTCTGTTACGGGACCTCTCTCCTCTGCCTGGGTGCCGGGGCCTAAATATCTGAGAATGGACTGTTCCAGTGGTGGGTGACGGGAAGCCAGATTCTCTGCTATGGAACCTCTCTCCAATTGATTTTGGTTAATTTTTATTTATTTAATTTTTATTTTAATTCATTTCCCTATCCACATTTGTTTGCAGGGGATTTACCTACATGTTGCTGCCTTTTGCAGCCCTCTAGCTCTTTCCTGGGCTGTTTTACAGCCTTTTTAGTGCCGAAAAGTTCGGGTCCCCATTGACTTCAATGGGGTTCGGGTTCGGGACGAAGTTCGGATCGGGTTCGGATCCCGAACCCGAACATTTCCGGGATGTTCGGCCGAACTTCTCGAACCCGAACATCCAGGTGTTCGCTCAACTCTACTCAATATATTTTAATTTATTCATACATTTCTAGAAGGAATAACAGAGGAACGGCACATGGCAGAGTAATACAAAAATATGTCCTGTAATTGTTATTGCATGGCAAAAGTATTTACTGATTCAGAAATGGTGACAGGTTCTCTTTAAAAAGCACCTGTCAGCATGAACAACCCTACTGCCTGATAGGGTTGATGCTACTGATTCTGTCTTGTGAAAATCGGTTGACTTGTTCCCAGGGAAAAAGACGTTTATCCCTTAGGTAAATGAGGGCTTCAGTGCAGCGAGGAGCTTGGCCAGCACTGGAAAGCTGAGGAGTGGAGGTCTACTGAGGGGCTCGAGGAGAAGTGCTGAGCACATGTATGGAGGGGCTGGGCGGGACAGCTGTCCGCTGGATGAGTGTTCGGTCAGCATCTTCCTAATGTATATGGCTGGCCTAACATGCTCCAAAAAGCCTCACTTTTGTGTCCACCCATATGAGCACACAGCAGTGCAGTTTATGTAACTAACATCAGATTGGCAGACCACACTGAATATGCCATACTGCAAAATTGTGTCCAAACCTATCTTAGGCAATGTGATAAGCTGAAATTGTTAAATCAGTGTAAGCTTGTTTACTAAGGCTCATATTCAAGTTATGATATTGTCCTTTTAAAAGGCATTTGTCAGCAGATTTGTAACTATGAATCTGGATGACCTGTTACATGTGCGCTCGGCAGCTGAAGGCATCTGTGTTGGTCCCATGTTCATATGTGCCCACATTGCTGAGAAAAATGATGTTTTAGGCCGAATGCACACAGCTGTGGAACACGGCCCGTGGGCGGTCCTTGGTATCCCGGCCTGGCATCCTGCTGAGACGCTGTGCGCTTCATGCCGCCGCTGCACTACAGTAATACACTCATTTGATCTATACAAGTGTATTACTGTAGTGCAGCGGCGGCATGAAGCGCACGGCTCTCAGCAGGATGCCAGGCCGGGATACCATGGACCGCTCACGGCCGTGTGCATTCGGCCTTAATATATGGAAATGAGCCTCTAGGAGCAACGGGGGCATTGCCATTGCATAGGGAGCTGAGCCCATTGCCTCTAGAGGCTCATTTGCATATATCAACACATCATTTTTCTCAGTAATACGGGCACATATGAACATGAACGGCACAGATGCTTTCAGCTGCAAAGTGCACATGTAACAGGTCAACCAGGTTCATCTCTGTCTTTTCAGTCCTTTTGTCTTTTGCTTTCCTTTGTCTCTTTTGCTTAGACTTCATTGAGTTTTAGATGAGTCATAACGCAGAATATAACGTGTACCAAGCACAGTTACTTTATCCGCACATTTCAGATATTACAGAGCAGTCCCCCATCTCGAGCACTCAACATTTTTCTTCTAGGACAGTTTACTCTACTATTTACATTGTATTTGGCTTTTGCAGCTTTTGTGCTTTGTTTTGTGGGGGCTTGTCATTTTTTACATTTTTGTAAGATAAAAATAATCTGCTGGCATAATACAATGCTGGCAAAATAAATTCTTGCACCAAATAAGAAAACATGATGTTCTGCAGGATTTTACTTTATGCTTTTACTTTATGAATTGTCCTTATAGTATTAGGTAAAGATTTGGAATACTTGCCAACTTTACTTTTGTGTAGATCCATCAAAGTCTTGAACAAGTGGGTTCTGGTAATTATTTTCAGCGATTTCCTTTCTTTCAAAGGATTGTGTCATCAGAAAATGACCTGTTGTTTAAATCACTTTTTTATGTTCAACATCATTTTTAAAATAAATTTTGATATTGTTTTTCATTTTGCATGAATTCCATATAGTTAATAAAAATTAAATAAAAAAAAAGATAAAATCCTGCCGTTTTTGCACTGGCCACTATGTCTAATAATTGGCGCCACTTCATGGTCTGTACAGATCACTTTAATGCAGTTACCTGTGTATCTATCATTCTAATCCTGCCTGTAATGATATCACCTCTGTTTATAGATAAGACAGGATCCACCATTCACAATACGTGATTGTCAGAGCTTATCTATTCTTTCCTTGTACAATGAGCTCTGCACAGGTCACATAGAAAACTGTCTCTAAATGCTGTTAAGAACAGCTCAGGCAAGATGTCTGCTCCCATAATAATATCAGAAAATAGAATAAAGAAAATCTACAATCAGAAAATAAAAACAGATAAAGGAGATGTGCTACTATCTGATTTTTACTGTCAGATGAAGTTTTTGGTGACACAATAAAAGTTATAAAAAAAAAAATCATGCTGCTTCAATTTGGCAGGAAAAGGAGATGATGGTGGTCACCATGTTATACCGCTAGAACGATCTAAAAGACCTTCCATGTAGCACATAGAGGATGTACTTCTGCCCTGCGGTCCTAAAGGAACCATAAATGGGAAGATGTTAATAGACTGTCTTCATTTCTTGTGTTTACAGCTCCTATGCATACCTATGTATGGTCACGGTGACAGACTAAGGGTACTTTCACACTTGCGTTGTTGGATTCCGGCAGGTAGTTCCGTCGCCGGAACTGCCTGCCGGATCTGGCAATCTGTATACAAACGGATACTATTTGTAGACGGATCCGTCTCACAAAGGCATTACAATACCGGATCCGTCTCTCCGGTTGTCATCCGGAAAACGGATCCGGTATTTATCTTTTTCTAATTTTTAAAGGTCTGTGCGTGCGCGGTATTTTCTCCATCCAAAAACCGTTCAGTAAATGAACTGAAGACATCCTGATGCATACTGAACGGATTTCTCTCCATTCAGAATGCATTAGGATAAAATTGTCCGTTTTTTTCCGGTATTGAGCCCCTAGGACAGAACTTGATAGCCAAAAAATTTAGTGCAAGTGTGAAAGTACCCTAAAAGCAAACTCTGTGATGGTTGATTAGTAACAAGAATGGGTCCATAGAGGGGAATATGACTGCAGGATCAGACTATGCAGGGTTTGTTCCTAGTAGGGTTTGTTCCGGAGATGCATAGTTCTGCATGTAGACACAAAAAAAACATTAATCAAGACTACTTTCTCAAAGAGAGTTTGTCAGTCATTTTGACCTTGCTAAACTGGTAGGCACTGGAGGATTAAAAAAAAATATGTAAAGCTGTTCTCATCAAGAGTAGTGTGAATATGATGTTTTATTCTGCCAGGTTCTGCTCCAGACGGCTCCCAGGGCGGAGCTTCACTGTGAAATGCCCTCTGCAGTGCGCTGCTTCACAGCCCCTCCCCTCTGCTCTGAGTGACAGCTGCAGTCGTCTCCTGGTTGGATGCTACACATGCCTCTCAGACCTGAGGGGAGGGGCTGTAAAGCAGTTCAGTGCAGAGACCAGTTCACAGTGAAGCTCCGTCCTGGGCTTCTGCAACAACAGAATAAAACGTAATATTTGTATTACTCCTGATAAGAAAAGCTCCACTGAAGGTATGTTTGTGCTGCTCTCCCCTGTGCCTCCCTAGGGCCGTCAGCAGTTTTGCATGGTCTGACCTACTGACACACACAGTTTTAATCATGAGTATTTGCAAAGTGGCTTTTAATTTCTAATGAAACAATAAAACAATATATATAGCGAAGGTGGACATAGTCTTTAGTTTCTGGAGTCACAACCATTTCCTTGGACATTTATGATTTGATCCAAAAAGACTGATAACATCACTTTCCCAAAGTTTGGGAATTCTTATTTGCTGTATATATGCTGCGATGTGCGAGCTGTTTCCAGGACGCTGGTGATACCCCTGAGCTCCTTGTCCTTCTCCAATACACATTGCATTTATAAGAGCTCTCTGCTAGGCAGAACAGTAAGAAGACAATGAGGCCGCTCTGCCCTGACAATTTCATCTGTTACCCAAGACACATAAGGGCTGCCTCAAGGCAAGTCTATTACCTAGCAACAACATATTCTGAATGTGACATGGTTTGCGAGCAGGCAGAGATATTAACTCTCTACATGCAGCCGTATCCTTCAAATCCCATTTTAGAATCTAGGTTTTTGTGCATATGTACAATGCGACAGAAGACATAATATAGCTTAAAGGTACCTAAAAAAAGCACCATTTATAATGATACATAATTGATTTAATTTGCTCTTGAGGTTCCTACCTTCACAATCTCCTAAAGACCAATAAACTAAGAACACACATGGTTGATTATAGGGAACAAACTCTTGATCCCCATAATTGCCTTATAAATGTGCCGCCAATCACCCGCTGAAGAAGCAAATGCTCGCTCTTTGGGTGAAATCATAGTTAATGCAGCACCCAAAATCATTGTTTCCAAGCAGCAGATTGTTCTCTGTAACTAGGGATCCCCTGTCCAGAAACAATACATCTGTATGGGGACAAGTTATTGCTCATCTCCATACCGTGGAGGTGATAGCTGCATCAGGTAGTTATTGGGAACAACTGCTTTGATCCCCTTAATTGCTTAAAGGCGGGAAGTGTAAAAGGGCTTTTAGTAACACTAGCCCTGGACAACTGCCCAATTTGCCACCCCCTAAAACCAGACATGATAAGGCATCTGTTGTGTAGTTGATGTCAGCATTGTAAGCTTCAAGAATTCAAGCGCAAGACAAGAATGTTATCTGCCTTTTATGTATCAACCAGTTGCTTATGGTGAAAATGTTCTCAGTGTGTTGTCATCTGGGTTATTCCAGATCTGTACAGCTGGGGTGCCTGGCGCGCCTTCTTGAAGCACCAGGAAAACCGAGGCATGTACTGGGACACATATCTGAAGTGCATTTATGGTAGAACAGTTGTGCTAAGGCCTGATGTAACATATGATTACATTTCATGCCGTACAGTTCCTTATGGAGCTTTTCTATCCATTCTTTTGATCAGTCTTCGCAGTCTATGGGCCTGAGCTCTCCACATGGTAACGGCACTTATAAATAGACCGACTAGACTCAGCTGCTTCCTGTGGAGATTTCTGCTGTATAGTTGATCTATATTATAATTTCCCAAGAATTTATGTGTTTTTGTTAAACAATATGTGAAAACTGGACAGTGAAGATATGTGACAAGGAAAGTATCGATTCCATCAATACCCTAAAAGGACACCGCACTCTAGAGAACTGTTCATATGGTCACAAGAAGCCAAAATCAATGACTCGTAAAAGGAATGATACATGATTTTCATGGTTTGAGTGTATTATTTGTAAGATATTCCATTTGTGGTACATAGAGAATGGACTATGAACCAGAGAAGGAAGGTAGCGGGGTATTTTCCACCTTAAAAATCCACTGCAGAAATTTGAGGCTGACCATCAGGTTTCAGCCATGGTACTGCATGTTGCAGCTCCGCCTGCGAAGCCATAGTCAGTGGGCTAATCCACGTGTGGTCACCTGCCACAGTCTTTTGAGAGAGGAAATGTCCCTTCTTAACTAAATATTCCGGATCTGTATAGATGGCAACTCAGACTCCCGCTGATAGGAGGTGCTTTTCAGTGCACAAAAAAACATTGCGTGAATTAGCCTTTAAGGGAAACGTGACTTTGGCCACCACATAGAGGTCTGCCCTGTATAGTTTTCAAGGATAGCAGTGCAAGCATGTACACACTGTCCAAAATTTACAGATGCAATACCAGACACAGCCTGTGGCCAGAAGCGGACTGTTTTTAGAAAGAAAATGCCATGTCATCTGCAGGTGACTTTGCTTGGTGGTTTCAACAGGAAGAACATTGAGCAGGCCCAACGTAAGATGAAGTGGCATGCCACCTTCATTTGGTTGTAGCATTCAGCAGGGGTCACATTGGTCATACCTCCTACGCTAATGATATGGCACTAATACCTGTTATGAGGCCAACTCTTATATACAGATCTTGTCAGAGATAAAAAATTAAATAAATAAAAATTGGCTGTTTTCCCCCATTCAATGCCATTCTTGTACTACATTTCAGCCCATTTATATCTAACTTCTTTGCGCTGCATGGACTGGGGATTGAGTTTAGAATCACTGTTTTGTTTTTCACGTAATTTTTATACTCCTTTTTTTTCTAGACCCAAACACCGGCTAATTTCACATGAGTGAGTTTTTCATCGTTTGCGTCCAGACTAAGCCATGACCTGTTCACTTCAATTGCTATATGCACATGAGCATTCTTCTTTATTCATCATCTGTCCGTATTGGAAGAATTTCAGCATGTTCTATCTCCATCCGTTTTTCACACAGGACTGGTCCATTGAAGTCAGCGGGCCTGTGGGAAAAAAAAAATTGACAGCACAAGCATGGCTTCTGGATGCATTCTGTTTTCACTGATGGTTTCTAGGAGATGCTGTATGTTATTCTTCAGTTTTTCTTCACACGCATGAAAAATAGATGTTAAGCATCGTGCACACAACCGTTGTTTTGGTCCACAAATGCGGCTCAAATGCAGAACCTTTCACTTCAATGGGGCCGCAAAAGCTGTGGACAACACTTTGCATGCTGCCCGCATCCATTGCTCTGCTCCGTGGCGGACAAGAATAGGCATTTCTGTAATGGGTGACCCGTTCCACAAATTGTGGGATGCACCCAGCTGGCCTCCGTGTTTTGTGTACTGCAAAACACTGCGCGGTCCTGTGCATGTAGTCTTCGGCTGAGTTCACATTTCAGTTATTTGGTCAGTTATTTTGATCAGTTACTGTGAGCCAAAACCAGATGTGGGTCAAAAACACAGAATAGGTGCAGATCCTCACACCTAATCTCTGAGTAGGCTTCATTACTGTTTTTGGGTCACAACAACTAATGGAAATAACTGACCAAATAACTGAAACGATGAATGCTATCGCAAACAAAACCGATACAACTTGCAAAACCATCAGTTTTTCACTGAACAGTCACTGACACAACCTGGACAGCTCATGTGAACATCCATTTGCTTCACATCCATAAGCTATTAAAGTCTGGAAAGAAGAAAATAGTCAAATTGTAACAAGCAGACCTTTTATATCCTGTTAGCTGCACATACGGTATAAGAAGCCTGCAATTAGCAGTCCGATATACCTGTGAATGCGTCTCTCGGTTAACTGGATTGGAGAATTTCTGTGTTTGAAGTCGTACCAGCTACAAGGTAACTGTGCAGGGGATATAATTAGCATCTTTTTTCTTCAATGTAATCAGAAGAACGTGAGAAGGTATAAAGCTGGCTTTCTAAGATACATTACAAATAGTCCTGTATTTTCATATGTTTATTCCTTTCTACTTTCTGCAAACGCTAATACCACCCAAGGAGATAATAATGTGGAACTGCAGGAGAGAAAAGGGGAATATGTTCCATATACTAAAAATGCTTAAAGAGGACCTTTCATGTTGTTTATTTATTCAAGATAAATACCTTTACTTGCGGGGTACCCCCTGCTGATCCTGCCAGTTTTTTTTTTTTTTATATCGCTCCTGCGACCCACTGTGTCCCCCTGTATTTTTCCCGCTCAGAAGTTTTCTCCTTGAATGCGACGCTCTCCTCTGTGATTGGATCGCGGCACAGCCAGGGAGAAGGAGACGCCCATTGAGAAACCCTGACGTCTCCTCCTCCCTGTACTGATGCTCAGTATTAACATACTGAGCGGGAAAAATACAGAGGGGCACAGCGGGGCGCTGGAGCGATATTTAAAAAAATAAAAAACTGGCAGGGTGGCAGCATCAGCGGGGGGTTCCCCGCAAGTAAAGGTATTTATCTTGAATAAAAAAAAAAAAAACATGAAAGGTCCTCTTTAACTCCTTAAAGGGAACCTGTCATGTGGATATTTGAATATAATCTAACTAATTATATACAATCATTAACTACTAAAAAGTACCTTAGATGTATTCACTTACTGGTGTGACAGATGGTTACCTCATAATATACACACAAAGATGCCGCATGTCGCATGCTAATGAGCTGATTCGAGTCCGACGTGATGTCATTGAGTCCAGCGTATATTTAATTCAGAGCTGCCCCCTGCTGCCTGGCAGCACCCGATCTCTTACAGGGGGCCGTGATCAGCACAATTAACCCCTCAGGTGCCGCTCCTGAAGGGGTTAATTGTGCGTATCATAGCCCCCTGTAAGAGATCAGGGGCTGCCAGGCAGCAGGGGGCAGACCCCCCCTCCCCAGTTTGAATATCATTGGTGGCCAGTGCGGCCCCCCCTCCCTCTATTGTAATAATAGCATTGGTGGCCAGTGTGCGCCCCCCCCTCTATTGCATTAACATTGGTGGCAGTGTGCGCCCCCCCCCGCCCCTCCCCTTCCTCCCTCTATTGTTATAATACATTGGTGGCAGTGTGCGACTCCCCCCCCCCCCCCTTCCCCCCCGATCATTGGTGGCAGCGGAGTAGAAGCATCATACTTACCTGGCTGCTGCGATCTCTGTGTCCGGCCGGGAGCTCCTCCTACTGGTAATTGACAGGTCTGTGCGGCGCATTGCTGTCACTTACCAGTAGGAGGAGCTCCCGGCCGGACGCAGACATCGCAGCAGCCAGCAGGTAAGTATGATGCTTCTACTATTTCTAAGGCTAAGTAACCATGGCAACCAGGACTGCAGTAGCGTCCTCGTTGCCATGGTTACCGATCGGAGCCCCAGTGATTAAACTGGGACTCCGATCGGAACTCCGCTGCCACCAATGATCTGGGGGGGTGGGGGGGGGGCTGGGGGAGAGGGGAGGCCACACACTGCCACCAATGTATTAAAGAATAGAGGGAGGAAGGGGGGGGGGCGGTGCGCACACTGCCACCAATGTATTAAAACAATAGAGGGAGGAAGGGGGGGGGCGGGGGGGGAAGCTTTTATGCAGACGGATCTTCGGATCCGTCTGTATGAAAGTAACCTACGGACACGGATGCCAATCTTGTGTGCATCCGCGTTCTTTCACGGACCCATTGACTTGAATGGGTCCGTGAACCGTTGTCCGTTAAAAAAATAGGACAGGTCATATTTTTTTGACGGACAGGATACACGGATCACGGTCTCGGCTGCAAAACGGTGCATTTTCCGATTTTTCCACGGACCCGTTGAAAGTCAATGGGTCCGCGAAAAAAAACTGAAAACGGCACAACGGCCACGGATGCACACAACGGTCGTGTGCATGAGGCCATACCCAGTGATTAAAACTTTTTGGGATGGATGTTAATTCCCTCATCTTTTGTAGTATTTGGTCTATGTGTGGCTATGGATACCTAAAAATAGTCAATAGTTTTGACTCTGGACAGCAGTTTTTTTTTCACATACATTACAGGCTGCTTGGTCCTGTTCTTGGTGAAATCTCTCGGTCTCTCTGATGGCTCAGGCTGTAGCTTCTCTCTCTATTTTCTGAGTGCTCATAGATGCTCACTGGAGTTGAATTCTGGTCAGTTTGATCAGAATTTCTTTGTAAACGAGTTTTCTGGTTTGCATCAACATCCCTTTAAAATTATCATTTATGCAGATAGCTGTAATTTTGCATTGTATTTCCTTTTCTTTTATTGCTTCTTTCAGCCGTTATGGACTGTGGTCATATGACCATGTCCATGCAGCTCTTTCTTATTTCCTATGATGTTATGGCCATAGGTGCGGCCGTAATAGGGGAGTGTCTATGGAACTAGCTGGGTGGGAGGAGCTATAAACTAGCTGGGCGTTGTCAGTGGCAGTGATAGGGGAGTGACTATATAACTAGCTGGGTGGGAGGAGCTATAAACTAGCTGGGCGTTGTCAGTGGCAGTGATAGGGGAGTGTCTATGGAACTAGCTGGGTGGGAGGAGCTATAAACTAGCTGGGTGTTATTAGGGGCAGTGATAGGGGAGTGACTATATAACTAGTTGGGTGGGAGGGGCTATAAACTAGCTGGGCGTTGTCAGTGGCAGTGATAGGGGAGTGACTATATAACTAGCTGGGTGGGAGGAGCTATAAACTAGCTGGGTGTTGTCAGTGGCAGTGATAGGGGAGTGTCTATGTAACTAGCTGGGTGGGAGGAGCTATAAACTAGCTGGGCGTTGTCAGTGGCAGTGATAGGGGAGTGACTATATAACTAGCTGGGTGGGAGGAGCTATAAACTAGCTGGGTGTTGTCAGTGGCAGTGATAGGGGATTGTCTATGTAACTAGCTGGGTGGGAGGAGCTATAAACTAGCTGGGCGTTGTCAGTGGCAGTGATAGGGGAGTGACTATGTAACTAGCTGGGTGGGAGGAGCTATAAACTAGCTGGGCGTTGTCAGTGGCAGTGATAGGGGAGTGTCTATGTAACTAGCTGGGTGGGAGGAGCTATAAACTAGCTGGGCGTTGTCAGTGGCAGTGATAGGGGAGTGTCTATGTAACTAGCTGGGGGGTTGCTATAAACTAGTTGGGCATTGTTAGGGCCGATGCTGGAGCTGTGGCAGAGGAAGGAGAAGTGCATCATGGGTTTGGTTGGATATAGGAACAGATAATTCTACAAAAACCAAAATGACTTGTGTACATAGTGAAAACGGGTCCAAATCGAAAAAAAAAAAGTGTGGGGAAGGCATACAAGAGGTAAGCAACTGCATGAAGAAATCTGTTAAAGACTATATATACAAAAACAACAGCAGCACACTCTTCTAAAGGTGAGTTGGGTGCAATCCCTCCTAGATAACAGGAACAAATCCACAGATACATCCAAAGAACAAAAATTGAGGCACCACTTCAAAAAAAGGTGAGGGTGGTGGCCCCGTTTATAACCTCAGTCCCAACGTTTCAGCCCAGCTCAATGGGGCCTTTGTAAAGCAAGCAAATGATGTCTCACAGGGGTTTAAATACCCACATAGTGAACAATATACATAATTACATGATTCATTTCCAATAATACATAATTAGTGTGCATAATAATAATATCATGATTTTAAATACAACAATAGCCAATAGTGTAGAAAATCATATTACAGCAAATAATAAAATAATAATTCATATGTGAATTCATCCTTTAGTGTTATAAAATAACATACAATCTAAAGTGCCTGTGGATGAATATGTGATTACACCTGTGAAAGAGAGCTTTGTGCCATAAAAAAATCAATAGCATCAGCTGTGCTCGATATAAGATCTATAAACACACCTGCTGTAGCGTTGGTGGCTCATAGTGTGAGCACTCTCATCTCCAGGCAATTCCTGTGTGTCAGAGGGGCGTTACTGCACCAGTCACGTGTGCGCTCCAAAGAGACTCGGGAGCGTCAGACAGAGGAGAAGGAGCGATACCTCTCCCGACATGCGCAGTCCACATCGGAGATATCTAGCAAATCAAATAAGGGACAACCTCCTGAGGACACAATATATCTATTTGTATTTAATAATACATTTTATAAAATAGAGTGAGAGTACTACTCATATATTCAGACACAGGAGCTTGATATAACAGTCATAAAGCCAAAGAAATATACTCTATATGTCTAAGAGCCATATATATAGTAAGATCATGGGGGCTATAAGGTAGTCAAAATAGAGAGGGGCATGCCGACCACTGTCTATGGTCCCACACCACTCTCACAATTGAAGCATTTAGGGATGAGGTGGGGCAGCCAGCCATGGACAATGGCATGACTCCATCCACCCCTATTATGGTCCCACGTTCAAGGGCACAATTATGTGTCCTCCAACCCAAGGCCAAGGTATTGATCCCTAAATAAGCTTCCGATTTACTGAATAGATACTTCAGGGCATTTTATTAAAAAAGTATCCAATGACAAAGCCCCACATGTACAAACAGACATAATTTCAGGAGGCCTCTTATTATGGACACCAACAGGATGCAGCAGCGTAAAAATGACAAAATAGATGTAAATCTAAAAAATAAAATAAAGAAAATTAATTGTAAATTATAAAGGATAGTACTGATACATGTTTGTACCTGACCCTTACTAGATACATCAGCCTTCACCAACCAATCACAAAGGTTTGGCGGACGTCGATGTGACATGAGTTGTGGTACCGTATATTCTTTAATGTGCTTCAAATTGCTGGTCAAAATTGACCAATGTTTCCTGATAATACCATTTATTTGGCTACTTTGTTCAGAAAAGGTAGTGACAAAAGGTATCCGCATGGAAGGGGCCTTGTCCTTCATGTTGGAATATTGGTGGTTCACTGCATTTGTCAGATGTTTCTGTATAAGTTTAGAAGGATACCCTCTTTGTATAAATGTATTTGTCATCTCTTGATACCTATTGGACGATTTATCAGAGTCCTGTACAATGAGCTTGACTCTAAGGAACTGACTGTATGGCAAGGAATCAATAGTTCACCTCAGAAGGCAGCTTTCATACCTCAAAAGGTTGTTACAATCTGTCGGTTTGATATATAAATCCGTACACCACATAAACCATTGAAATTGAACATTGTCTGTTAAAGACTATAGTAATCCCAGAAAACCCCTTTAAGTGATCATTTAGGAGCACTGAGAGGAGGAGGTAGAGGTACACCGCCGTGTTTGACCGGTACTTTGTTTTTAGCAGATGTAACTAAGTGAATTATTTCTACTGTGTATCTCAAGTTAAGGCTTGTTCACATTGCTCTATTTAGGGCCTCCGTCACAGATTTTATGAAAATCAGTGGAGAGAAAGGTCCTGCTTGCACAGCTAAAAAAGCATTCTCACAAACAGAAACTATCTGGATCCCATTCTAGTCAGTGGGACCTGTTAGGCTCTCTTCCTGTCAGTTATGCGCTGCTCCTATAGCGAGAAATAAAGAGCCCATATATTGTGACAAACTTTTTACTCCCATGCCATTAACCATACATATAGTGTAATTTTCTACAGCTTTCTGTATAGTAAGAAATATAGTCCAACATAAAGAATAGTATGTGCTCTTAATGGCTGTAATTACAATCTTGCTGTGTGATGAAGACTCGTAGGTGTAACTGAGAAAGTGATTTAAAAAAAACATATGGATATGAAGAGTGCTCCCTAATGGATACCTATTCTGAGAACTTGGTAACAGAATCACACCCTATAGAAAGCGTCTTTACTTGTACTTGTTTTGCCCTCGTCATGTGAACATTGGTATGTGCAACGTGCAGACCTACATAGGACGTGTTTTCATCATTTATATTGTTTTTCTAGCTGCTCCTTCATGGTAAACTTGCAACTTTTCTATCCATTTGTCTATTTTTTTTCCCATACTCACCCTGTGTACGTCCATAAAGAGCTCCGTGCGTTGCCCCAGTTCTCTTCTTGGTCAGCCATATTTCTGTCGGTGGCAGTACCCTTAGTGTTTTTTCTCACACTGCAGCTATATTTATTAGCATCCTATGATCACGGACATGTTTTTGACTGATGATTATCTGTGTGATCTCAGCTGGAAGTGATTGGACATTCTGAAAAATGTCCTCATTAAACATGTTTATCGGTAAATGTAAAGATAATTGTACAATTGTTTAGAATAATTTGCTGTGGCAGCAGTATGTTAAAAGGTTTTCGAGGCGTGCAAGCTAGGATATAACGCTAGAAAATGCTTAATTTGCTCATCCTCAGGCCCCACTGATGAAACACACATTGAATGGTAACATAAAGGGGCCTTAGTGCTCCATTTTGGTATTTTTTTTTTACTTCCAACCAAATAGTCACTGAACCAAATAGTCACTGACTGATGATGAAACACAGAGAAGCCCCTTCACTATTTTCTCTACACAGAGCTAATCCCTTTCCAGCACTGTGCAAGTAGGTAATGGGGCTGAGATGAAGTTTTCTACTCCTCACCAAGATGAGAGACGAGCTGTGCAGAGAAAATGCCGGAGGTCTTGATCACTTTGATGTCTAGTCCCAGCTGTGGGATCTCCAAGTGACAGTATTGATTGTTTTGATTTGCTGCCACTTGCTAAGACTACTATGTCCCTTGAAGGCATTTCTCACAAATTACATTATCACCTTAAAGGGGTTATCCCATGACTAATGTAAAAATGTAATCAGACTTCGTCTAGTACAAGGCCATCTCTAACAAATCTAGAACCAGCCCTGTACTGCACATGGATCCAGAGATCTCCACATTTATTGCGCTGCTATCAAGCTGACAGCTCAAGGGGAGGGTCTTTTCTGCCTCAGATAAGGGGGCGTGTCTCAGCTCTCCCTATCAAAGCTAAGGAGGTAGTTGAAGGATGAAACTGAGCATGTGCGGCCTTCTCAGTGAGCAGGTCAAAGAAATAAGAAATAACAAACTGCAGGTGGCGCTATACAGATACATTTTATTGAATAACTCAGTGGCTATGCTAAATATTTAATTACATGCAATTACAAAAGTATTCAGATACAGGTGCTGGTTTGGAAACTGTAGAATATTTTTCGTGGGACAACCCCTTTAACGCCTGATTGCCTGAACCACTGTCAGGACCACCACAATCACCAGTATGGAGGTCTTGAGTCCAGTTTCTCCTCGCTGACCAGTACTTTGAATGGAGTGGTGGGGTCATGCTGCTCCTGACAGCAGACAGTACGGAGATTGGTTATTTCCATCAGACCCATAGACTTGAGTGGAGTAGCAGCACACATCCTGGACCACTGCTCTGTTTAAACTCCTAGTTTTCAGCTGCCCATACACATTAGATAAATGTCAGGACCAATCAGACATCTAAAGTGTATTATTGCCTCCTGACTCTCCCCAATGGCAGTTGTCAGGGTAGTTAAGGACCACACAGTTGTATTTCAGCCTGTCCGATCCCATTGTCTTGGGAAGATAGAGGACAGCAGCAGCTTTCTCCTCTTTCCTCATTCAGACTCATCCAAGCATAGCAGACATAGAATCAGTATGGGGGAAGGAAGAGAAATCTAATGCATATTTTCAGCTTTATTGATTGGTGGTGCTAGTCCAATATACTGTATACAGTGTTTGGTATGTCATGAATCACCATCCAAAACCAGAGAGATCCCAGTATATCCCCGTACTGTCAGTGCTTGTCTTCCCCATACCTGTATGTGTGTGATCTGACCTTTTCGATACTGCCTGGAAACAATTATGGTCTACGCTACAAGAGAATATCATGTGTTAAGGCCAAAACATTTTGCTGACGGTGTTACATGTGTAAGCAGACCGTAATTAACATACAATTTCTTTCATGGGCCGATGCTTCGATTTGAGAGCAGATAGAATGTGCATAGCAGTATTGGAATCTCTCTCATTAATTTTATGGTTACATTGCTCAAGGTTCTGCTCAAATTGTTTTCCTGCAATTTCTTGTGTGCACAGTGTTAAACAGTATGTGCCTGGCTTTGGGTGAGGTTAATTAGCTTAACGCTCACTAAGGAACACATTGGGGTTTATTGATCTAACGTCACACGCAGGTAGCATATGTTCTCTGGTGAAAAATAGATTTACCTGGGGCGGGGCAGAAACGCCTTTGGTTTTCTGTTTATACACTAAAATGGATTCCAGATTTCACCTTGGGGAGAATTGTGGGTTTTGTATCTCGCTGATGATAAGCCATGTCTACGTGCTAGTTCTGCAGGGTTAAATCCAGAGTTACTTCACTTGTCATAAAATGTAGAAACCCTGGAGGCTGTATGAAGTAAAACTCGACTTGATTGCATCTACAAAAACATAATAATAATAATTCTTGTGGATAATCTTATTAAAGTTTACAGTAAAAAAATGAATTTATGTATCAAGGCTGTCAATATCCTTGCGTAAATGGTTTGCACCCATTGCAGCTCTTTTCCATGAGGCAGCTCCCCCTATGTTAAAGCGGTTGTCCCAAGATTGACCCTTACATTCTATCTGCTGGATAGGTGAGAAGTGTCCAAACACATTGGGACCCTCGCTGATCACAAGAATGAGGGCTGAGCATGCACCCTGTCACTCCATTAATAATAAGTGGGACTGAAGAAGATAGTTACATAGGGTTGAGCGATTTGAAGTAGACTTTGATCCGAATTTTAGGGAAAATTCGATTCACTGCATAGCTGAATTTCCTTGTGCTTTATGGTAACAAATCAATATTCCCTGAAATGGTGTTAAAAAAAAAAAACGGAACTTACTCACCTCATCCATTTGAGCGCAAAGAGGCCGCCGTGGCCATCTTGATTGAAGTTCCCATGCAAATTCTTCCCAAAAAGTAGAATCGTAAAATGTGGATGACCCCTTTTAGGGATTGTTGTAGGGGGGCCATCATGCAGATAGACCTATTTTTCCCTGAACGGTAGAACACACTGGACATTGTGTAACAAAAATACACTCAAATTTGTCATATTTTTGGCAAGAACTAAGCCAACAAATTGGTGTGAAATTAGGCTACTTTCCCGCTAGCGGCATGGACCTCCATCAGGCTGTTTCGTCGGGTGAACAGCCTGTCGGATCCGTCCTGCCGCTAGTTATAGTGCCGGAATAAAACTACGACATGTCCAACAGTTATTCCGGCAGCCTCTCGCCGTGCGCTTCTGTGCCTCTGCCGGAACTCCTCTCCGCCCCCATTATAGTCAATGGGGAAGGAGCGGGAATCCGGGGGCACACGGTCACTTGCTGCAGGATGGAGCCGACAGGCTTTTCACCTGACGGAACAGCCTGACGGAGGTCTGTGCCGCTAGTGTGAAAGTAGCCTTAGCCTTGGCAGTTATAGTTCAAATAGTAAAAAAACAAAAGGATGGTCCCTCGGGGGAAAGGTGGTGCTGTCGCACCTTACCCCGATACTGCTCGGCAATTTAAACTACATGAAACTAAAGGGGGCAGTAACTTGTTTAAAACTTAACATTTAATGATGTCAGTAAAAAATCCCAGGAGCGGGTAGACGGACAACATAATAAGGGAGGGCCTGAAGGAGAGGATCTGTCCCTGTTGGGCCCTACTTGGCCTGTTGTACCCTGAAATAGCCTCCTAACACGGGGTCCTTGCCCCGCAAGGGGTGGTCCCGTCCAGAACCTAACCCTAAACTAATAACCCTAATTGGCCCTGCCAGAAGCAAAGTGTAGAGGCGAAGGGTAGAACATTAAATGTAGTGATGGATATAGAAAGCTAAGGTAGGTGGCCAGACGTCAGCAGACCGGCAGCAAGTTTCCTTTCCTCTGCCGGGGTTCCTGGAAATAAGCCATACACTTTCCAAGGACATTGTGTCAATGTGGAATAGAGCCATACGCCCTGTACGGTCTGTGCCAACATATCATTTCCCCCCCTCCCAGTTACACTTTATCTCATACCTGTTTCAGGAGTGGGGGTATCTTATTTTAAGACCTGTGTCCCCTGATGACTTATGGGGTCTTTATAGTTACAGGTATCTCTCTTTAGATATATTCATATATGAAACGCGTAGGGTCACGTGAATATATCACTACCTTAGCTTTCTATATCCATCACTACATTTAATGTTCTACCCTTGGCCTTTACACTTTGCTTCTGGCAGGGCCAATTAGGGTTATTAGTTTAGGGTTAGGTTCTGGGCGGGGCAAGAACCCCGTGTTAGGAGGCTATTTCAGGGTACAACAGGCCAAGTAGGGCCCAACAGGGACAGATCCTCTCCTTGAGGCCCTCCCTTATTATGTTGACCGTCTACCCGAAGACCTCCTCAAGTTAAAGAATCACCTCTGAATGTGCCAGTCTTGATTGTCCTCCTCCCGATAAGACCTACCCCTTTTCTGCCTGTCTGGCATGCTATTAGACCTAGTAGTGTACTATGAGCATCTTTGAGTACACATCTGTGGTCTTGCATTTACCTACCTTTGGTTTGTCCTGTCAGACCCACTCCAGCATGTTTAGGGGTGGTGCTGGGGGCCACAATAAAGGTGACCTGGTATGTTAAACACATTCCAGGTCCTTTGTTGTCTGTCTATGTTTCATGTTTGTAAGGGGTCCATTTTCCCGCTCCTAGGATTTTTTACTGACATCATTAAATGTTAAGTTTTAAACACGCTGCTGCCCCCTTTAGTTTCATGCAGTCTACAGTTCATCCAGATTTATCATCAAACATCGGCAGCAGTGATAAATGTGGCGTGTTTACGACTGTCTTACTAATAGATAGTATTGGTACATTTGCCCCACTGTCCCTTCAAGGGGTCATTATTATCTTATTGACCTATAGAGAGGGGTATTGCTCTCAGATTGCAGGACTCCAGGGGCATACACGCCGATTTCTACTTAGTTTAATTTAATTTTTTTACCTTTAGTGTCTTTCTGATGGCGGTGTATGTGAAAATATGCTTTATAACGTGCGTTGGTGTTTTTTAACTGAATTTAATTACATTGAGGAGCATTCATTTTACTGCAGATTTAGAGATCGATACCGCACTCCGAGCTGTAAATGGCACCTATCCTGCCTGACATTGCCGTCTGCATTCTGTGCTATTCCAGAGAGGGGTCTCAGGTTAACAGCGGCTACAGGATTCTTGCAAGCTTTCAGCCACTTCTCTCACATTTGCGTCACATATGGATCAATACCTTATTTTAAGATGAGTCATTTAAAAGGAAGGCAAAGATGAATGGGAGGGTATTTTTATAGCAAAAAAACAGTCCTGGTATGACAAGACTTGTAAGATAACATCACACCCTACAATTTTTAAAATTGTGGGTTTAGTTTTCCTGGGATCGTTGGGCGCACCGTAAAAGCATCAAGGATGTTACATGTGCAGTAGATCACGATGTTACGTCTTGTAGACTCTGATGGATAAGTCCATCACTTGACCGTTCTTCTGCACTGACCGTTTAAGGTGGTCATACACCTTCTGTAGCAATTTGTTGAACAGTTGTTTGGCCATCAACTATTTCTCCTGAAAAAAAGAATATGAATGAATAATGCTAATCCTTCTTTCCCTCGAAATCACGTCAGGGGAGTTTTGGGACATCTCCGACTCTGCAGAAATCGGTGGAATCGCCCAACATCATCCTAATGTGTATATGGACAACTTTAGACCTATGCTTTTCATGTGGCAAGGTATGTCCATGAAGCATAGGCACCTGCACAAGATGGCACCAGCTGCCCACTGTTTACATACATAAAACAGGTCAACTTATGTACTGTAAGGTCTGATGCTCCTCATTTCAGGTGTACGGTAGTAAATATGCCTCATGGCTAACAGTATACACTACACAGTGCAGTAGACACTCACCACAAACTCCAGTGCTAAGCACTTCTTGAAGCTGATTAAAATATAAGAGGGACGAGGATTTCCTGTCTGTTGGAGCGGATTAGCAAGCTGTGGGGATAAGGTTTCCGCATTCTGTCTGCTTAAGCTGAGGCCTTGGAGGTGCCCATCACACTGTCTACATGACAATTAATGTGATTGATCTATTGTGTCTGGTGCACTTGCTGCTTACCACCAAGAACATGATGCAAAATACAGTATGTCAATGACAGCTAGAAAATGCAGATCACATAGTTGGGGGGTCCTGAGGTCTTGGCAAAAAATGCATTGTCATTATACAGTAATCCATATACAGTATAGCATCAGGAGTCAATTCTGGTGGCTTATCGTAAAAGAAACGTTAGGTGTATGACATTTTCAAGATATGTTCAAGATAGTGTTCTCTGCAAGGTAACCCTTATAAGAATAATAGGTGAAGGTCTGAAATGATTGACAGAATGACAGTTCTTTTGTTGTCTTCATAGGTCCTGATAAACCGGCCACAAAGGGAGCAGTTCATTGATTAATATAATGTGAAAAGCCCTGACCAGCCACATTTTGGGGGTAGTATGGGGGAGGAGTTGCACTCTGAGTTACCACCCCTCACCGGTCTGACAAAGAGTTACGTGAGCCTCTCTTCCATGCTAAAATTTCATACAAAGAGGAAATTGAAGAGGCAGGACAGGGACTAGTACATATGGAGTGCTATCCACATAGCTTGTTAATATGTGATTAAAAATTGTCATGGAAATGTCCCTTTAAATAAACCATAGTCTTCTCTAGAGAGGAATGACCTGTCCTGTCTAGTCACCTGCTTCAGGTGCTTCTAAGTTAATGGGCAGTGTGCACAAAGGCTGTACAGAGGCACACGGCGTTCAGCAGGTAGCCACATGGTCCCTCTGTGTGTTCCCACTTTACCGGGATGTTTCTAGGAAGGCTACCTCTGTATTATGCCATTTAAAAGAACTTGGTGCCATTTTGTGTTGATTCATACAACATATATAGGAAACAAAAACCAGACGCAACACTGGCTAGTATGATATTGTAGAGTTATTTTGGTAACAGCCCTAACTTCTATAGAGAGGTCCTCTATTGGGCCCTAGCGGGTTGTTTGGCCCAGATGTCAGGGTGCTGCAACCACTAGAACAAACACTTGGAAGAATTAGTTCAAGCCGGACGGAGAAAGCCTGAAAAGAGAAGAAAAAAAGTCCAGAAATGGTGTACTCCCACTGGATAGAATAATGTAACATGCTGGTAAAAAACGAAACTGTTATTGTCCATTTTTTTACCTGAAAAATAAGGGGTTAAACCCCAAAGCCCATTGTCTATTTGACATTGTTTTAGTCTTTAAAAAAAAGATACATTTTATTTTTCACATGAAGCTGTTTTAATCCATTTTCTATTTCACAGCATTTTATAATATTCCATCTTTTGGGGGAATACCATCTTCTTCTCATTTCTGGTCATCATACAAATCATACATGAAATAAATCTCTGTATTCCTCTTTATAAGACTGGCGGTACAGTAAGGTACCATAGTTCTGTAGTGTGCCGAGCTGTAACAGAAATGAGGGGATAGCACCTATTGAATTTAGGCCGTCTGTAAATTGACTCTTTGGGGAAAATTTATCATTCACTATGCCTTCTTTTAGCATTAAAAAGTTACAAAAAACACGGTTTTGTGACTTTTTAAATGCCATTTTAACTTTTAGTTTCAGCTCACATTTGACGGTGCCCTCACCATTTTCCGTAAAAGGGGAAGGATACGAGCAGGGCCATTGGCCATGGCACATTCATCATTATTTACGGCAGGCCTATAGATCCTAGAAGTGAAATTCTCAATTTACTGCTGCAGAACTACATCAGCCTCTCGTAGTTGCCATAATAATCTTTTCTGGTGTATAATAGCCTCATTTTGCCATTCCTGATCAGTGTATATTGATCCATTTTAATTTTAGATCCTAGTAGTACATGGAGTTGATCCAGCTAAATTTAATACGTTTCTGAACGTCCAAGTTGTTTGATACGACGTAGAAATTAATTCAGCTGCCCTTTTATATAAGATACGGTGGCGGAATTGAATAAGGTTGAGTGCTAATCTTTCAAGGTTTAGTGAGACTCTTTGTGTGAGGCTTATTAGACTTCAATTCTTTCTACAGGAGAGGTCTGGGGGAGTTCACTTTTTTTTCTAGATCATGTAATTTTATTATATAAATTATATATTGAACATATAAGATGACATTGCACACAAAGGTTAAATAACACCCTCCATTTTTTTATCCAATGGATTCAATAGTCTTCAGACCCTAAAAAATAATTTAAAAAAAAATCTAATTTCCCCCCATCAATCTGCATTCAATACCCCATAATGAGAAAGTGAAAACAGAATTTTAAAAATGTTTGTAAATTTGATAAAAAGGAAAAACTTCAATTTCACATAGATATAAGTATTTCAGACACTCTGGGGCCTCCCATTCTCCTATGTTCAGAACAAACTGGTTGTTACATACAAGGGGCCCACATACATTTTTAGGCTCAAGCCATATCCAAAGAAACTTTTTTGATAAGTCCTGCAGGTGCAGTGAAAACACAAATGATTGACAAGGGGACCTATAGGTGTCTGTATACAGAGGGTGGGCCCTCAGAATCACATCCCAATGAACTTCAGTCTGATGCTGCATACAACCATATCTTTCACTGTACCCTTTCCATAATTAGTTCATTTCTTGCTGGTATATGGCAGTAAGCTTTAGCAGTTACTTTTATACACTTTTATATTATGTTTTTCGTTACTGAAGTATAAGAAAAAATGAGGTTTAATAAGGTGCACAATCCTTCTTTACTTCTCCGGTGGTGACAGCCATGGGCCCTTAGTCTTGTGTCTTTGACACAAAATGTGTGTCCTAAACAATGAAAACCAGTCAGGAGATCCTGTGCTCCTCTGTATGGCAAAATTATGTAGTGGGAGTAGTCCATGACCTCTGGGACTTTCAAGATGGCTGGGGGGTGGACCCTGCTCCATAGCATGAATAGTGCACGTTTGTGTTGCGGTGCCACAATAATGTTCCTGAACAACTCTAGAAATATTCAGTAAATTATGCATCCACATCGCACTGCCTGTCTGTGGAGATGGATGAATTTCAACAAATTTAGCACTTAAAGTGGTTGTCCGGGTTCAGCTCTGAACCCAGACATACTCTTATTTTCACCCAGGTAGCACCCCTGATGTTAGCATTGGTGCTTCTCATGCTGCGATGTGCTCCTTTGCCCTGCGGCTAGATCGTGCAGGGCTCGAGCTCTTTTGTTTACAATAACACACTGCCGGGCGGAAGCTTCCGCCTGGCAGTGTGTTCGGTGATGTCACCGGGTCTGATGGGCGTGCTATAGCGTTGCCCTAGCCGTTTTACTGGCTAGAGCAGTGCTAAAGCCTGTCTATTGGTGACGTCACCGGGCTTCCTGGCAGCCCCGTGGTGATCCCTGGTACGTTACCAGAACACTTGAAAATTACATTGCCCTGCGCGATTTAGCGGAGGGCAAAGGAAAGCATCGGAGCATGAACTGCTCCGATGCTCAAGTCAGGGGGGCTGCCTGGGTGAAAATGGAGGTATGTCCGGGTTCAGCTCTGAACCTGGACAACCCCTTTAAGATAAATACTTACTTTCACCTTGGAGAGGAAAGCTGAGATTTGTAACAAAGTCTCCACATAGAGCTTCTCATAGCTGCTGATTCATGGCTGCTATATGAGGCCATTTCTGAAAAATGTTTCTAAGAAAGTCAAGGAAGCTTTTAGCAAAGTTTTAGTGCTAGCCCCGAGGACCTGTCACCCCTCCTGACATGACTGTTTGTTTTAATAAATACTTGCATTCCTCATGAAATAGCGATTCTGGAGCATGTTGTTTTAGAGCTCTATATTGTGATGTTCCTCTTTTATTCCACCTGGAAATGTGTGAATAAGTTCACATCCAACATTATATGTCTGGATGGAATCTGTACCAAGAGCAGAATGACATAACTATAAAAATGACCCTTTTTTTTTTTTTTTTACTGGATATGTGTTTTTTTTTTGTTTTTTGTTTTTTTAAAGAAAAGTCAAAAGCATAAGGACTAAAGCTTCACACAATTTCAGTTTGTATTTTAGAGAATTTTACTCATTGCCTTGGAGATTTTAAAGTAACTCTAGATCCTTAAACTGATATCAGTCACTATAAACTAGGGCAGGCATGCTCAACCTGCAGCTCTACAGCTGTTGTAAAACTACAACTCCTGCCATGCCCTGCTGTAGGCTGTCCGGGCATGCCAGGAGTTGTAGTTTTGCAACAGCTGGGGGGCTGCAGGTTGGGCATCCCTGACCTAGGGTATCTTGATGCTTGGAAAAGCCTGAAATCATATCTTTAAGCCACAATTCCAAAACTTCCAAGCTGTTTTATGTGTTCCACTCCGTTCTGCACATGCACAGTATGCGGTGATGTCAGCAGCTGCTTCAGTCAGAGCAAAGGGGAGAAGCGTTGGGCAGACCCAGAGTACGTGGTGGGATTGGGACCACCCTTGAGGCATTTGCCACATAATTTGCGCAGGGGGTTAAACAGACTTTTTTCTGCATTGAGCACTTGCATCGCATGTTGTTTAGTGCCCTACCAAGTTGTGTGGTAGAGATAAATCATGGGACAGACTTCCTTTAGGCAGTAAGCTTCAAAGTTTCCCTAATGGTGGCTGCAGGTAACCAGCATATTATTTTTTAAAGGGGTTGTCCAACCCCCAAAGCAATTTTACTTATGGCCCCAAAAGTGCTTAGCATAATAAAGCTATTTACCTTTTCACTGGCCTTCCAGTCTAACGCCGAAGGTTGTGGCCCCACTGCTTCTGGTCCCCCAATGGACCAGAGGTGTGACATCCTGCTTGTCGTCACGTGAACTGTTGAAGTCGTTCACTGGACAAAGAGGTCACATGCTACATGGGAGCACATCACTGCTGAAGCCAGTGACTGGCTGCAGCAGTGCATGTGATGATGGACAGAACCACTGACTAGGTAAGTGGATTTGTTCATGCTGAGCACTTTTCAGGCCATGAGTAAAATAGTTTTTGGGATTGGACAGCCTGTCAAAGGTTAGGTACGCAGGGTAGTTATCCTGTAAAACTGAGCAGATGTGTAAGCAAAGGGACTGCACGATCCGAAAAAGCATACGATTATTGTTATATAATCATTTTTTACAAATGTACCACTATATGTAACAGGAAACTTATCACTGAAGCAGACCGTATTGGCCGACCAAATAGTAGCATGTCCCCTTTAAGCTAGTCGATTAAACAGAATGAGCTCTATAGAATTTATCCAGTGTAAAGCCAGTTTGCCAAGTCAACGAGCGCGACATGCGTTCTTTCTTCAGTGTGTAAGATTACATGACATAATATGACATTTTCACACCATGATCTGGAAATTACAGCGAGTGGATGGAAGTCTCAATATGCAGGGTATAATTTGATCAGTCATTTTAAATTAACACTGTTTCCAACTCCAAGATTTGACAGATGACAAACTGACAGAAATATGGATAAATGCAATCACCAAGGTGAAGACTGGGATGGAAACAGTTAATTAATCCTTGTCCCAAGACAGTAGTTTCTTACCAAGAGTGCACCACCTCGGTCTTATGCTGCATGAGGACTGTCCATGTTAGAGGTCTCATATCTCATGGCATGACATGTTCCTGCCCTCTGAGAGATTTTTCAGGAGCTCAGTATTGATGACCTAGCTTCAGGAAAGGTCATCAATATCTGGGGTCTGACACCTGCCACTCCTGCTAGTCTGCTGAGACCATGGTGCATGGTGAGTGCTGCGGCCTCCTCACAGCATACCAAGTGCAGCACCATACATTGTATAGAGGCTGTGTTTGGTATTGGAGCTCAAGCTCATTCACTTAAATGGGGCTTCGCTGCGCCTAGGCCATGTGACCAATGAACGTGATGCCATTGGCCTAGAAAGTGGCTTCAGCTTTCACCGGAGTGCCACGGTGTCTACAAACAGCTGATCGGTGGGGGTGCCAGGTGTTGGACCTCTACCGATCAGATACTGATGACCTGTCCTGAGGATAGGCCATCAGTGGCGCACCCCATGCTATGTAGGGCAGAGTAGGGCCTAACACATCGCTATACATGCCCATAGGCTACTTTCAAACTAGCGGCAGGATGGATCCGACAGGCTGTTCACCCTGTCGGATCCGTCCTGCCGCTATTTCGCCGGACTGCCGTTCCGTCCCCATTGACTATAATGGGAACGGGGGCAGAGCTCCGGAGCAGCACGGCAGTGGACGGCGAGAGGCCGCCGGGCTAAAAAGTCAGACATGCAGTAGTTTTAGTTCGGCTGCCTTTCACCGTGCTGCGCCGCAGCGGCGGTCCGGTGGCACGGCAAAATAGCGTCAGGACGGATGTTCACCCTGTCGGATCTGTCCTGCCGCTAGTGTGAAAGTAGCCTAACCCTGACGGTGTATGGCGCCATGATACCATCCTGTACAGGAGGCCTAATGCTTGTAAAAGCAGCTTCTATGGAGTGTAGCTGAACTGAACAGAAATGATTCTTGGAGGGTAAACAACTGACACCAGTCATTTCATCTGTGGTCCTTTTTTTAAAAGCTTTAGGATTTTACATGTGCCAATGTTGTTGGGGTGTAAGGAGGCAAACATCTTGTATTACGTTGGCATCTTTATTAAAAGGGCAGAAAGCCTAAAGGGGTTCTTTGGGCTTTTAATATGGATACCTTATCCTCAGGATAGGTCATCAATATTAGATCGGCAGGGGTCCAAAACCTGGCACCCCCACTGATGTATGGAAGGGAAGACACACACAGTTTGCTCGTGCCGTCTCCCGTCTCTCTTCCTGCTGCTATGTCTATGGCAAAGTGAAGTGTCGGACCCCCCACCAATCTGATATCTGAGCTCAGGTCCCCTCATTTCTAGCACTACATGTACCACTGTGCCAGTTTGCTACACTATTTGCATTAGGGCTGCACGATATGGGAATTTTGCGATTAGGGCCCACTATTTGCGATTAGGGCCCTAAAAATTGCGATAACGATATGCAATGCCGATATTTTAAAGGAATTGTGCTAGAGGTCTATTTGCTTGGATTTTCCCATATGAGCCGCTGACGCGGCTGGGTATGACGTAGTTATGGGGGATCTGTGGATGACGCTGTTATATGGGGGATCTGTGGAGGACGCTGTTATATGGGGGATCTGTGGAGGGCGCTGTTATATGGGGGATCTGTGGAGGGCGCTGTTATATGGGGGATCTGTGGAGGGCGCTGTTATATGGGGGATCTGTGGAGGGCGCTGTTATATGGGGGATCTGTGGTGGGCGCTGTTATATGGGGGATCTGTGGAGCGCGCTGTTATATGGGGGATCTGTGGAGGGTGCTGTTATATGGGGGATCTGTGGAGGGTGTTGTTATATGGGGGATCTGTGGAGGGCGCTGTTATGGGGGACCTGTGGAGGACACTTATGGGGTACCTGTGGATGGCACTGTTATAGGGGATGTGTGGAGGACACATAGGGCCATGAGGGGGGACAGCTTAAGACATATAGCATCTTATGCTGGTCCCCCTCATGTGTCCTAAACTGCGCACATAACTGCCCTTTTCGTGTAAAGTGTTTTACTAGTGTGTGTGTGGGTGAAACAATCTCTCTCCTAACAGGTCCGGCCTCTGTACTCACTATGAATGCAATGCACTGCAGCGAGGTGGCCGGCCGGCGCGTGACTGACGTCACTTAGTAACGCTCCTCCCACTTCAGGAAGCAGGAGCGTTACTAGGTGACATCAGTCACGCGCCGGCCTGCCGGCCAGCTCGCTGCCGCTCCCTGCAGTGCATTGCATTCATAGTGAGTACAGAGGCCGGACCTGTTAGGAGAGAGATTGTTTCACCCACACACACACACTAGTAAAACACTTTACACGCAAAGGCAGTTATGTGCGCAGGGCCCCTTTATATATAATCGCAGCATTTTCGGGTCGGCCAAATCGCCATATCGCATTTGCCGATTATCGCGATTCGATTATTTTTTCGATTTATCGTGCAGCCCTAATTTGCATTGATATTTTAGTACATATTCCCTAATCTGTAAGAAACATTATTAAAGAGAGTCTGTCACCATCAAAATCAGTTTCAAAGTAAGCATACCGCCATGTAGGGTAAATGCCCTGAAACAGAACCATACCCTTTTCTTCAGAAAGTCCTCTAATCCTGAGAAATGCTTACTTTTATTAAAATAAGGTTTTCAGTGCACTGTGGAAGGGGCCACTTTTCGGTGCACTGGGCTTCGCCCATGTTATCTCTGCCAGTTATGAAATATCTGGGGCTGCTAATCAAAGAAGTGAGAGAGGCGTTACTGGCCGAACAGTAGTGCACCAAATCAGGGCTCCAGATGGCGACCAAAACGGTCGCCAATGCGCCTTAAAATTTGCAGATGGCGACAAGACTTTTTAGTCTTGTCGCCATTTGCGACTGTACCGCCGCGATCCTGCGCAGCCTATGTTCTCTTCAGTAGCACAGCACAGTCAGTGGAGAAGGAAGGAGTCCCTCCCTCTCCACTGTGACGCGGCCGCCACTACCACCAATGGGGAGATAGCAGGGAGGAGCTGTGGCCACTGCGCCACCAATGAATGTAAAACATAAGTATAGGCAGCGGTATCACAGACCCGGCCTCAATAACAGGGCATGCGATCTACGGTAATTAACCCCTCAGGTGCCACAGATCGCATGCCCTGTTATTGAGGCCGGGTGCCGGGTCTGTTATACCGCTGCCGACAGGAGTTAAAGAGGACCTTTCATGGGTCCAAAGAATATAAACTTATTAGTAGCAGGCTGCATAGTGCGGCGCCCAGGGATCTAAGTGCACTTACTATTAGTCCTGGGCGCCGCTCAGTTCACCCGCTGTGGCCCCCGGTAATTTCGCTGACCAATCACAGCGCAGAGAGAGGGAGAAAAAACAACTCCCTAGCTCTGAGCTCTGATTGGTCAGCGCTGCTGTCAGGGGGAAGGACAGACACTGGCGTCTCCTCCTCCTTGCTCTGAATGTTGAAATTACCGGGGGCCACAGCGGGCGAACGGAGCGGCGCCCAGGAATAATAGTAAGTGCACTTAGATCCCTGGGCGCCGCTCTATGCAGCCTGCTACTAATAAGTTAATATTCTTTGGACCCACGAAAGGTCCTCTTTAATTACATTCATTGGTGATGCAGTGCGCCCCCCCCAAAGCCTCACCCCCCCCCCCATTATCACTGGCCACAAGTCCCCCCCCCCCCATTGTTATATGGTGGCCACAGGTTCCCATCCCCTCCATTGGTGGCAGTGGCAGATTACACTGCTGGGGCTCAGATCGTTACCATGGCAGCCAGGACGCTACTGGAGCCCTGGCTGCCATGGTCAGCTCCCTGCTGCTGTGTGCACAGAGCCCAGGGCAGCAGGGACAGTGTGAGATCCTATTCACCCTGATAGATCTCTATCAGGGTGAATAGCACAAGGGATGAAAAGATCCAGGTTCTAGTCCCTAAGGCCCCTTTCACACGAGCGAGTATTCCGCGCGGGTGCGATGCGTGAGTTGAATGCATTGCACCCGCACTGAATCCTGACCCATTCATTTCTATGGGGCTGTTCATATGAGCGGTGATTTTCACGCATCACTTATGCGTTGCGTGAAAATCGCAGCATGCTCCTCTTTGTGCGTTGCGGTGCGATAATCCACGCAACGCAGGCCCCATAGAAGTGAATGGGGTTGCGTGAAAATCGCAAGCATCCGCAAGCAAGTGCGGATGCGGTGCGATTTTCACGCATGGTTTCTAGGTGACAGTCTATTCACTGTATTATTTTCCCTTATAACATGGTTATAAGGGAAAATAATAGCATTCTGACTACAGAATGCATAGTATAATAGTGCTGGAAGGGTTAAAAAAATAAAAAAGTTAACACCTTATCCTCTTGTTCGTGTAGTTCCTGGTCTGTTCTTTGCTAGCTGTGGGCTTGGGCTAAAGGACCTGTGGTGATGTCAGATCACATGCTCCATCACCATGGTGATGGACCATGTGATTGGAGCATGTGATCTGACGTCACCACAGGTCATTCAGCCCACAGCTAGCAAAGAACAGACCGGGAACTACGCGAACAAGAGGATAAGGTACAATCTTCAGAACATAAATCCCAAGCCCGAACTTCTGTGAAGAAGTTCGGGTTTGGGTACCAAACATGCACGATTTTTCTCACGCGAGTGCAAAACGCATGACAATGTTTTGCACTGGCACGGAAAAATCGCGCATTTTCCCGCAACGCACCCGCCTCTTATCCGGGCAAAAAACATGACGCCCGTGTGAAAGAGGCCTAAGGGAAGAAATGGTTATTAAATAAAAGGTTAAACAAAAAAAAAACACCAAAATACAAAAAGTTTAAATGGCCCCCTTCCCAGTTTTACATATAACATTTACAAACAATAAAGAATTAACATATTACATATCGCCATGTCCCAAAAAGTGTGAGCTATTAAAATATAAAAAAATATTTCCGCTCGGTGAAGGCCGTAACAGAAAAAAAAACTCTAAACCACGCAATTCGCCATTTTTAGTCACCTTGTTCCCCAGAAGATGTCCCTGGATGTGAGAGGTATGTGGTTTTCTCCTATATGTAGTGCTGGCTCACTACTGTGACCTGCGTCTCATCTTCTCAAAGTCCTTTTTTTTTAATTATATGCATTTTAAATTTGGCGACTAAAAAATGTAATTTGGCTCCTAATTTTTTTAGTTTAGGAGCCAATGGCTCCTGGTCATTTTTTTTTGTCTGGAGCACTGCAAATGGAGTGGCCCCACCCACGGTGCACCGAAAAGTCTTTCTAATAAAAAGAAGCCTTTCTCCAGTTTAGAGCACCACATTTTCCCAAGAAAGGTATGGTTATGTATCGGGGCACCTACCCTATATGGCGGTATTCTTGCTTTGATTTTAGATGTCACACTCTCTTTAAGATTTCATATAAATGTGAAAGAAAAAGAAATGTTGTGTCCTTAGAGTCAGTATAGATGGCGGTACTATATTGTCCCCTACATACATAACCTGTAGGGGAGATTAGCCCCGTGCTCCTGTATAGCAGTGCATGAAGGCTGAGCGCTCCCGGGGCTGATGCTTGTCATCACAGTCCTGTTATTAGAGCATAGCCTCCGAGTGCGGGGATGGAAACCTTACTTATCTAGTATAGTCAGATCTTCATCCACTGTGCCAGATGTCATAGACGCGGAGCCTGGCACCTTGTCTGTACAACAACACAAATTACCATTGCAAAGCTAACGTAGACATTTTACATGTAGCCTTGGAGGCCATTATACCTCCGCTTGCTTTATACTCGCCGCTATGATGAGATAATAACAATCAGTATAATTGGCTTTCACATGAAATTCATATGTGAGCAATGATATTATATTGGTTATTACAGCTTGTGTTAAGGTGAGCACGTTGGCCTTTGTAATAGGGCGGGGGCTGTGCACGCTGTAAACCGCCATTTGTTAGTCTTCCCAGCCAGGCCGTTAAAATAACTCAGCTGCAATGAGCAGGCAATTAGAAAAAAACGCAGTTAAAAGCAAAAGGCCTTATAATGAAGACGCTCCCAGGTCTCAGTCCTCCCCGCTGCTTTTGTGATGCAGCCGGTTTACGGCTGAGACCTCGGCTGTCCTCTATGGGAGGATGCTGGAGAGTTGCCATGGCAACAGGAAAGCCGCAGAGGCCTGGTGAATAACAATGGGCAGGCTGGTGGTGGTGGAGCGAACAAAGGGAAAGCTGTTTGTGTATCCCAGGACGCGCACAGGGTGTTTATTGTCTGCACATCTGTGAGGTTCACCATTGTTTTCAGATGCTAATTCAGCCCACCAAGAGAAGAGCCAGGTGCACAGCAGAAAGGGGAAGAAAATGCACTTACTGTAACATGTTAAATAAATTGGGGGATTTTGTAAGGCTGGGGCTACAGGGTGACACGTGTCGAGCGACAGCGAGTGGCAGAAAATTCACGTGACAAAAATATGTGTGACCTGTCTACCACTTGCTGTCACGAGCGGTGATTTGAACAACACAAACAAGTCACAGAAAGGTTGCAGGTCTGGATTTTTTTTGCGACACATGGCACATGGCATTGTGACATCATTGGATGCAGTGCATGTCTCCATGTAGCCTCAGCCTAAATCTCATCAGTCGCATTGTACATGGTAACATGGTAGCAATTATCAGGGGTGCACCTAGCCTTTTTGCTGCCTGAGGCAAAAATGGTGCCCCTCCACCAATTTCCCACAATAAAAGTGCTCATTGCAGATGGCTCTTCCCGTGCCCCCCTCTTGCCACTACCTGGTGCTGCCTGAGGCGATCGCCTCACCTGGCCTCATTGGTGGTGCACCCCTGACTATTATGTCCCAGTCCCATTATGTTCCAGTATTTAACTCGTTACCAGAAGCAACACAACTTTATCACCGACCAAATAGATATGTGATAAATGTTTGATCACTGGGGATCCGACCACTGGGACCCTGATTATTCACTAGAAAGGGGATCTCAAACCCTTCAAAAGGGATGGTGGTGGCCTTGCTGCTCCATTCAAAGTATGTGGGACTGATGGAGATGGTGTATGCATGACCAGCACCCCATTTAAATGCCATTGGGTGTTTTAGGGTCCATTAGAGTCTTTCACACAAGCAAGTTTTCCGCCCGGATGCGATGTGTGTAGGGAACGCATAGCATCCATACTGAATCCTCAACCATTCATTTCAGTGGGTCTGTGCACTTGAGCGTTGTTTTTCACGCATCATCTTTGCGTTCAGAAAATATCTCAGCATCTTCTATATTGTGCTTTTTTCATGCAGCTTTGGTTCCAAAGACGTGAATGGGGCATGTAGTGGCGTCGCTAGAGGGGGGCGAGGGGGGGCAATTGCCCCCCCTATGTTGTCCCTTGCCCCCCCGGGTGCCCCCCCCCCCCCCCGCTGATTCCCCAGAGTGAATACTAATGAGCGCTTCCATTATGGAAGCGCTCATTAGTACCGAAGGACCAGGAAGTGGTGAACGCTCTGTACTCACCACTTCCTGGTCCTCGGCTGTCGGCTGTGCAGGGCTGCGCACAGCGTGAGGGCGCTCTGTGACCTCACGCGGTGCGCGCCAGTTTAGAGCACAGTCGACTGAGGAGAAAATGGCAGGCGGCGTCCGTCCAGGAGCAGGAGAGGTAAGTGTTTTTATTTTTTATTTTATAGAAAATGTGGCTGCTGGGGGCATTATGGGGGCTAATTGGAGGCATATGGGGCATTTGGAGGCATATTTGGGGGCTAATTGGAGGCATATGGGGGCTAATAGGAGGCATATGGGGGCATTTGGAGGCATATGGGGGCTAATTGGAGGCATATTTGGGGGCTAATTGGAGGCATATGGGGGCATTTGGAGGCATATGGGGGCTAATTGGAGGCATATTTGGGGGCTAATTGGAGGCATAATTGGGGGCTAATTGGAGGCATATTTGGGGCTAATAGGAGGCATATGGGGCTAATAGGAGGCACATGGGGCTAATAGGAGGCATATGGGGCTAATATGAGGCATATGGGGGCTAATATGAGGCATAATGGGGCTAATAGGAGGCATATGGGGGCTAATTGGAGGCATATGGGGGCTAATTGGAGGCATATGGGGGCTAATTGGAGGCATATGGGGGCTAATTGGAGGCATATGGGGCTAATTGGAGGCATATGGGGGCTAATAGGAGGCATATGGGGCTAATATGAGGCATATGGGGCTAATATGAGGCATATGGGGGCTAATAGGAGGCATATGGGGGCTAATAGGAGGCATATGGGGGCTAATATGAGGCATATGGGGCTAATATGAGGCATATGGGGCTAATATGAGGCATATGGGGGCTAATAGGAGGCATATGGGGGTTAATTGGAGGCATATGGGGCTAATTGGAGGCATATGGGGCTAATTGGAGGCATATGGGGGCTAATTGGAGGCATATGGGGCTAATAGGAGGCATATGGGGGCTAATAGGAGGCATATGGGGCTAATAAGAGGCATAATGGGGCTAATAAGAGGCATAATGGGGGCTAATGAGGCATAAGGGCTGATATGGAGGCTAATGAGGCATAAGGGCTGATATGGGGGCTAATGAGGCATAAGGGCTGATATGGGGGCTAATGAGGCATAAGGGCTGATATGGGGGCTGATATGAGAGGCATAATGAGGGCTAATGAGAGGCATAATGTGTCATCCACAGATGCCCCCATAACAGTGTGTCTTCCACAGATCCACCATAACAGTGCGCCTGTGCACTGACGAGAGACAGAAAGAAGGGGAAAGAATCCGTGGAAGCAAGCAGAGGACGGCACTGCAGACGACTGAATAGCTTCTTTTGTAAGTAAATTGCTTTATTATAACTGTATCCCTGCATATCGCAATTCTCTCGTATTTTGTAATCTTATTGATATATACTTATTTTGTTTGTGCCCCCCCATTTTTGACTGTGGTATCTTTGTGCCCCCCCTATATATTGTTCCTAGAGTCGCCACTGGGGGCATGCGTGAAAAACAGAAGGCAATCCAGATGTAATGCTCTTTTCACTGATGTTTGCTAGATCATTATTCTTCCGTTTTACTTGTGGAACCACCTACAATCCAAACAGAAAAAACGCACATGCTGATCGCAGTCGCAGAAAAAATTGATTGATCCTGACATAATGCATATCCATATCTATATTGGGTGAAAGGAGCCTCAGTGGTATTCCCAGTGGTCAGATAGGTGATCCAAGTTTGTCGTGGGGTATATGATGTAAAATCTCTGTATTCAGGTATCTAAGGGGTTTTGCAAGTTTTTTTTGTGAGAATGATAGCAAAGTATTTATGTAAAGTACCAATCTAATAAAGGATCTGAAATGTCACAAAAAATTGGAGGCAGAAGACAATAGAGGTCTGAAGGGAGCTGGGAGAATTGCTGCAGGGGCAGATGGACCCTACAGATGCATGAAAAGGGGGCCAGTCAGTCTTACACGGGCAGCTGCTCATGGAATATGGGGGGTATGTAAGAATATTAGTTTTTGGCATAAAGTTCAATTAATGATTGTCCATGAACTTCATGGACCAAAGGTGATGTTTTTTTTTTATTTTTTTTTATACAGTATATATATGTAGAAGAGTTGAGTTTATCATTTGGTATAACTCATGATGATATTACATCTGCTACATCTGTAGCTTTAATAAGACTGCAGACAATCCTACTGCATTTTACATTAGATTGTAAGCTCCTCAGGGAAGATGATGTTTCTTCTAGATCAGCCATGTCCAAATTGCGGCCCTCCAGCTGTTGCAAAACTACAACTCCCAGCATGCCATAATAGCTGTAAGCTATCCAGGCATGCTGGGAGTTGTAGTTTTGCAACAGCTGGAGGGCTGCAGTTTGGACATGCCTGTTCTAGATGAATTGGCGGTGGATGTTTATGCTTCAGTGTTTGGCATCTTTTATGTTAAAGGTGCTTTCCATGGGAATAATTTTAATAAAAAATGGTTTCGGAGTGAGCTAAAATAGCAAACCATAATTTCAAACCTCATCCCTGGCCACTGCAATTTGGCTACCATTTTGGTCCCGCTCTTTGTTCTAGGGATTAACACACGGGGAATGGCTTGGAAGGCGCACTCCAAGCCACTTCCTGCATGTCAAGCCTAATGCCCGAAAGTGAAGAGAAGCTGGCACCAAAGCAGGGGCTGAACAGCAGCCATTAGTGATCAGTGAAGTGAGTAAATGATGATTTGTTATTTTAGTACCCTCCCAATCAAGCTTTAAATTCAAATTATTCCCCAGGTAAATCCCTTTAATTGCTTTCCCTGGTTGTAAAATGCTACTCTATTTCAGTTCAGAGATGCCACATCTCTATACACTCTATACATATTCTGTGCCTTTCTGTTACTTTATCAGGTCAGATTTCAAGTTGGTTCGGTGACCTGATAACCAGATAAACTATTTCATTCAGCTGCAAAAACATTTGCTGTCTCTTAAGGCCCCTTTACACAGGCCGAGCATCTGCCAGATAACCGATAATGAGCGTTCATAGGAACGCTCGTTAGCGATTATCTGCCGGGGTAAATGTGCTGCCGATTACCAGATAAGCGAGCAAAATGCTCGTCTATCGGGTGATATGCTCGCTTGTGCCAGCAGCAGATTGTGGCATCTAATCACGCTCTGCTGCAGGCAAATAATGATTCTGTATGGGGACGAGCGATGGCAGTAGTGACCACTCCTCCCCATACTGTGGAGGAGATCAGCTGTCTGAGGAATTCACGGAGAAGCAGCAGTCTGCAGATGCAGTGAAACTGAAAGCTTTAGAGGAAAAACTCTTGGAAATTTTATAGTGAAATTTCATAGTGAAAATTGGGGGTTGGGGGGTGGCAGAAGCCCTTTAAATGCTATGGATACCTTTGGGGAATTTTTATTAATGCATTCTACTTGTTTTGAACGTAAATGAAAGCCACTTTCTAATGTATTGGGATTGTCCATATTGCCTTCTTTGCTGGCTTCATTCATTTTTCCATCCCATTATACATTGCTTGTTTCCATGGTTACGCCCACCCTGCAATCCATCAGCGGTGGCTGTGCATGCACAGTACAGGAAAAATTGTCGGGACTGTGGGAGCACACATAGACTGGTGCGTTTTCCTATAAGATTTTTAAGAATCAATTTTCTAACACTGTTTAATATTGGGCATAGTGGTTTGTTTCTCTCCAAGTGGACTCCTGCTGTATAATGGATATTGCTTGGTTACATGCTAGATATAGGGCATGTCTCTTCTCCATATTATGCAGGCCAACATAAAACAGTTAATGAGGGACATTTATTAAGCTACTTATGTTACCTTTGTGGCGTAGAAAAGTGGTGCATTATGACACACATGATATGTGAGCCATATTGTGCGACTTTTTAGGCTCACCACTTTTCTAATGTGCAGGGCTTAGTGGAAGAAGAGTGGCTTCACGCCACCCGCCGCATGTATTGTAACTATTGCCAGAAAATGGCGGACGTTATGCAATAGCTGAAGTCTACATCAGCCTGTAGCTGGCGGACGGCAGGGTAGAGATGTGCCTGAATTATTAAGAAGCTTCTGCCTCTTAATAAATTAGACGCATGGAGATGAAGCCTGACGTATGGATGTGCCAGTCTTGATATATCTCCCCCATTGTCTTCTGATGGATTGGCACAGAATGCCTGAGGCATGTAATTTCCCTGTTGCTTTCCTGCTCCAGTATTGAATCCTCTCGCTCATATATGGAGGGAGTTCACCAAAATAAAACTACATTGGAGGGACTTTTGTAGTTCATTTATAATAGTTTAGTTCATTTGCCGGCCTGTCCTAGACCTTATTGATGTCTGCATTTAATAAGTGGTATATTGAAATCTGTGGCAGCAGTCACACAGCAGGATTTCCATTCTTGATTTATCTGGCAATGAACTTTGCTCTGGAGGTTGAACTTTTTTCTCTAACATGCCAAATTGACTTGGCTCTTGGTATAACTCGCTGATCTTTGCGCTACATCATTTACACAGTGCTGCTGCATTACATGTTCACAAACTGTATAAATGTGTTCCATATAGCAACAAGTAATAAGCTTTGGCACTAAATGTAGAAACCCATTTCCAAGGTAGATTGCAGACACCCCCCTTCCCCCATCCACAGTCCAGATATCAGCTGAACCCTGTAAATGGATGTATAGCTGCTACTTTGTGGGCACAATCTATAGATTGTATGCATGGGTGGACTGACAATATACTTCACAAGGAGAAGGCCCGAGGGGCCGATGACCTGGGAGGCACCCGAGCCCTCCTTGTGGCTGGTGGTCAGGTACATAGCGATCTGATGCGCTCGGCATTAAATAATGTTAGGGGCATCAGATACTTATACACCCGGCCAGCAGCCGCTGGTGCCCTCCTGTATTCAACTCTATCACCGTCCTGTGTTATTTGGTTCTTCTGGGGCAGTATTTTGTGCTGCACTGCAATATTGCTGGCCCCGCCTACTTCTGTTGCCTCTGCCTACTTGTAACTTGTGTTGACCCCGCCTACTTATATTGCCCCACCTTCTGTCAATTTGGACTCACCTACAACTTTTTTTTTCAGGGCTACTTTAACCACTTAAGGACCACAGGTTTATACCCCCCTAGTGACCAGGCCCTTTTTTACAAATCGGCACTCCACAACTTTAGCGGTTTATTGCACGGTCATGCAACTTACCACCCAAATGAATTTTACCTCCTTTTCTTCTCACTAATGGAGCTTTCATTTGGTGGTATTTCATTGCTGCTGACATTTTTACTTTTTTTGTTATTAATCGAAATTTAACGATTTTTTTGCAAAAAAATGACATTTTTCACTTTCAGCTGTAAAATTTTGCAAAAAAAACGACATCCATATATACATTTTTCGCCAAATTTATTGTTCTACATGTCTTTGATAAAAAAAAAATGTTTGGGCAAAAAAAAAAATGGTTTGGGTAAAAGTTATAGCATTTGCAAACTATGGTACAAAAATGTGAATTTCCGCTTTTTGAAACAGCTCTGACTTTCTGAGCACCTGTCATGTTTCCTGAGGTTCTACAATGCCCAAACAGTAGAAAAACCCCACAAATGACCCCATTTCGGAAAGTAGACACCCTAAGGTATTCGCTGATGGGCATAGTGAGTTCATAGAACTTTTTATTTTTTGTCACAAGTTAGCGGAAAATGATGATGATTTTTATTTTTATTTTTTTTCTTACAAAGTCTCATATTCCACTAACTTGCGACAAAAAATAAAAAATTCTAAAAACTTGCAATGCCCCTCACGGAATACCTTGGGGTGTCTTCTTTCCAAAATGGGGTCACTTGTGGGGTAGTTATACTGCCCTGGCAATTTAGGGGCCCAAATGTGTGAGAAGAACTTTGCAATCAAAATGTGTAAAAAATGACCGGTGAAATCCAAAAGGTGCACTTTGGAATATGTGCCCCTTTGCCCACCTTGGCTGCAAAAAAGTGTCACACATCTGGTATCGCCGTACTCAGGAGAAGTTGGGGAATGTGTTTTGGGGTGTCATTTTACATATACCCATGCTGGGTGAGAGAAATATCTTGGTCAAATGCCAACTTTGTATAAAAAAATGGGAAAAGTTGTCTTTTGCCAAGATATTTCTCTCACCCAGCATGGGTATATGTAAAATGACACCCCAAAACACATTCCCCAACTTCTCCTGAGTACGGCGATACCAGATGTGTGACACTTTTTTGCAGCCAAGGTGGGCAAAGGGGCACATATTCCAAAGAGCACCTTTCGGATTTCGCAGGCCATTTTTTACACATTTTGATTGCAAGGTACTTCTCACACATTTGGGCCCCTAAATTGCCAGGGCAGTATAACTACCCCACAAGTGACCCCATTTTGGAAAGAAGACACCCCAAGGTATTCCGTGAGGGGCATGGCGAGTTCCTAGAATTTTTTATTTTTTGTCGCAAGTTAGTGGAATATGAGACTTTGTAAGGAAAAAAGAAAAAAAAAGAAAAATCATCATTTTCCGCTAACTTGTGACAAAAAATAAAAAATTCTAGGAACTCGCCGTGCCCCTCACGGAATACCTTGGGGTGTCTTCTTTCCAAAATGGGGTCACTTGTGGCGTAGTTATACTGCCCTGGCAATTTAGGGGCCCAAATGTGTAAGAAGTACCTTGCAATCAAAATCTGTAAAAAATGGCCGGTGAAATCCGAAAGGTGCACTTTGCAATATGTGCCCCTTTGCCCACCTTGGCAGCAAAAAAGTGTCACACATCTGGTATCGCCGTACTCAGGAGAAGTTGGGGAATGTGTTTTGGGGTGTCATTTTACATATACCCATGCTGGGTGAGAGAAATATCTTGGCAAAAGACAACTTTTCCCATTTTTTTATACAAAGTTGGCATTTGACCAAGATATTTTTCTCACCCAGCATGGGTATATGTAAAATGACACCCCAAAACACATTGCCCAACTTCTCCTGAGTACGGCGATACCACATGTGTGACACTTTTTTGCAGCCTAGATGCGCAAAGGGGCCCAAATTCCTTTTAGGAGGGCATTTTTAGACATTTGGATCCCAGACTTCTTCTCACACTTTCGGGCCCCTAAAAAGCCAGGGCAGTATAAATACCCCACATGTGACCCCACTTTGGAAAGAAGACACCCCAAGGTATTCAATGAGGGGCCTGGCGAGTTCCTAGAATTTTTTTTTTTTTTGCATAAGTTAGCGGATATTGATTTTTTTTTGTTTTTTTCCTCACAAAGTCTCACTTTCCGCTAACTTAGGACAAAAATTTCAATCTTTCATGGACTCAATATGCCCCTCACGGAATACCTTGGGGTGTCTTCTTTCCGAAATGGGGTCACATGTGGGGTATTTATACTGCCCTGGCTTTTTAGGGGCCCTAAAGCGTGAGAAGAAGTCTGGAATATAAATGTCTAAAAATGTTTACGCATTTGGATTCCGTGAGGGGTATGGTGCGTCCATGTGAGATTTTATTTTTTGACACAAGTTAGTGGAATATGAGACTTTGTAAGAAAAAACAAAAACAAACAAAAAATTTCCGCTAACTTGTGCCAAACAAAAATGTCTGAATGGAGCCTTACCAGGGGGGGGTGATCAATGACAGGGGGGTGATCAATGACAGGGGGGTGATCAATGACAGGGGGGTGATCACCCATATAGACTCCCTGATCACCCCCCTGTCACTGATCACCCCCCCTGTAAGGCTCCATTCAGACATCCGCATGATTTTTTACGGATCCATGGATACATGTATCGGATCCACAGAACGCATGCGGACGTCTGAATGGAGCCTTACAGGGGGGTTATCAATGACAGGGGGTGATCAGGGTAATCAGGGTGATCACCCCCCTGTCACTGATCACCCCCCCTGTAAAGCTCCATTCAGACATCCGCATGATTTTTTACGGATCCATGGATACATGTATCGGATCCACAGAACGCATGCGGACGTCTGAATGGAGCCTTACAGGGGGGTTATCAATGACAGGGGGTGATCAGGGTAATCAGGGTGATCACCCCCCTGTCACTGATCACCCCCCCTGTAAGGCTCCATTCAGACATCCGCATGATTTTTTACGGATCCATGGATACATGGATCGGATCCACAAAACGCATGCGGACGTCTGAATGGAGCCTTACAGGGGGGTTATCAATGACAGGGGGTGATCAGGGTAATCAGGGTGATCACCCCCCTGTCACTGATCACCCCCCCTGTAAGGCTCCATTCAGACATCCGCATGTGTTTTGTGGATCCGATCCATGTATCCATGGATCCGTAAAAAATCATGCGGATGTCTGAATGGAGCCTTACAGGGGGGGTGATCAATGACAGGGGGTGATCAGGGAGTGTATATGGGTGATCACCCGCCTGTCATTGATCACCCCCCTGTCATTGATCACCCCCCTGTAAGGCTCCATTCAGACATCCGCATGATTTTTTACGGATCCATGGATCGGATGCACAAAACGCATGCTGACGTCTGAATGGAGCCTTACAGGGGGGTTATCAATGACAGGGGGTGATCAGGGTAATCACCCCCCTGTCACTGATCACCCCCCCTGTAAGGCTCCATTCAGACATCCGCATGATTTTTTACGGATCCATGGATCCATGGATCGGATCCACAAAACGCATGCTGACGTCTGAATGGAGCCTTACAGGGGGGTTATCAATGACAGGGGGTGATCAGGGTAATCACCCCCCTGTCACTGATCACCCCCCCTGTAAGGCTCCATTCAGACATCCGCATGATTTTTTACGGATCCATGGATCGGATCCACAAAACGCATGCGGACGTCTGAATGGAGCCTTACAGGGGGGTTATCAATGACAGGGGGTGATCAGGGTAATCAGGGTGATCACCCCCCTGTCACTGATCACTCCCCCTGTAAGGCTCCATTCAGACATCCGCATGATTTTTTACGGATCCATGGATACATGGATCGGATCCACAAAACGCATGCTGACGTCTGAATGGAGCCTTACAGGGGGGTTATCAATGACAGGGGGTGATCAGGGTAATCACCCCCCTGTCACTGATCACCCCCCCTGTAAGGCTCCATTCAGACATCCGCATGATTTTTTACGGATCCATGGATCGGATCCACAAAACGCATGCGGACGTCTGAATGGAGCCTTACAGGGGGGTTATCAATGACAGGGGGGTGATCAGGGAGTGTATATGGGTGATCACCCGCCTGTCATTGATCACCCCCTGTAAGGCTCCATTCAGACGTCCGCATGTGTTTTGCGGATCCGATCCATGTATCCATGGATCCGTAAAAATCATGCGGACGTCTGAATGGAGCCTTACAGGGAAGTGATCAATGACAGGGGGTGATCAGGGAGTGTATATGGGTGATCACCCGCCTGTCATTGATCACCCCCCTGTAAGGCTCCATTCAGACGTCCGTATGCTTTTTGCGGATCCGATCCATGTATCCGTGGATCCGTAAAATCATACGGACGTCTGAACGGAGCCTGACAGGGGGGGTGATCAATGACAGGGCGGTGATCAATGACAGGGGGGTGATCAGGGAGTTTATATGGGGTGATCAGGGGTTTATAAGGGGTTAATAAGTGACGGGGGGGGGGGGGGTGTAGTGTAGTGTTTGGTGCGACTGTACTGACCTACCTGAGTCCTCTGGTGGTCGATCCTAACAAAAGGGACCACCAGAGGACCAGGTAGGAGGTATATTAGACGCTGTTATGAAAACAGCGTCTAATATACCTGTTAGGGGTTAAAAAATTCGGATCTCCAGCCTGCCAGCGAGCGATCGCCGCTGGCAGGCTGGAGATCCACTCGCTTACCTTCCGTTCCTGTGAGCGCGCGCGCCTGTGTGCGCGCGTTCACAGGAAATCTCGGCTCACGCGAGATGACGCCAATCGGCGTTAGTGTGACCTGGCAGCGCCGCAGCATTGACGCCTTTCGGCGTTAGTGTGACGGCAGAAGGTTAAAGGGAACCTGTCACCAGGATTTTTTGCATAGAGCTGGGGACATGGGCTGCTAGATGGCCACTAGCACATCTGTAATACCCAGTCCCCATAGCTCTCTGCGCTTTTATTGTGTTAAAAAACTGTTTTGATCCATATGCAAATGACCTGATATGTGTCCTGTGTCTGGAGATGAGTCACGCGGAAAGGGCTCCTTTCCGCTTGACTCATCTCCGGATACAGGACTCATATCAGGTCATTTGCATACGGATCAAAACTGTTTTTTAACACAATAAAAGCGCAGAGAGCTATGGGGACTGGGTATTACAGATGTGCTAGTGGCCATCTAGCAGCCCATGTCCCCAGCTCTATGCAAAAAATCCTGGTGACAGGTTCCCTTTAAGTTCCCAGTCCGCCCCTGATTGTATGTATTCCATATACACAGGTATGTTGACAACAAACACGGGCCCTCCATCAGTCATGGTCCCCTAGACCTGATCTCAGCTGCTGATTTTTTTACACATGGGGGCAGATTCACTAATCCTAATATTTAGACAGTGCTAGCTTAGGTGTTGTTGTAGCTAGATGCGACTATTTTAGAGCTGTGATTGGGCTGTAAAACCAGCCAAGTCACAGAGAAGTTACAGATTAGTTGCATGTCACATTTTACTTACATTAAAGGGGTTCTATAGCTTTTTATTACTGATGATCTACCCCGGGATCCCCCATCGATAAGCTGTTTGAGAAGGCAGTGGCGCTGGCAGTAGAGCTGTGGTCTTCTCGCTGTTTCTCACAGGCCAGTGAAGTCACAGCTACTATCACTGGACTTAGAGCGCCCCAGCCCAGTTTACTTCAATAGCACTGAGCCACTGCCTTCTCATACAGCTGATCTGCTGAGGTTACAAGTGTCGGACCCCCGCTGATCAGATGCTGATCTATCCTTTAGATCAGAGGTGGCCAACCTGTGGCTCTTGAGCCGCATGCGGCTCTTTTCTTCAAGTGCGGCTCTAGCTGTGGAGTCGGGAAGCGGTCAGGCGGCTCACTCTCCACCCCATGCTCAGATATCTTTTCCTGATCGGGCACTGTTGCTACTTTACAGCTCCAGCTCACTCTCCACTACGTCCTGATGCACACAGTGTAAGAACATAGTATGTGGAGACGCGCACTATGACCTGACATTGTGCTCATCAGGTCACAGTGGAGAGCATGTCAGACCTGCAGAGTAGCAGGTGCCCGAGCAGGAGCCCAGTGCCTGATCAGGAGAAGGAAGAGATTTTTTTAAATGATAGAACTGAGCATGGGGGTCTGATCTAAGCATGGGAGGTTCTGATCTGAGCATGGGGGTGTGTCCTGATCAAGGAAATGGGGTCTGCTCTGAGCAATGGGGGTCTGATCTGAGCAATGGGGGTCTAATCTGAGCAATGGGGTCTGATCTGAGCAATGGGGTCTGATCTGAGCATGGGGGGTATTGTTTGAGCATGGGTTGGTCAGGTCTGAGCATGGGGGGGATCAGATCTGAGAAGGGGGAGATATGAGCATTGGGGGGGGGGGGGGGGGGGGAGATCTGAGCACTGAGGGTCTGACACTGGGAGTCTGATTTGTGTTCCGAGCATTGGGGGTCTTATTTGGGGGGTCTGATTTGGAGGTCTGATAAGGTTTGGGGATCTTATTTTGGGTCAGATGAGAATTGGGAATCCGATTTAGGAGTCTGATCTGAGGTCTGATGAAAAATATATTTTTCTTTTTTTCTCTGCTAATGAAAAATAAGACAGACCTCAGATCAGATGAAAAATCTTTTTATCTCTTATTTTTCTTTGTTAAAACCTAGGTGCATCTTGTAGGGCAAAAAAATACGGTGATTTGTGTGTAAATGTATAGCTTGTGGCTCCTAATGGTCATACTTTTCTTTTTTGGCTCTTTGTGTCTGTAAGTTTGGCCACCCCTGCTTTAGATAATAAAAAGCTACAGAACCCCTTTAAATTTAAATAGAAAAAAAAGGCACATTTGACCTGCGACACAAAATCCATCCGGTCCAGATTTTCTGCGGCTGTTGCTGCATGTCGTATTGCAAGACCATTACAAAATCATTAGCTCTAATGTCCTGCGATACATGTACCATAGAGCCTCACCCTAATAATACTGCCTAATAGTAAATTAGAGCTGAGCCGCCGTAACCTGGAGCTGTTCTTCTGGCTCTGTTCTTTCCGGCGCTGACCGGTGGAGATGCCGGCCATTCTGCTCTCACTGATCTGATATTGAGGACCTATGCTAAGGATAGGTCATCACAATTTATAACCGAGAAACCCCCTTTAAAGAGAGCCCTTCCCAGGAGTACATACTGACTGAAGATATGTTATCAGTATTAAACACTTGGGCAACTCCTTTAATGAATTAAACTCCTTTTCAGGGGGTTCCAGGAAGCGGAGATATGGGGAGTTGTTTGGTCTAGGGCAGGCATGTCCAAACTGCGGCCCTTCAGCTGTTGCAAAACTACTACTCCCAGCATGCCCTAATAGCTGTAAGCTATCCAGGCATGCTGGGAGTTGTAGTTTTGCAACAGCTGGAGGGCCGCAGTTTGGACATGCCTGGTTTAGGGCTTAGGTTGGTAGAATAGTAGTGACTGGGAATATTTGTTCCCCAGCTCAAAAATAGTGGCTCAAAAGGAGTCAAAACTGAATTTTTTTTTTTGTTTTGTTATCCTTGGACCATTAGTTCTCCAGTGTAAGGATGCTGGGGGTGGTGGAGGTTTGCCATAATACTTCTGGTTCTTCTCCATTCTGTTGTCCTTTTTTTATCAGTCGACCTTGAGTAGCACAGCCTCTGTCCTCCTCCAGACCTCCTGTCCATCTATCTATACTCATCCGTCTCTCTCTCGCGGTTATCTGCCTCGGCTGAAAGCCAAGCAGAATAATTTATTGTCAGGTCGTGTGATTTCATTCCAGGTGAACTGATGTTTGGAATAAAGTGTGAAGTAGAAAAAAAGCAAGGCATATCCGCCATTAAATCACACTCTGCTCTGAACTGTCTGCTGTCATTGTCGGGCCAATTCCTCTCATTTCTTATCGACCAGAGGAGATGGGCAGCTGGTTACACAGCGTAGATGTCCTAGAATAAGTAATCCTTCAGCTGACGTTATCCAGGTCATTATGTACAAATCTATAAAAACTGGAAAAATTGTGCTAATATGAGTATGAGTATAATAATTTGAGTATAATAATTTGCCTCCTGTGTATTTAAATCTGCATGAGACATATAAACATTTGTGTGACTGTCCAATTTGATATAAACAGTAGTCGGTTTGTAATTGAAGAGGTTGTCCCACCCAGACAGCCCCCATACACTCCGTACAGATGCTATTAGGGCATACAGATGTAAAAGAGTCTGAGTCACTACAAGAAGTAGCTGCTGTCTTGATGTACTGGTGTGTGAGCTGGGTGTAATTCTGGGGTCAAATTCCAGTGATAACCTCATCCATGACATTGGAGAGCAACATCTAATTGCAGGTTTCCTTTTCAGAACGGTCTATAGAGGGGCCAGAGAACAAATGAGTGAGATATACAGGCTTAATGCTACTTTCACACTTGCGGCAGTGTGATCCGACAAGCAGTTCCGTTGTCGGAACTGCTTGCCGGATCCGCTGTTCTGGATGTGACTGAAAGCATTTGTGAGACGCATCCGAATGTGGATCCATCTCACAAATGCATTGCAAGAACGGATCCGTCTCTCTGCTTGTCATGCGGACAGACGGATCCGTCTTGTATCTTTTTCCACATTTTTACTGGACGGATCCAGCATTTCGGTATTTTGAATGCCGGCTCTAATACATTCCTATGGGGAAAAATCTGGCAAGTCTTCAGTTTTTTTTCGCCAGAGATAAAACCGTAGCATGCTACGGTTTTATCTTTTGCCTGATCAGTCAAAATGACTGAACTGAAGACATCCTGATGCATCCTGAACGGATTACTCTCTATTCAGAATGCATGGGGATATGCCTGATCAGTTATTTTCCGGTATATAGCACCTGTGACGGAACTCTATGCCGGAAAAGAAAAACGCTAGTGTGAAAGTACACTAAGGGCTCTTTCACACCTGCGTTATTGTCTTCCGGCATAGCGTTCCGTCGTCGGGGTTCTATGCCGGAAGAATCCTGATCAGGATTATCCTAATGCATTCTGAATGGAGTGAAATCCGTTCAGGATGCATCAGGATGTCTTCAGTTCCGGAACGGAACGTTTTTTGGCCGGAGAAAATACCGCAGCATGCTGCACTTTTTGCTCCGGCCCAAAAAACTGAAGACTTGCCGCAAGGCCGGATCCGGAATGAATGCCTATTGAAAGGCATTGATCCGGATCCGGCCTTAAGCTAAACGTCGTTTCGGCGCATTGCCGGATACGACGTTTAGCTTTTTTAGAGTGGTTACCATGGCTGCCAGGACGCTTAAGTCCTGGCAGCCATGGTAAAGTGTAGTGGGGAGCGGAGGAGCAGTATACTTACAGTCCGTGCGGCTCCCGGGGCGCTCCAGAGTGACGTCAGGGCGCCCCAGGCGCATGGATGACGTGATCGCATGGCACGTCATCCATGCACATGGGGAGCTCTGACGTCACTCTGGAGCGCCCCGGGAGCCGCACGGACTGTAAGTATGCCGCTCCCCGCTCCTACTATGGCAACCAGGACTTTAATAGCGTCCTGGGTGCCATAGTAACACTGAAAGCATTTTGAAGACGGATCCGTCTTCAAATGCTTTCAGTACACTTGCGTTTTTCCGGATCCGGCGTGTAATTCCGGCAAGTGGAGTACACGCCGGATCCGGACAACGCAAGTGTGAAAGAGGACTAAGAAGTATTTTTTTTCTTATTTGACCCGCCTACGGCTACTTTCACACTAGCGCTTGATCGGATCCGTTCTGAACGGATCCGATCATATTAATGCAGACGGAGGCTCCGTTCAGTACGGATCCGTCTGCATTAATAACTTAGAAAAATTTCTAAGTGCGCAAGATGCCTGAGCAGATCCGTTCAGACTTTCAATGTAAAGTCAATGGGGGACGGATCCGCTTGAAGATTGAGCCATTAGGTGTCATCTTCAAGCGGATCCGTTCCCATTGACTTACATTGTAAGTCTGAACGGATCCGCTCGCCTCCGCACGGCCAGGCGGACAGCTGAACGCTGCAAGCAGCGTTCAGCTGTCCTCCTGGCCGTGCGGAGGCGAGCGGAGCGGAGGCTAAACGCCGCCAGACTGATGCAGTCTGAGCGGATCCGCTCCATTCAGACTGCATCAGGGCTGGACGGAGGCGTTCGGGTCCGCTCGTGAGCTCCTTCAAACGGAGCTCACGAGCGGACCGACGAACGCTAGTGTGAAAGTAGCCTACTATTGTAGCCTTGTACTCCTTTTCAGTCATGGGTTAGCCTTGGCTGTGTAACGGGTACAGATGGCATGTGAAGGAATACCTGCTAGTGTGAGCTTAGTGTTCAAGGAATGTAGCTTAGAAGCTTATTGACTATATTAAGATATGAAGGCTTTTAACCAGCTTCATCACTGCAGCACTGCTCCCATTGAAGTCAGTGGAAGCAGCCATGCAGTGACGAGAGCTGTCCATTACAATGTTGACAGACTCCCACCAAACAGCTAGTGATCATTTAAAAAAGACTGGACGACCCCATTTAAATTAGTCACACTCTTCTACTCCATTGGGCTGTGTGACAGGAGTGATTAATATTAACTATTAAATATTAATTTATTAAAATTAATATATCTCCCTTTAAATTGGCGAGCCAGCCAGAAGATATTCTTACTGAATATTGATATTGGTTACACGCTTTTCTTATACAGTTAGTGGTGGAGAAACTGAAAAGCCATGAGTTTGTTTCTTTGTGTACTATATATTGTTACTGGTCAGGATCTCAAACAGGTTGTCTCGTCTGAGACATTGGTGGCATATCGCTAGGATATGCCACCAACGTTAGATAGGTGCGGGTCCCACTTCTTGGACTCACACCTGTGTACACAATGGGAAAGCCAAAGTGAGTGAAGAGCTGAATATATATATATATATATATATATATATATATATATATATACAGTACAGACCAAAAGTTTGGACACACCTTCTCATTCAAAGAGTTTTTATTTTTATGACTATGAAAATTGTAGATTCACACTGAAGGCATCAAAACTATGAATTAACACATGTGGAATTATATACATAACAAAAAAGTGTGAAACAACTGAAAATATGTCATATTCTAGGTTCTTCAAAGTAGCCACCTTTTGCTTTGATTACTGCTTTGCACACTCTTGGCATTCTCTTGATGAGCTTCAGGAGGTAGTCACCTGAAATGGTCTTCCAACAGTCTTGAAGGAGTTCCCAGAGATGCTTAGCACTTGTTGGCCCTTTTGCCTTCACTCTGCGGTCTAGCTCACCCCAAACCATCTCGATTGGGTTCTGGTCCGGTGACTGAGGAGGCCAGGTCATCTGGCGCAGCACCCCATCACTCTCCTTCATGGTCAAATAGTCCTTGGTGTGTTTGGGGTCATTATCCTGTTGAGAAATAAATGATGGTCCAACTAAACGCAAACCGGATGGAATAGCATGCTGCTGCAAGATGCTGTGGTAGCCATGCTGGTTCAGTATGCCTTCAATTTCGAATAAATCCCCAACAGTGTCACCAGCAAAGCACCCCCACACCATCACACCTCCTCTTCCATGCTTCACGGTGGGAACCAGGCATGTAGAGTCCATCCGTTCACCTTTTCTGCGTCGCACAAAGACACGGTGGTTGGAACCAAAGATCTCAAATTTGGACTCATCAGACCAAAGCACAGATTTCCACTGGTCTAATGTCCATTCCTTGTGTTCTTTAGCCCAAACAAGTCTCTTCTGCTTGTTGCCTGTCCTTAGCAGTGATTTCCTAGCAGATATTTTACCATGAAGGCCTGATTCACACAGTCTCCTCTTAACAGTTGTTCTAGAGATGTGTCTGCTGCTAGAACTCTGTGTGGCATTGACCTGGTCTCTAATCTGAGCTGCTGTTAACCTGCGATTTCTGAGGATGGTGACTCGGATGAACTTATCCTCCGCAGCAGAGGTGACTATTGGTCTTCCTTTCCTGGGGCGGTCGGCATGTGAGCCAGTTTCTTTGTAGCGCTTGATGGTTTTTGTGACTGCACTTGGGGACACTTTCAAAGTTTTCCCAATTTTTCGGATTGACTGACCTTCATTTCTTAAAGTAATGATCGCCACTAGTTTTTCTTTACTTAGCTGCTTTTTTCTTGCCATAATACAAATTCTAACAGTCTATTCATTAGGACTATCAGCTGTGTATCCACCAGACTTCTCCACAATGCAACTGATGGTCCCAACCCCATTTATAAGGGAAAAAATCCCACTTATTAAACCTGACAGGGCACACCTGTGAAGTGAAAACCATTTCAGGTGACTACCCCTTGAAGCTCATCAAGAGAATGCCAAGAGTGTGCAAAGCAGTAATCAAAGCAAAAGGTGGCTACTTTGAAGAACCTAGAATATGACATATTTTCAGTTGTTTCACACTTTTTTGTTATGTATATAATTCCACGTGTGTTAATTCATAGTTTTGATGCCTTCAGTGTGAATCTACAATTTTCATAGTCATAAAAATAAAAACTCTTTGAATGAGAAGGTGTGTCCAAACTTTTGGTCTGTACTGTATATATATATATATATATATATATATATATATATCTGAATGCCAGCTCCGCTGTTTCCAGAACTCCTACAGTGGTGAATGGAGAGGTGGCTGCACTTGCACAGTGCATTCTTTATTCACTTCTATGGGAGGTCTGAAAAAAAAAGTTGCGCATGATCATTCAGTTAATATAGGAACGCCCAGTAAAAATGAATGGGGAGCATTCCATGCATGAATGTGCGCTCTCCTGCGTTCTAGAGATAGGTTCTGGTCGCAGAGGTGGGACCTGCACCTATCTGACATGGGTGGCATATCCTATATGCTACCACTGTGTGAGATGGTACAGCCTTAATCACTATATAGTTATGTTGGTAGAGACATTACTTTGACAACCTTCCTTTTTTATGACAAGAGCGTGGTTGACACCAACATTTGTGCTGTAATCATTACTTTACTAACTATTCCTTCTTAATAATTTATGCTTTTATAAATCAGTACAGCTTTACAAAGTAATTCCACATGTAGACCGCTCATTTTCCTCCCCAAAACTTGCAGCTGTCTGGGGTATAATTTATCCTAGTGACAGCTGTGGGTTTCACGGGTTCAACTGTACCAGCGCAAAGGAATGTTTTTTGAGCCGGAGCCTCCTTGCTTGATATCCGTAAGGGGATATAATAATTAAAAAATATATCTAGCCACCGAGCTGTCAGTTTTTAATAGCTTTTTGTGATAATACTTTTGTGGTTGAAGAGGATTCATTATGTGTCGAAGTGTAGATTGCTCTGAGCGACTGTGCGGAGTCTGGAGTTTCTTTGGTAAGATTCCATCACTACAGCTGTTCTATGTTCTGGGAGCCTACAGGCCATAATCAGAAGGCTTGTAATTAGAGGAAGGACCAGCAGGGATCTAGATTAATAGACTGCCCATGTGATGAGCCCAGAAATAAACACATGCTAATTCTATGGGGTGCAGACATCTGTCCTCGTCCCTCCAGTGCATATACCGAGAACCTAGTCAGCATATTAAACTCTGAGGCGTGGAGGATCTTCACGTTTCCCCTATAAATTATAGTTTTTTCAATGTGCTCTCTACTGTGTATCACTCTTCCACGCTTCATTAGGAGCATCTCTTTCCCAAGGTGGCAACTCTAGAAGAGGAAATGAATGCTTTGGTGTCAGGCTGACCTTTGAGTTAAGATTTAGTGTTTCTTGGCTGATATACTGGCACATAGACCCAGTGGTCTGGACAGAAGCAATTATTTCAGAGTAGGAGTTTGTTGTGAACCTGGTTTTACTCTATAGATTCAGGGCTCAGTTACCATACATTTATTTGATCTTTGATAAATTTATATGTGTCATGAAGAAGTGGGTTGCATTTGATATGACCCATTTAGTGCCAAGTCAACATCATTAAACTCTGATTTTGTCACACTCCAATACAGGAAACACTAAGGAAACTGCTGAGCTGAAGTCTAATTAGTTAACCAATCCAAGTAGAACAATATCGATATGGAGGGTCAACCATAATCATTATAACGTAAATCTATTCTTCTTGGAGCCAAATGATACTACATCAATTAAAGAGATGTTGGTTTACCCTAGAGGTGGTAGGGGTATGCTTCAAAAGTCAGTGTTAGCATGTTTTTTATTTTCTTTCTCAAAAACCACTCTAAAATTATTACTCCATTCAGAGGGCAAATATCAGGACTGAGGCCATCTTATTTTGGACATGTGAGCAGTCTCAATTCATTAGAAGGTGAGGGACCATGAAAGTGGACAGTCAAAGATGGTCCATGAATGATAGTCACAGAAATGATGAACATGAGTATACAAGCCTGAAGACAAATGGAATAGCAATCATATCAGTAGTTGGAATAACTTGTTGATCTTATGCGACTTTTGTTCTAGAAGCTGAGAACATAGCCCTTTTGTTGGTAATAATTTCAGGCACAACCAGCAGATGATCCTTAGAAAAATAAAAACTTTCCTCCGGTGGCCAAAATGTATCTTCCTCTGGTGATAACTTATTGTTGGAGGTTTCAGTAACTGGATTTACCGCAATCCGCTGACTGGCAGGGGATTAACATTGGTATAATTCAATTAAACCCAGGAACTCACAATGCTTGCTCCTTAGCTGCGATAGTTTTGGTTCTGTGTTTTTGTTAGATTGAGAAGACAATGGAGCACATGTTCCTAGATATTTGGTCCATTTGTATAAATGTATAAAAACTAGTGCAGTGGGAGCATAGGGGTAGCTACAAATCAGGTTGCTGCTTCCTTTTCACAAAATTAGGGCTTGTATGTCATTGTTTTTTAGCAACTCATCCTCCTATTTGGTCATATCACGTTCATATTGGTCAATCTTTGAGTCTTTCTTCTACCTTCTGTAGGTTGCACTGGAATGCTATTGCATTTCTGTTACCGGTTTGTCTGTACTTTTTTGTCCAGGTGTATTATGGATATACCCTTAAAATTTTAGGAACAACATATTGGAATATTTGTAATTTAATTGGAAATAGTTTATACATATTCAGCAAGTTACAGTAAACTAACAGGGATTTATTTTATTTTTTTTGTCTCCCTGCTTCTTCTTCGCTTTCTTTGTGCTATGTGTGAAAATTATTCTTGACAAATTTAAGGTAAGAAATATATATATATATACATTTTTATTAACTTGCTTTTTTTTTTTTTTTTTTCAGTTTAAACTGTTTTATATTATTTAAATGGTAGCATTTTCACAGCACATATAGTGCATATGATATTTGAGTACAGTAATTGCAAAATTAATCTGGTACAACGTCCATAAAATCTTATGAGGTAATTTATTAAGACCGCCATTTTGGACGCTGGTTTTAATAACTCTGCACTGTTGCTTGATGCACCTAAGTTATGTAGAGGTAACTTAGGCGCTAACCATACAACTTGCTTAAATCTACTCCAACTTACTTTGCTGGTGTAAATTTAAGTAACTTTCTACGCCAAAAACAGGCTTGTTTTTTGTGGGACAAACTGTAGTTTTAATTGGTACCATTTTTTGGGGTACATGCTACTTGTGATCACCAACTTCTTTGGGGGACGACAAGGTGATTCCATGGTTTTATTGTTTTTTCTGTTATGGTGTTCACCGCACAGGAGCATTATTTTAAATATTTGAATTGATATGTTTTTGTTTTATTGTTTATATGTAAACTTTTTGTGTTTTTTTTTATTTTTTATAAACAATTAGTCCCTTAGGGTTCTAGAACCTGAGATCTTTTGATCCCTTGTCCCATTTATCCTTATAGAGATCTATTAGACCGGTTCTATACCACCCCCTGCGCTTAATGCAGTACTTGTACAGTATTATACGTTAAAGGGTTAATGTGAGGCACACAGTGTTATTAATTGGAAACTTCCATGTGCTTCATATTAATAGTAAGTGACAACATCATTACCACCACGTTATCCATTATGTGAGGTAGCACATGATAGGGTCACTGTTACTTTTATTATGAGGCACATGAAGGTACAATGAGACCATGTGCCTCACATTAATACATGCACATAGCATAAAGCATATATCTGTAAAACTGCAGGAAAACTCCTGCGGCTAGATCTTCCTGAATGCTGGTTAGTTAAAGGACCTTTGATGATGTCAACACCATGTGACCAGTAACAAGTGGATGTTACTGGTCACATGGCGATGACTTCATCAAAGGTCCTTTAACTAACCAGCATTCTGCACCACGAGGACCACAGGAAGTTTCTCTCTCCCCTGGCCTCCTATTCTACCCCTCCCTCCCTGTCAAGCCCCTATTGGACCGCTAAGTGTTTTCATTGGTGGCAGTGGGCAGCCACGTCACAGTGAGTGACGCTCTCCCTTCTTCTCCATTGTGCAGCCTCTTATGTTAACACGGCATATGCTGCGCTTTGTGCACGCCATTTCTCTGATAGCTACCTAGTATCTGAAAAATGCTACACCTTGTATCGTATCAAATCGTAGAAAAAGTATGGAGACTTTGGTACCCGGTGCATCCTTAGTAAAGGTGAATGAATAAAGTTCTATTACTTATCATATGCCATTTATTTAAAGGGGGTTCTGTTCCTACATGTAGGCAGTGTCATTACACTGTAAAGAATGAGATGAGGTTAAAGGGAATCTGTCACCGGATACGTCATTATAAATCCACCTTACATGCAAGATGCACGCTTGTCAGTACAATACATAATGGTCTGGGCCCTATTTCATTGGTTGGCCTCTTTCTTGAAAATCGTTTCCTTTTATTCTATGCTAATTACACACTGGGTGCAACAAGGGTGGTGCTATAGCACATCAGGCTCTGCTCCTTTTCCTGGACCCTCACCCATCAGCTGTTTGAGAAGGCACCGCCACTCGCTGCCTTCTTCACGGCTTTGCCTAGGCCATGTAATGTCATGTCCATCGGTGACATGGCCTAGGCGCAGCTCAGCCCATTGAAGTGAATAGGTCTGAGTGCAATACCAAGCACAGCCACTATACGATGAACGGCACTGTGCTTTGTAAGCAGAGAGACAAAGCTGAGCGGCAGTGGCCCCGGGTGTTGGGACACCCACCGATCAGATACTAATGACCTATCCAGAGGATAGGACAACTGGGTGGGGATCTAACATCTGGGATTCTTATGGATTCTGAGAGCGAAAGGGAAGACTAAAGGGGCTACAGTTCTGCATCAAGGCTGTCTCTGTCTCTCCTTCATTCATCCTTCAGAAGTTAGATCTCCACCCATCATAAAGTAATAGTATAACCTAATGATATATACTTTACAAGATGAGCGAACCCTTCTAAGGCCTAATTCAGATCTATGTGTTGGAGGCAGATAAAGCATCTCCTGCTCTGTACTGCTGGAAGTTTACCACTGGATGGCGCTGTGTTGTATGTCACAAATATTCTCCATTCGAAGAAACAAATGTTAGATTTCAATATTTTTTTGGGCTTTTTGTTTATTAGTTGTAGTTGAGTTTTTCTAAATATGTTTTCAGTAAGTGGAGGTGACATTTTTGTGATCATTTTTCACATTGTTATTTATTCACTTAAAGGGAACCTGTCACCGGGATTTTGGGCATAGAGCTGAGGACATGGGTTGCTAGATGGCCGCTAGCACATCCACAATACCCAGTCCCCATAGCTCTCTGCGCTTTTATTGTGTAAAAAAAACGATTTGATACATATGCAAATTAACATAAAAGAATCATATCTTACTTGTGTGACCAGAGAAGAGTCATATTTTCAAGCTCTGACTCATCTCAGGTTAATTTACATATGTATCAAATCAGTTTTTATACACAATAAAAGCACACAGAGCTATGGGGACTGGGTATTGCGGATGTTCTAGCGGCCATCTAACAACCCATGTCCTCAGCTCTATACCCAAAATCCTGGTGACAGGTTCCCTTTAAACCTCTGCTCATTCTGAGCAATGGGTCGTCCTACTCCTTGATTACCAGCCTTCCCTATATGATTTTGCCAACAGATCTCAGTCTGTAAGTCTGAGTAGGACCACCCACTGAGTAGGACCACCCACTGAGTAGGACCACTCACTGTCCAGAATGAGCAGAGATTACATGAATAAATGACTGTCACTTTTAACAAAACTGTGTATCAATCTGCTCAGCTCCTCCTGCTCTATAAGAGGCTGCCTGCAGACTAAAGAAGGTGTGGTATAAACTGCGCTAGTCTGTGTCTGTGCAGCGTGGTACAGTGCCAGACATTGGTGGCACTGTTTTTAATTATACGATCATGAAATTGAATGATTTAATAAAAACAAGTGCAGGCTGTACGTCTGCCTCTTGATAGAAACAGCTCTATGAATATTTACTAGAGCGATTTCTTAAAATAAAGCTGTAGCAATAATAACGCCATCGGACTTCCAGTCTGTAGACGTGATTTCTATTCTCCCCGGCTGCTCTGTATTCGCATCACTCCTGCTGCTAATGGAAATGATTCATTTGATAACATATTAAGGATTTGCTGTTAATGCAGTTTCCAGATCTGCTGTGTCCATGCATTCAAGCCATTCCAGCAAAGCATGGTTTAGACGGCATCCACCCCGCCCCGCCGTGTGCCGCCTGCTGGCAGCCGATCACTGACCTATATAGGACGCGTTGCAGTCTTTTTCACAACATGGTTTATCCCACACCGCAGCCTTCCTCGCCTGGATGGTTTATTCTACACCTTCCACCGCGAATGAATGGGAAATGTGAAATGTGCACGCGCTCCTTCGCAGACGATGCATTGACCCATTTCTAGTTTATGCCGTGATTGGCAGGATAGAATATGCCTTTCCCCAACGTGTAATTTTCCTGCAAAAGGGAACAAAAGCTGTGTGAGGATGTGGCGGAGGTATTTTGTGCTTTTCATATAGACATATATTTATATTAATGCCTGTCACCAGCAAAACAGGAAGCCATAACTGCACTTTCATAATGGAGAGTAATGGATCGGCTTTAAATGTAATTTATATGACAGAGAAATGGTCTACCCTAAGTAAATAATTGATTAATCACCCCGAGTTAAGCTAAGGCAGTTATGAAGGCTTCAGAACGCATCAGAACTGAATATTTTATGCAGCTGTTCTTGCTTCTCTGCCATAATTAAAGGAGCTTAACCCCTTGGGCGACTATTCTCTCAGAAACGTGGCACTCGCTTGTGTAATGGTGTAAAGTATTCAGTTGGTTCAGTCCTGAGAATTTGGTGTCATGTACATAGTAGGACATTGTACAGGAGACTGTACAGTGGCACGCACAGACCTATGGGTGCGGCCACAAGGTGTGGCTGGCTGCATCTGGCCAGGCCATGCCCACCCATGTCAACCAATGGCACACAACTTTACTGCAAGCTTGTTCAGTCATTGGTTGTCAAAGGTGGGCGCATCTTGGCTGAATGTGGTCAGACGTACCCATACTCTAGGTTCATACGTTAGGACATCCGGCAGCCTGTTCTGGGGGCCTGTGCCGGCTGGACAGGAACATGCATACAGTGGTATTTGTCCAGCTGAAGCCAAAAACCTGATGGATCCCATTATAGTGGGGATCCGGCAGTGACTGGCAGTATCCGGCTATGCTGTAACAGCCTGACGGATTTCTAACTCTGATTTGAGCATACCCTCAGCCATGTACCGCAATAGCTTGGCCAGACAGGAGATTTATAGAACAAGTTATTTGCCCTTGGAAGCAACAATTTTAATGGAGAATTTCTTTATACACAGCAACCACCATGATTCACATAGAAGCGTTGTATAGAAAATGAGGTCATTTACTTATCAGCATTCGGCACCGCGAGGACCATGGGGAGTTCTTCTCTCCTGTGCCCTCCTATTCTACCCCCTCCCTCCCTGTCATGTACTGATATTAAGTTGTACAATAGCACAGCTTAGTATCTAAAAAAGGCTAAACGTTGTATTGTATCGAACCGGGAATCAAAAAAGTATTAAGTGCACCCCTAGTGAAGATAAATAAAGTTCTATTACTTATCATATGCCATTTATTTAAAGGGGGTTCTGTTCCTACATGTAGGCAGTGTCATTACACTGTAAAGAATGAGATGAGGTTAAAGGGAATCTGTCACCGGATACGTCATTATAAATCCACCTTACATGCAAGATGCACGCTTGTCAGTACAATACATAATGGTCTGGGCCCTATTTTGTTGGTTGGCCTCTTTCTTGAGAATCGTTTCCTTTTATTCTATGCTAATTAGACACTGGGTGCAACAAGGGTGGTGCCATTGCACCTCAGGCTCTGCTCCTTTTCCTGGACCCTCACCGATCAGCGGTTTGAGAAGGCACTCGCTGCCTTCTTCACAGCTTTGCCTAGGCCATGTCATGTCATGTTCATCGGTGACATGGCCTAGGTGCAGCTCAGCCCATTGAAGTGAATAGGTCTGAGTGCAATACCAAGCACAGCCACTATACGATGTACGGCACTGTGCTTGGTAAGCAGAGAGACAAAGCTGATCGGCAGGGGCCCCGGGTGTTGGACATCAGATACTAATGACCTATCCAGAGGATGGACAACTGGGTGGGGATCTAACACCTGGGATTCTTATGGATTCTGAGATCGAAAGGGAAGACTAAAGGGGCTACAGTTCTGCATCAGGGCTGTCTCTGTCTCTCCTTCATTCATCCTTCAGAAGTTATATCTCCATCCATCATAAAGTAGTAGCATAACCTAATGATATATACTTTACCAGATGAGCGAACCCTTCTAAGGCCTAATTCAGGAAGTTAAGAGGCTTAATGCAGGGAGTTTACCACTGGATGGCGCTGTATTGTATGTCATAAATATTCTCCATTAGAAACCGCTGCATACAGTGGTATTTGTCCAGCCGAAGCCAGAAACCCTATGGATCCCATTATAGTGAATGGGGATCCGGCAGTGAGTGGCAGTATCCGACTATGCCAGAACAGCCTACCGGATTTCTAACACTGATTTGAACATACCCTCAGCCATGTACCGTAATAGCTTGGCCAGGCAGGAGATTTATAAAAAATGAGGCATACATAGATACAGTAAGACACAACGTGCGAATCAGTGCCCCCAATGCTGCTCTGTAAAATTCTGGAACACCTTCCCTTAAAACTTTCTTGTGTGTTTTCCTCTGTAATTCCTCCTAGAAGAATATGAATAAATTGACCACTGGACATTACCGTTCCTTTTCAAAGAGACATGTCCCTAGACAATGACGCTGGTAGCGCTGATTGGACAGTGTCAGGGTCTAGAGACCCAGTTACCAATTCATTCATACATTTCTAGGAGGGACAGCATAATGAAAGATGTCTCAGAATTTAATGGAGAATACAAGAATTTACTAAAACAGACAAGTCAGGGCGGTGACAGATCCTCCATAAGGGATGTTCTACTTTCAGAACATTTTAGGTAATGGCATAAACAGCAATTCTACAGAAATGAAAAGCATAGCCTTTATCTGCAGGGGTGATCTGGGTATTAAAAGCGACCTGCAATTTGCAGTGTAGTCATGTCTCCGAGTCTCAGGGCTCGTGCAGAAGGCTCAGATCCCACCAGAGATGAGACCTTGACTTTGTGAACATCATGTGCTTTTCTAGACAGTGAACAGAAAGCATTGTGAGACTAGTTGGTTTATTGTTATCCACATTAGAATGCATGGATCTATCGGACCAATAATGAAGAGATTTATCAATACAATCGCTCTACTTTTATGGCATAATAGCATTGAAAAAATGTTCCTACCCCAAACAGCAATTTCAGGCTCGATGGCCATGGTTACTGGAGACATGTACAGCCAAAGACAGGACATGATCAGATCATTTTCTCTAAATGCATGTTCTTGGGCTCTTAATGTGCTTTTACAAGGGCTGATGATCTGTCAGGTTATCAGGAGTGAGCGTTCGTATGAATACTCGTTCCCAATAATTGCCCTGTGTAAAAAGTACTTGTTCCTGTGCAGCAGATCGTTCTGTCCAATGCCTCTTTTGCACGACCGTGTGGCTTTTCCAGTGTTTTGCAGTCCGTATTTCACGGATCCGTTGTTCCGTTTTTTGTTTCAGTTGTGTTTCTGTTCCGTTTGGCATATACAGTATACAGTAATTATACAGAAAAAATTGGTCTGGGCATAACATTTTCTATAAATGTTTCCACAAAAACAGAACGGATACGGAAGACATACAAATGCATTTCCGTATGTGTTACTTTTTTTGCGAACTCATTGACTTGAATGGAGACACAGAACGTGATTTGCGGGCAATAATAGGACATGTCCTATCTTTCAACAGAACGGAAAAAAGGAAACAGAATGCATACAGAGTACATTCTGTTTATTTGGAGGAACCATTCATTTCAACGGACCGTATATGGAACGCAAAAAACGGACCGTAAACATAATCGCTCGCTTGTCCCCATACAGCGGAGGTGATTGCTTCATGTGAATGCAGCTCTCATCTCCTCTGATGGTCAGGCAGTTATCAGGAATGTCCACTTCTTTCCCTATAATCTGCCAGATCACTGGTCCGTGTAGAAGGACCTTAAGTTTGTATTGATAAAAGGAGGCTCTGCCTCCTTTATTACCCGGCGGTAAGTGTGCTCCATGGTGGGGAACATGATGGATCTCAAAGCTTTTACTAGTTATTCATGTTAGTGAAATATAAATAGAGATTAGTAGTAGTAGGATAGGTTATTAATGTTAGAACTCCCAACACCCCCAAAAGGTTCAGCAAAACTTGTATTTTATTCATCTCGGATCCATCTCTTACTGGTCTTAGGAGTCCAGTGGGTGGTCTCCATCAGTGACTGACAATTTTCTCTCTATACCGGCTTCGCTGTCAATCACTGGTTAGGATAACGCACTCTGCTTCTGAGACCAGAGCAAGGGTTTGTGGTTAGTGGCCACCAATGTATTAGGAGGTGTGTGCTAGGATTAGTAAATCTGCTCCGATAATGTGCACAACATGAATGATGGGTAGAATTCATCATGACCTGAATATCCGTTCTCTCTTTGTGTATATGTTTTTTATTGCAACATTTTGGGGTCTTATGCTGCTCACACCACTTTTTTCTTTTAGTAGGGCGTGACTGTGACGCTTTGCAATCCACAGCGATATTAGGAAATTGCAAATGCGCCATATTTCGCAATCACAGACACCAGAGCCTTCACTAAAAATCTTCTCTTTTCACTAAAGGAGTAATTCACAGAGCAGAGGTGCCATTATCACCTCCGTGTGACAAACCTTTCCTGCCCCATGCCAAATTGAGTAGCCATCAATCTAGTTCTCTTATGACAGAACCTCCTAAACCTGGTCTTTCTGCAGCCATAGTGCCTCCAATACCAGCAGGGTTCTCACACCTTCAGTCTTGCCAGTGCGCTTCAAAGAGAGCAGGACAGATTCTTATCAGACAGCTGTTTGAGACCCAAAAAGAGGTCACCGGGCAGCCATCTCTAATACATAGCTTTCATATTTGCGTCCATATTTCCTCATATTTCCTGGGTTCGGAACCAATTCACTGAACCATCTCTTCAGGGATTATTCCGGCCCCAATAATACACCTTTCAGGAAATCGCCCAGTCAATCAGAGATTCTCTCTCTCTCAACTATCAAAGCTCTCAGGGAATCCAAATGGTAATTCTATCCTGTTTGATATCAGAGGATCTGTAAAATTGGGCTGATTCTCAATATGACCTCTATGTCCTAATTTGACCCACGGGTACGGAGAAACTGGCACAGCGAAGATTCAGCCAGATTTCCTCTGTCCAGGGCAGGAACTGCCCCTCTTCCAATCACCCAAGGCTGAACTTGTGCGGGTCACAACCCCTCCCCACTACAGAGTGGGTAAAACCCTGTGACACATTCAGCCCGAGTCGTTCTTCTACCATCTGACATCGACTAACATCACGACTGCCCGCTGGACACGGGCACACCCCACTATCTTGGATTATTCTACAAAGACTTTGCCTTTTACTGGACTTTACCACGGTAATTTTGAACTTACAGACATTCTATTCCCTTCCACCTCTTACCTATTTCTATCCAAACCAATCTGTTCAACTGGCCGGTATATTTATCTTTCAGCTTTAATGGATATATATTTTTATGTGCAGTTTTAGAATAAAAACTAACGATTTCATCGTTCCGGTTTTGCCCTTGTTACTTGATGACCTGGTCTATGCTAAGAACTCTGTCCTCAGAAGACATACTACCAAATAGTTTTATTTTGATAAATTGTTAATGTACTAGCTAGGTCGCAAATAACCTTTCGTCCCTTTAGGATTAGCTAGCCGGTGTCTCTTCGCCCCGATTCAATACGAAGAGTGGTGGCAGCAAATTAATTTGATTTCGAGCGTGAAATCAGTAATTTTATTTTTACCGATTGTACATACAATCGTGATTGTATCCTGTCTGGGCGCACCAACCAATCTTAAACGTCTTCTGTGCTCACAGTGGATTCGCCTCCAGAAGTCTCTAGTGGAGACCTGTATGGCAACTGTGGCTTAGTACGACGGGATTGGCGGGTGACAGGACAGTGACCTCCAGTGTCCTCACTGATTTATTCTAATCTTCACTGGCATAAATGGTACCTGCCACCTTTTTAGTGCACAGACACCTCGTCATTAATTGGCCACATCTTACTCTAGCGTATTCTTTAAATGAAGACTGGTGGAGCAATCTTGATTTTCCCCAAAGAGTTTCTGTTTGTGGCATTCTGCATGTGTGGCCATTTATTTTTCTGTCATTTTTCTGATAGGTTGAACTAGGTAGGACTTGAATTATGTCATGTACGTGTAAAAAAAAAATGGCACTATACAAAAACACCATAAAAACACTCATGCTACCTTATAAAACAAAATACTGATTAATAAATTATTATTTTTTTTCATGCACTTTTAAAATGCCGTAACATCTGCTGGAAACAATGAGAACTGGTCCTGATTAATTACAAATCTTGGAGGTAATGGCCACTATAAGCCATGGCACTTTAATATACTGCATCATCACATTTCCCCAAGGTGTTGATACAATGGTGCCTGAGATCATTTTACAGAAAAGCTCTTTTTCCATATTCTGCACCAGCATTTCATGTCTAAATACCGTACATTAGTCACTGCCCTGACTTTATGGCTTCTGCAAACTGACTCACTGATAGGCCAGGATATTTGTAGTGCACAGATTGCTCATTTGTTATATTTTATGACCTCACCTGATTGCCGGTAACTGCCTTTTATGAAGCCAAATCTACAGTATACAGAAAGCAGCGCATATTCCTAACACAGATGGTTTACCTAGCAATCATCATATCTCACTAAAGTGTCTGTATAGCAGCTCCTGAATCCATTCCTCCACAAGGCTGCCAGCGGAATATAATAAGAGAACAATTCAGCTTCTTGCTTGGTGAAGCGTTGTGACACACACTGACAGTAACCTGCGTAGGTTCTGGGAACCGAGGAACCAGAACAGATAAATGGCGGCGTCTCATCTTATGTTCTCCCATTCACATACGCTTTCCTCTTCAAGCCGTATCTGTGTTTATTTAAAAGTATATATATCTGTTCCTACCCTATATAGCAATGATGTATTAAAATAAGTCTTATTAAAACACAGTGGCCCCTTCAAAGTTATTGCCTCACTTCAGCAAATGGCATTTATCATATAAAGGGTTTTCCAGGATTTGTTTTCCAGAGGATAGGTCATCGGTACCTGATCAGTGGGAGTCCGACACCCGGGACCCACACCAACCAGCTGTTTTGAGAAGGCAGCGGCGCTCCTGTGAACGCCGCTGCCTTCTCACAGCTCACCAAGTACAGCGTCGTACATTGTATAGCGTCTGTGCTTGGTATTGCATTTGAGTAGAGCTAAGCTGCTCCCAGACCACGAGTTCGATGAACGTGTCTTCACTGAGCAAGGAAAAGCAAAGAGAAGGCCACGGCGCTCAAAGGAACCCGCTGCCTTCTCAAACAGCTGATGGTTGGGGGTCCAGGTGTCGGACCCTCAGCAATCAGATAGTGATGACCACACACATTTTTTCAAAATTGCATTCCAAGAGCTATAACTTTTTTGTTTTTTTCATCAAAGTACCTACAGGACAAGTTATAGTTTTTAATGCACCATTTTGTGTACATAGATAATAATTGATTAACACCAGCTATCTAGCTTAAACCCCCTTTGTTTACGTCAGTAAAACAGCATATTGGTGGTCACTAAGGGGTTAATACAAGGCACTTACTAATGTATTGTGATTGTCCATATTGCCTTGATTCATTTTCATTCCATCACATTATACACTGCTCGTTTCCATGGTTACGGCCACCCTGCAATCCAGAAACGGTGGCCGTGCTTGCGCACTATAGGAAAAAGTGTTGGCCTCTCTGGTAGCTAGGACTGTGGGAGCTCACATAGGCAGGTATGCACAGCAGCTCCCATCCTGGCCACCTCATTTCTGTGCTACAAGTGTAATGACCATAACCCACTATTATGGCACATTTCTGCGACATCTATGAGACGCAGGACTTTTCAAAGTTGTCTCTGTATAAGGCAGAAAAGTGAGATTAGGCCTGGACTAAGGCACATTTATTATCTGCAACACTTGGAAATGATGCAAAAAAGTTGTATCTTATGCCAGGCAGCCCACTGGTGTATTATTGTAAGATTTTTCACACTAGTTTCACACCAACACTTAACATCTCTAGTACATCTATAGTTAAACGGGTTGTCTCACTACAGCAAATAGCATTTTTTATGTAGAGGATGTTAATACAAGGCACTTACTAATGTATTGTGATTGTCCATATTGCCTCCTTTGCTGGCTGGATTCATTTTTCCATTATATTATACACTGCTCATTTCCATGGTTACTATAGAAAAAAAGCACTAGCCTATGTCTGGTCCCACGGTCTTGGCCACCAAATAGGCCAGAGCTTTTTCCTATAGTGTGCAAGCACGGCCACCGCTGATGGATTGCAGGGTGATCGTAACCATGGAAACAAGACGTGTATAATGTGATGGAAAAACGAATCCAGCCCGCAAAGGAGGCAATGTGGAGAATCACAATACATTAGTCTCTTGTATTAACTTTCTCTACATAATAAATGCTATTTGCTGAGGTGAGACAATCCCTTTAATGGGGCCGGCAGGACTTCAGGCAGCTTCTGATAATGCCAGATCCTGCAGGGAACATCGTGCCGGAGATGACTGCTAGTGTGAAACTAGCCTAAGACATACAACACAATTCATCAAATACATGAAAACTGTGCACCATTTCATAAATTTGGTGCAACCACACAATGAAAACCAGACTTTTGAAATGAAAATCATATATGTTCCCCTTAGACTTAAACATTCGTCTTCAAATTTGCCAAATTTATCACGGTTGCTGGTGCTGGATGATAAATCTGGCAAATTGATAGTCTGTCAAGTTTAAACCACCCATTTGTTGGATAAGCTTCTGTCAAAAATTTGTCCCAATACGCCATAAATCTGTCCAAAAACTTTAGACCAACTCTAAGTTGGTCTAACCAGAAGCACTTTTTTTTCTTGTGGATTCAGCTTCATAAATTATCTAAAAAGACAGACAGAAGCTGGCCACATCCACATTCCTTTTTTTATACCAGAAAACGTTGAGGATTTCGGTAAAAGTATATTTTTTTGGCATATCTGAAAAACATGTAGTGCACAACATAGTAAATGTGGGCCACTGTACGAAAATATAAAATGGAGCCACTCTAACCTAATGACCATAGGAGAAGCTCATCGTGGCACAGGTACTGAAGAGAGCGGACACTAGGCAGGTAATCGGTACATGTTCTTGACTAATACAGGTCTTACTCCATGTCCAATGCTTTTGAATATAACTGTTTGCCTGTACATTACCTAACAGGGATATATAAACTTCTAGGGGTTGGCCTATCTTGCTAGGGTATGCCAACAGGATCAGATAGGTGCAGGTACCACCTCAGGGAAATGCTCCATTCTCTAGAATGGGGCCCCAAACTGAAGGAGTGTATGCTACTCATGCACGGTGCGCTCTCTGTTCACTGCTATGGGAATTTTAAAAATAGCTGATCAGTTGTGCCTGGCTATTTTCAGAAGACCCTTAGAAATTAATGGAGAACACATGCACATCCACTTCTCCCGTCACCGCTGTGGGACTATGTGTTACACTCTGCTTCACTTTGGGGGGGACTCATTCTGGAGATTGGAGCTGGTCCCAGAATGTCCACCCTTTATCATTATATCATTGTCCAAAATTCTGTGCCAACCTGTTTTATAATATATTCTTGGAGCTCTGTTTTTCTGATACAGGGCTTCAAATACTCTGCTGGTTGCCTTCAGTCACCAATAGGGGGAGCATAGGAGCTTACCTCCGCTGTGTTATTAGTGAGCTATACAGGAGATTTGGAGACCTATACGAGAAAAACAAGCTATGGCTATAAAAGTATAAAAAAAAATGAAAAGCCAGATAGATCGACAAATAAGACCCTGTAGAAGAAGGGCACCTTGCATCGATAAGCTTACATTCTGATGTGAATAGAACATGAGATTCATTTGGAAGGGAAGATGTTGGAGGAGAATTGCGCTATTATTAGATGAAAGTGAGATGAAAACTTAAACTTAAGCTTGGTTGAGGTTGAGCAGGTAGATTTTCAGGAATAATTTAAATAACTTCAGGGGTTAGGCTCTATTAGTACAAGACAGAGAGTTCTACAGTACAAGGACAAGTCGGGTCATACATAAGGAGGAGATTATGAAAAAGGAGAACAAAAAGTAAGTGAGAGAAGGAACGGAGAGGTCGTTTAGGGAGGTATTGTGAATGATGTCTGAGGACATAAAAAGTAATACATGACTAGAACACATCATTGTACTGAGACCAGGAAGCATCACCTTCACAATTACTATTTTATACTATTTTTTTTACTTTGCCGTTATTTTTCTGTTGAGTATAACTCACCTACAGATATTGAGGTGAATTTATCAAAAGGAAAATATTTGGTCAGTTTTGCTTGAGTCTGCATTGGCATACTTTATCAATAGCTCATGTTCTTTGATAAATTTGCCTCATCCCTAAAACTAACACTTTTGTCTAGAAAAGCTACTCCAGTTTTGCTAATCCACTTTCCTACTGGAGTGAGATTGCGATTTTATTATTATTTTTTTAAATCTCCATGATTAATCTGGAGTGGAACTCATTAACATGGCTAGCCACACCCATATTTCAAAGCTGGAGTGAGTAGGGTAACAATGCAAAAAGTTGCCCCCTTTTGAGACTTTTTGAAGCCAGAATTCTGGAGCGAAGGCATGATAAAGCAGGGCCATTGAGTTCAAGATCTTGCCTCATACACATACATCTTAGCTTTTATTAATAGTTGGTGAAATATCAAGGATGTCCTAAAGCTCTTCTCTTGCAGTTCCCCTTACCAGGTCACTACACAATTAAGAGGTCTACTCTCCTGATCTCCACAGGCTTTTCATGCTGCCATATGCAATAAGAGGATCTCACACCAATCGCTTAATTGTTGGCGAGGGGTGCACAGTGGCAAGATAATGTCTGATTAGGTTCCTAAGGACCATGACAGATGCTATCTTTTCATTTGAGAGTTTTAAATTGTGTATATCTTTTGAACATCAGCTTTTCATAGTAATCAGTGGAGAGCTGATGGGTGGTGATGCATGAGCCCAAAAGTAAGAGAGAATCTAAGAGATGCAAAGACTAGGTCTTAGCAGAAGCCGTAAAGGTTGCTGAGCCAAGAACATTTCAACATAAGAAATTCTCATGTGTCATCAGTTAATAGCTTTCGGACTTAACAGCAGGTCATTACATTTTGGCAGTGTGGGTTAACCACATGAGCCAGTTGACGAGCCACTTCAGAACAATGCGGGATAAATCTCAGGAACCAGCTGGAGAACGATCTCTCATTATGTTCTCCTATGATGTGAACGCTCTAGTTTTTGCCATGTATTCAAAGGATCAACCAACTCTGTATTGGCTTGTTGGACCATTTGGATCTGGTACTCCTGTTTCATGCAAGGAACATCCCTTCATTTGGGGCCTTTTCCTTCTTGCGGATGTTTCAAGCCACATAGTATAATGTTCTATGATATGCCACAAGTAGGGTTTGTTTATGCAGCTTTTCCATTTAGCTTTATTAAAATCATGTAGCGTATAAACATATGTTTTATATTCTTACTTCAGGCTGTAAATCCAGCAATACTTAAAATCGCCTGTCAGCAGTTTTTGTCTTTTTTGTCCAGCCGCCTCTCTGCATGTTTGCCATGCTGCGGCCACATCTCCTGCCTGTCCCAATTATAGTGAGTAGGGCTGGGCCGGACTTCCGGTAGGAGACGTGTGCAAGCATTAGTACAGATCCAGCAGACTGTTCCCCTTCCGGAACACCCTGCATGTCAAGCCTAACACTAATGTAAAAGAAGCCTTAGGCCTCATGCACACGACCGTTGTGTGCATCCACGGCCGTTGTTCCGTTTTCTGTTTTTTTTCCACGGACCCTTTGACTTTCAATGGGTCCGTGGAAAAATCGAAAAAAAATGCTCCGTTTGGCATCCGCGTCTGTGATCCGTGTTTCCAGTCCGTGAAAAAAATATGACCTGTCCTATTTTTTTTCACGGACAACGGTTCATGGACCCATTCAAGTCAATGGTGTGACGAACTGCGACCGCCGCGGCCACAATACGTCACAAAACCATCACAGTGCCCCTAGTGGTCAATCCGCAAACAGACCTCTCAGCCCCTTTCAGCACACCGACAGTCTAACTTGAGTCCGTACAGTCTATAGGCTGAAAGCGCAGGGATTGGACCGCCGATTGACCGCCAGTAAGTGTGTGAGCGACCAGACTGGAACCACACACAGGGTAGTTTAACTGCCACCACCGTGCAATTTATGGGAGCAAGGAACCCATTATCTGGATAACAGAACCGAGTAGCTTTCTCTTCGGAGAGGCTAGGGTAAGTTTTTGCAGTGTTTGAAAACAGGCATATGGCTAGAGAAATGACTTGGAGGTCATTTATTATATTTATATATATATATATATATATATATATATATATATAATTACAAATTATCAAGATGTACAGTAATTATTAAAACAATAATCAAGGAAAGTATAGTCCAATAAACAAAAAGGGAGAAAAGAAAGAAAAAAATTATTTTCCGCAGAAGAGATGTCTGTTGGTGAAATTGTCCGTTGCAGGGATAAAGTCCAAGAAACCTTTGTCCAGTGTCATAATCCGAATATGCCTACAGCCCACAGGTTCTCTGGCTGAGGCCCTCTTCAGGTGTTGTTAAAAGTGGAGAACTCCTTTAGAAGATTCTAGGTCTTTGTTATAAAGAGTCCGCCTGCTGGGCAGGCTGTATTCCTGAGGTGAATGTCAGTTCTGAAATATGGCATGTGCCATATTGCGGGATGTCTCCGCTGTACACAAGTAACAAGCACATATTCACATTCCCCACAAAATATGGAGTCCAGGGATACCAAATATGACTATTATAACTGGTTCTATGATGGGGTAACACCATAACTTTACCTGGGCACCTCTTAGAGTTATGTTTGTCCTATGTAAACGTCCAGTGAATTCTGAGTGACACGATGATGTAATTTTTACGTCCGTAAGATGCATGGTCTCTCTTAAAAAGGTAAAAATCGTATCTCAGATTCATGTGTCAATCTGGGAACCTTGGTGTCGGCCTGTCTGAATCAAGTTATCTTACAAACCCCTTATGGCAGCAACACCAAATGGCTCCCTCCAGGTGCAGTCTTCACACCTAGCTTAAGGGTTAAGAAAGTTTGTAAAAATCAGTTTTGAATACCTTGATGGGTGTATTTAAAAATAAAATAAAAAAAATGGGGCCATTTCTGGGTGGTTTCTATTATGTAAGCCCCAGAAAGTGACTTCAGACCTGAACTAGTCCTTAAAAAGTGGGTTTTGGAAATTTTCTGAAAAATTTCAAGATATGCTTCTAAACTTCTAAGCCTTCTAACGTCCCCAATGTCATTAACAAAATGATCCAACCATGAAGTAGACATATAAGAAATGTAAAATAATAACTATTTTAGGAGGTATCACTATCTGTTTTTAAAGCAGAGAAATGAAAATTTTGAAAATAGTGATTTTTTTCTCGCAATTTTTGTTCTTTTTTTATAAATAGAGATGAAATAGTTTGACTCAGATTTACCACTGTCATGAAGTACAATATGTGACAAGAAAACAATCTCAGAATGGCTTGGATAAGTAAAAGCGTTTTAAAATTATCACTGCATAAAATGTCCTGGTCCTTAAGGGGTTAAAGAGCAGCTCATATTTTTATTGACCTTATAATCGTTTTATTGGTTATGCCAATGGAGGCTTCTGTGTACAACATTAATAGCGGATATTAACCTAAGCAGTTGTACCAGTACATTTGAAGAAGATGAGTGAGAATGCTTCATTGATAGCCCCCCCTCCACCCTTGTGACATATAATCATGATGATAAGCCTTTTAGATGGCCTCACTGATGGATTGCAGTGTAAGAGAGAAACTAGACCTTCTCCAAGGTTCGATCTCCAGGTGATGGTTGGAAGGCATTTGGAAGCTTATAACACTCCAGATTTTTGGCACCATCAAAAACCTCATTGATTTATGTGTTGTTGTCTTCAGTGTGCTTGGGATTTGTGCATTAAGGCAGAACGATTGCTATTTGTTAAGCTAGTTACTGCCTCATGAGACGGGGGTGCTGCCATTATGAAGAAGCCTCAGACATCATATTTATTATATTAATGTGTAATCCATTTATGACAGCACATGCCATCCGTAGGCAGTCATAAGCACCACCGCTATTGTTCACATAATATAATCTGTATCACATGGTAGAGCACAAAGTGTAGATAGCTTAATAAACCAGAAATCTATAGTGTGATGATGGTCTGCAGGCAACTGCTTGGAACTCAACACGTGTGTTATTACTGGAGCGGTCCCAACACTAAGTGGATTATTCTATAATTAGATTATATTAGCAGATTGTTATTGAATGTGGCTTCCTTGAAGGATTTTAGAGTAGACAGATCTTACAGATCCTAATGGGAACATGTTGAGCAGTCAGACAGTAACACTCTTCTATCGATGGTCATGGATTTGGCCATTGTGGGTGCCTCAAGACTTGTAGAGCAGTGTTCTAAACTCCAATCCTCAGGGCCCACCTACCAGTCATGATTTAAGAATATCCCACAGAATGAACACCTGTGGTAAGTCCTGATGCACTGACACTAATTATATCACCCGCTCAATACTAAGTAAATCCTTAAAACATGACTGGCAGGTGGGCCCTGAGGACCGGAGTTGAAGTGACATTATGAACCATTGCTGGTCCCTGAAATGGCGGGAAGGGTTTCTACCTGTAGACTTCTATCTATCAAACAATGGATGAGATAGGACAGTGGTCTGCTAACAAGTGACTGTGGGTGGGATGGTGTCAGGAGTAAGCACCCGAGGGAATATTCCCATTTAGTTTGAGCTGGATTTCAGCATGTTATCTCATAGGAGTCATCGATTGAAAGGTCATCGAATGATCTTCTACATTGAATTTCCATAGTGAATACAGACGTGTATTTTCATTGTATGTAACCTTACAGGCTGTGGGCAGCCTTAGGGGTGTTTTTGTTTACTTAATTGCATGTTGCAGCTTTTATGTATCACACTGCATAACAGTCTGCAGAATGCCATTCACATCTCCAGTTCCTTTCTCTCGTCGCCTGGCTGATCTTCTAAGCTTATTTATCATAAAATAAAATTTGAACTTTGATTTAGTCATGAATTAGCTTAGACGATAGTTTAAAGGATAACTGTCACATTTAGTCCCTAATTTCAATTTTCATATATGTAGTTACTAATAACATGATATTCCAGAATCAGTTACTATTAGACTGACTTACCCCATATTTAATAAAATTCAGCCTTAGCAACCAGTCTGCATAAAACTGCAATTTCACTATTCAGTTAAGATGGCCGCCACTGCCCTCACCCTGAGGCTAATCCCGCCTGCCCTCACTAGCCAGTAACAATAGCCCCCCAAAAGGGTCAATAACCAGAGCCCTCCCCCCCTAAAGGTTTAATCTCCTGCAGCACAAAGGGGTCCTCTTACCACATGTTGCTTTCATTTATACACTGAGCTGATGGCAGATCTCCCTTCCCTGTTGTGCGCTGCTCCAACTCTGCATTCTCCAGCTCTGCTGAGTGAGGGAGCGTCTGCCAAGAGAAGGGACAGGGAGAAGTGCACACAGCCTGGCTTTAATCATTTCCTTACAGTCCCTGGCTGTCAGTAATGTGACCCTGCACGCAGCCTGCTTCTGCGTCCTCCGTCTATCAACACATAGACGGACCATGCCTAGCAACCTTATTTTAAGCACAGGTAAAAGTAGGCAGTACAGGGAACAAAACTGTAGAATTAAGGGGTAATTGAATATACAGTGAAAAGTTGTAATAGGGCCACCAATGAGATATTAATCACCACAATCCAATACTCCCCAAAAAATAATATGACAGTTATACTTTAAGAGAAGACAGAGAGACTGGAGAGGGAGCTATCAGATGAGCCCACAGCGGTGTCACTAGCCTTTAACATTTTCTAAGGGACTGACTTGTCCTAATGTAATCATGCTTGGGGAGATACAGAATTGCTCAATATTAGCAATCCTAAGGATAGAGTCACATGTGGGTTTGTGTGCTGTAGCAGCAAAGTGGATCTGATTTTAAGAAATCTCATCAACACACAAAAAAATAATCTGCAGCATGAATTGCCCAACAGTGCAGAATTTCATAGCATGGTAATTTGTTCCTTTGCAATGCATAGGATGACATCTGGGCCAAATCTTTAGCAAAATCCTCAACATATCTGCATGGAATCTGCTGTGAAAAATCTGCCCTGTGGGGTCGGTTAGGCATTTCACCATGTATGCTGCAAGAAGAAGGATAAGCCCTCCCTTCAATTCACGGGAGTGTTTTCTGTTGGTTCCTTTGTGATATGTTGGGACCCATAAAAATGGGTGCACCTGAAAGACAAAAATAAATGTATTTGGACTTTCAGATTTTCATGTCTTTTTCTTTTCTTTTTTTGCCCCTCAGATGCCTTCATATGTCATTTTCCACTGTGAATTTAAATGGTTGCATTTCACTTCTCAATTATCCCTCCTGTGTCCACTCTTTGGTTTCCAGGAGATTGCTGCAGTGTTTCTATGAGAACAGAATGGCAATAAGGTGTAAAGAGCCCTAAATAAACATCTGCGTCATCCATAGCTTTTTACAGTCTGCTCTTCCTGCAGATCAACCTCTTCCCCTCCTTTTCTGAAACATCAATATTCATTTTTCTGAAATTATTGAATTCTTTTGTTTGCCCGTGTTTTACACTGCTTTAAACACAAGTTCAAATCAGTTCCTTTTATTGAACAAGCTCAAACACTTGTAAGCTAATATCTGGAGAGTTAGAATTGTAAGCACATATTTTAGGCTAAAACATTGACTTTCCATAGGAAATATGATATTGGCTAGTGCTTTTGACCATCAAGCTACTTTCCAATCTTCTTTTTAGAATTCTAACAATAATAATCTTCTTGAAGAGAATATCTGTTTAATTCTGTCTGCAATCAGCCACCACTAGAGGGAGCTTGCTGCATACTGCTCGTGTGGAGATCAATAATGAATCAGTTTGCAATGAGCTCCCCTAGTGGTGGCTGTACTGTATTAAAAATTACCGAAGTTACCGAGCATGACAATAAACTACTATACATTCAAAAAGACCCTTTACGGCCCAGAATATCCTCTTAATATTTTCATTTTCAATAGCCATGCACTATCATAATTCTGTTTCTGGCCTATTAACATTGAACAATAAAAGTAAATTTTTCTATCTTTAAAATTAATTTATTTGTGTGTGTTCTCCACACTCTCCATTATTTCACTGTTTATAGATATATAAATACATACATTGTAAGTCATCACTAGAAATAGGGGTGACATCCCTTTTTCCATCATAAATTAAGATGCTATGTGTCGTATGAAGATACAAATAGCTACAAACTGAAATAGTGGAGATGATATGAATATGAATATTATATTACTATATAGTAACAATCTCTAATATTATAACACTCAGTAGATATAATAATATAAAATATAACTAAGTTCAGTCTGAGGTTTTTTTAATATCACAAAGAGCACTTTTTGTTCTATATAAAATAATTTTAAAGATTGAACAATAAAAGTTAATTTTTCTATGTTAATAGGCCAGAAACAGAATTATGATAACTCATGGCTATTGAAAATGAAAATATTAAGACAGTAAACTCTATACTTACTGTCAGGTACCCGTCTATATATCGCTCTCTCTATCTGTCTATCTACGTCTCAATAACCTCAATGCCTTTACATTGTTTTACAAACACCCTTTTTCCCTTTATTTTTATAAAACTCTTTTATTTGTTAATGATAAATGATATCTGGTGGTATTTTGTAAAATGAAATAATAGGGTATTTGCACTGATTGTCAAACCTTCACCCAAGAGAATAGTTTAACTCATGGCAGGACTCCCACACATTCCTTTCTAGAAATAGTTGAACAAAAACTTAGTGAAAAACATAATTAAGAGGCCCGGTTTGTGGCTCATTTAGTAATCAAGCAAATTATTTTCCATAATGGTTCATGCCATTGACTTAAATGGTAAGCACGCCCCTGGAATCCATGTATTAGTACAGGATAATACTGCAGAATTTCTTTTGTTCATTTTTTTTTATAAATGCATTCATCTGTGATCAAGATATGTACAAGCTTTCTAACCAAAAAGAATGTATACATAAAATTAATTAACAACCCTGTAAAAATACAGCCTTGAATGAGGCCAAGGTTTTCTTTTCATGGTTCATTGAATTGAGATTCTTCATAACAACTTTAGCAGCGAGTGAATTTAATATTTTATTCTCCTCGTCCCCTGTGTTTCTGTTCTCCTTTCCTTTATTTCCTTACATTTCAACCACCGCTTCCACTGCTTTTCACCATTCCTAATGATTATTAATTGTGCCTCACCTGTTATTCTTGCCGCCCTGGTGGTTACGCCGGTGCCAGTATGGTTGCTGCATGGCTGCCAAATTCAGTTTTTCTTGGCAATTTTACTACTTCTACCTGTGGGGGAGTGACAGCCGAAAGGATTGCCCATACTGGCTGCCACTTTGAAGCTCAGACCTGGAGATTGCTTGCACTGTACATAAGAAATGTAGATAGCAAAGGTCCACATACTCTAGATCCCGTAGAGGTAGAATGGGTCTTTATTTTCTACTTAGTATTTTCATGTAATGTAAATTTCATAACTGCACCTGTCAAAAACAGGACAGAGATAAGCCAGTAGTTGTGTTACAGGGCTGATAGGTAAGCTTATCATTCCAATGTATAGCGTTCATTTTAGGACATGGTCAGATATCATTGTTAAGTATCCGAATAATGCCAGTGTGACACCTGACATCTGACCCTGAATCCTTCAGTTTGCTGTCTGAAGTGTTAGCTCAGTGGTTTAGACATTTGCCTCGCATGCAGTGTTCTTGGGTTCAAAACCCCTATCAGTCTTTAAAGAAAATTTTAAGTTTATTGAGCCCTAGAAAAGAGAATTTTGAGGATTACTGTGTATTTGTCTTTTGAATGACATATCTAGAGAAAATCACTACCTGACAATAGGTAGACCTGTACCTTACTGGTGGACAAGAAAAAAAAAGCTTGGATTTTATTTTATTTTTACATAAAACCTATGACAAAGAATACTATAAGTAGTCATTTTTTAATTTTATTAAAGAGTACATGGGCACCACTATAGTAAGGGGGCACTAACTTACTGTATCTTCATCTAATTACAGGTGACTGAAGGCTATTTTGTTTTCTGTTGTCTTGAAAGAGTCACTGTACAATACAATGATGTATTCTTATTTCTTAGGAAGGGGTCTAATTATCAGATCTGTAAATCACTTTATTGAAATTATTTTTTCGGCATCCACCCAAACATAAGCTGTAAAGATATGACCACTAGGGGTCTCACTAGTCCACTGTGGTTAGGCATGGTCCAGCAGGAGGAAGTGTGGGCATGTTCTGGAATAGCTGATGAGGAGACCTGACAGATTCACTGCCTCTTCACAGATCTGCAAACCAACTTATCTTACTGTAAGTCTGCTCTCCCTGCGCTTATCTTACATGGCTTATACATTGATTCACCTCTCTCAAGTGTGTATGCAGTTCCATATTAGCAAGAATCACTATTTTTCTGGTAGTTTTGAAAACTGTCTAGTTCTGTTTTTACTGTATAGCTCCCTCTAATTTGTTGTGCATTTGCAATAATAGACATTTTAGGCATCATATAAGCCACTTTTTTTTTACCAGTTAGGAGATATGGCATGCCTACCTACTGTCCCTCTTTTTGACTAAAGTCCCTCTATCACTTTTTGCAACGTGAAAAAGTTGTCCGAGTTCATCTGTGAGCCCCTGTATTCACTCATATAGCTTGTATAAATGGAGCTTCAGAGCTCCCCCTTGCCCCGCACTGCATAGCGCAGGACAAGGGCTTTTTCTTTAATACCGGTGACGTACTGGCAGTGAGCTCAGTGATGTCACTGTCACAAATGGGCGATCTCCAGCTCTGCCCTAGGCTGTTTTAGAGCCTGGGGCAGTACCATAGACTGCCCATTTGTGCCAGTGACATCACCGGGCTCACTGCTAGGCGGAAGTCTCTACCTAGCATACTCATGTGAAGCCCTTTAAGACCCGTGTATAAAATGGCAGTAAATATCCCTTATGGTTTTTTGATTTTTGTTGCACTTGTGAAGCAGTATTGATGTGATGTGTAGCATCACCCTAAGGGTAAATGCACACTATCAGGTTTGCGTGAGGATTTTCTGTGCCAATTTGAATGCGGAAAATCTGCACCGTAGGTCATGTACATTGTATTCTATGAGAATTTGAAATTCTCATGCACAAGATGAGTTTTTCCGTGTGGATTTTGACCTGCGGTGCGGTTTTCAAAATCGGCATCATGTCAATTTATTTTATTTTTCTAACCAGATTTTCTCCATTCACTTCAGTGGGGAGAGTAAAATCTGCATCAAATCCACACCAATTGATGCGTATTGACCGCATGGATTTCCCTACGAACATCTGCGGATTTCAGTGCGGCTTGTCATATATCCTGAATGTGTGCATTTACCCTTAAGCTGGGTTTATATATAGTATTTAAAGAGCTTTTGGAGTTCTTTTTTTTTTACTGATTTTTTTTACTGATGATCTATTCTCTGGATAGATCATCTGTTTGAGAAGGCAGCGGTGCTCCAGGAGCGCCACAGCCTCCTCTCTGTTTCCTGCAGGCCCATTTACATCACAATTAGTATTGCTGGGCGCAGCTAAGCTCCGTTCCAGTGAACTTGGCATAGCCGCACCCAGGCCAGTGATACTAGTTATGGGCCTGCGGTAAACAGTGAGAAGGCCACGGCTCTCCTGGAGCATTTCCTTGCTTCGATACTCCCCTTTGTCATGCTGCATTGCTGCGCTAGCCTGTGTGTGTTTGAGCTGGTGATGCACTGAGTTTCAAGGTCTTCTTCAAGGTCATTAAAAAGTACGGAGAATATGATTTCAACAGAAGATGCCTTAAGATAGCTACTGGCACAATGCGCCTTTGACCGACAACTATGCCTCCCCACTCTCCTATATACGTGCTTGGCCAACCTCCGTGGACATTAGGTAGTGGGCCACTCCTGACAAAATTGTCACGTTCAGATGACTTGAATCTAGATATTTGGTGGTGGAAACCTAGCTCTGCGTTTATCAGAGATACTGGAGACTCCCGCCCTGTCTACTATCAGGAGAAAAAAAATGGTGTTGTATTCTTCTATAGGTTCTGTGCCATTGTTATATGTAGAAGATGAGCATAAAGGTTGATGGAGGAATTGGCCATTTCTTATTGTCGGATGACAATTTTTTTTTCTAAAGCCCCAATTATATTTCCTTGAATCAAGAGAATTTAGACTGTTGGACCCCCTGGGGGACCAGGACTGATGTGGGGGATGGTAATCTCCGCACAGCGCTGCAGAATATGTTGGCACCATATAATGGTAGTCAGCCAGGTCCATAAATATTGGGACATCAACACAATTCTAACATTTTTGGCTCTATACACCACCACAATGGATTTGAAATGTGCCTCCTAGGGGTGAGCGATATGGTCTAAAAGCTATATTGCGATATAATTTGAAGTATGTGCGATATATATTGCAATATATTATTTTCTTCTGTATGTATACAAAAAATACAAATTAATAAACTTTTTAATATGTGTATTGTGTAACAATCTTTTTCCAAACAATGTAAAGATGAAGTGTTAGTAAAACACAAATGTGGCATGTGGCACTTGCCATCTGCCTGCCATATGTCCCACAGCCCAAAAGAGCCAGTGCCATCTGCCCCCATGTGGCATTTGCCATCTGCCTGCCATATGCCCACAGCCCAGAAGAGCCAGTGCCATCTGCCCCCATGTGGCATTTGCCATCTGCCTGCCATATGTCCCCCTCCTAGAAGAGCCGGGGCCATCAGCCCCCATGTGGCATTTGCCATCTGCCTGCCATATGTCCCCCAGCCCAGAAGAGCCAGTGCCATCAGCCCTCATGTGGCATTTGCCATCTGCCTGTGCCTACCATATGTCCCGCAGCCCAGAAGAGCCAGTGCCATCTGCCCCCATGTGGCATTTGCCATCTGCCTGCCATATGTCCCCCTCCTAGAAGAGCCGGGGCCATCAGCCCCCATGTGGCATTTGCCATTGCCTGCCATATGTCCCCCAGCCCAGAAGAGCCAGTGCCATCAGCCCTCATGTGGCATTTGCCATCTGCCTGTGCCTACCATATGTCCCCCAGCCCAGAAGAGCCAATGCCATCAGTCCCCATGTGGCATTTGCCCCCCCCCCCCCCCCCAGAATCGCTATACTTACCTATTCTGCAGGCCAGGGTGCTCCGCGAGTCGGCAGTCCTCACTCCGCAGGTGTTGCGTCTTCTTCCCAGCATGCATTGCAGGACCTGACGTAACACACAGCGTCAGCCAGCGGGCTGACGCTGTGTGCACGCCAGGACCTGGCAACTACAGTACAGCGGAGTCGGGAGCCGGAGCCACGGCAGTGAGCAGAGAAGGTTCGGGTTTGTCTATTCACTACCGCTCCTGGTCATATCGCGGTCCGGCGATATATGCAATATGGACAAAATCTGTATCATTGCACAGATTCATATCGTCCATATCGCATATATCGCCCACCCCTAGTGCCTCCCACTTGTTAAGTGACCAAAAGTAATGGGACAGAATAATAATCATAAATCAAAGAATGTTCCAAACAGTTGTTTTGGCCACGGCTAATGTTTTTGCCATCTCTCTGATGGGTTTGTTTAGTTTTTTCAGCCTAATGATGGCTTCTTCACTGATAGTGACAGCTCTTTGGATCTCGTCTTGAGAGTTGACAGCAACAGATTCCAAATGCAAATAGCACACTGGAAATGGACTCTGGACCTTTTTTCTGCTCATTGTAATTGGGATAATGAGGGACTAACACACACCTGTTGTAATTCCTACTCCGGTCACCTGATTTGGATGTAAATGCCCTCAAATTAAAGCTGACAGTCTGCAGTTAAAGCACATCTTGTTTGTTTTATTTCAAATCCATTGTTGTGGTCTATAGAGCCAAAAATCTTAGAATTGTGTCCATGTCCCAATATTTATGGACCTGACTGTAAATACAACTTGTTCACTCAGTTTTCCTACAAGTTGCAATTATTTTACCATTGGACACCTACTTTAATTTGAAAAATAAACGGGGGAGATGTATCAAGACTTTTGTAAAAGAAAACTGGCTTAGTTGCTCCTAGCAGTCAATCAGATCAGATTCCATCTTTCTTTTTTCAGAGCTCTGGAAAATAAAAGGTGGAGTCTGATTGGTTGCTATGGGCAACTGAGCTGGTTTTCCTTTACACCAGTTTTGATAAATCTCTGACGATGTGTGTTGCATTCAGACATTACGTAGTAAATTCCTTTCTTCACGATCTGTGTCACCATGTATTATGTCCATCAGGAGCGTGTTCTACCCAGTATTTGTAGCCATACACAAGAGGCAAGGAAACTACAGATATCATCGCAGTTCTGTCAGACAGGTTTGTATTGGAGCTATTATTTTGAAGAAAGACAAACCCTGACTGCCCAAAGACATTCACAAAAACCACATCTATCTTCTGTGGTAGTGATACCAATATGTGGCAACAACCCTTCAGTTGAATGGCCTTGAAGCACGGATATTGAGATCCAGTTCTTCGAGGTTCTTGGAACTGCCTATAGTTTATACACCAACGTGACTGAAGGTATCTTTACACAAACCGATTATCGCGTGAATTATGATTAAATCAAGCAAACTGCACAATTATTGAGCAGTGGAAAAGCAATGAGCGATAGAGCGACAACTGACAATTGGTAGATTTCTCATTGGTTTGATCTTTTGTGTGGGCACAAAAATCATGGTTGGACGTTAATGATTTCATACGTGTAAACAGGAATCGTTCACGGCACGCACGATTACACAAGGTTACACCGTGGGCGTGTTTAAGCACGTCACTCAAGTTATCGCTTTGTGTAACTGCAATCGCCTGCTTTACAAACAATGGAATATGCCATCGAAATTAGGATTTTGTGAATGATAATCAGCGCATCTAAAGGGTCATTGTTGAAAGGTTTTCTACACCAAGAACCGACATATTCGTTGCTCATTCGTACCGATCATCTACTCGTGTAAAGGTACCATCAGATAAACTCTCTTTCAGCATTGACGTATGTCTTCATATGTAATCTAAGCCCTCACATTTCCATCAATTAGCTATATACCCAATCTGATGAATTATACACTGCCCGTTCATTACTGCATGTGTTTACTACTCAGTTCTCTCCTCCACAAGAATGTAATATGGAGACTGGCACCGAGGACTGCCTATGAGCTAGAGCCATGTAACTGGATGGGCTGTTACTAGGTCACACCTGACATTTCATGGAAAGCTGCAAACAGACAAGAATTAGCAAATGATTTTCTTTCCGGGAGCTCAAGCCAAATGGCTGAAAGCTACTGTCGATGGCCAAACATTCAAATACCGAGAGTGCCTGACCCATTTATATACGACGAGATAATCAATCGTGGGAAAGGCTAAAGCTGAACATTGACTCAAATTTATATGATCATTAAAATAGATTTAGAGCAGTGAAAAACCCCAGTAATTGGTGATAGTGCAGAAATAGCATCTACTGCATGCAGATCTCTTTATTTCAGACAAACCAGTTTTTTAAGAATTGATGTTAGTACAGCCACTTCTGTCGTCTGCCACTCACAGTAGAGTAGCTGTATTACTGCAGATTTCTGCTAGCCTGTCAGACAACACAAAATCTCAGTGGTTCAATGCTGCCCTCTGGTGGCCACAGGTGGAAAGACAGCCACAGATAGAAATGGTGATAGCTGCACAATGCGAAAGATTGAAGAGCACAATTAGTATTTGAGCAGCAAATTGTAGGAGAAAAAGGGATACATAGAAGGGAAATGTATACGTCATACATATTCTACAGTTTTATTAGTGTAATATGTTAACTGATCTTGAAAAATAGAGCATATCACATTTATATAAGGGTGGCTTATTGAATGATATCTTCCGGACAGATTTATGTAATTGTTGGTGTTGTCAGATATGTGAAATTAAGTACAGATCCTAACGACATGGACTTCAATGTATTTTTATCCTTGTTATTGGCTGCGAACAAGAAACCGTAAAATGGCATTGAGCTACAGAACGAAAAGAGAGAGAGAAAGCAGGTTTAGTCTCTCTAGACTTAATATATATTAATAAAAGTTAAAGGGGTATTCCCATCTCAGACATTGATGGACATGGTGATAGGAGCAGGTCCCAGAGGTGGGATTGCATGTCCTACTGATAGATCATGGAAATGTCCTCTTTAATGGAAGGTTTTAATATTCTCAACACTATAAAATCACATTGTACTCTATTCTACAAGACATGGATTGCCTGACGCATAAGGGTAAGATAATATCACATTTTAAAATGTGGCATATGGGTGGGCCTGTGTAATGTGGAATGATAAAGCATTAGGGAGGGGGTGCAGCTGACATGAGGCTGGGTCTAAGACTTGAATGTTGCTATTGGGGATCTGTGGTCTCTGGAGTAGAGAAATGCTGCAGTTGTAGACCCTCCTAGTGTCCGGAAGACCAAAGGCATGCCAGGCTAGGAGATTTTTGTTGAATTATTGACCAAGGACTATGACAATTTCACCCCTTTCTCCCAAAGTTCCCATACATCTGCTGCCTGAGGAGTCGGGGTTCTTTTAGATGCCTGCTAAACCAACAGGATTTTTCATCTCATAGCAATAATTTATTCAGAAAAGATGGCATGGTTCATGGAGAATTTTTGAAATGGCAAGTAAATGTCTTCATTGTGAATTTACCAGGGGTCGTTTTCATTATCCCACGTCTCAGTACACAGTGAAAATATGGAAAATATTTTGTGGAAAAAATAGGAGTAGAAGGATAATGGTTGGCATGGTAATGAGGGAACGTTGTAGAGAAATTACTATCATATAATAGCTAGAAGTGCACCTACATCTGCACGTTCTGTATGCCCATTCACACAGCTTCATCTAAACTGTAATTATATCCGAGCAGTATGGCATACAAGAAGAGACTGTGCCTACTGTGCTTCACTGATCATTTATAATTGCAGCTATCAGCCTCGTCCACGCTGGTCATCTCTCGTGTCTGACATATTTCAATGTGAAGTGCTCCAAGTCTCCTAATCTATATTGTTTTACCCTGAAGTCGTGATGTTCACTTCGCCCAGAGGTCACTGATATAATGATCTCATTTGCAGGTCACTTGCACACTCACAAAGAGCTGTCACTTCTACCTATAAATCTGACATGATGGATTTAGGAGGAAAGCTCCACAACTGGAGAATCTCTGACTTCTGCTAATGATGTCACATTTTACTGTCTGATTTTTCTAAAATTGGAGATTCCTATAAATTTTCCAAGAAACCACAAATGAGAAAGTTGTGCTGTCCATCAATGGCAGTAATCAATATCTTTTACATATATTGTAACTGTATTAATTGTGAGGGAAGTGGGTATAGAATACCTGAAATGCCCACCTACCCCTTGGGCCTTAAAAACACATAGATAACTGGCACAATCATACATTACTGTTCACCAGACATACATAAAATACATATTGTGACTATACATACGTCCCCTTACATTTCTATACAGTCGTGGCCAAAAGTTTTGAGAATTACATAAATATTGAAAATTGGAAAAGTTGCTGCTTATGTTTTTATAATAGCAATTTGCATATACTCCAGAATGTTATGAAGAGTGATCAGATGAATTGCATAGTCCTTCTTTGCCATGAAAATTAACTTAATCCCCAAAAAAACCTTTCCACTGCATTTCATTGCTGTCATTAAAGGACCTGCTGAGATCATTTCAGTAATCATCTTCTTAACTCAGGTGAGAATGTTGACGAGCACAAGGCTGGAGATCATTATGTCAGGCTGATTGGGTTAAAATGGCAGACTTGACCTGTTAAAAGGAGGGTGATGCTTGAATTCATTGTTCTTACATTGTTAACCATGGTGACCTGCAAAGAAACGCGTGCAGCCATCATTGTGTTGCATAAAATGGCTTCACAGGCAAGGATATTGTGGCTGCTAAGATTGCATCTCAATCAACAATTTATAGGATCATCAAGAACTTAAAGGATAGAGGTTCAATTCTTGTTAAGACGGCTTCAGGGCGTCCAAGAAAGTCCAGCAAGCGCCAGGATCGTCTCCTAAAGAGGATTCAGCTACGGAATCGGAGTGCCACCAGTGCAGAGCTTGCTCAGGAATGGCAGCAGGCAGGTGTGAGCGCATCTGCACGCACAGTGAGGCGAAGACTTTTGGAAGATGGCCTGGTGTCAAGAAGGGCAGCAAAAAAGCTACTTCTCTCCCAAAAAAACATCAGGGACAGATTGATCTTCTGCAGAAAATATGGTGAATGGACTACTGAGGACTGGGGCAAAGTCATATTCTCCGATGAAGCCTCTTTCCGATTGTTTGGGGCATCAGGAAAAAGGCTTGCCTGGAGAAGAAAAGGTGAGCGCTACCATCAGTCCTGTGTAATGCCAACAGTAAAGCATCCTGAGACCATTCATGTGTGGGGTTGCTTCTCATTCAAGGGAGTGGGCTCACTCACAATTTTGCCCAAAAACACAGCCATGAATAAAGAATGGTACCAAAACACCCTCCAACAGCAACTTCTTCCAACAATCCAACAACAGTTTGGTGAAGAACAATGCATTTTCCAGCACGATGGAGCACTGGGCCATAAGGCAAAAGTGATAACGAAGTGGCTCGGGGACCAAAACGCTGACATTTGGGGTCCATGGCCTGGAAACTCCCCAGATCTTAATCCCATTGAGAACTTGTTGTCAATCCTCAAGAGGCGGGTGGACAAACAAAAACCCACTAATTCTGACAAACTCCAAGAAGTGATTATGAAAGAATGGGTTGCTATCAGTCAGGAATTGGCCCAGAAGTTGATTGAGAGCATGTCCAGTCGAATTGCAGAGGTCCTGAAAAAAAAGGGCCAACACTGCAAATGCTGACTCTTTGCATAAATGTCATGTAATTGTCGATAAAAGCCTTTGAAACGTATGAAGTGCGTGTAATTATATTTCACTACATCACAGAAACAACTGAAACAAAGATCTAAAAGCAGTTTAGCAGCAAACTTTGTGAAAACTAATATTTGTGTCATTCTCAAAACTTTTGGCCACGACTGTACTTCTGTCAGCTGCAGGAGTGGGAGGGACAGCAACTTTCTACCTGCAGCTCACACTAAGACAGCACAGTGCTGCTGTTTGAGAGTGAGCTGTTCAAAAGGACATCCCTGCATGAGATATTCCCAAAAAATGAATTTGCCAAGATAAAGCCTGGTCACGTGACCCTTATCAGCCAGTAGAAGCTTGCAGGCCCTTAGTCTCCACATACAGTTTTACACCAGGTTTCCATAATAGCCCAGCCATTTTACTTCACTGCTCTAGGTCAGTTTTAAAGGGGCAGGGCATTGTGGATGACACTGTTAAGGGAGCGGAGTTCTGTGGAGGTCACAGTTCATGGGCAGGTCATAGACTAGATGGAGCAAATGGTTCTTATCTGCCGACATATTCTATGTAAAAAAAGATGAACTTTAAAAAAAAAAAAAACGCCCCCAGGTCCCGCTAAGCCACATCCACTCTCACTCTGCAGCCAACTGGAATTGAAAAAATGAAGGTAAAAATCAACTTCTGTCAGCTGCAGGTGATCGAGGGAGGGTGACTTTCTTCCTGCAGCTCACACTCAAGCAGCACAGTGCTGCTGTCTGAGAGTGAGCTGTTCAAAAGAACATCCCTGTGTCCGTCCAGGCCCTGCGCCGGACAGAGGACAGGGAGTTTGAAAGCCGTACTGTCCGGCCTAGGGGCAGGTTGCTGTGGAGGTCACAGTTAAGGGGACGGTCCGCTATGGAGGTCAGTGTTAAGGAGACAGGGTCTTGTGGAAATCACTGTTAAGGACATGGGCTACTGTGGAGGTCACTAATGAAGGGGTGGCCGCTGTGGAGGTCACTGTTAAAGGGGAAGTCTGCTGTGGAGGTCACTGATAAGGGTCGGGCACTGTGGAGGTCTCTGTTAAGAGGACAGGGAACTGTGGAGGTCACAGTTAAGGGGACGGTCCGCTATGGAGGTCAGTGTTAAAGGGAACCTGTCACCGGGATTTTGAGTATAGAGCTGACGACATGGGTTGCTAGATGGCCGCTAGCACATCCGCAATACCCAGTCCCCATAGCTCTGTGTGCTTTTATTGTGTAAAAAAAAATATAAAGGATTTTATACATATGCAAATTAACCTGAGAAGTCCTGTCCCTGACCCATCTCAGGTTAATTTGCATATGTATCAAATATTTTTTTGTTACACAATAAAAGCACACAGAGCTATGGGGACTGGGTATTGTGGATGTGCTAGCGGCCATCTAGCAACCCATGTCCTCAGCTCCTGAGTGGAGGAAGAAAGGGATATGTCCGGGTTAGGGTCCATCCACACGTCCAAATTTTTTTTCCGGATTTTGCGGACCCATTCATTTTCAATTGGGCCGGAATGGATGCTATGTGCTATCCGCATTTCCGTTCCTGAAAGAAATTGCAGTTGCGGACAAGAAAATGTATTTTCTATTATAGTGCCGGTGATGTGCAGTCCGCAAATTGCGAAATACACATTGCCGGTGTCCATGTTTTGCAATTCCGCAGCTTACAGAACGCAAAACACCTATGGACGTGTGAATGGACCCTTAAGCTCTGAACCCAGACAACCCCTCTAAGCTTTTAAGCCTTTGCCATGCGATGTCTGGAACATCCACCAATGGCTTATATCATCTATATGTATTTAAAAGGATATGGAAGGTTTTAAAAATTGGAAGTATTTCAGAAAATAATTTATCATGTGGGCAGACATTGTTCTGGACTGCTGACATCAGCCCCACTAGCCACTCCGAGGGCAGCATCGGGGACTGTCCCAGACTACCGAGTGAATAGTGTGCTTAGGATAGTCTGAGAGCTGAGCTGCCACTGCATATAAATGCAGAGAGGACTGGGAAAGAAGCACTAAAAAGGAGGGCACCAGGTACATTAACTATACATTACCAGTTTCTGTTAAACGTTTATAGAAAACTGGAGGGTTCCTTTAACAATAAAACAGTATACAGAAAGCTCCTAGGTCTAATATGCAGGAAGCACCTACTCTAGGTTTAGTATACAGAAAGCTTCTAGGTCTACAGATGAGTGTGGGTCCCAGAGGTTAATAACCCATAAATGTTTGAGCTAGGGCTATCCCTTTAATATTCTTCATTACCCCTGTGCAGAAGGTGGGCCACAGAAAGCTTTTCCCATCCACAGAAGCAGAGTTTACTATGGCCTAATTAAGTCAGGTGCCTCGCAAATGATCTGCATGTGTTTTTGGAGACTTATCTCAAGTAACTCATTAACTAATCAATCACATTGCTGCAGAGATTTGACCCATTGTCTCAACATTGATCGTATTTCTACAGGCTGCTTTTTTAGTAAGAGAGTGGCAAAGCAACTTTCAAATTAGTCCATGCTCCACGGGATTGCCTGCCTGATCTTATCAGCTTTAATTGTCCTTCGGTCAAGAACTTACTTTTAACAGAAAAATAGCTGAATAATTGACTCTTCTTCCCTTCTCCCAAAACTTCAATTAAATGCTTACAGCAGCCTTTTTAAAGACTGATATGGAGTGTACGCTTCCCCCCCACGCACAATAGATTGGATGTTTAACACAACCGCACAATGATTAGATGAGAATAGGCATAGATTTAAAAAAACATGGTGACCACACAGACACCAGTACCGAGGCTCCAGTGATGGCCTTGGTTGATGAAGCTCTTGACTTCTATAGTCTTCTCCTTTTTGTCTAATTCTCGATGATCTAAAATTAGATGGTATAATATTGCGGAACCTGGAAAAAGTAGTTATGTGGTAGTTCAACCAGTTGCCCCCAAAGAAAAAAATATTGATAGAGGTGGTATTCGGGAGGTCATGGTAAACAGAAGTGTTGGTCCTTCAGCCAGTTGGCTTGGCCTCCATGTTGTTCACCATGTAGTAGGACTATTTATTCAGTAAGTGTCAAACTTACTAAGGGTACTTTCACACTTACGTTGTTGATCGCCGGAACTGCCTGCCGGATTCGGCAATCTGCATGCAAACGGACACTATTAGTATTTGGATCCGGATGCAGATCAGTCTCACAAAGACATTGCAAACCGGATCCGTCTCTCCGGTTGTTATCCGGAAAAAACAGATCCGGTATTTATCTTTTTCCCATTTTTGAAGGTCTGCGCATGTGCAGACTGCAAAATCCGGTTCCATTATTTCGGAATACTTGGGGACGGATTCGGCATTAATGCATTTCAATGGAAAATAATGCCGGTTGTGGTATTTTCTCTGTCCAAAAAACGTAAAGTAACTGAACTGAAGACATCCTGATGCATACTGAACGGATTGCTCTCCATTCAGAATGCATTAGGTTAAAACTGATCAGTTCTTTTGAGCCCCTAGGACGGAACTCAATACCGGAAAAGTTTATCACAAGTGTAAAAGAACCCTTAAAGCTTATAGCTGACATTTGGGGACAAATCAGAATTGTTACCCGGCCTTTCTAAAGGTCATTCGGATGAAACCATGGCATCAGAAATAAAACCAGGACTGTATTTCCTTTATCATATAGTGGCGATGCCCTATTCTAAGATTAGGGCATCAGTATCAGATCAGTGGGGGTCTGACTAAAGGCACGCCTACTGATCAACTGACTGAAGGTGCTGCGATCTCCATGAAGTAATGCGTCCCCTTCATTATTTATCAGGCGCCGCTTTGTGCATTTTATTAAGGCTGTGTCTGGTATTACAGCTTGAATGGTGATGAGTTGCAAAGAGCTGCAGTACCAGGCACAGCTGTATTTTACACGGAAATTCAGCGCTGCAATGTTTCTTTAAAAACTTGAGCCTGTACTGCAGTGATGGCCAGTTCGCCGTGTTCACCAGCGAACACATGCGATCTTGAATCACAAGTCCGGCGATGTACAGGTAAGTCCTTACCTGTGCCTGCACCGCAAGCTGGTCTGAAACAAATGCAGTCACCGGGAGCAGGCAGTTCCAAGAACAGCCACCGGGGGCCTTCATCGGGCTGTTCTCGGAACTGCCTGCTCCTGGTGACCGCATTTGTTTCAGACCGGTTCGCGGCGCAGGCACAGGTAAGGACTTACCTGTGCATCGCCGGACTTGTGATTTAAGATGGCAGCTCGCATGTGTTCGCTGGCGAACTGGCCATCACTGCTGTATTGTAACATTTTAATATTGCAGGCAAATCCCCTACTCTTTTGCCCTTACTCGTTGCTCAGTCACTAGAAAATGTATGGCATTGTGTTCCTGTGCGTAGACAGTCAGGGGGAGGCAGCGCTCAAGCACAGAAGGCCCTGAAATTGGCTGATAGGTGGGGGTGCTTGGAGTCATACCCCCACCAATCTACTATTGATGGCTTATCCTAAAGATTAAAAATAGTATTACTTCCTGATATAGTAATGTAACCCTTTACATGTAAATGGGGGGAATCCAGTGAAATCTGATAGGATCATATATGAGTATCAAGAGATCACAGATTTCCAACACAACAGGGCCTTATAGAGAGATACAACCCTTTGGAACCATTAGAATATTCTAAGCATTCATGTGCTTTAAATGTATCAGATTTCAGCACAAGCAGAGCTCTCGAATTTTAGAAATCAAAGTCAAAGCCAAGTTCAAAGTTCAACAATGTGATCTACTTCCATCTATCTGTAACACAAGACCATTTATTACTCTGCTTCCCCTTTAAAGAGATAATCATTCCCCTCATCATTGACGGACAGCTGTATAATGACAGGGGCCTAACAGCGCTGGACCTCATAAGTAATGGAAGTGAAGAATACAGTATTACCCAGTTATTGCCTAGTGGAAATGGTGGGCCGTGGGTTCAAATCCTATCAATTCACAGACTCCTTAAAGGATAATTGTCACATTTAGTCCCTAATTTCAATTTTCATATATGTAGTTACTAATAACATGATATTCCAGAATCAGTTATTATTAGACTGACTTACCCCATATTTACTAAGATTCAGCCCTTAGAACCAGTCTGCATAAAACTGCAATTTCTCTATTCAGTTAAGATGGCCGCCACTGCCCTCACCCTGAGAAATCCCACCTGCCCTCACTAGCCAGTAACAATAGCCCCCAAAAGGGATATAAATATAGATGGTGGCATGGAAAAAAAAAATATATGTTTAACATAAAGACTTGATTTGAATAATAGGCGATTCCCTTATAATCATTTTTTATGCCATGCAAATATAATAAGCTTACCAAAATTTAAAATGTCAAAATCAGGACATTTAAGCTCCACCGTGGGAATTCCCCAAAATAGACCCCTTTGAAAGGGATTTGTATACCCCTCTCCCCTTTGTGCCCCGTTTGCAGGATCATCCCAGCTAGTGTGCAGTAGGCTTATTACTGTCATCATTCCTTCTCGTACTGTTCACACTATGCTTCGGCTTGTGCTTTACAAACATATATTAGCTAATATTTCTCCGTGCTGAGCAAACTCCACACGCAGAAAATAATTTGCCTGCAGGCTGGGTTTTCACATTCAAGTTTTTTGATTTCAAGAAGACTGTTTTCTTCATGCGTGTCCTTAGTCTATGATCTGTACATGGCTTTGGCACAAAAAAATCTCAACGTGTAAACCCGGGCTGACATACAATTTAATTTATGGTATTCCAGCAGCTTGTGTCTCTTCCTTTCCACCGCCTCTCTGTAATTAAATCTACCTGTACTCATCTATCTAAGGCTTACAGATAACTTTGCTCATACAGGTTCATCACAGCCCTGAATGCGGATAATGGATATGTTCCTTCATTTGGGAGTCACCTGTAGCATATCATGTCTTCTCTCCTGCAATGATCTGAGGGCCCAGGAGCTGTGTGTGTATGATATTGTCATTTCAACAGCATCCCACAGGGTACAACCTTAATTACTTGCAGTCAGCTCGAGATGAGATCAGAGAGGCAGAGCAGACACAGAACCTTTGCCTCAATGTTCCATCTCCATGGTGATCCCCATTATTCAGACCTAAGGGGGGGGGGGGCTCCCCGCCTGAGACCGCGTTCATCACACTCTGCACGCCCAAATCCTCTGCCTTCTAGTTAGATCCCACTGATGAGTCATTTTGTTCCTCTACCTGCTGTAACATCTATTTCATGTCTATTTAGTTCAGAGGTCTTGTGGTTGAATATGTCCTCAGAAAGTGTGCATTGTTTCATTTTTTTCCCGCCTTTGCAAGAAGAAGGAAAATGTCGAAGCTTATACGGCTTATACAGTCACTTATACAGCTTTCCTGAAGTTTTGACAAACAGCTGTATTTCATGTGCATGGCAATGTCACATAGAATTTTTTCAGTTTCTGAGAGTGCTCATTATTTGCATTTGATCTGCCGTATCACTTTGCCTATTCTGTTGGAAAGTTTACAGACTTCACCGGTCTAATATCGGTCAAAGCTAAAATTCTGTGTTGAGATCACTCAGTGTATTTATGAATAACTTATTCAGCACCATGGCTCATTGGTTAAACTGCTTACCACCTTGTGAGAAGAAATCAAACCAAAGCTATATCAGCTTAGAGTTTAAAGGTTCTTCAGATACTTTCCTTCACCCACTAAAAACATTCTTAGGATATGTATCTTTAAAGGGTTTTTTCCAGTACTTAGATAATTGATCACCTTTCCCCAGTATAGGTCATCAGCAGATTGGTGCTGATCATCTGTGTGTGGCTTCCACCGGTGCCTGAGACTATACAGTGGATGGAAGGATGGTGCTGGGGTGCTGAGACTCAGTTCCCATTCACTTAAATGGGAGCTGAGCCGTAGTACCTTGGTACGGTCACCTCACAGTTGATGAAATATACCAATCTGTATTTTTTAAAAAAGGTGTGGATTGTAAACATCTCTATTGAGGCACATTGATGCATAGGCCCACTCACCATGTCAAGGTGGCCTCTCACGAGTGGGTCCCTACTTTAATTTAATGCAGCACCACATGGGAACCACCACCATTGCAACACAGCATCTGGAGGTCCCTGCTGTGAGGCAAGCCCCCCACGGCACTGGGCTCCACCAACCCACAGGCACAGCAGCAACAGCCACCTTGCAACACAGCACAATGTGATCAGATCTTGAAAGATTGCCCCTCCATGTGGCCTCAGAAACCTAAACTGAGACTGAGTAGGAGTTGTCAGAGTAGGACCCACTCATAAGAGGCTATCTTGACCCGGTGAGTGGGCCTATGCGTTTTAAACAAAATGCACACTAAGTGCCTCAATAGAGATGTTTATAAATTATGCTGAGAGGCAATAGATGAGTACATGGCACGTACAGTGGATATAAAAAGTCTACACACCCCTTTTAAAATGTCAGGTTTCTGTAATGTAAAAAGATTTCAGAACGAAAAATCATTTCAGAACTTTTTCCACCTTTAATGTGACCTATAAACTGTACAACTCAACTGAAAAACAAACTAAATATCTTTTAGGTAGAGGGAAGAAAAATATATAAAAATAAAATAATATGGTTCCATAAGTGTGCACACCCTTAAACTACCGTATTTTTCGCCCTATAAGACGCACTTTCCCCTCCCCCGAAAAGTGGGGGGGAAATGGCAGTGCGTCTTATGGAGCAAATGCTGCAGTTTACACTGATACACTGCCGACCGCGTGCTGCACAGCGTGGTCAGAGATGTATCAGGGAGAAGGGGATGGGGGCCGGCATCTTGTTTTGCAATGGCAGCGGGGCCCGGTGCAGTCACTGTATTCTATTGCATCAGGCCCCGCTAACTGTACTAATCGTATCTAACTGCAGGCAATGTTTAACTATAGAATATCTTCAATTCAGCAACCTGTACTTACGTCCATAGCAGGCAGGAGGCTGGGCAGGCGGGCACTGGCAGCGTAACGCACTACGTCACGCACCTGCTCCGCCCACTTTATGAATGAAGCAGGCTGCACGGGCGCGTGATGTAGTGAGTTACGTTGCCAGTGCCCACCTGCCTAGCCTCCTGCCTCCTGCCTGCTATGGACGTAAGTACAGGCTGCTGGATTGAAGATATTCTATAGCTATTCTATAGTTAAACATTGCCTGCAGTTAGATACGATTAGTACAGTGAGTTAGAAGTTCCTCTTCATGTTCAGCTTTCTAGCAGAGGAATGAAGGTTTTGTGCCAATATTGATATTTGGAACTGTTCATAATTCCCTCTTGCTTAACTAAGGCCCCAGTTCCAGCTGAAGAAAAACAGCCCCAAAACATGATGCTGCCACCACCATGCTTCACCGTGGGTATGGTGTTCTTTCGGTGATGTGCAGTGTGGTTTTTGCGCCAAACATATCTTTTGGAATTATGGCCCAAAAGTTCAATTTTTGTTTCATCAGACCATAACACCTTTTCGAACATGCTTTTGGGAGACTTCAAATGGGTTTTTGCAAAATGTAGCCTGGCTTGGTAATGTCACTGTTGTGTCATATTTTCTCCACTTGATGACGACTGTCTTCACTGTGTTCCATGGTAGATCTAATGCCTTGGAAATTCTTTTGTACCCTTCTGCTGACTGATACTTTTTAACAATGAGATCCCTCTGATGCTTTGGAAGCTCTCTGTGGACCATGGCTTTTGCTGTGGGATGCGACTAAGAAAATTTAAGGAAAGACCAACTAGAGCAGCTACACTTTATTTGGGGTTAATCAGAGGCACTTTAAATTATGGTAGGTGTATGCTGACTCCGATTTAGCATGATTTTGAATGTGATTGCTTAATTCTGAACACAGCTACATCCCCAGTTATAAGAGGGTGTGCATACTTATGCAATCACATTATTATTATTTTTTGTTTTCTCCCCTCCACCTAAAAAAATTCTGTTTGATTTCCAATTGAGTTGTACAGTTTATAGGTCACATTAAAGGTGGGGAAAGTTCTTAAATGATTTATCTTTGTCTCATTTTTTTACATCACAGAAACATGACATTTTAACAGGGGTGTGTAGACTTTTTATATCCATTGTATATGTGAGGTCCAATGTCATTTTTTTTTCTACAGATTGATACACAGTGGATGGAACCTTGTGCTTCAGGCTCCATCCACTACCCGAAAACAGCTGATTAGTAGTAGTGCTGTGGTGTGGGATCCCCATTAATCTGATATTAATAATTTGAGGATGGGTAATCAATATCTACTTAACAGAAAACACCTTTAAAGAACTTAGTTACGAACGCACTTCATTTAAAGATAATTTATATTCTTTTTTTTCTACTCTTTTATGTAATGATTTTTTTTAATTTTTTTTATTTATATATATTCTGTTTTCTGTATATGATTATGGGGGCTTTCTTCTTGCCTGAGTTTTTATTAACAGCATTCAGAGATATGCCAGTCAAATGGACATAAGCACTTGAAGGCAGGAGATTGACTTTTGTGGAAGAGTGTTCTAGGCATTTTCTGTGACCTGTGCAGAGGTTATTGTGCAGGGAGGGGGAGGATGCGAGCTGTGATCATCACCTATTATAAATGGAGGATCTTATCTATATATAGTTGTTACAGCTAGATTTAAACAGTAGGTAATTTTCTGACATTTTCATCTAATTTCTTTGCACCTCTCCTTATCTACTAACTGCCGCTATGTAAGCACTATGCTTGTTGCTATGGTACTGCAAAGACATAATTTCATGTAAGTGTAGGTCACATGACAGGTTGTGTATACTCAGAATTTTATAGGTGCTGCTATAGCAACCTCAGTGCAAGCGACATTCTGACATTACTGCCGATCAGGAGAACTAAACAAAATCTAAAATAGAGTGGCGCTAACTTCAAAAACTGTAAAACCTATTTATGCCACATTATGCGGGTCATTTATTATTCTGAAATACACCTATATTAGGCGTGTTTCAGGCGCAGATGGCGGCACAACTAACCATTTGCAACTTTTCCCCGCTCATGCCAGGTGGGGCAGGGGATGGTCTGGGAGGCCCGTCTCATTTACTATTTTCTACTCCTGTTTCAGGCGTAAAAAAGTCCTAGATGTAAGACAGTTAGGAACCTGGCTTACATTTACAACTGGCGGAGGATCCGCCAAAGTTATGAAGAGGCCTGTGTCGCTTCATGACTCCAGCAATTCACTGCCAGCACAGGGCTTTATTAAAATCGGCGTCTAAAACAATGATCTTATAATAACTGTGCCCCTATATGTTTACAGTGCCTCACATATGTTAAATTCACCAACGGATTTCCATCTCATATCTATCTATCTATCTATCTATCTATTTTTCTGTCTCATCTCTGTGTGTGTGTATATATATATATATATATATATATATACACAGTACAGACCAAAAGTTTGGACACACCTTCTCATTCAAAGAGTTTTCTTTATTGTCATGACTATGAAAATTGTACATTCACACTGAAGGCATCAAAACTGTGAATTAACACATGTGGAATTATATACATAACAAAAAAGTCTGAAACAACTGAAAATATGTCATATTCTAGGTTCTTCAAAGTAGCCACCTTTTGCTATGATTACTGCTTTGCACACTCTTGGCATTCTCTTGATGAGCTTCAAGAGGTAGTCACCTGAAATGGTCTTCCAACAGTCTTGAAGGAGTTCCCAGAGATGCTTAGCACTTGTTGGCCCTTTTGCCTTCACTCTGCGGTCCAGCTCACCCCAAACCATCTCGATTGGGTTCAGGTCCGGTGACTGTGGAGGCCAGGTCATCTGGCGCAGCACCCCATCACTCTCCTTCATGGTCAAATAGCCCTTACATAGCCTGGAGGTGTGTTTGGGGTCATTGTCCTGTTGAAAAATAAATGATGGTCCAACTAAACGCAAACCGGATGGAATAGCATGCCGCTGCAAGATGCTGTGGTAGCCATTCTGGTTCAGTATGCCTTCAATTTTGAATAAATCCCCAACAGTGTCACCAGCAAAGCACCCCCACACCATCACACCTCCTCCTCCATGCTTCACGGTGGGAACCAGGCATGTAGAGTCCATCCGTTCACCTTTTCTGCGTCGCACAAAGACACGGTGGTTGAAACCAAAGATCTCAAATTTGGACTCATCAGACCAAAGCACAGATTTCCACTGGTCTAATGTCCATTCCTTGTGTTCTTTAGTCCAAACAAGTCTCTTCTGCTTGTTGCCTGTCCTTAGCAGTGGTTTCCTAGCAGATAGTCTACCATGAAGGCCTGATTCACACAGTCTCCTCTTAACAGTTGTTCTAGAGATGTGTCTGCTGCTAGAACTCTGTGTGGCATTGACCTGGTCTCTAATCTGAGCTGCTGTTAACCTGTGATTTCTGAGGCTGGTGACTCGGATGAACTTATCAGCTGTGTATCCCCCTGACTTCTCCACAACGCCCATTTATAAGGCAAGAAATGCCACTTATTAAACCTGACAGGGCACACCTGTGAAGTGAAAACCATTTCAGGTTACTACCTCTTGCAGCTCATCAAGAGAATGCCAAGAGTGTGCAAAGCAGTAATCAAAGCAAAAGGTGGCTACTTTGAAGAACCTAGAATATGACATATTTTCAGTTGTTTCACACTTTTTTGTTATGTATATAATTCCACATGTGTTAATTCATAGTTTTGATGCCTTCAGTGTGAATCTAATATTTTCATAGTCATGAAAATAAAGAAAACTCTTTGAATGAGAAGGTGTGTCCAAACTTTTGCTCTGTACTGTATGTGTACAGGGAGTGCAGAATTATTAGGCAAGTTGTATTTTTGAGGATTAATTTTATTATTGAACAACAACCATGTTCTCAATGAACCCAAAAAACTCATTAATATCAAAGCTGAATATTTTTGGAAGTAGTTTTTAGTTTGTTTTTAGTTTTAGCTATTTTAGGGGGATATCTGTGTGTGCAGGTGACTATTACTGTACATAATTATTAGGCAACTTAACAAAAAACAAATATATACCCATTTCAATTGTTTATTTTTACCAGTGAAACCAATATAACATCTCAACATTCACAAATATACATTTCTGACATTCAAAAACAAAACAAAAACAAATCAGTGACCAATATAGCCACCTTTCTTTGCAAGGACACTCAAAAGCCTGCCATCCATGGATTCTGTCAGTGATTTGATCTGTTCACCATCAACATTGCGTGCAGCAGCAACCAGAGCCTCCCAGACACTGTTCAGAGAGGTGTACTGTTTTCCCTCCTTGTAAATCTCACATTTGATGATGGACCACAGGTTCTCAATGGGGTTCAGATCAGGTGAACAAGGAGGCCATGTCATTAGATTTTCTTCTTTTATACCCTTTCTTGCCAGCCACGTTGTGGAGTACTTGGACGCGTGTGATGGAGCATTGTCCTGCATGAAAATCATGTTTTTCTTACCTTGCAGACTTCTTCCTGTACCACTGCTTGAAGAAGGTGTCTTCCAGAAACTGGCAGTAGGACTGGGAGTTGAGCTTGACTCAATCCTCAACCCAAAAAGGCCCCACAAGCTCATCTTTGATGATACCAGCCCAAACCAGTACTCCACCTCCACCTTGCTGGCGTCTGAGTCGGACTGGAGCTCTCTGCCCTTTACCAATCCAGCCACGGGCCCATCCATCTGGCCCATCAAGACTCACTCTCATTTCATCAGTCCATAAAACCTTAGAAAAATCAGTCTTGAGATATTTCTTGGCCCAGTCTTGACGTTTCAGCTTGTGTGTCTTGTTCAGTGGTGGTCGTCTTTCAGCCTTTCTTACCTTGGCCATGTCTCTGAGTATTGCACACCTTGTGCTTTTGGGCACTCCAGTGATGTTGCAGCTCTGAAATATGGCCAAACTGGTGGCAAGTGGCATCTTGGCAGCTGCACGCTTGACTTTTCTCAGTTCATGGGCAGTTATTTTGCGCCTTGGTTTTTCCACACGCTTCTTGCGACCCTGTTGACTATTTTGAATGAAACGCTTGATTGTTCGATGATCACACTTCAGAAGCTTTGCAATTTTAAGAGTGCTGCATCCCTCTGCAAGATATCTCACTATTTTTGACTTTTCTGAGCCTTCTTTTGACCCATTTTGCCAAAGGAAAGGAAGTTGCCTAATAATTATGCACACCTGATATAGGGTGTTGATGTCATTAGACCACACCCCTTCTCATTACAGAGATGCACATCACCTAATATGCTTAATTGGTAGAAGGCTTTCGAGCCTATACAGCTTGGAGTAAGACAACATGCATAAAGAGGATGATGTGGTCAAAATACTTATTTGCCTAATAATTCTGCACGTAGTGTGTATATATATATATATATATATATATATGTATATTTATATATATCATGTATTGGGCTTTGTTTATGTTACAGTATTTCTTACAGAACAGACCTCATTCAGTCTCTTAGGTGACACAAGCCTACACAGAGGCCTGACCTTTCTGGGAGTGCAGTGTACTTCTGTATGGACTGTATTGGGTAGTAAATGGGGAAATGGCAGCATAAACAAGGCAGGTAGATGAGAAAGCGGAGTTGAGTAGAATAATGCTTGAATTATTGGTAACTCGTCAGCTGAATATTATTGGATATTGCTTTTATCTCTGAGTTGAAAGCAGAGGCAAAACATAAAACTGAGACTATAGCTGCCACTGAATTAAACCTTTTCTCTTATGAACCCCAGTAGTGTGCTAGTAGAAAATGCCTTTGTAATTGTACTTGGTAACACGTTCTCCTCTTTATACAGTGAAGGACAGGGAGAAGTACACTTTCATTAAAGCAGATGTAGACGAGTCACAAAAGGTGACCCAGCTCAGAATCACTTCTACAAAATGAATTTCTGTGAACCATTTAAATCATTTTGATTTTCCAATTTGCTTTTTGCTCATAATCTTTTATTGTTAAGGGAATTCTTGATCACTTCGCTAAAATTCATAAAGTCTGACCATTTACAACACGAGGCAGCTATTAATCACGTATAGGAAAGTGTGCATAGAGATATAAGGTCACTGTGGTTACAAGGGAAATTTTAAAAAGTGGTCTGAGCGCCCCACATTGGCTAAAGGAAGACTATCCAGTGTGAAGAGCAGATGTATGATCCATATGTGTAATTACAGGCCTGACGAGGAACATAATTGAAGTAAAAGTGATTTCTGGTAAATTTGATAGTGCAGGTAAATCGGCTATGTTTGAGGAACTTGACAAACAGCAGCATATCTCAGTTTCTTGGAGTATTTGGGTTATCTCCTATCAGATCTGTAAATTGCATAGCCACCTTGCCATACACGTTAGAACAGCAGTTCGGCCAACACCTAACCCGCCACAACTCCCCCCATTCACATTCATGCCATGTTTGGCTGAACACGTCTGTGTTTTTAGTGTGTGTGTGTGTGTGGGGGGGGGGGGGAAAGAGCTTGGGGAGAAAGAGTGAGCTACCAACAGCAGTTTCTTTCTTGAGAACGAAAAGATCAGTCATGCTAAAACTCAACAGCCTAATCCTCCTTTTCACCAATATCTGCTATAGGGAGATAGTCAGGACACCCTTATACACATTATGATGGTCATTTTATTTGAAAATGTTGGAAATAAAAGGATAGCTGAGATCAGAACCTAGGGATCTGGTAGGATGATCACCAAATGGCAGCCAGGTCTCTTCCTGTGAATTGTTCAGATATTGATATCAGTGATATTGATTATGATGTTCATGTGCCTGTTGCCTTTTTTTCCAATTGCTTTCTGTAATGTTATAAATACCACCTGTCTAATCATTGTAAGCTGAGATGTGATGGTAATAGCTTCCTTACTGTTTCCATTTACAGCAGCTCTAGAAGTTACCATTGTTCCTGAACAAGGAGAAATAAGCCTAGGGGAATCCAAATTCTTCCTATGCCAAGGTAAATATCTATATAATCAATGATAAAATATGTTTAAAAGAAAATAATATAGGTATATTGTATTGTTTTATCAAGGGACTCATATGTAAGTAGTCAAATTACCTTTAATAGATTGTACTCTAAGAGAGGCTACTGGAGAACAGCCGTCTGTATTTTTAGGTCACAGATAAAATAGCAGTATGCAATGCCAGTCTGCTGCCTCTAAGACCAGCAAGACAATGTTGTAAATGTGACAGAAAGAAAGGAGAATTGAACACAATCTTGCAGTTTAAAAAAAAAAAAAAAAAAAAGCAATAATGCCACCTCCATTTGCATATGTACTGTAGATCTTGCCACTTATTTCCCAAAAATACCCCAGTCTGGGAAAAAGGTAGGCAACAAAATAAATAAGGGGTATATAAGTTATGAATACATATGAATAATTTTGGTCATAAGGAATTTCTTCTAGTTTGGATGCTTTCTTGAAAAGATAATTTCAATACATAAAATAGTTGCATCTTAATCTAGTCTGATCACTACTGAGGAAGGACTTTTTCCTCTTTTATGCCAAACAGGTCCATGTCCTTTAAGGGGTTTTGACCCTGGACAATCCAAGGTTGGGTACAATTCTTTCTTTATCTTTAATTTTTAAGTTGTGTTTCTTTATCATCCCTCTAATGGCCCCTGCTTTTTCCCTGGCTAAACTAAATTTATTGACCTCCCCTACTTTGATTTTTATTGTGTTACAGTCATTGGTGAAGCAAAAGAGATCTACTGGGAATCGCCATCCGGTGAAAGATTAGGCAACCAACAGCAGATCTCGGTAGTGAAGAGTGATGACTATTCATCAACACTTACTATATACAACGCCAGCATTCACGATGCCGGGACCTACAAATGCATTGCCAGCAACCCCGAAGAAGGACGTTCGGAAAGCACTGTTACACTCCAAATATATCGTAAGCTTTCCCATTGTGCCCTCCGGGAAGATAGAAGCAAATAAAATGTAATAATATGTAGAGTAATACGTTGTTGATAGTTTGGGTAGCAAGGCGATGGGGGAGGGCTGCTTCAAAGCATACCTGAGTTCTCAAAAAAAGGTTTGCATAATGGCTGTGCTTCTATTCCTGCGAAGGAATAGGTGTTTTTAGGTTTCCATAATGTCTTTTTTAGCCTTATTACCCTTATCTAGATGCACAGCTAGATGCATTTCTCTCACAAGCAGGGATTGTCTCCCTTCTATGGAATCTGCCAGTAGTTACTTCCCACTAGGTTTATTTTCAGCTCACAGAGCAGACAAGGAAGGGGAAATAAGACTACAGACACACAGAATGTGGCTGTGATCTAGCGAAGCAGTGTAGAAGCAATTATTTTATTAGTTTCAGCTAGCTTTGACACATCCCCATGTCCTGTGAACCGTCTTCTGTGTCTGTTAGTAGGCACTGATCTTGCCTGACAACAAGCATTGAACTGCAGATTAGGTGGAAGTGAGACCCCTAGTGGCCATAACTTTAGAGTTTTTTTTGTTTTTTTTTTCAGGTGGATGCAGACATACTTTTTAAATGAAGTGATTTAGAAATTTGTGACATTTGTTACATTATTATTTCATTCTCTTCAGTTTTGCCTGTGCATAACCTTCAGCATGACAGGAAGATGAGCATTAAGGAATGCAATGTATGGCTTGGTGAATGGTGTCTGAACCAAGGGTTTGGCTTTGTGTCTCATGTTAGCTCTTGTTGGAATGGAAAATAACTGTACAAGAAATATGGTTTGCATCTTTCTCTCAAGGGAACAAATGTCCTCAGTGAACAGTTCAAAGTATTTGCTATGGAGTTTTTAAACTAGGAAAGGGGGGCAAAAGAGTGATAATCCAGCAGTCCGACTGCCCCCGGAACAATGCCAGAAGATGCCAGTAGCACATAGGTTAAGAAATGACAAGCTCAGAGTCTTGTCTTCAAATGCTCGCAGTTTACGGAAAAAGATCAATGAACTTCAGTCTATAATGGCCTCTGAGAATATAGATTTAGTAGCTTTTACTGAGACATGGTTCAATGGGAGTAATTACTGGGATATAACAAAAACAGGGTTCTCTCTATATAGGAAAGACAGAGAAGGCAAGAAAGGGGGAAAGGTGGCCCTATATGTGAAAGATAGCATAAAATCTAATTTAATACAAGTTAGCGAGACCAATTTAGAGTCAGTTTGGGTTACTTTGCAGCTAGATAATCATAAGGTAACTTGTGTAGGTGTGATATATAGACCACCTAGCCAAGTCAAAGAATTAGATGATCTACTAGTTGAGGAAATAGCTAAAATTACATTGAAAGGGGAAGTTATCATTATGGGAGACTTTAATCTTCCTGATGTAAACTGGAAAACCAAAATAGCTAGTTCTGCCAGGAGTACAGATATTCTAAATTCCCTACTGGGATTATCTCTACAGCAAGTAGTTGAGGATCCAACCTGGAAGGAGTCACGCCACACAAAAACAAAAGTTTTAGATTTTAGAAAAACTTACTTTTCTAAAATTAGATTAGTGGTATACGAGTCCCTATCAGATTGGAACAGTTTCAATGAATTCCAGGAGAAATGGGACTACTTAATAGTGGCACTATTGAAGGCAACAAATAATTGCATTAGGCTTGTCAGTAAAAAAAAAAAGAAAAAGAGACCACTTTGGTACTCAGCAGAAATGGCCAAAATCATTAAAAACTAAAAGATAGCATTTAGTAATTATAAAAAAAAAACAAAAAAAAAACAGGATGACAGGCAAATTTATAAGATTAGGCAGAGAGGCCAAGTAAGTTATAACAGTTTCTAAAGCACAGGCAGAAGAGAAATTAGCGGTCAGTGAAAAAAGGCAATAAGACATTCTTCAGATACATAAATGAAAAGAGGAAACTAAAACAAGGAATTAATCAGAAAAAAGGTGGCTCTACTGAATATAGGGAGTTCTGGCTAGGTGCGTGATCAGATGTAAACCCCCGTTTACCAAATAGGATATGATTAAAACAAGGAATTACCAAATTAAAAACAAAAGAAGGAAGGTGTATGGAAGAAGATAAAGAACTAGCTGACTGCCTCAATTAATTCTTCTTTTCAGTTTTTACAAAGGAAAATGAAGGAAAAGGACCTCAGTTAGGAAGGAAGACTAATGCATCTTTTGATGCATGTGTCTTTACAAAGGAAGAGGTTCTAAGTCTCCTGTCTAAAATTAATACAAATAAATCACAGGGGCATGATGGGATACACCCAAAGCTATTAAAAGAGCTCAGCGGTAAACTAGCAAAACCATTAACAGATTTATTTAACCAATCACTGGTAACAGGCGTCGTCCCAGAAGATTGGAAATTAGCAAATGTTGTGCCCATTCGCAAAAAAGATAGTAGGGAGGAATCGGGCAACTATAGGCCAGTAAGCCTGACATCAATAGTAGGGAAATTAATGGAAACCATACTTAAGGAGAGGATTGTGGAACATCTAAAATCCCATGGATTGAAAGATGAAAAACAGCATGGGTTTACTTCAGGGAGATCATGTCAAACTAATCTTATTGATTTTTTTTTGATTGGGTGACTAAAATAATAGATGGCGGAGGTGCAGTAGACATTGCTTAAGGCTCTTTCACATCTGCGTTCTTTTCTTCCGGCATAGAGGCTCTATGCCGGAAGAATACTAATCAGTTTTATCCTAATGCATTCTGAATGGAGTGAAATCCGTTCAGGATGCATCAGGATGTCTTCAGTTCCGGAACGGAACGTTTTTTGGCCAGAAAAAATACCGCAGCATGCTGCGCTTTTTGCTCCGGCCAAAAATCCTGAAGACTTACCGCAAGGCCGGATCCGGAATTAATGCCCTTTGAAAGGCATTGATCCGTCCTTAAGATAAACGTCGTTTCGGCGCATTGCCGGATCTGACGTTTAGCTTTTTCTGAATGGTTACCATGGCTGCCGGGACGCTAAAGTCCTGGCAGCCATGGTAAAGTGTAGCGGGGAGTGGGGGAGAAGCATACTTACCGTCCGTGCGGCTCCCGGGGAGCTCCAGAGTGACGTCAGGGCACCCCAAGCGCATGGATCACGTGATCGCATGGGGCGCTCTGACGTCATTCTGGAGCGCCCCGGGAGCCGCACGGACTGTAAGTATACCGCTTCCCCGCTCCCCGCTCCTACTATGGCAACCAGGACTTTAATAGCGTCCTGGGTGCCATAGTAACACTGAAAGCATTTTGAAGACGGATCCGTCTTCAAATGCTTTTAGTACACTTGCGTTTTTCCGGATCCGGCGTGTAATTCAGGCAAGTGGAGTGCACGCCGGATCCGGAGAACGCAAGTGTGAAAGAGGCCTTATCTGGACTTTAGTAAGGCTTTTCATACTGTCCCACATAGAAAGCTTATCAATAAATTGCAGTCTTTGTGCCTGGACTCCCATATTGTTGAATGGATTAGGCAGTGGCTGAGGGACAGACAACAGAGGGTTGTAGTCAATGGAGTATATTTAGACCATGGTCTTGTTGCCAGTGTGGGACCCATATTGTTTAATATCTTTATCAACGAAATTGCAGAAGGCCTCGATGGTAAGGTGTGACTTTTTGCTGATGGCACAAAGATTTGTAACAGGGTTGATGTTCCTGGAGGGATACAACAAATGGAAAAGGATTTAGGAAAACTAGAGGAATGGTTAAAAATCTGGCAACTAATATTTAATGTTGATAAGTGCAAGATACTGCACCTGGGGCGTAAAAACCCAAGAGCAGAATATAAAATCAGTGATACAGTCCTAACCTCAGTATCTGAGGAAAGAGATTTAGGGGTCATTATTTCAGAAGACTTAAAGGTAGGCAGACAATTTCATAGAGCTGCAGGAAATGCTAGCAGTATGCTTGGGTGTATAGGGAGAGGCATTACCAGTAGATCATGCTGCTCTAAAGAGGATATTGATACTTTGGAGAGAATTCAGAGAAGAGCTACTAAACTAGTACATGGATTGCAGGATAAAACTTACCAGGAAAAGTTAAAGGACCTTAACATGTATAGCTTGGAAAAAAGACAAGACAGAGGGAATATGATACTTTTAAATACATAAATGGAATTAACAAGGTAAAAGAGAGAATGTTTCAAAGAAGAAAAACTGCTGCAAAAGGACATAGTTTTAAATTAGAGCAGCAAAGGTTTAAAAGTAATATCAGAAAGTATTACTTTACTGAGAGAGTAGTGGATGCATGGAATAGCCTTCCTGCAGAAGTGGTAGCTGCAAATACAGTGAAGGAGTTTAAGCATGCATGGGATAGGCATAAGGCCATCCTTCATATAAGATAGGGCCAGGGGCTATTCATAGTATTCAGTATTTTGGGCAGACTAGATTGGCCAAATGGTTCTTATCTGCCGACACATTCTATGTTTCTATGTTACTAAACTTGTGTGAAAATACAGTTATTCTTTAAGTCTTAATATCTCAGGTTCTTTTGAAGACAGATATATGATCGTATTTGAAAGCTGGCAATCTAATCTTTAAAACAAGACCAGAATCCTAACATTATCTCTTCTGCATCAGGAGATATAACCTTTAGAAATTGGTTCGGGAGTGACTGCAGCATAAAGTGAAAGCAGGCCTTTACAGAGTCCAAGATATGATGCGTTGAAGTATCCCTTCCCCTTCTGCTGGCTGTGATCTCAGCCAGTGGAAGAGGAGAGGGGGTAGTGTGGGAACTGACAGCCTGCAGTAGGAGTTTAATTAGAGAGGAATCTAATATATTAGCCCTCACATAGTTATATCATTAGAAAAATGAAAATGGAAAACAGATTTTGTAAAAACAGTGTTTTTATTGTACAAGTATTATAACTTAATAAAAAAATATAAATTTGGCATCATCATAACCCTAATAGCATAATGGTATCATATTGCTTATACCACAAAGTGAATGCAGTAAAAATAAATCCCACAAATTCAACTTGTCCCTCAGAATTCAAGGTCTCATACAGCTAAACTGAAGAAAGAATTATTTAAAAGTAATGACTGCTGGAACACAGGGGGGGAAAGGGGGTCCTAAATTCAAATTAGTTATGTCACCAAGCGATTAAATGTACACCAACTATATATATTTCTTTCTTTATTTCTTCAATAAAAAAGTGACATTTTGAGGAGGGTTTTTCAAATTTAAATGTCGGGGGGAGGGGGGCGGGTGGTTAAGGGAGTCTGTCAGCAGTTTTGTCCTTGATAAACTAGGTAGGGGTTGGGACAAGCATACATTTTATGGAGTTTTTCTTATCAGGGGTCTTGTGAAAATTTAGTTTTATTCTGCCAGGTTCTGCTTTGCAAGTGTCCAGGAGGCGAGACTTCACTGGCAAGTAATCTCTGCCTTGTGCTGTTTCACAGCCCCTCCCCTTTGCTCTAAGTGACCGCTGGACACACAGGTGACCTCTACAGCTGTCACTCAAAGGGTAGGGACCGTTAACCAACTTGATGCAGAAAGCACTTCACAGTAAACATCTACCCTGCTGGTGCAAAATCTGGCAGAAAAAAACTTACTTTTCACACCACTCCTGATGATAAAAGCAATGTTTGACCTGCTCTCCCAGCCTCTTCCTAGTACTTTAAGCAGTTTAGCATGGCAGACTCCATTTAAAGGAAATAAAGTAAATGTCATTAATCACAGTACATTGGTCTATTTGGTTAAAGAAATAAGAAGTTGTAGATTCATATGGTACTGCTAAATCTGTATTCCAATAGAGCTTACCTGTAGCCATTCAAGTTGCCTTAGAAGATATATTGGGAAGCATTTGTAACCATAAGATTGCTGCCTCTGAGATTAGCTGTGATCCATTGCTGACACCTCTGCCAGCTGATTTTCCTTAGGGGCGTTGAATTGAAGAATACATTACTAAAATAAACATGTTCAGTTGTACCATACAGTGCATATAAACCCCACAAGGCAGGTCATACAGGCTACATTGGTCCTTTAAAATTGTCTGGGCAGGTTCCTGACAAACATCTCATTCTATACAATAACTTTTTTTTACAGAGAAGCTGACCTTTAAGAATGCACCCACCCCGCAGGAGTTCACAGAAGGGACAGATGCTGTTATCATTTGTGATGTATCTAGCTCAATGCCCTCGGTCATTATCTGGAAGCACAAAGGGAAGGACGTGCAGTTCAAGAAGGATGGTAAGAAATTAGCTCATGAATTGAAGAGTGATATATATATACAGTACAGACCAAAAGTTTGGACACACCTTCTCATTCAAAGAGTTTTCTTTATTTTCATGACTATGAAAATTGTAGATTCACACTGAAGGCATCAAAACTATGAATTAACACATGCGGACCGCCCCAGGAAAGGAAGACCAAGAGTCACCTCTGCTGCGGAGGATAAGTTCATCCGAATCACCAGCCTCAGAAATCGCAGGTTAACAGCAGCTCAGATTAGAGACCAGGTCAATGCCACACAGAGTTCTAGCAGCAGACACATCTCTAAAAAAACTGTTAAGAGGAGACTGTGTGAATCAGGCCTTCATGGTAGAATATCTGCTAGGAAACCACTGCTAAGGACAGGCAACAAGCAGAAGAGACTTGTTTGGGCTAAAGAACACAAGGAATGGACATTAGACCAGTGGAAATCTGTGCTTTGGTCTGATGAGTCCAAATTTGAGATCTTTTGTTCCAACCACCGTGTCTTTGTGCGACGCAGAAAAGGTGAACGGATGGACTCTACATGCCTGGTTCCCACCGTGAAGCATGGAAGAGGAGGTGTGATGGTGTGGGGGTGCTTTGCTGGTGACACTGTTGGGGATTTATTCGAAATTGAAGGCATACTGAGCCAGCAAGGCTACCACAGCATCTTGCAGCGGCATGCTATTCCATCCGGTTTGCGTTTAGTTGGACCATCATTTATTTTTCAACAGGACAATGACCCCAAACACACCTCCAGGCTGTGTAAGGGCTATTTGACCATGAAGGAGAGTGATGGGGTGCTGCGCCAGATGACCTGGCCTCCACAGTCACCGGACCTGAACCCAATCGAGATGGTTTGGGGTGAGCTGGACCGCAGAGTGAAGGCAAACGGGCCAACAAGTGCTAAGCATCTCTGGGAACTCCTTCAAGACTGCTGGAAGACCATTTCAGGTGACTACCTCTTGAAGCTCATCAAGAGAATGCCAAGAGTGTGCAAAGCAGTAATCAAAGCAAAAGGTGGCTACTTTGAAGAACCTATAATATGACATCTTTTCAGTTGTTTCACACTTTTTTGTTATGTATATAATTCCACATGTGTTAATTCATAGTTTTGATGCCTTCAGTGTGAATCTACAATTTTCATAGTCATGAAAATAAAGAAAACTCTTTGAATGAGAAGGTGTGTCCAAACTTTTGGTCTGTACTGTGTATATATATATATATATATATATATATATATATATACTGTATATCGTTGTAACGTGTTATGTGACCTATCATGATAGACAGTATACAGTGGGGTTTGAAAGTTTGTGAAGGTTTCATAAATTTGACCAAAAACTACATCAGATTTTCACACATTTCCTAAAAGTAGGTAACGATAAGCGATAAGCAAACCAAACAGATGAGTCAAAAACAGTATCTGTGATTGTTAAAAGTATGTGAACTTTTTAGAATTAGACAATAATTTGAAGGTGAAATTAGAGTCAAGTATTTTCAGTCAATGGGATAACAATCAGATGTGAGTGGGTAACCTGTTTTATGTAAAGAACAGGGATTTATCAAAGTCTGATCTTCACAACATACACTTTTAGTGTTTTATGTTGTTAGGTCTGTGACCAACTTTAGGCCTAATATTAAAATTCTCATTTTCATCAAATGTGCTAAAAATGAGGAAAGTTCTTTATTCATCTTCCCCACTGAACTCCATTAAAGGAGTTTGCGTTCCAGTGTTAGAGTAGATTTCTGTTGAACAGAATTGGTTAATTTTATAAAGTTATATTATTAGGTTTTTGGCCAACTTTAGCCTAACAGGAACATTTTCATTTAATGTAATGTTTGAGAACTGAGGACAGTTCTTCTTTCATTTCCCCCACCGAACTCCATTGAAGGAGTTTGCGTTCCAGTGTCTGAGGATGTCATGGATTAGAAGAAATTTGTCTAATGTCTCATGGCTAAGGGCATTTTACACTGGCTAAGGATCAGAGCAATTATCTGAGATGTTTAAAGTGCTGCCGATCACCCGACAAAGGAGCAGCCCAAGTTCATCGAGTTATTGCATCTTTCATACAGCAACTAAAATATCCTTTTGTCGGCAGCACATTGACCTGTTTTAACAAGGATGCACTGGCAGCAAACAATTCATGTATCTCTGTACAGAGGGGGTGATTACTGCATGTGAATGTGTGAATGATCTGGCAATAATCAGGAATGAAAGGTTCATTTCTAGTCATTGCCCTCCACATTGAAACAATGAAGGCATTAACTTGTTGAAGCGCTTCTCCTGACTTTTCTCCACAGTCCGCTTTGTAATGCTGTCCAATAATTATCTCCAAATCCGGGGCATTAAGAGAACAGATGAGGGAACATATCGGTGTGAGGCTCGTATCCTAGCACGTGGAGAGATAAACTTCAAGGATATTAAAGTCGTAGTGAACGGTGAGATAACTTCTAATCAATTTATTTAGAGAACATTTGTAATCAAATTCCCTGCTCATACACATCTGGCCCATCCATGTGCTACATGGTCATAGCTTAATTTAAATGGCCCGGTAAGTATTACCTACACATAATGTGAATATTTAGCAAGAAGCGTTTTTCTGTGACTGGTAGACTGGGGTAAGAGAAGCTGGGACCTGATGTGATCAAAGTCATCAGTCATACAATCTCTGTTTTTTTTTAGGCCAAATGAATCATATATAACACTTCAAATTCAATAACCCCTTGTCTTTTCTTCTCCTCTACAGTTCCACCAACTGTACGGGCTAGACAAACGACTGTCAATGCCACCGCCAGCATGGGAGAGTCAGTGACTATAAGCTGCGAGGCTGATGGATTTCCCGAGCCTGAAATTAGCTGGACAAAGTAAGAGAGGACTGAATGTAATTTACATAATAACTGTATATGCCAGGAAACTCACACAAAGGCATGTCCTCTCGTAAAAATAACTAGCCTTACCATATGCTACACCTAGGGAAGTCTAGAGGGCATCTGCTTTCTGTCTCAGGTCATGTTGTGGTAATTTAACAGCCATGCTAGGTCCTTGAGCTTTTGTATAGACAGTAAAAAGTAAAATAGCATTTCATGGCTTTTGCAATGATTTTTATATCCCCAGTGAATCTACAATGCAAAATGATGCAACTTTGCGTAAAGACCTTATATATATATATACATATATATATATATATATATATAAAGAATTGTCTAAAGTCTTCAACTCCTGTGCAGAACTATGGGGTCATTTTTTAAGACCAGCGATTTATATGCCGGGCTTAATCTCTCTGCGCTGCCGGTGGATGTGCCAAAGTTATGTAGAGGAGCAGGCCTCTACATAACTTCAGCTCTTGCTGTTGCCAGCCGTGCGACATGGCTTAAACTACGCCTGTTCCCTTGCATGATGTATGAGATGGGTCGGCCATCCCGTCCTCTTCCCCGTCCACGCCATATTCCCTTTTTCCGCCTAGATTTTGTTGCAGGCTATCTTTGTGACAAAATCTACTAACTTTATACACCACAAAATGGAGTAAAAAATAATAAATGCCCACCTATGTGTCTCCAGAGTTACTGACAACAAACCCAGTGGTTGATCATGCTCAGGGTTTGTTTGTTGCATGTAACCATGGAAACACATAGATCTGCACACAAGCTGGTGAATCAAAATAGTAGGATATTTTAATTAATCAAGAATAATTGGTGGATATAGACTTTAAAAAGGCATGTCTGTATGACAAAAGGCTGCCATACACATAAGTGTATTGTCGTCCAAATATGCTAAGGCTACTTTCTCGCCCATTTTCCTTGGGGGACACAGACCTTGGGGTATAGCTCAGCTCCCTAGGAGGCGTGACACTAAGTAAAACTGTTAAGCCCCTCCTCCATCAGCTATACCCTCAGCCTGGAGATAGAGGCTACCAGTTTTAGCTTAGTGTCCAAGGAGGCAAGACACTCCCTGCTACTGCAGGGCTGTTTTCTCCTTGTTATTTTTACTTTTTCTTCTAATTTTGTTATTTTATTTTTTCCTAGGGATACCAGAGACGCATTTGACCTCTCTGCTCTCCCGGGGTTGAGCTGCGCCAGTGCCAACTTATCTGCACTGCTGCCTCCCCCACAGAAGCAATAGGAGGATCTGGGCAGCAATGGCTCCCCTACATCCCGCCAGCTAGGGGGTCGCCCGCACGCCAAGCCCCTCTTCCAGCTTCCTGCCACTGCGGTGCCAGTGGCTGAAGGGGCGACCCTGCTGGAAAGGACTGAGGGTGAAGACGTCGGACGGTGAGATGGCTATTCCAGCCCATACCCCGTCCCTATCTGCAGCATCTACCCCTCTGGGTAAGGGGGGCACCCGTGGTCGCTCATTCTGAGCGCTCATCTGCAGGACAATGCAGCACAGCAGCATCCTCAGCACCCCCACGCTTTTCCCCCCCACGCTGCTATCTTTCTCCCCCCCCCCTCCCCCTCATTCGGGGCTGACTCCATTTTTCTCTTCTCTCTCTCCCCCTTCCCGCCGAGAACGGGGGGCGGGGCTTAGCGGTCCCGGCAGGGGGCGGGGCTTCCGCGCGTCATTTTGGGGGCGGAGCTACGTTCTCCTTCACAGGAGACATTTCAAGCGCTGGAGGGGGCGGAGCTTGTTCCCCGCGCTTTCTGCTGAGGTTTCCCGCGCTTCCTCACTCCTGACAGGAAGCTGGGACACGGTGGGGGACTCTAACCTCCTGTGTACATCGCTCGGCTTCTGTGGGCGCTCTCTGCTGCTCTCTGCTGCTCACTGCTGTTCACTGCTTCTCTGCTGCTGCTGATCTGGGCCATCTCCTGACGTTCTTCTGAGGCACTGGTAGGACAGTTAACCCTCTCCTAACCCTCCTGGTCATAGCTGCTATAACCCTTTGTGGTCTCTATATTAGAGTACAACCACACTTCAGCATGTCAGATCCCACAGGTGCCCCCAAACCCTGGTACCATGCCTGTACCGCCTGTAAGGAACTTTTTCCGCGTGGGCAATCTGAGCCGCATTGCCTTGCATGTCAGGCCCCGGTGCAGGGCCCGCTTCCCGCTGCGCCCCCCGGTGCCTCTGAACCCCCTGACTGGGCTAGGTCTCTGTCTCAGGCGGTGGAAAGCCTTACACACGTAGTGGGCCGTCTCGTGGATAGACCGCCTCTCCCGCAGGCTGCCACAATCCCTGTCGCACCCGCTGGGACTACCGTTTCTGCCGCCCCCACTGGTTCCCTGCCTCCCAGCGAATCTTCCAGGGCCCGGCATACTCAGAAACGTTCAAGGGTTGAGCGCACATCTTCTCCAGATGCTTCGCTCTCTCCGCCATGCGTGCGAGCTCAGTCAAGTCTATCCTCTCAAAGGGATACGCTTTCTGAGGGAGAACTGGCGGATTCGGACGTGGACATGGACTCAGAGCTTCCGTCCAAATTGGCGTCCGCGGTGGGGCATCTTGTCACTAGCATCCGTGATACCTTTCAGCTACACGATGACCCCCCCAGCTCTGAACAGGCCGGCGTGTCCTTTCTCCGCCCCAAACAGGCCTCCAAGGTTTTTCCCATACACGCTGATTTTTCTTCTGTGGTATCCAAGGCTTGGACTCGGCCTAACGTCCGCTTTATTACACCCAAAAAGCTGGACATTTGTTATCCCTTTCCAGCGGATTCTGTGACCACGTGGACATCCCCGCCTAAGGTTGATCCTCCCGTGGCTCGCCTGTCCAAAAGCACTACTATTCCTGTACAGGACGGATCTTCCCTCCAGTCTGTTGAGGACCGTCGTACGGAATCCCTCTCCAAGGCCATATTTACTGCCTCTGGTTCGGCCCTTAGACCGGTCTTTGCCTCCGCCTGGGTTGGCAAAGCGGTCTCTGAATGGGGTTTGCAACTGGAACGGGAGTTAGGGTCGGACGTCCCTGTTCAGGACCTCCGTTCCTTAGCCCAACTAATTGTTCAGGCCGGAAAATTCGTCTGTGAGGCCTCCCTTGATGCGGGTGCCCTCATTGCCCGTTCCTCTGCCCTGGCAGTTTCTGTCAGGAGGGAACTCTGGCTGAAGGTTTGGGCGGCGGACGCCGCTTCCAAACGCTCTTTGGCCGGCCTACCATTCACGGGTTCCCGCCTGTTCGGAACCCGTCTGGACGAACTTATATCAGAGGCCACGGGTGGGAAGAGTACTCACCTCCCCCAGTCCAGGCCAATGGGCACCCCCCGTGGTCGCGCTGGTTCGTCCCGTTTTCGGTCCTTTCGCAAGCCCACCGGGTCTAGACCCGCGGCCAGTTCTTCTTCCTCTGGCCCAGCCCAGGATAGACGCAAGAAGCCGTTTTTTCGGACGCAACCTACCTGGCGCAAGTCCCAGCCTGCACGGGCTCCCACAGGCCAGCAGCCCTCTGCCTGAAGGTGCGCCCCCACCCACCTGGGTGGGGGGCCGCCTTCTCCTATTCAGGAACGTATGGCGGGCCCACATCTCAGACGCATGGGCGCTCGAGATTGTATCTTGCGGATACAAAATCGAATTTGCGTCCATTCCGCCAGACCGTTTCTTCCGATCCCGTCCTCCGCGAGATCCCGTACGAGTGGCCGCCTTCTTCGCGGCCATTCACTCTCTAATGGACAAGGGTGTCGTCGCCCCCGTGCCTCCGACGGAAAGGTTCAGGGGGTTCTACTCGAACCTCTTTGTGGTTCCCAAGAAGGAAGGCTCAGTGCGTCCGATCTTGGACCTAAAACGCCTGAACCGTTTTCTCCGACTGCAGAGATTCCGGATGGAGTCTCTCAGGTCCGCAGTGGCCTCCCTGGAAAGAGGGGATTTCATGGCCTCAATCGACATTCAGGATGCATACCTCCACGTTCCGGTTGCTCCATGTCATCACCGCTTCCTGCGCTTTGCGGTGGGGGACGATCACTTCCAATTCGTCGCCCTTCCCTTTGGTCTGGCGACTGCTCCTCGAGTGTTCACCAAGGTCCTGGCCCCTGTCTGGGCCCTTCTACGTTCAAGAAGTGTTTTTCTTCTCCCATACTTGGACGACATCCTGGTCAAGGCACCCTCCTTCTCTCAGACATCCCGCAGTGTGGAACTCACTCTGGAGACCCTGACGCGGTTCGGTTGGATTATCAACCACCCCAAATCTTCCCTTACCCCCTCCAGACGGCTGATCTTCCTGGGGATGCTCCTGGATACAGAGTTGGCGGAGGTCCGCCTTCCATCGGACAAGCGTCTGGCCCTTCGCGGGTCGGTTCGCAGTCTCCTCCGTCATCACCGCCCTTCCCTCAGATCCAGCATGCGGTTGTTGGGAAAGATGGTTGCCTGTTTCGAAGCGGTGCCGTTCGCACAATTCCGATCCCGCACCTTTCAGAGGGCAATTCTGTCGGCCTGGGACAAATCACTGAGGAGTCTGGACAGGACCTTTCTTCTGCCTCCCCTGGCTCGAGCTTCCCTCGGCTGGTGGTTGCATATCCCTCTAAGGGGGAAGTCCTTCCTTCCACTGAACTGGCTGGTGATTACCACAGATGCCAGCTTACGGGGGTGGGGGGGGGTTTTCCCTCCCCGGTCCGTCCAGGGCGTTTGGTCTCTATCGGAGTCCAGACTTCCAATCAATATTCTGGAACTGAGGGCGATTCTTCTGTCCCTCAGACACTGGACCCATCTGCTGAGGGGCCACCCTGTTCGGATCCAATCGGACAATGCCACGGCTGTGGCATACATAAACCATCAGGGAGGCACTCGCAGCGATGCAAGAGGTGACCCTCATTCTCCTCTGGGCGGAGACGCACGTGCCGGCCTTATCTGCGATTTACATCCCGGGGGTGGACAACTGGGCGGCGGATTTCCTCAGCCGGTCCACCATCGACCCGGGAGAATGGTCCCTGCACCCAGAGGTGTTCGAAGCCCTTTGTCTTCGCTGGGGTCGCCCCGACGTGGACCTCATGGCCTCCAAATTCAACCACAAGGTCCCCCTATACCTGGCCAGGGCACGGGACCCGAAGGCATACGGCGCCGACGCGCTCGTCCTTCCGTGGCGCGAATTCTCCCTTCTGTACGTCTTTCCTCCTTTTCCCCTCCTGCCACGGGTTCTTCGGAGGATCGCGGCAGAGGGCGTCCCCGCGATTCTAATCGCCCCGGATTGGCCCCGCCGGTCTTGGTACGCCGACCTAATGTTGCTGTTGGCAGACGCACCGTGGCCACTGCCCTCCAGGGAAGACCTTCTCTCTCAGGGACCGATCTTCCACGAGCATTTAGGCTCGCTACGTTTGACGGCGTGGCTATTGAGACCGCCGTCTTAACGCGACGGGGTTTCTCCGCGGACGTAGTCCGCACCATGATCCGGGCTCGTAAGCCCGTATCCTCTAGGATCTACTATCGGGTTTGGAGGTCCTATCTGGGGTTCTGTGAGTCCCGGAGCATCCCACCTCTCCGGTTTTCTCTTCCCACAATCCTGTCCTTCCTCCAGTCGGGTCTGGACCTGGGGCTGTGCCTCAGTTCTCTGAAGGGTCAGATTTCGGCGCTGTCTATTCTTCTCCAGCGTCCCCTGGCCCCTCTAGGGCCAATTAAGACCTTTTTACAAGGGGTGGCTCACTCTGTTCCGCCGTACCGCCCTCCAGTTCCTTCCTGGGACCTGAATGTGGTGCTCTCGGCGCTCCAATCAGCCCCCTTCGAGCCTTTACGGGAGGTCTCCCTTCGCCTTCTGTCCTGCAAGGTCATCTTTCTTGTGGCCGTCACGTCTCTCCGACGGGTGTCGGAGTTAGCGGCTCTTTCTTGCTCCGAACCTTTCCTGATCTTCCACCAGGATAAGGTTGTGCTTCGGCCTGTCCCGACTTTCCTGCCAAAGGTGGTCTCCGCCTTTCACATCAATGAGGACATCGTCCTTCCGTCGCTCTGTCCCTCTCCTTCCCACCCCAGAGAACGGGAACTGCACCGTCTGGATGTGGTCAGGGCGTTGAGGATTTACTTGGAGGTCACCGGGTCCTTTCGGCGCACGGACTCCCTGTTTGTGGTTCCGGAGGGTTCGCGCAAAGGGTTGGCGGTCTCCAAGGTGGCTATTGCCCGTTTCATTAAACTGGCGGTGTCTGAGGCTTATCGAGCCAAGGGCAGACCTCCGCCTTTTGGCGTCACTGCTCATTCCACCAGAGCAGTCGGAGCTTCCTGGGCGCAGAGGCATCGGGCCTCGGCTGAACAGTTGTGCAAAGCAGCCACTTGGTCCTCTCTGCACACTTTCACAAAGTTCTATAGGGTGCATACGCATGCATCAGCGGATGCTGCGTTGGGCCGCCTGGTTTTGCAGGCAGCGGTTTCCTGATGCTCTGGTGGTGTTCCGCCTTGGGTTTGTGGTCCCTCCCTTCTTGGACTGCTCTTGAACGTCCCAAGGTCTGTGTCCCCCAAGGAAAATGGGCGAGAAAAGGAGATTTTTGTATAACTTACCAGTTAAATCTCTTTCTCGCTCTTCCTTGGGGGACACAGCACCCACCCTTCTGTGTTTGGTTACAGGGTTATGGTCTGGCGCCCCGTTGGGTTGCTGGCTGGTTGTTTCCGTTATTGGTTGTTATCCTTTCACTACTTGGACACGCAACTGGTAGCCTCTATCTCCAGGCTGAGGGTATAGCTGATGGAGGAGGGGCTTAACAGTTTTACTTAGTGTCACGCCTCCTAGGGAGCTGAGCTATACCCCAAGGTCTGTGTCCCCCAAGGAAGAGCGAGAAAGAGATTTAACTGGTAAGTTATACAAAAATCTCCTTTTTACACCAGCATTTTTGCGGGATCCGTCATGGATCAGCAAAAACGCTTCCGCTATAATAATACAACCGTCTACATCCGTTCTGAATGGATCCGGTTGTATTATCTGTAAAATAGCAAAGAGAACGGATCCATGCCTCATTGACTTACAATGGTTTTAGAGACGGATCTGTTTTCTTTTGTGTCCGAGAAAAATGATCTGCCACCATGGACTTACATTGTGTGTCATGACGGATCCGTCTTGCTCCACACCATATCACAGACAGAAAAATGCTGCTTGCAGTGTTATTCTGTCTGCGATGGGGACACAACCAAACAGAACGGAATGCATTCTGGTGCATTCCATTTCGTTCAGTTTGGTCGCCATTGACAATGAATGGGGACAAAATGGAAGCGTTTTTCCCCCGCTATTGAGATCCTATGACAGATCTCAGTAGTGGAAAGGGAAAGAGCAGATGTGAAAGTAGCCTTAGAATGGTGTGTTCAGCCAACAGTCTAAACTTGTGTGGGAAGCTCCTTACTCGCCCCCAAACGGTTGATTTGGGGGAAGTAAGAGACTGAGGCAAGTAACATAGTAACATAGTACATAAGGCCGAAAAAAGACATTTGTCCATCCAGTTCGGCCTGTTATCCCGCAAGTTGATCCAGAGGAAGACCCCTCTCTAGTAGCTATAGCCTGTAATATTATTAAGCTCCAGAAATACGTCCAGGGCCCTCTTGAATTCCTTTATTGTACTCACCATCACCACCTCCTCAGGCAGAGAGTTCCATAATCTCACTGCTCTTACCGCAAAGAATCCTTTTCTATGTTTGTGTACAAACCTTCTTTCCTCCAGACGCAGAGGATGTCCCCTCGTCACAGTCCTGGGGATAAATAGCTGATGGGATAGATCTCTGTACTGACCCCTGATATATTTATACATATTAATTAGATCTCCCCTCAGTCGTCTTTTTTCTAAAGTGAATAACCCTAATTTTGATAATCTTTCAGGGTACTGTAGTTGCCCCATTCCAGTTATTACTTTAGATGCCCTCCTCTGGACCTTCTCCAGCTCTGCTATGTCTGCCTTGTTTACAGGAGCCCAGAACTGTACACAGTACTCCATGTGTGGTCTGACTAGCGATTTGTTAAGTGGTAGGACTATGTTCTTATCACGGGAATCTATGCCCCTTCTGATGCAACCCATTATCTTGTTGGCCTTGGCAGCAGCTGCCTGACACTGGTTTTTGCAGCTTAGTTTGCTGTTTATTAAAATTCCTAGATCCTTTTCCATGTCAGTGTTACCGAGTGTTTTACCATTTAGTATGTACGGTTGACTTGCATTTTTCCTTCCCATGTGCATAACTTTACATTTATCAGTGTTAAACCCCATCTGCCACTTATCTGCCCAAGCCTCCAGTCTATCCAGATCCCTCTGTAGTAGTATACTGTCCTCATCAGTGTAAATTACTTTACACAGTTTAGTGTCATCTGCGAAAATTGATACTTTACTATGCAAGCCTTCTACAAGATCATTAATAAATATATTGAAGAGAATAGGGCCCAATACTGACCCCTGAGGTACCCCACTAGTGACAGTGACCCAATCTGAGTGTGTACCGTTAATAACCACCCTCTGTTTTCTATCACTGAGCCAGTTACTTACCCACATACAGATGTTTTCTCCCAGTCCGAGCATTCTCATTTTATATACTAACCTTTTATGTGGTACAGTGTCAAATGCTTTGGAGAAGTCCAGATACACGACATCCATTGATTCGCCGCTGTCAAGTCTAGAACTTACCTCCTCATAGAAACTGATTAAATTAGTCTGACATGACCGATCCCTCACAAAGCCATGCTGATATGGCGTTATTTGCTTATTTCTGTTGAGATGCTCTAATATAGCATCTCTCAGAAAACCTTCAAACAGTTTACCCACAACAGATGTTAAACTTACCGGCCTATAGTTTCCAGGCTCTGTTTTTGGCCCCTTTTTGAATATTGGCACCACATATGCCATGCGCCAATCCTGTGGGACATTCCCTGTCAGTATAGAGTCTGCAAATATCAGAAATAAGGGTCTGGCTATGACATTACTTAATTCCTTTAGGATACGGGGGTGTATGTCATCCGGTCCTGGCGATTTGTCTATTTTAATCTTTTTAAGTCGCTGATGTACTTTTTCCTGGGTCAGACAGGACACTTTTAATGGGGAATTTATTTTTGCATTCTGCATGTCATCTGACAATTTATTTTCCTCAGTGAATACATTGGAGAAAAAAATATTTAACAGCTTTGCTTTCTCCTCATCGCTCTCTGCGACTTCCCCCTCATTACTCTTTAAAGGGCCGACACCTTCAGATTTATACTTTTTAACATTTATATAATTGAAGAACATTTTAGGGTTAGTTTTACTCTCTTTGGCAATTAATCTCTCGGTCTCTAGTTTGGCCGCTTTTATTTGTTTTTTACATGTTCTATTTTTTTCCTTATAGTTTTTCAGTGCTTCCGTGCTCCCCTCCTGTTTCAGTGAATGATATGCTTTCTTTTTGTCATTTATTGCTTTCGTTGCAGTTCTATTTATCCACATTGGTTTCTTTTTGTTCCTTAACCTTTTATTACCATATGGTATGTACCTCTCACAATGAGATTTTAGGATGTTTTTAAAGATATCCCATTTTGTGGCTGTATTTTTATTTTTGAGGACTTTGTCCCAGTTAGTTTGGCCTATGGCCTCTCTTAGTTGGCTAAATTTAGCTTTTTTTGAAGTTTGGTATTTTTGTTCCTCCCTGTAGAAACGCTCTTTTGAATGATAATTGGAAGGTTATTACTTTGTGGTCACTATTTCCCAGGTGTCCCCCAACCTGCACGTCTGTTGTTCTGTCCGGCCTATTGGCTAATACTAAGTCCAGTATGGCCGTCCCTCTAGTCGGGTCCTGAACCAGTTGGGAGAGGTAATTGTCTTTGGTTATTGCCAAGAACCTGTTTCCTTTATGAGATATACAAGTTTCAGTTTCCCAGTCTATATCTGGGTAGTTGAAGTCCCCCATAATAACCACCTCATTATGATTTGCCGCCTCGTCTATCTCGTTTAGTAATAGATTTTCTGTGGACTCTGGTATATTAGGTGGTTTATAGTAAACTCCTATTAGTAATTTATTGTTGTTTTTAGCTCCATGTATCTCTACCCACACTGACTCCACATGTTCATGTCCCTCAATTATATCTTCGCGGAGTGTGGGCTTTAGACCGGACTTTACATAGAGGCAGACCCCTCCCCCTCTCCGGTTTTGACGATCCTTTCTAAACAGACTGTAACCTTGTACATTAACCGCCCAGTCATAGCTATCATCCAGCCATGTCTCAGTTATTCCCACTATGTCATAGTTCTCCTCACACATCACTAATTCCAGTTCACCAGTTTTATTAGTTAGACTTCTGGCATTAGTATACATACATTTGAGAGGTTTATGTATATTTTTTACCCTACACCTTTCCTTCTGAACTGTTCTAGTCCCTCCTTCCATTCCTCCCCCAGTCCCATTACCTTGCCCCCGGTCTCTATCTGCGCTATCTTCCCGTCCTATAACGTAATTACCCTCCCCCCAGTCCCTAGTTTAAACACTCCTCCAACCTTCTAGCCATCTTTCTCCCCAGCACAGCTGCCCCTTCCCCATTGAGGTGCAGCCCGTCCCTACGATAGAGCCTGTAGCCGATAGAAAAATCGGCCCAGTTCTCCAGGAACCCAAACCCCTCCTTCCTACACCAGTTCTTGAGCCACTTGTTAATCTCCATAATCTCCCGTTGCCTTTCTTGTGTGGCTCGTGGTACAGGCAGTATTTCGGAAAATACTACCTTTGAGGTCCTTGCCCTCAGCTTTTGACCTAAATCCCTGAAATCATTTTTAAGGACTCTCCACCTACCTCTAACTTTGTCATTGGTTCCGATATGGACCATGACCGCTGGATCTTCTCCAGCCCCTCCCAGTAATCTGTCAACCCGATCCGCGATGTGTCGAACTCTAGCGCCAGGAAGACAGCACACTGTTCGGCGATCACGGTCTTTGTGACAGATTTTCCTATCTGTTCCCCTAATAATGGAGTCGCCCACTACCAGCACCTGTCTGGCCTGCCCTGCTCTCCTGGTTCCCTGCTTACTGGAGCTGACATTCCCCTGACTGGCAGAGGAAGTGTCCGGCTGCAGCAGTGCCGTCCCCGGACTGACATCCCCCTCATCTGCCAAACGTGCAAACTTGTTGGGGTGTGTCAGATCAGGGCTAGCCTCCCTGGCACTCTTCCCTCTACCCCGCTTTCTAACTGTTACCCAGCTAGCTACCTCACTTTCCTCAGCCTCCTCTCTGTCACCCTCCCCCTCATCTACCCCAAAGAGTGCTTGCTCGGTGAGAAGCAAACTCTTTTGCAAATTATCATTGCCTCTCAGTGTTGCAACTTGCTCATTTAGACACTCGATTTGCGATTCCAAACGGGTTATTTGCTCACATCTAGAACAAATATATGCACCCTTGAACTCCTGTTCCAGGACTGCATACATCATGCAAGATGTGCACTGGACTGCGTTGTAAATTGTGCAACACATACTAAATGGGGATTACAACAGTAAAATAGTAAAACAGTATATATGATTCAGACCTAGACCCTGTCTGCTGTAGCCGAAGGGCTACGCAAAACCAAGCCAACAACACACAAGGAAATTATATCCAACCTTAGTTTCCAAACTCCTTTTCTTAAACTCCTTGTTTTTTTAACTCCACTTAATAAGAAGCCCACTTAGTACAGCAAGCCCCAGGAAGAGCAGGCTCTACAGAGTTTTAGTGGGTTAATTTATAGCACCTGGTTGCCCAGGGCACTCCCCTTAATTAAGCAGAGAGAAAAAAAAAAAAAAAGGTTTAAATGGCAGTACTAGAATACAAACACTTAACTTTCAATGATCTCTGCTGCAATCCACACTCAGCCACCTGCAATCACTCCCACCAAACCACACACAGCACTAGAACTCCTTGTTTTTTTAACTCCACTTAATAAGAAGCCCACTTAGTAGAGCAAGCCCCAGGAAGAGCAGGCTCTACAGAGTTTTAGTGGGTCAATTTATAGCACCTGGTTGCCCAGGGCACTCCCCTTAATTAAGCAGAGAGAAAAAAAAAAAAAAAGGTTTAAATGGCAGTACTAGAATACAAACACTTAACTTTCAATGATCTCTGCTGCAATCCACACTCAGCCACCTGCAATCACTCCCACCAAACCACACACAGCACTAGAACTCCTTGTTTTTTTAACTCCACTTAATAAGAAGCCCACTTAGTAGAGCAAGCCCCAGGAAGAGCAGGCTCTACAGAGTTTTAGTGGGTCAATTTATAGCACCTGGTTGCCCAGGGCACTCCCCTTAATTAAGCAGAGAGAAAAAAAAAAAAAAAAGGTTTAAATGGCAGTACTAGAATACAAACACTTAACTTTCAATGATCTCTGCTGCAATCCACACTCAGCCACCTGCAATCACTCCCACCAAACCACACACAGCACTAGAACTCCTTGTTTTTTTAACTCCACTTAATAAGAAGCCCACTTAGTAGAGCAAGCCCCAGGAAGAGCAGGCTCTAGAGAATCTTTTCAACCGATAGTTTTGTTCTCCTGGGACATAAGCCACCGCCGGAAATGTTTGGCAGCAGCTTTATCCCCTCTCACTACTGAGTAGACATACATGTTTGACCGAGCTGAATGTGGATGTGTTTGGAGGATTTGGGAGGGAGTTGGGGGAGATAGTTGTCGCCCGAACAATCGTTCAGCCAACATGGCAGCAAATTCTGAGAGATGTGCAGTATCAATTGGGCAATATTATATATTTTTTCCTCATGGCCAAAATCTTGGATTTAATATGATTCACTAGAATAGACATAATTCAGGTAACAGTAAAAGCTTCATGTTAGCTTACAGAATAACTTGACTTTTTTCCTGCTACAGGAGAGGAGAAACTATAGAGGTTGGAGATGACAAGTACTCCTTCAGTGATGACATGTCAGAGATGACCATTCATGGAATTGAGAAAGACGACGAGGCCGAATATAACTGTATTGCCGAGAATAAAGCTGGGGACAGTGAAGCCACCATTCTTCTCAAGGTCTATGGTGAGGACTCATCAATCTATTATCAAATTACTGTCAGTCCCAAGCTTAAGTGGACAAATATGTATTTAGACAGGAATTTTAATATGGTTTGTAAGACAGAGAGGGTTTTTCGGTTTATGGTTAGGGTCTCCTGCCAATAGAGGGTATGAGATAGGGATGATTTTCTGCTGTGCAGAAGTATGTTAGCCTTTGTGCGCACTGGGGTAAAGAACTAATAGTATAGGATCATTTATCTACAGCCTGAAAAAGGACTGAAGGCCAAAATATCTAGATGTGGTACAGTAACAGGACTCATAGGTTTTAAAATGCATTGATAAGTAGTAGGCCACAATTACAGATCTTCATGTACCTCTCATGGCATCTATATGGCAGCCACTTCAGGATAGTATAATTTAAGGGGGTTTTCCAGTACTTATATACTCATGGGCTATCCTCAGGACCAGAGGGGGTCTGCTACTCTGCGCCCCTGCAGATCAGTTGGTTTAGGCAGCCGCTGGCCCCGGAAACTGAAAGCTGTACTAGACAGCCCGATTCTGCCGACGATTGTCTGGAAAGAAGCGTTCGTCCCCATGGTGTCCTTGTTTGCCTCAGCAGATTGTTATTAGACACTACGATTTGCCGCGGGCAAACGATAATTTTTAAACTTTTAAAGATTTTGATTTCCTGATGAATGAGCGTTTACTCGTTCATCGGGTGATTGGTGGCATTATTACACTGTCAGTCAGACCATCACTAACAAGTGTTCATACAAACGTTTGTTAGCAATGACTGGTCCGACAATCACCTAATGCAATACAGGCTTTACATTGTTTGGAGCCAGAAGCAGAGGGGTCCCTTCACTGTGTAGTGGGCATGCTCGGAACTTCAGCTCACATCACATTCAAGTGCAGTACACCAGTGCCAGGAGCTACATAATAGACAGGCCTTGCAGTCACTGTATAGTTTCCAGTACCAGCAGCTTCCCAAAACAAGGTGGTGCTGGGCATCAAACTCCCACCAACATCATATTGATAACATGTCCTGAAAATAGGTAATCAATAGCTAAGTTTTAGAAAACCCTTTTAATTCCAGTCTTCAGAAATTTGATAACTGGATTCAATTTATTTTCATCTCAATACTGTCTGGGTGTCCATAATTTACCATTTATAGAATGATTGCAGACCCTTCACTGTACTATAATAAATATTAATAGTCTTTATCTTACAGTTATAATATACTGTATTCTCTGTCACTTCTAGCAAAACCTAAGATTACCTATGTTGAAAATAAAACTGCCTTGGAGCTGGATAATGAGATCACCCTGACCTGTGAGGCATCAGGAGATCCTCTGCCCAGCATCACTTGGAGAACAGCCACACGTAACATCAGTGAGGAAGACAAGGTATGGTTATCTTGATTATTTCCCATGGGGCGCTGATTTGTGATGTCACTGGACCTCTGGCTTATGATGTCACTGGATGACAGCTGGTTTGCAAGATTAAATATTGAAGAGATACATTAGCAAGTGCTTTAGATATCATTACTAAAGCCTCGGGAATCTTTGGATGTTAATACTATTATTTACTCCCCATGACTCATAGATTATTTACGTTGTTCTGCTCTTTTTGTATTTGATGGTGTATGGAGCCCTTAACAAAATTCAGGTCATGGTGGACAAATGGTAGAAAAAATACAGCATACATATTATACACATACTCTAGTTCTGTAGTGCAACCTAAGGCCCCTTGCAGACGGGCGTGTCCGGATTAGGTTCGGATGCGGGTGCAATGCGTTTTGCACGCGTGTGATAAACTGACTGTGGTACCCGAACCCGAACTTCTTCACTGAAGTTCGGGTTTGGGTTCGGTGTTCTGTATATTTTATTATTTTCCCTTAAAACATGGTTATAAGGGAAAATAATAGCATTCTTAATACAGAATGCTTAGTAAACTGTGGCTTTAGGCTTAGGGGTTAAAAAAAATAAAAATAATAATTAACTCATCTCATCCTGTTGTTTGCTCAGCCGACATCTTCTTCTTTCGTCTTCTTCTTTCAGGACCTGCCAAAGGACCTTTGATGACGTAATTGCGCTCACCATGTGGTGAGCGTGGTGATGTCAGCACAGGTCCTGCTGAATGAAGATAAAAATGAATGGGTCTGCGTGATTTCTATCTTCATTCAGCAGGACCTGCTTTGACATCACCACGCTCACCACATGGTGAGCGCAATTACGTCATCAAAGGTCCATTGGCAGGTCCTGAAAGAAGACAATGTCGGCTGCGCGAACAACAGGACGAGGTGAGCTATTTTTTATTTTATTTTCTTAACCCCTAAAGCCATATTTTAGTAATTTCCTTCTTTCATCTTCTAGCAACCATGCGTGGAAATCGCACTGCATCCGCACTTGCTTGCGGATGCTTGCGATTTTCACGCAGACCCATTCATTTCTATGGGGCCTGCATTTCGTGAAAAACGCAGAATATAGAACATGCTGCGATTTTCATGCAAGTGATGCATGAAAATCACCGCTCTATTTAAGTGAATGGGTCCGGATTCAGTGCGGGTGCAATGCATTCACCTCACGTATTGCACCCGCACGGAATTCTCGCCCGTGTGAAAGGGGCCAAAGCGCGCCTGTTCTTTAAAAGTGGTGACATATCTGTTTAGATGCATGACAGTGGATGGAGCTTTCTGCTTCCAGCTCCTTCGATTGTATTGTTTCCAGCACTGTCTGCAGCCGAAAACAGCTGATTGGTGAGGGTGTCAAGTGTTGGATCCCCACCGATCAATATCTAGAAACCAGTAATGCCCTTTAAGCAATTGTCCATTTAACTCAATGGCGGTTTGGGTAGAATTTTGTATCTGATTTCCATTATCAGAAATCTCTGAGCAGTGCCAAAGAGGTTTGAGCACTCTGTGGAGAACTCTCCTTCTGGAATCTTTTTATGTGTGTCTAAAGACAATTTTTACTGAATCACTCCAAGATTAGTACATTTTGGGTTACAGACAAGGTATTGTGTAAAATAAGAAAAAAATGTTACTTACCTTTCAAAACTCTGCCAGCTCCGTTGCAACCATTCCATTCCTTTCTGCCTCAAAGGTACATTGTTGAGGCGATTTATTGGCTGTGGTGGTTGCATGCCCCCGTGTCCTTTATAGTGATTATCATGGCAGATACAGCACTGTTGGTGGGTGGATATTCATTATTGAAATACTTTCATAACACATCCAATACCTTCCTGAGGCTTATATTATGAAACTAGTACCAATGACATTAAGGCAGCGTGCAGTGACATCATTTCTGGGTCTGTTCAATGACATTAAATCAGTGTGCAGTGACATCATCACTGGGTCTTAGGAGGGGAAAGCTGGTGTCTGAACGCTGGACTGAGAATGGAGCGATATGAGCTTGGTGTCCTTCAATGGCCGCCATTTGTTTGCGCAAACAAATGTAAGTATACACTGAAAGCACCACAGCAGTCGTGTGCGGATGGATTGTCACTGTGACAAAGGCAAAAATAATCAGTAGTTTTGACACTGCTTCCAGTAGATCCCTTCCCTGCCCTGTACTTCCCTGTACATCGTATTTATAGCCTCACGTAGATGAGAGCATGTACAGCCTTCATTGCACCAAGAAAAGGAGATTATTGCTGTCTATTGACTACTTGCAGGCAATAGGTTACGCTATAAACCTATAACAAAGTGGCATGGCACTTGTTTCACAGCAGTCTGCCTTAAAGGGGAACACCAACCTACAGAGAATTCCTGTGCCTAGGCAGAGCTAAAAAAATACGAATAAATCTGTTTCAATTGAATATATGTTGATGTACATAAGGGACCTTATGCCTCGACAGTGAACACTCTTGTTGGCAGGATTCCCCTTTAAACTATATTATGCATCAAGTCGCAAAATAAGAAACAATCAGCAAGCTGGAAGATTCCTCAGATTCCATGCAAATCTGCAAAACTGCTGACTATTTTTGAAACTCTCACCTCTCCTGTCTGGCATTGTTTTCCTGACCACATGTCAGGTTTAATTGTGGGGCAGAACGCTGTACCTATGCGATCTCTCTATATACAGTGCTTGTTGCTCTGTGTTCTGCTTGAGTTACTGTCTGTGGTCTTTCACTTTACAGTCCCTTGTGTTTTAGCTCACACGTTTATAAAATGCTAGGCATCCTTTGATACCATACATATCTCTTCAGAGCTGTAATTACAGTACAGCTATCACTCCCTGTACTCACTGCGGCGAGCAGCTGTGTTACTAATAGACAGCAGGCAGACGTGAAGGCTGTTCCAGGCTAAACAGGCTTATTTCTAATAGACGTGATAGCATTTCATAGTAAAGTCTAATAGAAGGACAAACACTGTAGATTTTGTTTTTTCTTGTAGATTAAAACCTTATATATGTCTATGACATCGGACAAGCAGTGACATTATATATATATATATATATATATATATATATATATATATATATATATATATACATATATATATAGTATAAACGTGTAGACAAAGTTTATTCTGCTGGTCCGGGAATTTAAGTGGGAATTGCACATGGCAACTCAGAGAGTGCTGCTGTTTTACTTTTTTCTAATATATATATATATATATATATATATATATATGTATATATAATTAGGAAGGAACAAGGGTCCATCATTGATGGTCGGTACATGTCACCGAGGTTCCTGAGGTAAGAGCCATTTTTTTTCCCCTGAAGTGTCATTATTGCAAATTGCAGTCTGACACTTCAGCTGGTTAGTATGGCTGTAAAGCTGATCCGGGACAGCTGTTACTGGGAGAAAGTAGCAAAGTGGGTGGCTACTCCCCATGTTCCAGACCAGGTCTTGGCAGGCTTATAAAAGCAATCAGCACTATCAGGTGGGGTGGATTTTTCTCCATCTGACAGTGAAGCTGGGGAGTCCTCTAGGCTGACGAATGAAATACCTAGTAGCCATTGGCTCCTGAACTGAAAAACTTAGGAGCCAAATCAATTTTTTTGTCGCCAAATCGAAACTGAATCAAAATGTTGGTATCGTGACAACGCTACGCCAATCAGCTCGGCGTAGGGTCGTTTTGAAACCAAAATTTTGATTCGCTTTCCTCACCATAAAAAAGTATTGCGATACTCAATACCGCGCACAAAAAAAAACACCAAAAAAAGCCACATGCTTTTTGCATTTTATGAAACATTCGGCCCATAATAGAACAGTCCTATCCTATTTTTTGGGGTGAAAAGGTGACTAAATAATGGCGAATGCTCACTGCATAGGAGATATTTTTTAATAATTTAATAGTTTGGACAGCACTATGTAATATGTTTATTTATTTATTGTTTATATATTTTATATGTAAAATTGGGAAAGGGGGGATTTAAACTTCATATTTTAGAGTACTTTCACACTTGCGTTTTCCTTTTCCGGCACTGAGTTCCATCCTAGGGGCTCTATACCAGAAAAGAACTGATCAGGCATATCCCCATGCATTCTGAATGGAGAGTAATCCTTTCAGGATGCATCAGGATGTCTTCAGTTCAGTCATTTTGACTGATCAGGCAAAAGATAAAACCGCAGCATGCTACGGTTTTATCTCCGGCGAAAAAAACTGAAGATTTGCCTGAATGCCGAATTCAAAATACCGGAATGCACCTGCACTAAATCCGGACCCATTCACTTCCATGGGGATGTGCACATGAGCGGTGATTTTCACACATCACTTGTGCGTTGCGTGAAAATCGCAGCATGCTCTATGTTGTGCATTTTTCACGCAACGCAGGCCCCATAGAAGTTAATGGGGCTGCGTGAAAATCGCAAGCAAGTGCGGATGCGGTGCGATTTTCACGCACGGTTGCTAGGATGAAAGTCTATTCACTGTATTATTTTCCCTTATAACATGGTTATAAGGGAAAATAATAGCATTCTTTAATACAGAATGCATAGTAGAAGGTCAATATAATAAACATTGGTGGCGCAGTGCGCCCCTCCAATATAATAAACATTGGAGGCGCAGTGCGCCCCCCCAATATAATAAACATTGGTGGTGCAGTGCGCCGCCCCCCCCCCCAATATAATAAACATTGGTGGCGCAGTGTGCCCCCCCTCAATATAATAAACATTGGTGGCGCAGTGCGTTCCCCCCTCAATATAAACATTGGTGGCGCAGTAGACAGTGCCAATGAGGGTTAAAGAATAAAAAAATAATTGACTCACCTCCTCCAATTGATCGTCTCCTGTTCTTTCTTCAGGACCTGTCAAAGGACCTGTGGTGACATCACTGTGCTCATCACATGATACATCACATGATCCATCACCATGGTAATGGACCATGTGATGAGCTCAGTGACGTCACCACAGGTCCTGAAGAAAGAACAGGAGACCAGCAGCTACGCGATCAACTGGAGGGGGTGAGTTAATTTTTTAAATTATTTTTTAACCCTCATTGGCACTTCCCACTGAGCCAGCAATGTTTCTTATACTGGGGTGTTGGGGGGCGCACTGTGCCACCAATGTTTCTTATACAAACACAGGAGGCGGGTGCCGGAATCAAATAGCCGGCACCCGACCTTTGTGACAGGGAGCTGCGATCAGCGGCAGTTAACCCCTCAGGTACCGCACCTGAAGGGTTAACTCAACTGCAGCCCCTCCCCTCCTCCTCCCATCTCTTCTTACTGGCGGAGGCGGCGGCAGCAGCAGCACAGGGGGGATGGGAGAGACTCCTTCTCCACTGCGCTGCTAAGAAGAACATCGGTGGCGGGGCAGAGAACTATCATCTCCTGTGCCCCGCCGCTGTATTCAACTGCAGAACTGCAGCGGTGGGTCTAGTCGCAAATGGCGACAAGACTAAAAAGTCTTGTCGCCATTTGTAAATTCTAAGTCGCATTGGCACCAAGACTGTTATGTTTTGCTGAGTGTGAATAAAACACTGAAGTTTCATTCACAACCTGGTTCCTTGCTTCTATACTGCGTCCGCTAGCCTGTCTACCAGGGCAAATCCCCACATTTGGTGGAGGATTCGTGCAAACTCAGTGAGGCTGGCCTGAAGGCCGAAAAGTAGTCCCCAGTGTGGCAATCCCTAAGATGACCCCCATGGACGACGTAGAGACCTATCTGGCGGTGTTCAAAAAGGTGGCCGTGAGGGAGAAGTTACCCCGAGACCAATGGGCTGAGGTCATCGCACCGTTCCTGGCATCTGGACCCCAGCAGGTGTTTTTCGACTTACCAGATGATCAAGCAGCCGACCGTAAAAGGTGATATTCTGGCCAGACTGGGGGGTGAATGTATTCGTCAGGGCCCAGCGGGTGCATCAGTGGGAATTTAACCTGGCTGAACCCGCCAGACTGCAGTATTATGATCTGCTACACCAGTTGCAAAAATGGCTGAAGCCTGACGTACTGAGTACCACTGCTCTCCTGGACCGTCTGTTGGTTGATGTGTTCTGGAGGGCTTTACTGTACCCTCTCCAGCACTGGACAGGCCAGGTGTCTCCTGGTGATGCCCTAGAGATGGTCGACCTGGTGGAGTGCTATGAATCCACCAAAAATCTACAGGGGGGTTCTGTTGGGAGGGGGCCAGTTAAACCCCGGAAATCTCCACCCTTGACCAGGCGACTGGTTCCAGCAAGGCTCGCTCGGGATGTACTCCCTGCAGACCCAGCTCTGGTTATCTGTTAGCAGTGTCAAGAACCTGGTCACATAAGGGCCGACTGTCCCCATCGGAGGGGAACCCATGGGCACTAACTATGGCTACCGGCCCTCGATGTATGCCAGGAGGCTGTGCGCAACCGGTACCCCCGAGACTTTAGACAATAGTCTCCTGTGCCAGGTGCAAGTGGGAAATACCCTGGCGGTGGCCCTGCAGGACTCAGGAAGCCTGGTGTCACTGGTAAGAGCTGCCCTGGTGCGACCCGCCAAGTATACTGGCCGAAAAGTCATCGTCTGCATCTATGGAGACTTAAAGGACTATCCCACCGCCCTGGTGTGCTTATCAATTGTGGCTGACAGTTGGACTCATGAGGTGGCCGTCACCACAAAGTTACATTATGAACTAATAATTGGGAGAGACTTCCCCGGTTTACCTCCACTGTGGCCTGAGGCGAGAGCCACCGATACCCATGGGGCAGGAGCAACCCCAATGGAATGGCCTTGCTCAGGGGGAAACCGGAACCCTGGGAACCTGAGACCGAAGGGCCAGCAGTAGGGGTGGTCGCCACTGCGGGGGAAGAGGGGGAGCCAACCCCGCTGAATGTAATGGTCGGAGACGTAGAGGATTTGCCGCCGGGTCTGGAGTTGGCACACCTCAACGTCTATGGAGAGAATTTTGGTACAACACAGCACCAGGACCCGACTGTATCTCAGGCCTGGGAAAATGTGGTAGTAGTTGAGGTTGAGCCGCAACAACCGGGGGCAGATGTACCGGGTAAATCAACTATGGGTACAGCATATTGAACAGTTGGTGGTGCCCAAGGCGTATCGCAAACTCGTGTTGGAGTTAGCCCACCAACATCTTCTAGGGGGAGACCCGGGTCAGCAGAAAACGCAGTACCAGATTCTACAGCGGTTTTACTGGCCCAGTGTGTTCAGAGAGGTGGAAGAGTATTGCAAGTCTTCCCCTACCTGCCAGATAACCAGCCCCCAGCCACATTTCTGTAGTCCCCTGGTCCCTCTCCCGATTATAGAGGTTTCATTCGAGCGGATCGCTATGGATCTCAGGCCCAGTACTGAATTCCGGTAGAGGGCACCAACACATCTTGGTAGTCCTGAACTATGCCACTTGGTACCCGGAGGCGGTGCCACTGCGACATACCTCAGCCAAACTCATAGCCAAAGAGTTAGTGGAGATGTTTTCCCGAGTGGGTCTACCGAGAGAGATTCTAACCGACCAGGGGACCCCTTTTATGTCAAAACACATGAGGGGACTCAGTAAACTACTACAGATCAAACAGTTGCAGACGTCCGTCTATCACCCACAAACGGATGGCCTGGTAGAGAGGTTTAATCAAACCTTGAAAAACATGTTAAAGCGGGAGGTGTCTAAAGATGGGAGGGATTGGGATCTTCTACTGCCCTATCTCATGTTTGCAGTGCAAGAGGTGCCCCAATCCTCTACTGGGTTTTCGCCCTTGGAACTGCTGTTTGGCCGACATCCGCATGGTTTGTTGGAGATAGCCAAAGAGGCATGGGAACAACAACCCACACCGCATGAAAGTGTGATTGAGTATGTCACTTGGATGCAAGAGCGAATGGAGACAGTGTTGCTGCTGGCTAAGAAACATATGGCGGCAGCCCAGCGAGCCCAGAGTAGGGTCTATAATCGCCAGGATTTAACCCGGGAGATCGGGTTTTGGTTCTAGTACCGACGGTGGACAGTAAGTTCCTGGTTAGGTGCCAAGGTCCCTACGAAGTGCTCGAAAAAGTTGGGGAGGTAACCTACAAGGTACTCCAGCCCGGGCGGAAAAACCCGGAGAAGGTGTACAATGTAAACTTACTGGTTTTCTGGAGGTATAGTTTCCAGTCCCACGGTCTGATACAAGGGAAGCAGTTGTCACAGTAAAGATTGCTGACAACCATTCCTCTAAACAGACTCAGGAGGCCAGGGAGTTCGTCAGCAGAAACACAGATGTGTTTTCGGACCTCCCTGGATGCACTTCTATCATCCGACATGACATTGTCACTGAGCCTCAGACCAGAATCCGGTTGAAACCATACCGGGTACTTGAGTTGCTGCGACAAGCCATCTCGGAAGAAGTGCAGCTGATGTTACAGCTAGGTGTCATCTAGGAGTCAAAAAGTGAATGGACCAGTCAGATGGTCTTAATACCTAAACCGGGAGGGATATTACGATTCTGTAATGACTTCCGCAAACTTAATGATGTTTCCCAGTTTCACGCATATTCCATGCCCCGAGTGGATGGGCTTATTGAGAAGTTAGGCCAAATCAGGTATTTTGGAGTCCTCTAGGCTGAGTACAGCAAACAGGCATTACTGGAAGCGTGCCAGTAAAATTTTCTGTGGCTGAGCATTCAGCCAGGTATGAACCGACAACTAGGATTCCAGGTGAACATTGTTTTGTTTTTGCTGTTATGTTTTGCTGAGTGTGTATAAAACACTGAAGTTTGATTTACAACCCGGTTCCTTGCCTCTATACTGCGTCCGCTAACCTGTCTACCAGAGCAAATACCCACTATATATATGCTGTGATGTCTTACAGTGCAGGTGTATGTTTTTTTAAAATCTATATTCCTAATGGTTATAGTATTAGAGTTTGCAGTTTGCGTATAAGTGGATACTACTACATACAGGTACTCTGAATGCTGCTGACATTAGAAATCAATATTAGATGCCCAGTCATAGAATTGTCTTAGGCTGAGTTCACATTATGTCTTTCCCCTACTTTTAGCATGTACTTTAGGAAATCTCCAGACCTACACGTTAAATGTTTACATAGGGCTCCATTAGTGAGATGGAGGTCAAAGGAATATCAGTAACCTGCAATAACCAGCATGGGATAGCGTAGTAGACTGCGCTATGCCAACCTATTGTGTCCTGTAGACAACAGGATCCATTTAACGAAGGCTTCAATAGCCTGTGGGTGAAGGATGTCCCTCTATGACATTTGTCACTAGCCTCCATTAAACTGATGTCTCAGAGAGTTTATGTGATAGATTAACCCCTTCCACCATAAGCAGCGCATGTGGAGGCTCTGCCTCATCCCCTAAGGATGTGCTGCTTATGGTGGAAGGGGTTAAATTCTGCAAAAGAATTCAGTGATGGGGAAGTAGTGAGTGCATTACAGTGCCATAGAGAGGGACTGTACAGTGGAGTACATTTGAGCCTTCCATCAGAGGTATGCATTTTAAGTCCAGGATGCAGTTCTCACTGAAGGATCAAAACATGATGTGAACGCAGCTAATAAAGAATCTTGGTTAGGCAACCTCCTTTTGAGTGTCACATTAAGGCATTCCTAGTGCCCTCTCTAAGTGGTTTGAGAGTCCTAGTCAGGACCCTAATGTATCAGCCACAGGGTACAGATATTATCAAGAATGATTTTTTAGTACAAAGTGGGGGAAATTTGGAATAGTTACCTAATAGCAACCAGCGCAGTTGCTCCTTTCATTTTCCAATCTGGTTAGTTGCTATGGACAACTCCACTTTTTCTTTGCACCAGTTTTGATCATTTTCTGCCAGTTTTGTACCCTTTTATTTCAGTAGATAATGTGTAGCTTATGCACCTGCCTCAGAACAGCATAATCTCTAGAGCTCCAGACCAAAATGTCATCATTAAAGGCATCTACACGTTATACAGTTTCCACCTTGAATGCACCATGTGGATTGTAGTTTCTATTCTCAGGGCTGTGGAGTCAGTAAGCCAAAGTTCTAACACCGACTCTTGCATTTTATCACACTCTGACTCATAATTGGCAATAACAAATTTACTGTAATAAAATGGTAACATTGGGCTTTATCTTACTATCATGTAAGTAATCAGGTTAGTTAGAACTTAAAGGCTATGTACACTTTTGGGGCAATTTTTTTTTTCAATTGGTCTTTATTAAACATTTTAAGCCCTTTTCTCTGTACAGCCTTGAGAGTCTCTAGTAGCAGCCTCTGTATTTTTACTATATTCTGTCAGGCAGATTAGCTGATGTCTCCTTATCTCTGATCTTATATAATTCATTATAGCTCAATTTTCATCTTACTGATAAGAATGTGGCTTAAATTAGTGTTTATGACCTTTTAGTAATTTAGAGATAAGGTTTATTAGGTGACCAAAAGTTAAAGTAGGATTGTCACAGCTAGACAAGCAGTTAACCCTTTGCAACATACTGGCTGAATATTTTTAATGAAGACCAATTGAAAAAAATAATATTATATCAAAATGAGTAAAATGCCATTCTAAAAAAAAATGCCCCAGAAAGTGTACATAGCCTTGAAACCATATTTATTGGAATATAACTTTCTAAATTCCTGTAATATGCAATTCACTATGCATTTAATAACTGGAAAATACTGTTATACACTTAATAATTGTAAGAAATCCATGAATTTGTCCTCAGTAAAAGTTAGAAAAGCTCTATACATATGTCCTGGAAATGTAGAGAATAATGTGCAAGTGTAAATGGGTAGAAACATCTAAATAAAAGAAAGATCTACAATATGTAGCTGCTATATTCAATGCTCGCCATAAAACCATTCAATGCTGTCTTCCTGTTGTGTCTAGCACGGTGATGAGCAAACTACGGCCCGGCGGACCTTTTTATCCAGCACGCAGAGCTGCTCATGCGACTATGATGGGAGGGAGGCCCTTTCTGTCCTGAGGCAGCAGGAGTGGAGATGAGCGCATCCATTGTGGAAGCGCTCATCTCTATATTCATCTGTATCAACCGTCCTCAGGACAGCGATACAGATGAATGGTGCAGAGAAGCAGGGGGAGGCGTCTCCCTTGCCCGTTCCTCTGATAGGCTACAGGCCTAGTGCCTGTAGCCTATTAGAGGCCGGTGCAGGCGGCACAATGATGTCATTGAGCCAGCACAGAGTGGGACACAGGCCATAAGAGGCCTGCATCGCATCACTGACAGCAGCATAAGGTAAGTATATGTGTTTATTGTTTTTATTATTTATAGTATACTGTGGCAAGAAGGGGGGTGGGGTCCCTATATACTGGCACAATATGGATTGGTACTATAAAGAAGAGGGGAAGGACTATGGGGGCCCTATATACTGGCACAATATGGATTGGTACTATGGAGAAGAGGGGAAGCACTATGGGGGCCACTGTGGAGAAGAGCGGAAGCACCATGGGGGCCCTATATACTGGCACAATATGGATTGGTACTATGGAGAAGAGGGGAAGCACTATGGGGGCCACTATGGAGAAGAGGGGAAGCACTATGGGGGCCCTATATACTGGCACAATATGGATTGGTACTATGGATAAGAGGGGAAGCACTATGGGGACCACTATGGAGAAGAGGGGAAGCACTATAGGGGCCCTATATACTGGCACAATATGGATTGGTACTATGGAGAAGAGGGGAAGCACTATGGGGGCCACTATGGAGAAGAGGGGAAGCACTATGAGGGCCCTATATACTGCCAAAATATGGGGGGGACTATGGAGAAGAGGGGGAAGCACTATGGGGTCCACTATGGAGAAGAGGGGAAGCACTATGAGGGCCCTTTATATTGGCACACTATGGGGATCACTATGGAGACTTTGAAGCCTTAGCAAAAAAGGAAGACCAACACTGTTCCCACAAAATTTGAAGGTAAGTTATACATACTATGAAATACATTGCATAAAAGTTTTGTACAATAACTTTTTATGTCTTTCTACCTTGAATTAAACTAAACCTTTAATGTTACAACATTTTAATAAAATTTATATTAATTCACAAAAATGCCTCATCTATCTGCTCTTGGTCCGGCCCCCGAGTCCAGTATATGATCCCATTGTGGCCCACGAGTCAAAAGTCCTCTGGTCTTTAGAGGAGGAACTTGCTACTGATCCCATGCAGTATAGTTTCAGGCGTTTTAACATAAAGATACCTAGTATAAGGAAAAGAGAGAACACAGGAGAGTTGAGCACTGATTATTTATCACCACTAGAAAACCCTGCTTGTCACTGTTTATAGTATAAGGGACAAGAAAGGTGAGAACTGATTATAAATACGGGCCTTAGATTGATAGAACATCAAACATATTTATGATGAACATTTCTAAGTTTTTCTACATTTAGATGAAAGTTAATAAATTAATTACCAAATAATAATAATAATAATAATAATAATAATATAAACTGCTAATATTTTCTAAGCTGGAGTCAGAGTTAATTTCTGCCTACTCCACACAAAACTAGCTTCAACTCTGATTCTGTAGCCCTGGCCATTCATACATTTTGCTTCAGAGAGAGAGACTAGATAATTGAACTAATGCCTAAAAATGTACAACCTCCATGAAGACCAATTAGAAATATTGCACTGGAGTTGAGCAACATGTAGTTAGATCTTATTCCTAGATGTCGTCCTTCTTACAGATGTTTACTGAGTGGGTCACACTGACCCTATTAAATTAGAACGCTGTTTATTACTTTAATATGTCCATGGTTTCCCATGGTATTGTTATCAGCGACGAGGGAAGGCAATGTAATACATGGACACACTGGGTCCTCCCACCAGGAATAGTGTCTGTCAGTTCTGGGCCCCTCCCCTCTATAACATCCATAAACCCGATACAGCATATGGGCTGTATGTGCATATTACTGTATGTACAGAGTTATACAGTGGTTGTGTTCTAGGTAATAAAATATGGTGCTATGGACTGTGTTCTTCTCGTATACTGAGGGAGATTTGGCTACAATATAAGATCATTTCTCAACAAGCAATAATAATAGTAAAAAGAAAAAGAAAAAAAAAAGAATAATAAGTAAATAATTCTAAATGCAAATTATTTTTTTGTATGCATTAAAGATGATGTATCAGTCCTCTTCTATAGAATGTAAGCTGTACCCACACCTACCATTTTTATTCTAAAAGTACCCAAAATACTACATAGCAATTTTATGATTCCAAGAGAACAGAAGACAACTTTGATGGGTCATTACATTGAGGAAAATTATGAGGGTTTATTTTGTGTTAATAGATTGAATAAAAGGTGATTGGTGTTGTGGGTTTTATATACAGTGATTATTGTGTTAACATGGTCCACCATATGAGCGTAGACACTTTATTGGCTTTTGTCTATACTACTTTGGGTAAACTACAGTTTTACATACTATTATGACATCAAGGTTTTTATTTTGTTGGGTCCAGCTTCAGCTTCTCTGTCTGTGCAGTATCCGTGTTTGGTTGGCTCGTTGCGTACTGTGTTTTCTGAGTGGCTGTCCCATCAAACATGTCAACCTGCAATTGCACGTGTTTGCTACTTGCTAATCACTTTGAGGTACCATTTAGCTGAACTCTTCAAAAAGAAGACAACCCTGGGGAAAAAGAAGACCTCATTTTATAATCTGATACTTCATGCCATTTTCTCAGCTCTCTTTGGAAGATTAAACCAGAGGTTTGCAAAGAATGATGTCTGTCAAATTACTGGTCCAAATTTTTACAGTGTATGGGCGTCGAGAAACTACCTGGTAAAAAGCCTTAGTTGTTTTGTATTGAAATTCTAATGAAACATATATTCCTATCTCAGACCATTGATAGCATATTGTTAAGATATCAATGTCAGATAGGTGCGAGTCCCCCGAATTACCAGCAGTCCCATAGTGGTGAACAGATACAGTCATGTGAAAAAATTAGGACACCCTTTGAAAGCATGTGGTTTTTTGTAACATTTTTAATAAAAGGTTATTTCATCTCCGTTTCAACAATACAGAGAGATTAAAGTAATCCAACTAAACAAAGAAAACTGAAGAAAAGTCTTTTCAAGATCTTCTGTAAATGTCATTCTACAAAAATGCCTATTCTAACTGAGGAAAAAGATAGGACACCCTCACATGTATTCCCTCTTAAATTGGCTCAGATCTCACACAGGTATATCACACCAGGTGCACATAATTAGTAGATCGTTACTCTGCATGTTGAATGAGGCTTGCCCTATTTAAACCTCAGACATTTAGTTTGGTGTGCTCCTGACTGTTGAAGTGAGAGTGAGCACCATGGTGAGAGCAAAAGAGCTGTCAGAGGACTTCAGAAAAAAGATTGTAGCAGCCTATGAGTCTGGGAAGGGATTTAAAAAGATCTCAAAAGATTTTGAAATCAGCCATTCCACTGTCCGGAAGATAGTCTACAAGTGGAGGGCTTTCAAAACAACTGCCAACATGCCCAGGACTGGTCGCCCCAGCAAGTTCACCCCAAGAGCAGACCGCAAGATGCTAAAAGAGGTCTCCAAAAACCCTAAAGTGTCATCTCGAGAACTACAGCAGGCTCTGGCTACTGTTGATGTAGAAGTACATGCCTCTACAATCAGAAAGAGACTGTACAAGTTTAACTTGCATGGGAGGTGTGCAAGGAGGAAACCTTTGCTTTCCAAGAGAAACATCGAGGCCAGACTGACATTTGCCAGAGATAAAGTTGACAAAGACCAGGACTTCTGGAATAATGTTCTTTGGACAGATGAGTCCAAAATTGAATTATTTGGACACAACAGCAGAGGACATGTTTGGCGTAAACCAAACACAGCATTCCAAGAAAAGAACCTCATACCAACTGTGAAGCATGGAGGTGGAAGTGTCATGGTTTGGGGCTGCTTTGCTGCAGCAGGACCTGGTCAGCTCACCATCATAGAATCCACGATGAATTCTACTGTGTATCAGAAGGTGCTTGAAGAACATGTGAGACCATCAGTTAGAAAATTAAAGCTGAAGCGGAACTGGACCATGCAACATGACAATGACCCAAAACATACTAGTAAATCAACCAAAGATTGGCTGAAAAAGAAGAAATGGAGAGTCCTGGAATGGCCAAGTCAAAGTCCAGATTTGAATCCCATTGAGATGCTGTGGGGTGACTTGAAAAGGGCTGTACGTGCAAGAAACCCCTCAAACATCTCACAGCTGAAAAAGTTCTGCATTGAGGAGTGGGGTAAAATTTCCTCAGACCGATGTCGAAGACTGGTAGATGGCTACAAGAACCGTCTCACTGCAGTTATTTCAGCCAAAGGAGGTAACACTCGCTATTAGGGGCAAGGGTGTCCTATCTTTTTCCTCAGTTAGAATAGGCATTTTTGTAGAATGACATTTACAGAAGATCTTGAAAAGACTTTTCTTCAGTTTTCTTTGTTTAGTCGGATTACTTTAATCTCTCTGTATTGTTGAAACGGAGATGAAATAACCTTTTATTAAAAATGTTACAAAAAACCACATGCTTTCAAAGGGTGTCCTAATTTTTTCACATGACTGTAGGTGGCCATGCATGCGTGGTGCACTCTCCCTCCATTCACTTGTATGGGAGGCTACTTTCACACTAGCATTAATATTTTACGGTATTGAGATCCGTCATAGGGTCTCAATACCGGAAAAAAATGCTTTAGTTTTGTACCCATCCAATGGGGACAAAACCTAAATGAACAGAACGGAGTGCTCCAAAATGCATTCTGTTCTGTTCTCATACCGAAGAGCAAACCACAGCATGCTGCAGTTTGCTTTTCGTCCTGGACTGCAGAGCAAGACAGATCAATCATAATCCACAATGCAAGTCAATGAGGACGGATCTGTTTTCTCTGACACAATAGAAAACGGATCCGTCCCCCATTGACTTTCAGTGGAGTATATGACGGATCCGTCTTGGGTATGTTAAAGATAATACAAATGGATCCGTTCATAACAGATGCAGATGGTTGTATTATCAGTAACGGAAGCGTTTTTGCTGAACCCTGCCGGAACCAGCAAAAACACTAGTGTGAAAGTAGCTGGACTTCTGAAAATATCTAAGCGCACTCTCTTTGCTGTTTTCAGAACTGCCATAGCTGTGATTGGTAAGCATACCACCCAGTCGTGGTGTGCTCTCTTTCACATGTCTGACATTAGTGACATATCCTAACAGTATGCCATCAATGTCTGAGATGGGTATTACCAAGTACAGGGTGGGCCATTTATATGGATACACCTTAATAAAATGGGAATGGTTGGTGATATTAACTTCCTGTTTGTGGTACATTAGTATATGTGAGGGGGGAAACTTTTCAAGATCGATGGATTTTGAAGTCGGCCATTTTGAATCCAACTTTTGTTTTTTCAATAGGAAGAGGGTCATGTGACACATCAAACTTATTGGGAATTTCACAAGAAAAACAATGGTGTGCTTGGTTTTAACATAACTTTATGCTTTCATGAGTTATTTACAAGTTTCTGACCACTTATAAAATGTGTTCAATGTGCTGTCCATTGTGTTGGATTGTCAATGCAACCCTCTTCTCCCACTCTTCACACACTGATAGCAACACCGCAGGAGAAATGCTAGCACAGGCTTCCAGTATCCGTAGTTTCAGGTGCTGCACATCTCGTATCTTCGGAGCATATGCTGCGGTGTTGCTATCAGTGTGTGAAGAGTGGGAGAAGAGGGTTGCATTGACAATCCAACACAATGGACAGCACATTGAACACATTTTATAAGTGGTCAGAAACTTGTAAATAACTCATGAAAGCATAAAGTTATGTTAAAACCAAGCACACCATTGTTTTTCTTGTGAAATTCCCAATAAGTTTGATGTGTCACATGACCCTCTTCCTATTGAAAAAACAAAAGTTGGATTCAAAATGGCTGCCATGGTCACCACCCAGCTTGAAAAGTTTCCCCCCTCACATATACTAATGTGCCACAAGCAGGAAGTTAATATCACCAACCATTCCCATTTTATTAAGGTGTATCCATATAAATGGCCCACCCTCTAGATCTTAACTGAGATCATCCCAGCAGTTGACCTTCGCGTTCTAATATCTTAAAAGAAACAGAATCTGAAACAGAGTATTTCTCTAAATCAGCAGTAGTCTAAAGCTCATACACGGGAGCAGATTCTGACTCCACTCTGTTCTGTTGTGAGAGGGCCGCACACCTCTTGCTGATACATAAATGTGCAGTACAATAAACTTGGTGAACAACGGGATATTTATGATTTGTTACAGAGGATTTTTGATATCACAAAGTCACAAAAATTAGTAGATGGAATTGTTTGATGTTCTTACCAAGTGCAACCCACTGTAAATTTAAAAAAATTTAAAAAGCTCTTATAAAATAAATTTTAACTTTTTAACGTTGGGGGTGGGTTATTTTTTGTTTTGTAGATTTATTTTGTTAAGTTCTTGATCAGTCATAGACAGAGTCATTCTTTCAAGCATTTAGTTTGAATCTAGTGAGAGCTGTCGTTGCATTTCTATTATGCTTATGACTATTGCCAATGGATACTTGGGAAAACCGATGTCCAAAAAGTCACATGTATGCATCTCATTTCCGAAGAGTAAGTAAAGATTCATTACTGTTACCGAAATGATCAATAAAAAAAAGCATAAAAATTCAATACAGAGGAAGCATTACTAGAAGTATTATATAATTGGATCAACTAGCATCAATATCCAATATGTTAATTTACAGTTTTGATTTTGTTTTATTTTTGTTTTGTTTTTATTTTGAGTAAAATTTTTCTTTAAAATTGCCAATTCAATTTAATATTCATTAATATGAAAACATAAATTTAATTGAATTTTAAAGGAGCCTTTTCCGCAAGCTTCCAATGGCATTTGTCACTGCATAAATACTCATCCTCATATTTTTATATCAGTCTTCCACATTACAGCATTTCTGTAAAATGCCTTAAGTATCGTGGCCCCCAACAGAACAAAGTGTCACTTTAATCAGCTACAGGCCCAAGAAATTACAGTAGCATTATAATTAGTTATGATGAACTTAAATAGAAACCATTGAACTACAGGCAACTGTTCATTAGGATGGAGATTAGTTCCTGTTTTTGCAGTGAAAATCAGAATACTAAGAGATGATTCAGAGTCTGGACAGTTTATGCCAGGATGTGTATTAAGTATAGTTTTGTAATGTTAGTGGTGTTATTAGGCTATTTATGCTATTAGTAGAATTAAATAGAATCTAAGGGAGGATTTATCATAGACCAGAATTTTATGTGCTGCCAAAAGATGCTTTTAATTTAAGATGAGGCATGCACCTCATCACAAATTAGGCACATCTCTGGCAGTAAGTGCACCTAAAAGGAAATCTACACCAGCCCCTTTCAGTTTTCTTTTACACCAGAAAACTGGCATAAAAGAAGAAAAATGTGTCTGACCTGCTGGCCCAGCCAACTCCCTAGCCTCACCATGACCCCTTTTTGGGAAAAAGGAAAGGGTGTTGGAGAAACGTCACTTACACAAACAATTTTGCACAATTGGCATTTAAAAAAAGTCTCTAACTCACTGTTTGCAGCTTGTTTCTGCCAGAAAACTGCATTGAAGAGAATGATACATTCCTTGTCATGAGTTTTGCATTAGAAGGGCTTCCCACATATAAACTTTATTACTTATCCTCTGGATAAAGAAAAAAATGTCTGATTGCTGGGGCCTCACTGCTACGACTTCCATGGATTATTAGGATGTGGGGTCCCAAACACCCTGATCCCCCTTTACTGTACAACCATTTTCAGAAGATTGAATGAAGTGGCAGTCAAGCATGAGTGGTTCCTCTCCATTCATAATATGATGAAAACAGCCAAGTTCTTCTCTGAACTGTCTCTGTAAGTTCCATAGAATTTGATTGGAAGATTGGAGCGTCAGGTCCATGCGCGGCCACCACTGGTGTCATGCAGTGAGTAGGAACCGTACTGGGGAACCAGCGATCAGACATATTATCTGTCCTTTGGGGGTGATAAATGTCATTTTGAGAAATCTCCTTTAATCTTACTTGATGACACACACAAAGCTGTCACTTTATAGTATATTGTTGGAAATCTGAGCTCGGAGACCAAACCCGAGGTGGAAATATCCTTTACTTCCTTATGCACATTACGTACAGGATCTTTTATGGCCCCGGGATTCTTTGTATTCTCTTTGGAAGACTGATAAAGTATATTACAAGGTTGATTCTGAGTTCTTTCACGATGACTGTGTTCCCACCAAAACATGGCTGGTGGGTAAAAATACAAAGGAGCAGATATGCTTCTAAGAGTTCTCAGCATGGTTTTTTTAATTTTATTTTGTGTTTTTGAGATGAATTTCGTTCAAACCGGCTGATTTCTGCCGTCCTGTCCACCCATCTAAAGTGTATGGGGGGGGCCTTGTGACTCCGTTCCAATGGCAGATGTTTCGGGGGGAAAAGGGTCAGGCATGTTGGATTTCAATGTTGGATGAAACCAGGATCAGGAATTTTGAATTCCAGTATATAGAAAGGTCCATAAATATTGGGACATCGACACAATTCTAAGATTTTTGGTTCTATACACCACCACAATGGATTTGAAATAAAACAAACAAGATGTGCTTTAACTGCAGACTGTCAGCTTTAATTTGAGGGTATTTACATCCAAATCAGGTGAACGGTGTAGGAATAACAACAGTTTGCATATGTGCTTTGCACTTGTTAAGGAACCAAAAGTAATGGGACAGAATAATAATCATAAATCAAACTTTCACTTTTTAATAATTGGTTGCAAATCCTTTGCAGTCAATTACAGTCTGAAGTCTGGAACGCATAGACATCACCAGACGCTGGGTTTCATCCCTGGTGATGCTCTGCCAGGCCTCTACTGCAACTGTCTTCAGTTCCTGCTTGTTCTTGGGGCATTTTCCCTTCAGTCTTGTCTTCAGCAAGTAAAATGCATGCTCAATCGGATTCAGGTTCGGTGATTGACTTGGCCATTGCATAACATTCCACTTCTTTTCCTTTAAAACCTCTTTGGTTGCTTTTGAGGTATGCTTTGGGTCATTGTCCATCTGCACTGTGAAGCGCCGTCCAATAAGTTCAGAAGCATTTGGTTAAATGTGAGCAGATAATATTGCCCGAAACACCTCAGAATTCATCCTGCTGCTTTTGTCAGCAGTCACGTCATCAATAAATACAGGAGAACCAGTTCCATTGGCAGCCATACATGCCCACGCCATGACACTACCACCACCATGCTTCACTGATAAGGTGGTATGCTTAGGATCATGAGCAGTTCCTTTCCTTCTCCTTACTCTTCTCTTCCCATCACTCTGGTACAAGTTGATCTTGGTCTCATCTGTCCATAGGATGTTGTTCCACAACTGTGAAGGCTTTTTTAGCTGTCGTTTGGCAAATTTGAATCTGGCCTTCCTGTTTTTGAGGCTCACCAATGGTTTACATGTTGTGGTGAACCCTCTCTATTCACTCTGGTAAAGTATTCTCTTGATTGTTGACTTTGCCACACATACACCTACCTCCTGGAGAGTGTTCTTGATCTGGCCAACTGTTGTGAAAGGTGTTTTCTTCACCAGGGAAATAATTCTTTGCTCATCCACCACACTTGTTTTCCGTGGTCTTCCGGGTCTTTTGGTGTTGCTGAGCTCACCGGTGCGTTTCTTCTTTTTAAGAATGTTCCAAACAGTTGTTTTGGCCACGCCTAATGTTTTTGCTATCTCTATGATGGGTTTGTTTCGTTTTTTCAGCCTAATGATGGCTTGCTTCACTGATAGTGACAGCTCTTTGGATCTCATCTTGAAAGTTGACAGCAACAGATTCCAAATGCAAATAGCACACTAGAAATGAAGTCTGGACCTTTTATCTGCTGATTGTAATTAGGATAATGAGGGAATAACACACACCTGGCCATGGAACAGCCGAGAAGCCAAATGTCCCATTACTTTTGGTCACTTAAAAAGTCGGAGGCACATATGCAAACTGTTGTAAATCCTACACCGTTCACCTGATTTGGATGTAAATACCCTCAAATTAAAGCTGACAGTCTGCAGTTAAAGCACATCTTGTTTGTTTCATTTCAAATCCATTGTGGTGGTGTATAGAGCCAAAAATGTTAGAATTGTGTCGATGTCCCAATATTTATGGACCTGACTGTATCTGACCCTTTACTTTTGTGGGACACAGACCGCTGCCAGAAGTATCTGGCCTCATCTCTCCCCCCACTTAAAATTAAAAAAAATTATGATGGAGTCAGCTGTCCAATATGTATAGCCAACTTAGATTTCCTATAGATACAAATTGCTGCTTGGGCAAAAAATAATCGCTGTACATTCTGTAGCACTTGATAAGCAAGCTTCCACATTTCTTAATAAAGGCAGACACTATCCGAGTTGAAGCTAAAGATAATAAGCAAGCGTCCATAGACTACAACTAGCTAGACATCATGAGGACAGCTTGTGTGTTTTAGTCCTGTTTTATGCTTCTTGATCATATGAGCTTTTTCTCCACATTTTCTTTTTTCCTATTGGCCTGTTATAGGTGCTCTTTGTTTTCAGAGGCCTTCCCCTTATTATATCTTATGAGAGTTTCTGCCTAGTAAATTACTTGTAGATTGAACATAGTTGATTTATTTTTATTTTTTTAATGGCAATAATAACAATTCATTGCATTTCCTGCATGTAATGTGGAAAGATATGACATCATTGTGTACATTGAACCCCACTGTGTGCATGGGACCAATAACTGCTTGGGTGTGCATGTTCAAGTGTAAAATGTGTCTCGATAACTCATCATGTCAGGATGTGGGATTTAAATCTCTGCAATCTTAACCCATTAAATTAATGGATTAAGTGAAGCATCAGATAAAGCAGCAGTACTGACAAAAGCCCAACATTTTCTAGCCGACCTTGTTTGTCTAAGGACTTCCATCATTTGGCAATAGAAAATGAAGATGCCAGTTTTCATGGTTCAGCCCTCTGTGTTTATTTTAGTTGGAATAGTACTTGAAGCCTCATGTATACGTGTCATAAAACCGAAGCACTTCAACGTACTGTACAAGATAGCTGAAAAGGAAGGCTGGCCGTGCACTTACTTGCCAACGTCTTCTAAGAGCGACTTTGCAGAGCCTGTCCTAGCAATTTTAGGCTGACCTGGGCCAAAATGATCTTGACTAGCATAAGCCCCATCTATAGATGGGCAAACACTCCATTTGGGGGCATTTGTAAGGGTGGGATCTATTTGTTCCTAATTTACAAACTGCAGTGTTGGTAAGTAAGAACCTTAAGGTAGAGTAGGGTGAATTTTTTTCCAGCCTATAAATCCCCCGTTTTTATGAGCTGCACCCCTTTTAAAGTAGGCCATTCCCCTTTACGTGACTTGGCGCTATCCCCTCACTGTTTGTTTGGACTCTGGAGCTGTGCCACATACAGTTAAGACTGAGTGAGGCAATTTGCCAGCTCTTCAAGGAGTCTGAAATATCTCTACTTTTTCCTGGAACCTTCTGGACATTCCTTTGCGGTAATGATGTGTTCTTGGAGAAGCAACATCCTATTTTTCATGTAAGCACCATGGGTAGTAGGCTCATTGTACTTTTTTCTACCATATGGTGACCCATTAAAGAACGCCTAACAAAATTGTTGCCAGGGATGGAGAGCGTTTTTTGGATATTTTGATCGGATATTTTACAGTTGCCACATTAATACTTCAAAGTACTGCTGCTTTACCTATAAAGATGATAAAATGATGTTCTTCATTCATGTGAAAGTTACTAATTGTTGTGTTGAGAAAATGTGTCATAACCTTCATCCAGTTGTCAGCATCCTGGGGCCATCCAGCAGCTGCCTAACAACATACCCCAGCATGCCCCAGTTGGTGTTACATGCTGGAATTGTGGTCTGATTCCTGCTGGAGGGCCCCAGGTTGCAGAGGACTCACCCAAGCTATTCACATAACTGCATGCAGTGCACGGACAGCTGACTATAGCATAACTCAGCACATACAATAACCACAAAAAATGTTTTATTGCTTTCTGTGTTTGTTGTGTTTTTATATCTGTTCTCTCCAGGCTTCGTGGACTCGGCCCCAGAAACAAGAGGTATAAAACCAATTAGCTGTCAACTGCTGTACTCAGAGAACGAGATACTTAACCCTTAGCTGTGCTCCAGAATGACATTGCTTAACGTAACCCATGTTGTTAGTGGTTAAAGGATAGTTGTAGATGACCCGTAGATACTATTATGTACATTAACACTCAAACAAGCTTGGTTGGTTTCACAAGTTAAAGGAGAAAAAATTCACTATTTCCTGAAAATGTGATAAAAAACTAAACTCGTCAACTGTACCCATCAATCATTTTGAAGGTGACCTATTCTTATGTAGAATATCGTAGCCTATCATTTCTCTAGATTCTAAGTTCACAGGGGCCAAGGTGTTTCTAGGGTTACACAAGTTTCTAGTGAATTGATAGGCTGAATATTTTAGTATTTATATTTTTCTGTATTTTTTTATTGATTTATCATCTTTTAGTCTTGCTTATAGAACACATTGGTCAGCCTCGGATTGTAGGTTGATAGTGCTTATTGGTATAATTTAGACTGAGAATATTTGGCAGACATTTTTTTGCATTTAAGACAATGTTTTGTTAAACATGTTAAACTTGGCCAGTCATTGCAGGACATGGAATGTTTTTTTCCATTGCAAAATTCTCTTCTACTGTTGATGATCTCAGGCACTTCTTTAGGTCCTAGATAGCTTGTGATTCTGTATATTAAAGAAGTGGTTTTAGACTAATCTCTGGAGATGAATCAAAATTTAATGTTGAAAGAGGTATTCCCATTTAGGCAGATGTTGAATGGAGATGTGGCCATGGATGTGCGAGGCGCTGTCCATTCATCTGTGGGATTTATACAGCGGAGCTTGACTGTTTCCATGACTTCCATAGAAGCGAGTGGATAGAGGCATGGACATGCATGGTCACCTCTCCCTGGACATAGCAGTCGCCTCATCAGGCGAAACAGAGGTCAGAGGAACCCTGTGCTGGAGACAAGTGCAGCTCCCAGATGTGGGGCAACACCTATAAGACATGTATGGCATATCCTGTTGAAACATTGCAAACTTCTTAGGTGGGAATGCACCATGAATTTCACCTTGGCCCATATACAGTATATGTGTTCAGAATAATCTTTGACTGCTTGCTGTAAGTTTAGTACAGAGCTGCATCTTAGAACTTACTCAACCTGAACATACAATTGAGCTAAAATTGTCCTACAATTTCTTGTGTCAGGGTGAAAGAAGGCATGTTAAAACATGCACGCTCAGCCGAGTGGAGCCTGTATGTTTATGGTAGAGTTGGCAAAGATAGCTGTAGGCTGAATGAGCTTTAGGCCCCTTTCACACGAGTGAGTATTCCGCGTGGGTGCAATGCGTGATGCAAACACATTGCGTCCGCACGGAATCTGGACCCTATTCATTTCAATGGGGCTGTGTATATGTGCATTGGTCTTCACGCATCACTTGTGCTTTGCGTCAAAATTGCAGCATGTCCTATATTCTGCGATTTTCACTCAACGCTGGCCCCATTTTATCACGCATGTGCAAAACACATTAAATCATATTGCACCCACCTGATAAAAACTGAACGCGATCGCAGACAAAACTGAATGACTTGGTTTGCAAAATCTCACATTTTTCACTGAACACATTAGCAACGCATCCGGACCTAATCCGCACACACTCGTCTGCAAGGGGCCTTAGGCTGGGTTTACACGGGCGTTGCGGGTGACGTGTGGGAAAAGATGCGGGTGCGTTGCGGAAAGTGCGTGATTTTTCCCTGCGAGTGCAAAGCGTTTTAATGCGTTCTGCATGTGCATGAGAAAAATCGGCATGTTTGGTACCCAGGCCCGAACCCGGACTTCTTCACAGAAGTTCAGGTTTGGGTTAGGTGTTCTGTAGAATTTATTTTTTTCCCTTATAACATGGTTATAAGGGAGAATAATAGCATTCTTAATATAGAATAGTTAGTAAAATAGGGATGGAGGGGTTAAAAAAAATAATTTAACTCAGCTCATCCACTTGTTTGTGCAGCCCGACTTCTCTTCTGTCTTCTTATTTTATGACCAGGAGGAAAAGGACCTGTGGTGACGTCACTGTGCTCATCACATGGTCCATCACATGATCCATCACCACGGACCATGTGATGAGCGCAGTGACGTCACCACAGATCATTTTCCAATATAACGCATGCTGCGATTTTCACGCAACGCACAAGTGATGTGTGAAAATTACAGCTCATGTGCACAGCCCCATATAAATGAATGGGACCGGTTCAGTTCAGCTCACACATTGCACCTGCGCAGAAATTTTGCCCGTGTGAAAGAGGCCTAAGTCTCAAGTGTGTGGCCACCTTTTTCTTTGCATCATATTACTCCCTGCAGTCTTTGCTTAATAATTGAGGTATAAATATGCTGACTTTTGCATGTTACTGCAGCATTTTACTTTAAACAGGTCCAGATAGTCTTTATACCTTTTCTTTAATCCAGCATCTAGAAGTTGCCATTTTATCAAATGAATGGATGCAAATCTTGAGCAAACCAGCTGCGTAATGAACATTATCATGCAGTCCATAGTGCAATAAAGTGGTTGTACCATAAAATGTGCCATAATGATGTGCCTTTTTATCATAGTCAATGCTTATCTCAGTCCTCCAGCCTTCTAACCATTGCACAAATTAGTGTGAAATTAACAAAGGTGATGAACTAATGGAAATGTTTTTATGCCGTTCATACAGTATTCGGTATATGACTTCAGTCCTCTTGTCATTTACTCCTATTAATCTACAGTCTGTCCACAAATGCGAGGGATGCAGTTTTCCGTTACAAAGTCAATATTTCTTATATTTTTATGTAACTTATTTTGTGCTTGGTTTACAATACACAATTAATTTCTGATGAACTTGCACACCATCTCAGCTTGTGGCTTCATTACTAATATTTATGGGTCTCTTGAAATCGGCAACCATCTTTGGGAAACTCCCAGTGCAGTCCCAGTCATTGTACAAGGAAATAAGGTGATAGAATAAATATCGCTCCATAGCTTTGGATGCAGGGAGTAGCTGTGTCTTTAGTCTGAGGGATCCAAGCTTTTTATGCCGAAATTCTAAGTTTTATTTTTGACCCATAAAGATAATGTAACTTTCTAAGCATCTTCAATCTTTGTAATGTATGCAGAACATTCAGAAAGGGGGCAGGTGCTTTTTAAAAGGGTTGTTAATCTTCTGGGGGTCTTTTGGCAGATCCCACCTTTTGGCCAGACCTGTGGAGGGAAACATACTTACCTGCCCCCGCTGTTTGAAGAGTCTGCAGCAATCTGGTGAGCACCGCGGGCCCCTGACAGCCTATCATGCACAGCGCTGTACATTGTATAGTGGTTGTGCTTGGTATTGCAGCCCAGACCCATTCTCTTGCATCTGACTGAGCTGCAAACAGGTCATGTGACCGATGAACGTGATGTCACTGGCCAGGGAGTAGACTGGGCAAAAACTGACCTAAAAATGCTTTGAAAAACAGGCAGTTTGAGGTAAACGGTGTGCAGTTGTTGCTGCATAATTCCCTGCCACATGACAAAATCACTACACGTACATAGTCCGTGTGCAGTCAGTGCCGACAATGGGCAGGGACATTCCTATAGAAAATGGTAACTTGCAGTTGTCAATTTACTCATACATTTGAAGAAGGAATAACAGAGAAACGTCTCAATGCAGATTTCTAGGAAAAGATGTTCTAGACTTACATCATGTAGAATGCAAGGATTTAATATAAGGTATCAGGAGAGCCAACAGGTCATATTAGCTCATATTTCTAGGGGCAAATGATGAAAGCAATAGTGCAGTGATGGCAAACCTCCAGCACTCCAGCTGTAGTGAAACCATGAAGCATGCTCCTTTAATTTCTATGGAGTTTTGAGACTAGCCAAACAAGAATACATCTTGGGAGTCATAGTTTTACCACAGCTGGAGCCATCACAGCAATAGTGTATCACCATGTATGGCAGATACAGGGTAAAGGGTTAACAGAAGACTTCACAGCGTTATGAGCGCTAAGAAACTTGCCGTTCATATTCACACCCACTAGATGATAACAGCCTTTTAATAAATATCGAGCCTTTTAAAAATAGACTGACTTCATAAAACCGTGGCCCGGTTATCCCAGTGTACACACATAAAATTCTCCCTCCATGTTGTAGGGTTTATGATTTTTTAAATAGGTTTGTTCAGCTACATATTTCATAGCACTCCCCAGGACATTTACGAGACTTTTTGAATTATTGAAACGTCCATTATTCCCTGAGTGTTTTTGTTTTCCAACTCAAACAAGGATGCAGGGTACCTATATTATAGTCTGACATACGCACGAATGATTGGGGCCATTAAACACAACCCACTAGGACTTATCTATATTTTAACTCTATGTCCGGAGCCACTGTAGCAAAGATTACAATTCCCTAGTGCTCATGAATGGATTACTACAGTAATGTTATCCTGTGTTTTCCATACCTGCTTGTGCCACTATGTAAGCATGGAAGTATTTCATGTGAAACCCTATAGATCAGAATTGTACCATACAGTCCTGATCAAAAGTTTAAGACCACTTGAAAAATGGGAAAAAAAATCATATTTTACATTGTTGGATATTAACAAGGTTCCAAGTAGAGCTTCAACATGCAACAAGAAGAAATGAGAGTGAGACAAAACATTTTTTGAGCATTCAATTAATTGAAAATAACGATTAAACTGAAACAGGCTGTTTTTCAGCTGATCCAAATTTTAGGACCACATGCCAAATTTTAGGACCAAAAGGCCAAATCTGTGCAAAGATGTGTATTTTTGTCATTTTCTGTCAGGTAGTCACACGTTGTGATGGCAAAGGCAAAAAAACTCTCCCTTTTTTTACGTGGTCAGGTTGTTAAACTGCATAAGCAGGGTCTCTCACAGCGCGCCATCGCTCCTGAGGATGGACGCAGTAAGACAGTCATTTGGAATTTCTTAAATGATCCTGAGGGTTATGGAACAAAAAAGTCAAGTGGAAGACCCAAAAAAATTTCATCAGCACTGAGCCGGAGGATCCAATTGGCTGTCCGTCAAGACACTGGACGATCCTCGACCCAAATTAGAGCCTTACTGGTGCTGACTGCAGCCCCATAACCATCAGACAGCATCTGAGACTGAAGGGCTTCAAATACAAAAAACGTCTTCAAAGACCTCGTCTCCTTGAACGCCACAGAACTGCATGTTTGGAGTTTGCAAGAGAGCACCAAACATGGGACATTCAAAGGTGGAAGAAAGTCTTATTCTCTGATGAGAAAAAAATGTAACCTTGATGGTCCTGATGGTTTCCAACGTTACTGGCATGACAAGCAGATCCCACCTGAGATGTTTTCTACGCGCCACAGTGGAGGGGGCGCCATAATAGTCTGGGGTGCTTTTTCCTTCAGTGGAACAGTGGAGCTTCAGGAAGTGCAGGGGCGTCAAACGGCCGCTGGCTATGTCCAGATGTTGCAGAGAGCATTCCTCATGACTGAGGGCCCTTGTCTGCGTTGTAACGACTGGGTTTTTCAACATGACAACACTACAGTACATAATGCCCGCAGGACAAGGGACTTCTTCCAGGAGAATAACATCACTCTTTTGGCCCATCCTGCGTGTTCCCCTGATCTAAATCCAATTGAGAACCTTTGGGGATGGATGGCAAGGGAAGTTTACAAAAATGGACAACAGTTCCAAACAGTAGATGGCCTTCGTGCGGCCGTCTTCACCACTTGGAGAAATGTTCCCACTCACCTCATGGAAACGCTTGCATCAAGCATGCCGAAACAAATTTTTGAAGTGATAAACCATAACGGCAGAGCTACTCATTACTGAGTTCATGTTTGGAAGTTGGATTTCAGTTTTTGGGGGGTTTAGTTTTTTTTTGGAGGTGTGGTCCTAAACTTTTGATCAGCTGAAAAAAAGCCTGTTTCAGTTTATTCGTTGTTTTCATTAAATTGAATGCTCAAAACATGTTTTTTCTCACTCCCATTTCTTCTTGTTGCATGTTGAAGCTCTACTTGGAACCTTGTTAAGATCCAGCCATGCTAAATATGATTTTTTGCCATTTTTCAAGTGGTCTAAAACCTTTGATCAGGACTGTACTTCTTCATTGGAAGTCATGTATTCAGATACCCTTCTGTCCTCAATGGCAAAACCCAATCTAATAGTGGGCTCATTGTATTTTTATTTTTTTACTTGAACCCTCATCTTTTTTATGTACATCACTGCACATGAATAAGCAGGTTTAATTCTGCTTGTTTTTTTAGCTAAGGCTGTCCGAACAGCCTTACGGGTTATTGTTGGCACTGTCCCATCAGAGACCGTACTTGAAGCCACTAGTGCAAAATTTGGAACAGACCCCAGACCAACGATGGGCAACTTATGATGGTTATGTCAGGGTTCTGAACGACTCTCTACCCTCTATACAGTAGCTACAGTACACTACTGTGTTTCCTTGCCAGAGGGACCATTATATAAGAAAGCTGCCATTTTAGCTGATCGTATATTATTTAATGATTTTACATTTACTTTGCACTGCCAGTTTTTATTTTTATATATATATATATTTATTTTTTTTAATTTTTAAGATCCGTCATGTTTTCTACTTTCACACCAGCGTTCTTGCTGGATCCGTTCTGATAATACAACTGTCTGCATCTGTTATGAACGGATCCAGTTGTATTATCTTTAAAATAGCCAAGACGGATCCGTCATGAACACAATTGAAAGTCAATAGGGAACAGATCAGTTTTCTATTCTGTCAGAGAAAATGGATCTGTGCCCATTGACACAGCGTTATTCTGTCAGTGATGCAGACACAACCGAATGGAACAGATTGCATTCTGGTGCATTCCGTTTCATTCAGTTCAGTTTTGTCCCCATTGACGATGAACGGAGACAAAACTGAAGCGTTTCCCCCGCTCCCCTCCGTTAATAGGATCCTTTGAAGGATCTCAATAGGGGAAAGGGAAACCTCAAGTGTGACAGTAGCCTTACTTCATTGAAGTCGTTCCCTGTATTGCTGGATGTTTCTCCTGCCGTATTAAGATTAATGTAACTTTATTACTGACGTCACTTTTTGGCTTAATAATTTTTTGTTGAAGATCAGGAGGTCTATTAGGCTTAATACACACGACACAAACACACTGTCAGTGTGTGCATCCATTTTCTGGCTGTGTGTCCGTTTTTAATGTCCATTTTCATCAGTTTTTCATGTCTGTTAAAAACGGATATGAAAATTTTATGAATTTGACCCACCCTTCTGAGAACACTCACAGGACAGTAGGCCCGCAGCTAAAATAATGTCCCCCATACTGTAGGAATTTTATTTTTATTTTTTTGCTGCCCCCAGCTTTAATAATGACCCCATGTAGGCCCCAAGCTAAATAAATGCCCACCACAGTGTATATAATTTTTTTTTATAGTGTTCCCAGCCTTTATAATGCCTCCATGTAGGGCCCCATCCTACAACATGTTCCCAATTGTGTGTTTTTTTTATTTTTTAGGGCCCCCAGGTTTATAATGTCCTCCGTGGTTTATATAATGCCCCCATAGTGTCCCGCAGCCAAAAAAACAACAAAAAAAACAACAAACCCTCACCTTATCCACTTGCTCGCGCTGCAGTAGTCTTTTCTCTCTTCACAGAACGGGACCTGCCAAAGGTGCGCAATTACGTCACTGTGCGCTCTCACGTGGTTATGTCACCACGCAGATCGCAGACATGTCCTATTTTTGGACGGACGCTATTCGCTGGCCATGTGAATAGCCCCATAGACTTTCACTGGTGCTAAAAATGTCTAAGTAACGGCCGTCACACGGCCAATTTTCACTGTCGTGTGCATTTAGCCTTACAGATAGGAACTCCCTTTTTCTTTTTCTTTTTTTTTTAAAGGGAACCTATCTTGTTAAAAATGCAATTAAGTCAGCAGGCACCATGTTTTAGAGAAAATTGAGCTGAACAGATGAATATCAATGGGTTGCATTTCATTACTTTTCATTAGTGATCTCTGCTCACTCTGGTCTTAGGAGTCATGTGGGCAGTAGTTTTTAGTGATTGACAGCCTTCACTGTAGCATACATAGATAGCTGTCAATCAGTAAGTAGGACCGCCCACTGGACTCCTCAGCGTACAATTGTAATGAATTAATTGCACATTATACTGATTCTATAAACTATATATCTATCTGCTCAGCTCTTCCTGTTCTATACTACGCATAGATTGAACTTCATCTTTATTGATACTTGTAAATGTTGCTATTGTCGGTGATACATTTATGTAATATTTTATAAGTCCCTTTCAGCTATTGCTCTGTTAATATCAGATGTGAAATATTTTAGTAGTTTACCAAGCTTGCACCAACCCAGCTTGTTTCTCCTTATCATAGACTATAACAGATTACTACATACTAGTATCTAATTGCTGCGCCTCCTGCACCTCTAACATCCCGTGTTTAGCACCAGTGTTACACTCTCTACATCTTATATACAACTGGTTTTGTCGCATCCGGGTATGAATATTCTTCATGGTAGGTACACAATAAAGACCCTTCTCTGGTTTATAAGGTATATTACCTTATAAAGTGCCTTGTATTAACTTTCTCTACATGATAAATGCAGTTTGCTGAAGTGAGACAATCCCTTTAATGAGCCCTACAATGGCAAATATCAGCAGAAAGGAGGGAGCAGCATTTTCAATGTCAGCATGCTGACACTAAGTTGCTGTCAGAGTTGCTGCTGGCATCAGCTTGTCTACTATTTACAATTGAAATTGTAATACACGGTCAACCAGGCATGTTTTTGGGAAGGGAAGAGTAAGCTGTGGCCGACCTGAGTGACATAATCACACTCCCATCATCCACCATTTACTATCATGCTACTTACAATGCCTCGTATGTATATTTATTTTATTCCTATCAAACCAACATATTCTGCACCTCTACACAGTGGTTGTCATCACTCACTGCCCCCACTGGGACACACAAACAAAATTCCACATGAACCTATCAGTACGGGTGTAGGAAGAACCCATTGTACTTGGAGGAGACCCACATAAAGATGGGAAGAACATACAAACCCCCTGGGGGAACTTTAATAGAAAACATTAATTTTTTGCTCACCAATTAGCAAATTATTTTCCATTAGTAAAGAAAGATTTGGTTAACAGAAGAATCCAAACAAATTTGCAACCAAGGATTCAGCACAGGCTAGCAGAACTGCCGCCTGTAACTTGAAATTCCACCACCAGGTACAGTAGGATGTTTCATTTTGTAATGGAAAAAAATAAAATGTAAAATTTTTGCAGACTTACGCCCCGAGTCTCAGTGATGTAAAAGATATATATGCCAAATTTCAAGAAGATTGAATAATATTTAGAGGTTGCACACTTTGATCAGTTTTGTAAAAGTAAGCAAAAAATAAGATTTTTCAAAGTTAATTACTTTTATTGGGAAAACTAGAAATCACAAACTTAAAATAATATTATAACTAGACACTAAGATTAATAGGTAGTATGATAGGCAAAACATGTGTCATATAAATCAACTTTGAACAATGCAATCCCTTCTTTTGTTAGCTTGGTGATAACTTTTCTGTGATGGTCGACTACCCTCAACAAGAATTGTTTTTGTTGTTCATCCCTGACTGATTTTTTTTATCAGAGCAATTACTCTTTCTGCAGTATCATTGACCACCTTAAAAGTGTTCACATGGCTTCTTAGAGAATCACTGCAGTATTCTGTCACGTCGTGGATCCCAAACAATTCAAGGAACTTCTTTTATTAGTAACTAAATGGCTCAGGTCTTTTCCTTCAAAAACTAGGTTTTTACCCTCTAATCGTTTAATTTCCTTTTTCTTTGCAGGTTTAGTTTCTAAACTTTTAGTCATATTTTCCTTAACAGCCTGAGTAATACGTTCGTCCAAAAAAGCCAATCCTACGCTTGTCTGACAGATACCAAAGGTGTCTCTTAGCAACTGGGAGAGCACTTTTTTATGTCTGCATCTGGGTAAGTGCTCAGAAGCTGTAGATATCCAAATCATTCTTTGGAGTCCTTCGACTTACAATAGCTTTGTGCAAAAAGCGAACATATATGAGGCTGACAATATGTGCAACCCGTTTCATTCCTTTCAATTCTCGTTGAGGAATATTCAACTGTTTAGTAAAGAGGACAATTTTAAGTGCATATATTGCCTTTGCCATCCACCTTGCTTGATGCAGAGCCCCTGGGATCCTGAAACTGAAGTCGTTTTTAGACCAACCTCCTAGGTACAGAGTGAGAGTAGTAATAAAAGTGATCAATGTGTGCAACCCCTAAATATTATCCAATCTTCTTGAAATTTGGCTTGTAAATCTTTTACATCGGACTCGGAGCATAAGCAAAGTCATATGAAAATCACTTCTTTGGAAAAATGAAACCGCCACAGGGCTCAGTCACAGCTTTTTGTTCTTATTTTTTCCCTTTTTTTCCTTTTTTATATTTCCAGAGAAAACAAACTTTTTTCTGTTTCCCTTTGCTGGGATAATTCATGTTTCTAGATTAAAAAAAGGGAAAGAGAAAAGGGGACAGTGTTCAAGTTTTAGACTGTCAAAATGTATGTTCTACTAGACAGATTCAAATACATTTTGGCATAGGAATAATAATTCAGATTGTAATTTAAAATAAATCACTGCTGTGCATCTAGTTTTTACAATCTGAGAGAAGCTGTTGTAGGTAAGTGCATTTATATTGTTCACCCAAATTACCCAATATCTCAATACATTAAATTTGCGCAAAGGAGGAGGGGGTTTACCAAGAATTCTGGTTTCAATAATTCTTAAAATACGTCTTACAATTTGCATTTTTACTCCAGTTTTGAAAAGTCTGCACGGTTAGCATGCCAAGCTGATTTCAGTCAGATTTAAAGGCTATATACACCTTTGGGGCAATTTTTTATTTATCAGTGCATTGCACTCATTATGAGCTAAAAATATATATTTTTTTGTACAGAGCTGAGATGCTATATTAGCAGCATCAGAATTTTCTCTCTTTTCCGTCAGCCAGGGAGCTGACCGGACTCCTTATCTCTGCTCTCAGACCTTATAAACACTCATCAAAGCTCAATCCTTATCTTACTGATCAGAATGTGGCTTAAATAAGTAATTTAGAGATAAGGGTAAGTGAAATTAGGATGCACACAGCTAGAAAAACTGTTAACCCTTTGTGAGAGAACGTCTCAATATTTTTAATAAAGACCATTTAAAAAAATGCATTTTTTTTGCCCCAAATGAGTAAAATGCAATAATAAAAAAAAAATGTCCACAAGGGCATACATAGCCTTTAACTTTTTTAAATTCTTGCAATATTACTCCAGGGGTAACGTAGAAAATGGAGTAATCTGAAGACTGATTAGAACTTCTTTCACACTGTCAGTGTTTGATCATTTCCATCAGTGATTGTGAGCTACCAAAAACACAGAACGAGTGCAAATCTTTCCATTATACCTTATCTTTGTATAGGCTCAGCTTCTAGTTTTGGCTCACAATCACTGTGTGAAAGCAACCTTAAAGCCCCTTTACACTGCTTGGTCTCCACTGACAATCGCCTGCTTGTCAGTGGAGGGGACCGCTGTATTTACATGCAAAATAACTGACAATAATAACATGTACATATAAAATGTTCAGTAGGTTGGCCATGGTCGTGTTACATAACCACTGTAAGGTCACTGACCAGCAGTTTACACCACCTCTGACCTCCACTAACATGCATGTGAAAATTTGGCCATAGGTGCACACTGATGCTTATGGTGGCAGGTGGGAATTAGTGACTGAGATATCTTTGGTACAAGGGTTAGACAGCAAAAATGTATATCTGGCAGCCTCTATAGATATGAAATCAATGGTGCAACAATTAGGGTGCATATAAAAACTTGGAAATGGGTCAAACACTTTTCCAGCATTAGAAGCACATTGATCAATAACTGCTCCTCACTTTCGAGGCTCCTTCAACAATGCAGTTAGGCTCCTCAGCTGGACTTCATAGCAGTTGTTTTGTAGTAGGTCCATCCTTGCATTAGATTGGCAACATCAGAATCTAACAACATTGTAAGTCTAAGACAGGGTCCGCAATTGCATCCATTAAATGGTCTCCGCTAGTAACAATCAAAGGGGCAAATAAGTATAAAGTGCCCCTTCCTACCTTTCAGTTGGAAGCTGGCATCATGTCTTCTGTTTCTAACACGCCATGGTGCTTTGTGACATATCCAAATAGTGACCCATGAACCCCACTGACTTATAATTGGGTCCATCACAATGGAGGAAAATCCTGAAGCGCATGTGTCCTAAACTCAGCAACTAGACTATTGCAAGGAAGCATCACAAAGTCACCTGAGCTTTACCCAGCCAGTTAGCATCCCTGCCAGGGATTTATTGCCGCAGAGGTTTACCTAGTATTGAGCCTATAAATCTGAGACTGCATTTATACTTTCAGCAACATATTTTTTCAAGGATCTGCTTTGCTTTTATGATAAGCTCAGAAGATGCTTAAAGGAACCAGAACATATGACTGTCAATTACTCCCCAATTCAGGAGCCCATAAAAATGTAATTTGCAATTGCTTTCCATTTCAGAATGGTTTCACTACATTAGTTTAAGGTATAATTAGATTAAATTGTTAAATTGTTTACAGTCATTTGCCTGTTGACGGCACCTTTATAGCATCCGGATGTTGTAATTAGAATTGGGTAGAGGAAAAGCAGATTGACCACTCAGAAGCACATAATATCTTCCACATCTTAATTAGAAGAGATTACTGTTTTATGCCTTCCGTCTCGGTGTAGCCTTCAAATATTATAGCCTGTGGTAATATACTTTAAATGTAGCTTGGTGTCGGCATAACATTATGGCTCTGGTTAAGGTGGAATTGGTCTCAATTAATTTCATGTAAGGTGTATTTTTTCTTAGTGTGGCCATCAAATGGATCTATATTTCCAGACCAGGAGTAGGGGTCCCAACTGGTTGTGTAATCATTTAAGGACTGCCTTTAGGTTTAGAAAGTAAACTTTCCTTAGGGCTGTTTCACTTTTCTAATACTATAGTTCGAGCAACTCCTGCCATTTCTTCTGCAAGTGGGTACTGAACTTTTTTTTCCTACAGGCTAAATTGTGGCAGTACAAACAACATAAAAAGCAAGATCATTGAAACTTCTCAGAATGTATAATAAAATAATTGGTTTCTGTCATTATAGACATGGAATTCTAGTAAGTCCACTTAGACCTGGGCCGACATTTGTTTCCTTGTTCTTACTGCTCTGTAGTGTAATTTGCAGGTTACACAACAGTTGTAGTTTGTATAAATGCCCTCTCACACAGTGTTGGTTTGGACAGGCAGTATGTTGCTTGGATTGGGACTGTTGAAGAGTGATGTGGGGATGGAGATGTGGTGAATACACTTAGTGGGGGCTGGGGCATATTCTGGTAAATTAAGTGGGCATTAGTAGGCCAGCCCATTTCAGTTAAGCTCCACCCAGGCTATACCCACTTTTGAAGTGCTGAGTGTGGCATAGAACCCTAAGGTGCATGTGCAAAAATTTGCTACTTTTTGACAACTTTTATGCCTGATGGTGGGTTGATCCTGCTGTGGTATGAATGACTTGGAAAACTAATAAGGTGAAATAGTATGTAATAGTAATTTTGACAACCATTTCTGGAAGTTTTTGATTGATTTACTGCCCACTGATCATTTGCACCCTAATACACATTTCTCCAGTAATTAGCTATAATATAACCCCTGTTTCTTATAACCTTATAACTTTTTCATTGAAATAAGATCACCCGCATTATTTCTGTTGCATATATAGTGTCAACATATTCTAAAGCGCCGTACAGGGCTTATTATGACTCATATGAGTTCCTTCCTTTAGTTTCCCTATCTTACACACTCATTAATGCCAATATTATAGTGATCTAATAACATATCGGTATGTTTCTGAAGTGTAGAGGAAACCCATGCAGAAAATACAAACTGCATGCAGATGTTATCCTTGGGTGGATTAGAACCCAGGGCCCCAGGGCTGTAAGGTGACAGTGAGAACTGAGCCACCTTGCTGCCCATTTAAATTATTTTTCAGAAGCCTCTCTTTAAGGTGCTTCTAAAAAGGTTCATAAACTTGTGGAGAAGCTTCAGAACTTGATGCAGATGTTGACAATGTCCACAAATTTCATTGATAAAATAATAAAGAAGAAATATAACCCCAGACACAAACTGCAAAGAGGAGGTTTACATTCTTTGGCAATAACCATTAGAGCCTAGGGAGTGCTTCTGTCTGTGAGCAGTGACACCAGCTTTTTTTCCAAAAGTGGCTCCACTGAACCTAAATAGTCATTGACATCATAGTATAATGATATCAATAAAAAAGTTTTGCCATTAATGATGTGGTAATCCAACACTGGAGGAATACCAGTTATTAATAAGGTTTACCATAGATCTGGGATATATATTGACATTCAGTAATGCTTCTGTGTATTGATACCGTTTTTCTCCTTTCTGCAGACCTTGGATGGACGTATCGTGGTTCAGGGGCACATCAGGATGTCTTCTCTTACCCTGAAGGACATCCAGTACACTGATGCCGGAGAATACTTCTGCGTTGCCAGCAACACCATCGGCCAGGACACCCGAGCTATGTACTTTGAAGTACAGTGTAAGACCTCTTGTTTTTTTTTTAGCCCAGAATACTAAGTGTTATATTATACTATCCCAACGTTCAGATTTGTTCTCCACCATAACATTTACATTGGTCTAGTACAGTTATTCATAAACTTGGGCATGTTACCCCCCCCCCCCCTTTTTATTTATTTTTTACACCGCATTACAAAATTATTAAAAAAGGACATTTAAATTGACTTTAAGCAGTTTTCTGGAACCACTATGGGTTTTGACAGATATGCTCATACAGTTGCTTGCCTCATGTACATCTTTCACATACTTTTTTCTTTTTCAATATGGACTCTCCTGACCCGTATTAACTATACTCTGAAATCACTCAGGTTGGTTTCCATTCTTTATGTAGCACTTCCTGTTGTATCCAACCAAACCTATGATGCACTTTTCCTTTCTCTGCCACAGCTCCAGCGCCGCCCCTAACATTGCCCAGCTAGTTTATAGTGTCTCCCACCCGACTACTAACATACACTCCCTTATTACTGCCCCTGTTGCTGCTTTGACATCACAGGAAATAAGAAAGCTGTATGGACCGTAAGCACAGACCAGAACGGAAGATAGGTGTAAAAATAGTAAAAGCAATACCTTACAAAATTACCATACAGTAAATGATAATTTTAAAGGGATGTTGATGCAAATCGAAAAACCCTTCATCGACATATGCAGATATACAAAATGATATCAATGGGTCCCATATATTTAGAAAGAAACTACATTAAAAAAAGTGCCAAAAAGACCCTAAAAATCAAAATTTTATTAGAATCAGTTTTTAAAAAAAAAGGGGGGGGGGGGGCATGACCTAGCAGGTCACAGTAATGGCTGTCACGACCCTAATCAGTAGGTAAGTACATAATGAAGATGCAAAAAAAAAAAGAAAAGAAATGGTAGAAAAACTGTGTAGAGAAAAGGGGACAAAGGGGGAACTCTTCAATGGGATGATTTTCCCTATAGAGACCCTGTTTCTCCCTTAGCCCGGAGACAACTCTTGATGGTGGAGCCTCTCCGTCCTCGTGCCTATCCTAGTTTGCCCTAGTAGGCCCTAATCATTAAGGTTTTTCCCTTTTACCCCGATGCGTTTCCCCCAACTTGGGTTCCTCAGGGAGTCCGTTTAGAAAGAAGAGGGGCCAGAAGTTTAATACACCAAAGATAATAGATTACATAAAGAGACTGGCTATATTGATATACAAAAGGGAACCCCAAGGTATATCACATGTGGTTCCAGGCGATCAGGATAAAGCAACACCACATGTGGAGGTCCCTATTTATTTGGCCAGGTCTCAGAGGGCGCAAATTGCGGTCCGCAATGCATGGAACGGCTGCACAACAGCCGTGTGCATGAGGCCTAATTAGGAAAAATTACCTGTGATTTTATTGGGTAAAGTAAGTACTTTCTGATAAGCAGTTTTAAGTAATGAAGAAGAAAGTTTGGAGAGCACTGGTCTAGGAGATAAGTCACCTCTGCCCTATGGGGGCAGAGTGGATTATGCCAGAACTTTAATTGAAGAACTCTGTCAGTCATGAGCCTGAGGAAAACTATTTCTTATAGCAGAGACACAGGTGCAGGCCCTGAGGGGACAGGACATTTCACAAGAATTCGTTTTGGTGTCCCATAATTCCCTGTGTCATGCACCGCCCCTTCAGACCCTGCACTAGGCACGACACCAGAGTATCATACAGGGGTATACATAGTAGTCACTGGACCCCATAGCAAGAATCTAAATTGAGCCCCCATCCCTCATTAATAGCCCCTCCTACTACCTGTTCTTGCATAGCAGTGTACTGATATGTGAGGTATGAGGTATAAATTACAGCTCGTACCTCACATATCAGGACACTGCTGTATGTACTATAAATATATATATATATACATATATATATATATATATATATATATATACACACACACACACACACACACCATACATCACATATCAGTACACTGCTGGGTATACTACATGCCTGTGTCCACTGCATATATTATACTGCATAACAGATACAGTGTTTGTGTGTGTGTGTGTGTGTGTGTATATGTATATATATATATATATATATATATACATATACACACACACATGTGCTATTTTGTGCATTTGCGCCCGCTTACCCTATCTACCAGAGCGAAACCCCACAATTGGTGGAGGATGAGGGCAAGAGCAGTGAGGCTGGCGTGAATGCCGATATTTTTGGTTTCTGCATTTTTCATGCACAGTTGTATGCCATACATTAAACCAGCTGTATTACAACGAGTGCCCCACGACAAAATGGAGGCTGTTGTGAAGGCCCTCATGGAGGCTAATCTGTAGCAGTGAGAGACAAACCTGCAGCAACGCAAGGCTAATAAGCAGCAGGAGACTAACCAGTTGCTGCTACAAAACGTCATGGCTTTGCAGACAGCAGGAGCAACCCCGAGCAGCCACGATGCCCGAAAAGCAGATTCCTAAGATGACCCCCGCAGACGACATTGAAACCTACCTGGCGATGTACGAGAAAGTGGCCATCAGGGAAAAGCTACCCTGTGACCAGTGGGCTGAGGTCGTCGCTCCATTCCCGGTATCCGATTCCCAGCGGGTGTATTTTGACTTGCCAGATGATCAAGCGGCAAACTACCAAAAAGTAAAGGGTGAGATTTTGGCAAGACTGGTGGTGAATGTGTTGGTCCGGGCCCAGCGGGTACATCAGTGGAGGTTTAAGCCGGCTGAGCCTGCGAGGACCCAGTATTATGACTTACTCCACCTCTTGCAAAAGTGGCTCCAGCCTGATGTACTACGGCTATTCTGGATAGACTATTGGCTGATCTGTTCTGGAGGGCTCTGCCATACCCTCTCCAGCACTGGATCGACCAAGTGTCTCCTGGCAACACCTTAGAAATGGTGGAGCGCTACGAGGCTACGAAGACTGTTACAGGGGTTTATTTTGGGAGGGGGGCAGTCAAACCCTGTAAATCTCCATCCCAGACCTGGCGACTTGTACCAACCAAACCCACCCGGGGTGTACCCTCTATGGACTTGGCTCCGATAGTCTGCTGGCGGTTTCAGGAGCCAGGCCATGTAAGAGCTGTAACCATTAAGTGGAACCCATGGATACTAACTATGGCTACCGTCAGTTGCTATATGCCAGGAAGCTGTGTGCACCAGGTACCCCAAAAACTCTAAACCACCTGTGCTAGGTGGAGTTAGGAAACACTCCAGCAGAGGCTCTGCTGGACTTAGGGACCTAGTAATGGCTCCCCTGGTACGGTCAGTGGAGTATACTGGCCGTAAAGTTGGGGTCATGTGCATCAATAGAGACAAAAGACTATCCCACCACCCTGGTGTCTCTAACCACAGGGGCTGGCAGATGGACTCATGAAGTGGCAGTTGCCCCAAATTTACACTTCGAACTTATAATATGGAGAGACTTCCCAGGCTTCCCAGCACTGTGGCCTGCTATGAGAGTGACTGATACCCATGAGACAGGGGTAACCCTAGCAGAGTGGCCTCGCTCAGGGGGGAGACCAGAACTCTGGGAACCTGAGGGCCACTGGTAGGGGTGACCACCACTTCGGTGGAAGTGGGGGAGACAACCCCGCTAAGTGTGATGGTTGGAGACCCCGGGTCCTGAATTGGCAGACCTCAATGTCTCCGGGGATACTTTTGGTACTGCCCAACCCTATCCCGCGCCTGGGAAAATGTGTTAATAGTCTATGGTGAACCACAACAACCAGGGGCAGAGTCAGTGTTTCCCCATTTTGTGGTCATCAGGATATGTTGTATTGGGTAAACCAACTATGGGGTGAGCCTATTGAACAGTTGGTGGTCCCCAAGGCTTATCGCAAGCTTGTTTTAGATCTAGCCCACCAACATGTTTTTGGGGTTCACCTGGGGCTGCAGAAAACTCAGGATCGTATTCTACAGCGGTCCCAGCATATTCAAAGAAGTGGAAGAGAATCTTGACTGACCTGTCAGATAACTAGCCCCCAGCCACATTTTCATAGTCCCCTAGTACCTCTCCCGATTATCGAAGTACCATTTGACCAAATAGCTATGGACCTCATAATCCCAGTACCGAAGTCCGCCAGAGGGCATCAACACATCTTAGTCATTCTAGACTACGCCACTCGGTACCCGGAGGTGGTGCCACTGCAATATACCTCGGCTAAACTCATAGCTAAGGAGTTAATGGAAATGTTTTTCCGAGTGGGACTACCTAAAGAGGTTCTGACCGACCGAGGGAGCCCTTTTACATCCAAGGTGATGAGGGAACTCTAAGTTGCTGCACATAAAACAACTGCGGACGTCCGTTTACCATCCACAAATGGACGGTCTGGTAGAACGGTTTAACCAAACATTAAAAAATATGTTGAAAAAGGTAGTGTCTAAAGATGGGAAGGACTGGGACCTCCTTCTGCCCTATCTCATGTTCGCAGTGCGAGAGGTACCCCAGGCCTCTACTGGGTTCTCGCCCTTCGAACTGCTATATGGCAGACACCCTCGCGGTCTCTAGGACGTGGCCAAAGAGGCGTGGGAACAACAACCCACTCTACATAAAAGTGTTATTGAGTACGTTGCCCAGATGCAAGATCAGATACAGTGTTGCCTCTTGTTAGGTAGCATATGGAGTCGAGTGTATAATCGGCAGGCTTGGGTCTGGATCTTTTACCCGGGTGACCGGGTTTTGGTTCTGGTGCTGACCGTGGACAGTAAGTTCCTGGCTAGGTGGCAGGGGCCCTACGAGGTATTCAAGAAAATTGGAGATGTAAACTACAAGGTACACCAACCAGGGCAGCGAAATCTGGGGCAGGCGTACCATGTGAATTTACTCAAACCGTGGAAAGATAGGGAAACCTGTACAGAAGACAGCCCGCGGCCGGGTTTTCTAGGAGAAGAGGTACCGGCCCATCTGTCTGATGCAAGAGAGGCGGCTTCAGTAAAAATTGCTGACAGCATCTCCTCTAAACAAAATAGAACTCAGGAGGCCACGAAGTTCGTTTGTCGGAACACGTTATGTTCTCAGACCTCCCTGGACGCACTTACATAATCCAGCATGACATTGTCACTGAGCCTTAGGCAAAAGTCTGATTAAAACCATACTGTACGATAGGGTTAGAAGAGACTAAGTACCTGGGGTATGTCATTAGGTGCGGAGTCATCAAACCCCAAGTGAACAAAATAGAGGCGATACGGAATTGGCCCCGACCTGTCACTACTAGGCAAATAAAGTAATTCCTGGGAATGGTGGGCTATTACATTAGCTTTGTTCCCCACTTTGCTACTCTAGCTGCACCCTTGACAGGGCCCTTGAAAATCAGTGATTCGCTGGGATGATTGGCGGAAGAGGCTTTTGTCGCTTTAAAGTCGGCCCTGTGTAGGTCACCGGTTTTGGTGACGCCGAACTTCAAGAGGGAGTTTGTGGTACAGACGGTTGCCTCTGAGGTAGGCCTTGGTGCTGTACTGTCTCAGGAGTTCAACAGGAAGGAGCATCCCATTGTCTTCCTAAGCCGCAAGCTCACCCGAGCCGAAGCCAGGTACAGTATAGTGGAGAGTGCCTGGCTATCAAGTAGGCACTCGAGTCTCTCCGCTACAATTTTTTGAAGAGAAAGTTACACCTGGTGACTGACCACTCCCCTCTCAAGTGGATGAGCCAGGCCAAAGACAGGAATGCCCGGGTCACCAGGTGGTTTTAGTCTCTGCAGAACTTTAAGTTCTCGGTAGAACACAGTGCAGGCCGATTGTAGGGAAACATGGATGCCCTGTCCTGGGTGCATTGTCTGTGTGTGTCCAGCCCCTAAGGGTTGAACAAAGGGGAGGGGTATGTGACACAGTGAGGGGTTGTGTCTGGCAAGTCAGGTATTTTCCTCCCAGCATGTGCGACTGGGCTGGTTTCCAGCCAGGTGAGGTCAGATACTGGACCGGAGTTTCAGTGCCAATCTGGGTTTTGGCAGCACCTGGCTGTCCTTAAAAGGCAGCTGGGCTCAGCAGAGATGTCTCAGTTTTTGAGATCTGAGGCTTTGTGCCTTGCTGGAGGGCTGAGAATCCCATGCAGGAGAAACAGGCCCCCTAAAGCCTGGTGTGGACCACTGGAGGCAGAACTGCCAGCAAGATGACTTGTGTTATATGAACTTTCAATTGTGTGTGAATTACCACCAAGACTGCAAAGTTATTTGACGTTTTGAGTTAAGAACTTGTATTTTGCCTCTGTACTGCGCCCGCTTACCCTATCTACCAGAGCGAAACCCCACTACATATATATATATATATATATATATATACACAGTACAGACCAAAAGTTTGGACACACCTTCTCTTTCAAAGAGTTTTCTTTATTTTCATGACTATGAAAATTGTAGATTCACACCGAAGGCATCAAAACTATGACACATGTGGAATTATATACATAACAAAAAAGTGTGAAACAACTGAAAATATGTCATATTCTAGGTTCTTCAAAGTAGCCACCTTTTGCTTTGATTACTGCTTTGCACACTCTTGGCATTCTCTTGATGAGCTTCAAGAGGTAGTCACCTGAAATGGTTTTTACTTCACACTTGTGCCCTGTCAGGTTTAATAAGTGTGAATTCTTGCCTTATAAATGGGGTTGGGACCATCAGTTGCGTTGTGGAGAAGTCAGGTGGATACACAGCTGATAGTCCTACTAATAGACTGTTAGAATTTGTATTATGGCAAGAAAAAAGTAGCTAAGTAAAGAAAAACGAGTGGCCATCATTACTTTAAGAAATGAAGGTCATTCAGTCTGAAAAATTGGGAAAACTTTGAAAGTGTCCCCAAGCGCAGTCACAAAAACCATCAAGCGCTACAAAGAAACTGGCTCACATGCGGACCGCCCCAGGAAAGGAAGACCAATAGTCACCTCTGCTGCGGAGGTCTGATGAGTCCAAATTTGAGATCTTTGGTTCCAACCACCATGTCTTTGTGCAACGCAGAAAAGGTGAACGGATGGACTCTACATGCCTGGTTCCCACCGTGAAGCATGGAGGAGGAGGTGTGATGGTGTGGGGGTGCTTTGCTGGTGACACTGTTGAGGATTTATTCAAAATTGAATCAGACAAAAAAGAGTGGTAGGACAGCACCACTTACTTGAATTCATTCAAGAGGCTTTGCGGCGGTGCTCGTGACGTCAGGTCCCGGCCTCATGGACCCCACAAATACCAGAAAAAGCGAAGAAGGTCACGGCACTCCAAAGGCTATTCAGTGTTTTTTATTACACCACAAAATCAGCAGCAACGTTTCGACAATAGTCTTTTTCAAGCTACAAACATGTTCACAAATGACTCACAATATATAAGGGTACTAATTCATACCAATTACCCAGTGAATGTGCATTAACACAAATCCCACCCCTTCTCAGGTACATACAATCATATAACTAATTAATCAACCATCGTGTATATTTAATATGAGGCTTACCAAGCGTTCACATGTGCGGCTGTCACTGTGTAGTGCATCCATGGCGAGCGGCGTCTTCCGCATACGTATGCGCCTGCGCGAACATCCTAACGGGATTCACATACATCTCAACGTCATCTAAGCAGTCACATGACCATTGGCGCTGTTCTCGGTCATCTGACTGGTGACGTGTCTAAGCGTCTACTCGCTGTCATAGTAACCACAGGTCCTATAAGGGAAAACCTTCCTATCCTGTAGATTCCTTCGTTGGATATTATTTTTAATACACACTGAGGATTTACACAGACGCCGGTCACCATGGGCGCAATATCAGAGAGACAGCCTTATTAAACAACAATAGAAAATAAACAAAAACAGCGACGAGAGAACCGATCACAGCAGGCCATCTATAAAACCTCAGTCATAGCTAAATTGCGGTTCAGTACACCAACTGTAAATATGTCAGGCGGAGACACATGATCTCACACATAAATATGATCACGTAAAGAGAGATCAAAAAAAGGAATCAACATGAGATCCCATTGGAGGAATTTCAGAAAAGATCCTACTAGTAAAACAACACAGGGCTGTGCAAACAGTGTGGTCCTCCCAATATTCATTTAATTGGAAAAATATTATTCAAGAGTGGCAAGTGTGAACATAAAGGTTGAGATCCCGTGCTATACACGGTGCAAAGTAATCAGACCCACCCGAGTGCTGATAGCCAGGGGTGTAGCAGTACGATATGCTCAAAATCACACTGTCCACTGTTGTTGGACAGGGAGTACTAGGGCCACAACCATCGTCCCCCCTCTATCAAAAGAGGGACCACCGATGTGTGCCCCCGCATGGTCTGGGCCCCACCGTCAGGTGGACCCCTACCTTGCTTACCCCCAAGGTCTCCTACACAGATCTAAGAACTCCAATAAAAAACAACCTATGTCACCAGCCATCCAGATTCCTCTGTCTGAATAAAATAGCCTCCAAAACGGATAATGTAGGATCTAGTCAAATTGTCAGTTTAATGAATAATGTGTTTCCGCCACACATAATCAGTTAGTGGAACCTAATGCACAACACGTGCAATAATATAATAACCTGCTGGACGGCTCCCAGGTCACTGTTCCCATCCTTCGCGTACATCCCGCGTGGATGCCTCATCTATTAGTGAAAAACACAAAAATACAACAAGAAAAGTAAAATTTAAAATTTATAATCTCGATTATATATCGGGTACTGTTACTTATTACATATAAAAACCCTTTCTCTTCACATCCTGTTAGACGACTCAGAAGAGAGAACCCACCTTGAACTCCCGATTGAGTCCCTTGGGCTCAATGGTGTCCAACTCAAAGATCCATCTGAGTTCCAGACGTTTCAAGAGTCGTTCCCGATCGCCCCCTCTCTGAGGCGCGGGAACGCCATCAATAACCCTAAACCTCAACTGTGCAACGGTGTGCTTGAATCTGTAAAAATGTTCTGGGACCGGGAGTTCACTCTCCAGATTTCCAGACGTGCTCTCCATTTTCGTAAACAGTTTCCGAATGGAATACCTGTGTTGGTTGATTCTCAATTTGCAGGCCTGTGTGGTCTCACCCACATAGATGAGACCACACGGGCACTGCAATGTATAGATCACAAATTCAGAAGAGCACGTGTAGAAACCCTTTATATCATACCTCTTCCCACTATGTGGATGGAAAAAGGTTTGTCCCTTCTGTACATTATTGCAATTGCAACAGTTGAGGCAGGGATAGCATCCCTTTCTGGAGAGGCGTGACTTGTCAGGCCTCTGCAGAAAGGAATGCACCAACTGATCTCCAAGATTTTTAGACCTTCTGTAGGACATAAGCGGTGGTGTCTGAAACTCGGCAATGTCTGGGAAAGAACGTGTCAGGATCGACCAATTTCGTCTGAGCGAATCTGTTATTTGTTTGCTCAAAACCGAATGTGTGGACACAAAGGGTAATCTCTTATTATCAGTTTTAATTCTGGTCGAGGTCAACAAATGCGTCCTTGTATGTTGTCTGACTTTGTCAAGATGTCTCTGAACCAACTTTTTGGGATACCTTCTGGCTATGAACTTAGAGCTCATTGCCTGCAATCCCTCATCCATTTTTTCATCATCTGAGATGATGCGTCTCACCCTTAGAAGTTGACTATATGGAAGAGAACTCAGCATGTTCTTAGGGTGAGCGCTGTCGAAACGTAACATACTATTTCGATCCGTTGGTTTGACAAAAATGTCTGTTTGAAGACCGCTTTCAGCCACATAGACTGATGTGTCTAGAAATTGTATGGAGTGCAACGAATCCACCCTAGTGAACTTCAGTTGTGTATGGACACTATTGATTAAGTCATGAAACTCTCCTAACTCCACATCAGTCCCTGACCATATGAGGAAGATGTCGTCTATATACCTCATCCACCCGGACACATAATGGAACAGGGTGGATGGGTATATAAACGACTCTTCCACATATGTCATATAGATGTTGGCATATGTCGGGGCCATATTAGACCCCATGGCAGTCCCACGATTTTGGATATAAAACTTTTGGTCAAAGCTAAAATAGTTACTCGTCAGCAGGATCTCCAACAGTGAGCTGACAAATTCACATACTATAGCGGGATGGTCAGTTTGTTGCAAGGCCCACTGCACCGCTTCCAAGCCTTTTTCATGTTCAATGCAGGTATATAGACTGGTGACGTCGAAGGACACCAGTCTATCACCCGCACCGAACGTCAACTGTTGGATCCTGTTGAGGAATTCAGTCGTATCCCTCACATATGACTTCGCCCCCGTTGCCGCAGACCTCAACACTTTGTCGATGAACACAGCCGCAGAGGCAAAGACGGAATCTATACCAGCCACTATGGGACGTCCTGGCGGGTTGTATAGATCTTTGTGTATCTTTGGTAAGACATATAGGGTGGGCGTCACTGGATGTTTCTCTATCAGATAGCTATGGAGTTTTACATCTATGATGTTATTAGCATAAGCATTATCTACCAGTATTTTTATTTTTTTCATCACACCGAATTTCGGATCTTCATTGACTTGTCTATACACTTCTGTGTCTTGCAGTTGTTTTTCAATTTCACTGACATATTGTGTAGTGTTCATAACCACAATTGCCCCTCCCTTGTCGGCTGCCTTAATCGTAAGCTCTTTACGCCGACCAAGGGAGGTCAATGCAACTTTTTCATCCTTGGTCAGGTTAGAACCGGAGACACCATCATTCTGTTGTCTCAATCTAGTGACATCCGACCGGACCAAGGATACAAAAGTGTCTATTGCTTTGTGGTATATCGGGGGTTGGAAATCACTCTTAATGTGTAGCCCCAAATCAGTCAATCTTAAAATACTGTGCTCAGTGTCATCAGAGGCCCCGGGAGGAGGTCCCTCCCTGGGTCTTTGAGTCTGATCATTGAAAAAAACTTTTAACTTAATCCGCCTAAAGAAATGTAACAAATCAATTTCATTTTGGAACCAGTCAACCATGGATGTAGGGCAAAAAGACAATCCCTTATTCAATACTCTTAATTCCACATCAGTGAGGTCATAAGAGGAAATATTTACCACCAATTGAGTCCCATTCATTGTGCCGACTTCTGTGCACCTCTTCTCCCCTGCTGTGACACAGGTGTTTTGGTTCCCACCGGTGGTTTGGCTGACCGCGTTGAGCGGATATTCCTGGTTGTTCCTTCTATGCTGGTGATGTTTGCGTCCTCCCCTGCGTCTTCCCCTGTGTCCCTTAGGGGTCCCGATCCTAAAAAATCAGTCCCATTGATGCCCTCAGTGGAGGAGTCCGTATCCGTGAAGTCTGTACGACGTCCCCTTGGTCTCTGGAATCTGCGTTTTTTCTGTGACCTGAATTTATTGACCTCTGGTTGTGTTCTTTTATAGATGTTCCCCTTGGTGTAATCCTCCTCATCTCTAGACCACTTCTGCCTTTTAGTCTCCTCAATATTAAGGCGATATTTATGAAGATCTCCTTTGATTTGGTCAAGGAATTTTTCATATTCCTGTGCGCTGGTGATTGATTTTAGTCGCTCCTCGTGCTCCTGCACCCTTGTATTAATTTTTATTGTGTCCTTCTGTAAGAACTCCATGTTCAATAACATAATGTCCATGGAGAACCGATTCGCAATTTCCATGAATTTATTTAGGAATTCTTGATTCTCAGGAAACAAAATTGGTCTGAGGTGAGTCCTCAGACCCCGAGGTATGCGACTCACCCTGTAGTATTCTCTTAGGGTTAGGAGATGTAGTTCCGAATTAATAAGTTGTTTTCTCTCATTCACCAACCTGCGCTTGATGGAATCAGCAGTCGGTTTGTTCAGGAAGGCTCCCTCACCCTCGTCGCCACTCAGGATGTGATTGATTTGATCACTTGAATAAACAGAGCTGTGTGGTGTAGCCATTATGCTTATGCCGCTCAAATCCATGAAAAAAACACAAAGAAACTTGTTGTTTTCAATCCATGGACAGTGTGCAAGTCCTCAGGCCCAAACGAATCAGACAAAAAAGAGTGGTAGGACAGCACCACTTACTTGAATTCATTCAAGAGGCTTTGCGGCGGTGCTCGTGACGTCAGGTCCCGGCCTCATGGACCCCACAAATACCAGAAAAAGCGAAGAAGGTCACGGCACTCCAAAGGCTATTCAGTGTTTTTTATTACACCACAAAATCAGCAGCAACGTTTCGACAATAGTCTTTTTCAAGCTACAAACATGTTCACAAATGACTCACAATATATAAGGGTACTAATTCATACCAATTACCCAGTGAATGTGCATTAACACAAATCCCACCCCTTCTCAGGTACATACAATCATATAACTAATTAATCAACCATCGTGTATATTTAATATGAGGCTTACCAAGCGTTCACATGTGCGGCTGTCACTGTGTAGTGCATCCATGGCGAGCGGCGTCTTCCGCATACGTATGCGCCTGCGCGAACATCCTAACGGGATTCACATACATCTCAACGTCATCTAAGCAGTCACATGACCATTGGCGCTGTTCTCGGTCATCTGACTGGTGACGTGTCTAAGCGTCTACTCGCTGTCATAGTAACCACAGGTCCTATAAGGGAAAACCTTCCTATCCTGTAGATTCCTTCGTTGGATATTATTTTTAATACACACTGAGGATTTACACAGACGCCGGTCACCATGGGCGCAATATCAGAGAGACAGCCTTATTAAACAACAATAGAAAATAAACAAAAACAGCGACGAGAGAACCGATCACAGCAGGCCATCTATAAAACCTCAGTCATAGCTAAATTGCGGTTCAGTACACCAACTGTAAATATGTCAGGCGGAGACACATGATCTCACACATAAATATGATCACGTAAAGAGAGATCAAAAAAAGGAATCAACATGAGATCCCATTGGAGGAATTTCAGAAAAGATCCTACTAGTAAAACAACACAGGGCTGTGCAAACAGTGTGGTCCTCCCAATATTCATTTAATTGGAAAAATATTATTCAAGAGTGGCAAGTGTGAACATAAAGGTTGAGATCCCGTGCTATACACGGTGCAAAGTAATCAGACCCACCCGAGTGCTGATAGCCAGGGGTGTAGCAGTACGATATGCTCAAAATCACACTGTCCACTGTTGTTGGACAGGGAGTACTAGGGCCACAACCATCGTCCCCCCTCTATCAAAAGAGGGACCACCGATGTGTGCCCCCGCATGGTCTGGGCCCCACCGTCAGGTGGACCCCTACCTTGCTTACCCCCAAGGTCTCCTACACAGATCTAAGAACTCCAATAAAAAACAACCTATGTCACCAGCCATCCAGATTCCTCTGTCTGAATAAAATAGCCTCCAAAACGGATAATGTAGGATCTAGTCAAATTGTCAGTTTAATGAATAATGTGTTTCCGCCACACATAATCAGTTAGTGGAACCTAATGCACAACACGTGCAATAATATAATAACCTGCTGGACGGCTCCCAGGTCACTGTTCCCATCCTTCGCGTACATCCCGCGTGGATGCCTCATCTATTAGTGAAAAACACAAAAATACAACAAGAAAAGTAAAATTTAAAATTTATAATCTCGATTATATATCGGGTACTGTTACTTATTACATATAAAAACCCTTTCTCTTCACATCCTGTTAGACGACTCAGAAGAGAGAACCCACCTTGAACTCCCGATTGAGTCCCTTGGGCTCAATGGTGTCCAACTCAAAGATCCATCTGAGTTCCAGACGTTTCAAGAGTCGTTCCCGATCGCCCCCTCTCTGAGGCGCGGGAACGCCATCAATAACCCTAAACCTCAACTGTGCAACGGTGTGCTTGAATCTGTAAAAATGTTCTGGGACCGGGAGTTCACTCTCCAGATTTCCAGACGTGCTCTCCATTTTCGTAAACAGTTTCCGAATGGAATACCTGTGTTGGTTGATTCTCAATTTGCAGGCCTGTGTGGTCTCACCCACATAGATGAGACCACACGGGCACTGCAATGTATAGATCACAAATTCAGAAGAGCACGTGTAGAAACCCTTTATATCATACCTCTTCCCACTATGTGGATGGAAAAAGGTTTGTCCCTTCTGTACATTATTGCAATTGCAACAGTTGAGGCAGGGATAGCATCCCTTTCTGGAGAGGCGTGACTTGTCAGGCCTCTGCAGAAAGGAATGCACCAACTGATCTCCAAGATTTTTAGACCTTCTGTAGGACATAAGCGGTGGTGCTTCAAAATTGAAGGCATACTGAACCAGCATGGCTACCACAGCATCTTGCAGCGGCATGCTATTCCATCCGGTTTGCGTTTAGTTGGACCATCATTTATTTTTCAACAGGACAATGACCCCAAACACACCTCCAGGCTGTATAAGGGCTATTTGACCATGAAGGAGAGTGATGGGGTGTTGCGCCAGATGACCTGGCCTCCACAGTCACCGGACCTGAACCCAATCGAGATGGTTTGGGGTGAGCTGGACCACAGAGTGAAGGCAAAAGGGCCAACAAGTTATAAGCATCTCTGTGAACTCCTTCAAGAATGTTGGAAGACCATTTCAGGTGACTACCTCTTGAAGCTCATCAAGAGAATGCCAAGAGTGTGCAAAGCAGTAATCAAAGCAAAAGGTGGCTACTTTGAAGAACCTAGAATATGACATATGTTCAGTTGTTTCACACTTTTTTGTTATGTATATAATTCCACATGTGTTAATTCATAGTTTTGATGCCTTCAGTGTGAATCTACAATTTTCATAGTCATGAAAATAAAGAAAACTCTTTGAATGAGAAGGTGTGTCCAAACTTTTGGTCTGTACTGTACTGTATATATATATATATATATATATATAGAGAGAGAGAGAGAGACAGAGAGAGAGAGCAGTCAACTAATGTGAGAAGTATAAGGTATAACAGTGCAGTGTGTACAGATATATGTGGTCATTTATATATTATGGTCACTATGTGATGTACATGAGGTAATATTGGTTGTAACTGCAGTACTGTATATATGAGTGAGATATGAGTAAAAATAGGTAATGGGGGGCAAATGAAGAGAAAGGAGGAAGACCTCCTCTTACCACTCCATTATAGTTTCAGCGGAGAGCTCATCTTCCATGCTGTTGGGGTTGAAGGACCTGTGATCATGTTCTGCTGTGCAGTTCTTTTACTAGATACACAGAACCTGTAATGATGATGTAATCACAGGTCCTGGAAGATTCTTCTATCTAACCATTCTTTTTGCAGTTCCTTTACTGTATGCACTGTATGATGTCACCACAGGTCCTTTAGCTTTCTCCATTAATGGTAGGGATACTATTCTGGGGCTGGGGCCTATCCTCCACTCAGGCCCCTTTTCCCCAAGGGCCCACTAGCAGCTGAGTGGTTTGCCTCTATTGGAGGTATACAACTAGTATCATACTATCCATTAGTGCGTCTTTATAATAGTTGTATCATGAATACAGCCTCCTTCCAAATGCTTTAGAAGTCCACATGGATGTGATGTCAGGACTCCCCCTCAATCTGGCTCTTGCTGTGGAGGTTACTGCATGCTGTTTATTGCCCTTCCATCTTTAACCTGGAAGAGGTTGTCTTGACAAGACCACCACTGTAAAGAGTTTTTCATTTTTTTCCCCTAGAGATACACCGCTCTGGCCATTCTGGAACTGCCTCTTTCTGCTACAATGGAGAGCATCTTCTGCTCTGTTCATGCAATACATATATTTTGCCTGCAGTGTCCCCTGTCTTGTGAATAAATGCCATGACATGACCACCCTACCAATAACAGCTGATCAGCAGAAATTAAAGGAGCCTGACCTGCACCCATAGCCTTTACAGCTTTTTATTTCCATTTAAAAGTTTAGTTTTATAACACATCTCTTTTAATTTACTAAATAACACCCAATTAAAGAAGCACTCTGGCACGTGCACACTTTCCTATGTAAACAGAGGATCAATGTTTCCTGCGTGGCTGACTTTTTGTGAACTACAGTATTACAAACCGGATTCCAAAAAAGTTGGGACACTATACAAATCGTGAATAATAACTGAATGCAATGATGTGGAGGTGCCAACTTCTAATATTTTATTCAGAATAGAACATAAATCACGGAACAAAAGTTTAAACTGAGAAAATGTACCATTTTAAGGGAAAAATATGTTAAATCAGAATTTCATGGTGTCGACAAATCCCAAAGAAGTTGGGACAAGGCCATTTTCACCACTGTGTGGCATCTCCCCTTCTTCTTACAACACTCAACAGACGTCTGGGGACCGAGGAGACCAGTTTCTCAAGTTTAGAAATAGGAATGCTCTCCCATTCTTGTCTAATACAGGCCTCTAACTGTTCAATCGTCTTGGGCCTTCTTTGTTGCACCTTCCTCTTTATGATGCGCCAAATGTTCTCTATAGGTGAAAGATCTGGACTGCAGACTGGCCATTTCAGTACCCGGATCCTTCTCCTACGCAGCCATGATGTTGTGATTGATGCAGAATGTGGTCTGGCATTATCTTGTTGAAAAATGCAGAGTCTTCCCTGAAAGAGATGACGTCTGGATGGGAGCATATGTTGTTCTAGAACCTGAATATATTTTTCTGCATTGATGGTGCCTTTCCAGACAGGCAAGCTGCCCATGCCACACGCACTCATGCAACCCCGATACCATCAGAGATGCAGGCTTCTGAACTGAGCGTTGATAACAACTTGGGTTGTCCTTGTCCTCTTTGGTCCGGATGACATGGCGTCCCAGATTTCAAAAAAGAACTTTGAATCGTGACTCGTCTGACCACAGAACAGTCTTCCATTTTGCAACACTCAATTTTAAATGATCCCTGGCCCAGTGAAAACGCCTGAGCTTGTGGATCTTGCTTAGAAATGGCTTCTTCTTTGCACTGTAGAGTTTCAGCTGGCAACGGCGGATGGCACGGTGGATTGTGTTCACTGACAATGGTTTCTGGAAGTATTCCTGAGCCCATTCTGTGATTTCCTTTACAGTAGCATTCCTGTTTGTGGTGCAGTGTCGTTTAAGGGCCCGGAGATCACGGGCATCCAGTATGGTTTTACGGCCTTGACCCTTACGCACAGAGATTGTTCCAGATTCTCTGAATCTTCGGATGATGTTATGCACAGTTGATGATGATAGATGCAAAGTCTTTGCAATTTTTCGCTGGGTAACACCTTTCTGATATTGCTCCACTATCTTTCTGCCCAACATTGTGGGAATTGGTGATCCTCTACCCATCTTGGCTTCTGAGAGACATTGCCACTCTTAGAAGCTCTTTTTATACCCAATCATGCTGCCAATTGACCTAATTAGTGTTAATTGGTCTTCCAGCTTGTGGCGAAACCAACCTCGCCACTGGCTTTTGGAGGGGGCTGTTTGAAGGCCTCTTGCCTCAGGATTATGGCCCATGCTAACTTTTGAACCCCTGAACCTATTCCGGTGAATTTTGGATAGGTTTGTCCCCAAGTTATACTGTTTAAATTGATGTAAGTTATATGTATGGACAATGTAACCTCACAAAGTTGTAACAACTTATAATAAGTGTAACTTGTCAGCTTGGGAGGAATATGCTAGGTGTGGTTCTATTGTCCCATTGTCCCATTGTGTGTTTAAATGGTGATGTCTGTCCTGTTGTCTCCACATGTGTATTGGTGATCTCCCCTTTGTCCTGAGAGATAATTGGATTGCCCCCGGTTGTCTCCCAGCAGAGGGGAGGAAACCATGATGCATTGTGGGGATATGTTGTATCTGTCCTGTGTCGCAGTCTCCCTTCTGGTCCTCTAGGGGGCGGGAACGATTGATTGCTGTATTTACATTGTGTGTGTTGTGAATTACTGATTGGTTGGATTTGAAAAACCCTGTGGGCAGTACTATGTTTGTTTTTTTATCAATAAAAGAGGCTGTACTTGAAGTACAGTCAGAGCACTGCTTGACCCTCAACACGGAGCCTTGTCTCGTTCTTGGGGGGATTCCCTGTATGCTGTTGGAGACTGATTGCCAGGAGTGTAAGCTGACTGATACGCTTTTCCTGTTCGTCTGACTGGCAGCTACTTGCGAGGTTCCAGTTTGGAGTGCTATTTTGTATCCAGTTCGGGAGGTTGGTGTTCTGCAGTAGCTGTGCCTGTCTCTCGGAAAGGGGCATATTGCTGAAACGGTGCCGTTACAGTGGTGGCAAGCAGCGGGATCGTTCCTACAGCCAGAAGGACAGCTACAGGAGACACCATTTCTTTGGATTTTACAATTTAAGGGCAACGCATGTCTCAGTACAGTGACCCTAAAAGCACCAGGATGGAACCAGCAGTGGAGTACAGATACTCTATGGAGGAATTTGACCGTATGATGTGGTTGAGGCTGAACTTCTTCGGACCCAATCCAGCTGAGAAATACGTGAAGTTCGTGAGGAGTCTAGTGTCTAAGACCCTACTATACCGGGCAGAAGGTGACGGTCAGCTGCCACGTTGGGTGGACCTCCATCGGAAGTTACGGTTGCGGGACAGTGGGAGCCTAGTCTCCATTCCCCAGCGGCAGTGTGAAATGCAGGGAGAGGAGAGCAACGGCCTCCCTCCCCAGCGGCAGGCTGAGTTACAGGGGGCAGAGGTAGTTGTTCCTGCCCCCAGCAGCAGAGTGATGTGCCGGGAAGTCAGTGTGAAATGCAGGGAGAGGAGAGCAGCGGCCTCCCTCCCCAGCGGCAGGCTGAGTTACAGGGGGCAGAGGTAGTTGTTCCTGCCCCCCAGCAGCAGCATGATTTTTTGGGAATTGGGAGCCGAGTCTCCATTCCCCAGCGGCAGACGGAGTTACAGGGGGCAGAGACAGTCGGTCCTGTCCCCCAGCGGCAGAGTGTCCTACAGGGAATAGAGAGCCCAGTCTCCTTTCCCCAGCAGCAGGACACTGTATTGGGAGCGGGGGCGGTCGTTCACCCTCCCCAGCGGCTGGAAGTATGTATGGGAGAGGAGCACGTTACCCCCTCTTCCCAGCGGCAGCTTAACGCACCAAGGGGAGACAGTAAGCCCCACAACAGTGCAGATGGGACCGTGGTCTCTGCACTTACAGCACAGGGGGTAGGGACAGTCGGTCCTGTCCCCCAGCAACAGGGCTGTTTAGCCAAAGGGGAGACAGTCGGTTTCCCCCTCCGACAACCAGACTCCAGCCAGGCTTCTTCCGTGGTAGCGCTGGCACCAGGGCAGAGTACCGCTGATCCCTGCCCACAAAGCAACCTCCACTCCAAGCCAGGGAGCAACTCAGAGACCGGGAGTACCAGCTACAGATATAATCTTGGTGGATTCACTGAACAGAGACAGGCTACGGAATTCAGCAGGTCCAGTATTGGGTTGTGGGTGGGCTGCCAGACTAACTCAGGTACCGACCGGCGTGAGGTCAGGTATCTGGTTAGTCTTCCCTGGGGGGGGGGGGGGAGATGTGTGGCGAAACCAACCTCGCCACTGGCTTTTGGAGGGGGCTGTTTGAAGACCTCTTGCCTCAGGATTATGGCTCATGCTAACTTTTGAACCCCTGAACCTATTCCGGTGAATTTTGGATAGGTTTGTCCCCAAGTTATACTGTTTAAATTGATGTAAGTTATATGTATGGACAATGTAACCTCACAAAGTTGTAACAACTTATAATAAGTGTAACTTGTCAGCTTGGGAGGAATATGCTAGGTGTGGTTCTATTGTCCCATTGTGTGTTTAAATGGTGATGTCTGTCCTGTTGTCTCCACATGTGTATTGGTGATCTCCCCTTTGTCCTGAGAGATAATTGGATTGCCCCCGGTTGTCTCCCAGCAGAGGGGAGGAAACCATGATGCATTGTGGGGATATGTTGTATCTGTCCTGTGTCGCAGTCTCCCTTCTGGTCCTCTAGGGGGCGGGAACGATTGATTGCTGTATTTACATTGTGTGTGTTGTGAATTACTGATTGGTTGGATTTCAAAACCCTGTGGGCAGTACTATGTTTGTTTTTTTATCAATAAAAGAGGCTGTACTTGAAGTACAGTCAGAGCACTGCTTGACCCTGATCACGGAGCCTTGTCTCGTTCTTGGGGGGATTCCCTGTATGCTGTTGGAGACTGATTGCCAGGAGTGTAAGCTGACTGATACGCTTTTCCTGTTTGTCTGACTGGCAGCTACTTGCGAGGTTCCAGTTTGGAGTGCTATTTTGTATCCAGTTCGGGAGGTTGGTGTTCTGCAGTAGCTGTGCCTGTCTCTCGGAAAGGGGCATATCGCCTAAACGGATTTTAACCCCTTGTCTGCTGAAACGGTCCGTTACACAGCTCTTCGTTATGCTCAAATTTACTTTTTTCAGCCTCTTATTTGCTACTTGTCCCAACTTTTTGGGGATTTGTTGACACTATGAAAATTTAAATCAACGTATTTTTCCTTTAAAATGATACATTTACTCGGATTAAACGTTTGATCTGTCATCTACGTTCTATTACAAATAAAATATTGACATTTGCCATCTCCACATCATTGCATTCAGTTTTTATTCACAATTTGTTTAGTGTCTCAACTTTTTTGGAATCCGGTTTGTACATCCATTACCTATCAAATCCCTCCTGGCAGTTCTCAGGCACCACCCATCTCTACCCTCCTTATTTCTCTGTATGTTCCTTTAATCACAGAGTGCTGCTGAAGATATCATTACTGGGTTATCTGAGGGACAAGGAGTGCAGGGTTATAGTACATGAGTCCACACTAGGGTTGCACGATGCATCAAAATATCAATACTATTTTGACACTTTGATGACCTCTTTGGTTCAATACTGACATTGTCAGTGTTTCAGTACTAGGCTTCACTAAGCAGGAGTCAGGGCCGGGGGAGAGTACAGGAACCCTGGAGGTGGCAGGGGTGAGAGCCAAGGCAGGGCACAGGAACCAAATAGGTGGCAGCGGCGGTGAGAGCCAGGGTAGGATGCCGGAACACAGGATACAGCTGGGGCGAAAGAGTGCATGAAGAGGTTATTTACTATTAATTTGAGGCACGTAGAGGTTCAAAATTAATAACACCATGTGTCTCACGTTATTTCCAAGTAAACCCCTCATGTACCTCGCACCCCATGTAGCCCATTATGTGAGGAGGTACTTAATGGGGTCGGTTACTATTAATGTGAGGCACGTGGTTTTATCACTTTGGCCCTTCATGTAGCTCACATTAATTATTTATATGTATATAATATAAATATGTACTTAACCCTATAATGACCGGTCACAAAACCGAAAATCCCTGTAGGGGTACTACTTTTTGGAACTAAAAGGTATAAACCAGGAATGTCCAAAGTGCGGCCCTCCAGCTGTTGCGAAACTACAACTCCCAGCATGCCTGGATAGCTTACAGCTATTAGGGCATGCTGGGAGTTGTAGTTTTGCAACAGCTGGAGGGCCGCAGTTTGGACATGCCTGGTATAAACTTTATTAAATCAATTTAAAACATGGTCTTAAATGAACCATAACCCCACAAACATTAAAACTATCAGATGATCGTGCTGATTACTAAGTTGCTTTTAATTGTAAGCCCCTCAACAATGTAGCGAAGAGGGAAGAGGAGGAGTGGGAGGAGCGTGAACAGTTGTCACCTTTTGTATGCAGTTACAAAGGGTGGGGACTAGTGTTAGGCGCAATCCTTTTTAGGCAGGTTTTCAGTGCTTAGATCTAGGTGCATGCAAACATTACAAGGTGGAAAACGCAATGAGTGTAATTGCATGAGGATGTGTGTGAATGTTCTAGCCTCCAGACAGTTCAGGGGCAGTGAATGAGCAATGCACTCATGAGTTTAGACAGTGGAGATAAGAATATATAAATGATGTCTCCTAATTATGGACACATCTGCACTCTGTGCATTGTAACTGCATACAAAAGGTGACAACTGTTCACGCTCCTCCCACTCCTCCTCTCCCCTCTTCGCTACATTGTTGAGGGGCTTACAATTAAAAGCAACTTAGTAATCAGCACGATCACCTGATAGTTTTAATATTTGAGGGGTTGTTTTAAATTGATTTAATAAAGTCTATTCCCTTTAGTTCCAAAAAGTAGTACCCCTGCAGGGAATTTCGGTTTTGTGACCGGTTGTTTATTGAGGATTTACCTCCCGAGGGTCTCTACTAGGGCCCATTTAGAAGTGTCCTAACCCTATAATGTATCTCACACACTAACTGCTCCAAGTGCTTCTTTAAGGGACCACTTCCAGCTCATCATGCTACATAAAGCAAGGTACATATGACTATTATATCACAACTTGCTGATTGTATAGTAAGAAGTAGCAGCATATTCAGAGTATAATGTATAAGGTAGGAGGATGAGGGAACGTTGACTTTGCATGATTATATTTTGCGGACAATAGGTCTAATTTTAATGTGGTTTCGTGCTGTGGGAGCGCCATGTACTTTCTGCGCTGCTGAACTTAGATTTTGTTTCATGCTGCTGCTCAGAATGAGCTTGTGGTTAGATGAAGTATGTGAAGAGTAAGAAAGCTTACAGTATAAACATGCTTTATGCCTCGTTATATTGCATCTTGTAATGACAGAAGCAGTCTGTTACTGCTGTCCTCCTGCAATGGTTTACGACATAAAATATATTTATATTGACTCTCCACCCAAATAATAAAACCTTACACATGCCCATACATCATCTGCTCTCATGGTTGTCTTATTTACTATTCCATGTGTTGGAGCAGTGGTTTATGCTCCAGGACTGCTCTTCCTTTGAGAGTTGCAATTGCGGTCATCCATTTTGCAGTTAATAGAGCATTATCTTCTTCTCATCCAATCGCCCAGCCTGATACTAGTAAATACAGTGAAAGATCTATTAAATTGAATGCAAGGGAAAAGGTGTGACATTTAAAATTCCAGCCCCTGTTTTGCAGAATCACTTTGGGATCTGAACCTGATTGATTGCTTTAGACAGTCCTTTCTCACAGTGCTTTGTATCGGGTTTCCTAAATCCTCCTCTGTAAGAGCAGCAGTTTTGTAATGTGTGTCTACTCTCCCTCATCTCTGCCATAGTCTATCACCTGGACCTGGGCCTATATTCTTAAACTTAGGAACATGCACATTGCCAGCAAAGAATGAAAACTCTTGAACCAGTGAGAAAATTTGCTATAGCATATAGTTTTATATATATATATATATATATATATATATATACTGTGTGTGTGTATGTATATATATATATATATATAAGCAAAAAAACTGAACAGCACCTCCTGAGACAAATCGCAGGCTACCCGTCAATAATACAGCAAACTAATAAAGTAGCAGCACACCACTAAATGCACTAAGACTGAGTATACAGGTGAATGTGTGAACAGGGTCAAATACATGAAGCCAATATTTACTGCAAATGCAGTGAAGAAGCTCTTAGCGCATATTATTGATTAAAAAAAAACGGAACAGCACCTCCTGAGACAAATCGCAGTTGCTATTTTATTAGTTTGCTATATAGATATATATATATATATATATATATATATATATACACAGTATTAGGAAATAAAAAATAATAAAAGTTCACCGTAAGGCACAACTATTTATCAATAGATAGCTGCAATACTCATTTACATAAATCTGATCATGCGTATGGGGAGTCAGATATTTAAATCAATGTGAAGATTGAGATTAAAATTTGTTAATTTGGTCTGCTCACCCATAAATGATACCAATGTTTAGTGCATTTTTAAGATTTTGTACCAAAAAAACAAACAAACTAGCAGTTGCAAAAACTTACTGGCTCGTCTGACATTTTGCTTATAGTGGAAAAGATAATAATCACTATATATTATATCAGAAATCTCATAGAAATTATGCTAAAAAAACATAATTTCCAACAGAAGAGGAGCAATAAATAACGTGCAAACAATAATACCATATGACCACCGTTAGAATATCTGCTGTTAGCAATATAAAACATGCCAAAAACCCATAATCAGAGAATAAACAAAAAAAAAAGCTGAATAGATCCAGGTTAAGGAGGTAAAATTCATCACAAAAAAAGCTCTGAATCCCTCATAGCAGGAATGTCACTATGTGAATGGCTATTTATGCATTTAGGTTTGGATAAACAATTTGGTTCTTTTATTTTTCTGTCTGAACGTGTGCACAAATATTAATGGTAATAATTATTGTTATTTTTTTTAGATGCTCCCAAAATAAAGGGCCCATTGGTCATTTATACCTGGGAGGGAAATCCAGTTAACATTACCTGTGAAGTCCTTGCCTATCCTACTGCAAGAGTGTCCTGGTTGAGGGATGGACAACTCCTGCCCAGTTCCAACTCCTCCAACATCAAGATCTACAGTAGTCCGTTTGCCAGCAGTCTCGAGGTACAAATGCCAAAACATCCATAGCTATCTATTTATTTATTTTTACAGAAAAGCTGAAAGAAAAAGAATATAGATGCCATTACTGCTCCCACAGGACTTGTCGGCCAGCTTACTATAGTCCTGAACTGTGTTAGCCTAGGGTCACATCTGCATTGAAAGCTCTGTGAGATTTTATGGGATCAAAACAACCCCAATATAAGTCAGTTTCATGCACACATTCAACAATGCATTGTGGTTTCCATTGTAAACAGTGTGACACAGTCCTACTACCATATTCTTCAGGTTTCTCAGGATTTCACTGAAAGCAAAATACTGAAAGATTCACTGTTTTTTGAAAGTTTTGGGATAAGTCCAGTTTAACATGTGTGCTTTGAAAGAATTTATGGTTTCATACATGATGGCATTTCAGTGCTGGGGGTAGTATTACATTTCATCCTTTGTGGGCTTCATCAACTGTGTAGACATATTTTCAAGTGAATGTCCATCATCAACAGATCAACCCTGACTCTGAAAGTGATTTTGGAAACTACAATTGCACTGCAGTCAACAGCGTTGGACAGGAGTCTTCTGAGTTCATTCTCGTACAAGCAGGTGAGTAACCATCTGAGGAATAATCTGAGTTTCATGTAGAGCAGTAACTAGCACCAGAAGAGTCACTCAGGTTTAGCTTTTACTGAAAAGATGAAGTCATGTTAAGAGCTTGTTTTATCACCTTTATAGAGAAATTGAAGTACTGTATATCGTCATGTTTTGGCAGAAACCCCCTCATCACCAACAATCGTTAGGGTGGAGTCTTACTCGAGCACTGCTATGGTCGAATTTGAAGAACCAGACTCTACCGGTGGAGTACCCATCCTCAAGTACAAGGCAGAATGGAGACCGACAGGAGCAGAGAAATGGCAGACTTCTAACTTCAGTGCCCGGGATGGTAATTTAAGAGACCATATTTAATTTGTGTTTTCAGGCATGACATTACAAACTAAGTTCACATTTTATTCACCCTTTGTGTTGTAACCTGACAAATGGTCAATTAATTAAATGCAAATCAGTTTGTGAACAATAAAATCATCTTCATCTTATAAAGCACATTGGACTATTCACCCACTGCTTCCCCCTTCCTCACCATGTGTAGGAGACCATTGCTACTTTTCCTTCTACAACATTTTTTATACTGTTTTTCATACCTATTAGACCCTGCTCTGTTAAAGGATATAGGCACCATTGTAGCAAGTTTTTATTGCATTGGCTGTAATATATATTAAAAAACATATGCAATTGTTTTCATAAAAATTTTGCTCTGTTTATAGCTCGCCTTTGTCTTTATAGCTTGCAAGTATTCTCCCACATTGCAGGCTGCTCAGTCCAGTTCATGGTGAAATCGATCAGATTGATCTCTGGCTACTCAGTCTGTAGCCCCTCTCTCTGCTCCCCTCAACCCAAATCTCAGCTGACATCTTTGCGACCAAAGATGTCAACTTTATGAGCGCTCAAGAGAGCAGAGATTGGGGCTGCAGATTGAGCCGATAGAGAGCTTCTCTGATGGATTTCACACTGAACAGGGCTGAGCATCTTGCAATGTTTGAGAGTAAATGTGGCCACAGAAGACAGACAAATCAAATTTATTAATAAAAAAAAAAACAATTGAAAATATGTTGTTCATCCCATAATACCGCCAGTACAATAAATAATCACCAAGAGATATCCATAGATAGCATTGAAAGCCAAGTTCCACTTGAAACAAGGCACAGACGACTGATAGCAACAAGACCACCATCTCAGTTTTCCTATTTCCTGAATAGGAAAAGTTAGACAACCCCTTTATGTCCTGTAATTGTTAAAATATTATACAAGCAACAATTTCTCTTACTGTTCAACCCTATTTATGGTGTTTGTTTACAGAAAGTACAGAGAGTGCAATCACAATCGGAGGTCTTAGGCCTGAGACGTCATATGTTGTCAAACTGTCAGCTATCAATGGCAAAGGCATTGGAGAGACATCCCCATCTTTTGAGTTTGTGACCCAGCCAGTCCGTAAGTGATTTTAGAGCTTTATAGTAATATGCTATATGTATATATGTATCCTGTGTTTTACAGGTGCGGTTCCTATAGCTGTCCTTTGTGGTGACATGTATTTACTCTTACTAAATGTATAGATTGGGTCTTTTATTCTAGGGATTATGCAGTGATACAAAGCTAATTTAATATCTGATCAGAAAAGCCCCAAATAAAGGGTAAAGGTATATTTTAGATACTATTGGATGTCCTAACTTTAAAGTGGACATAACTTCCCCACTTAGAACTTGAATCGTTAAGATTGGATTCACACCTACAGTTATGCTACAGATTTTTATTCAGTTTGTCTGGATATAAAAAGAAGGAAAGGCATAGAGAAAAAAAACCACTCCTGGCTTTGGACTAAAACTGCATGTGTGAATCCAGCCTAAGATTCTAAAGAAGGCTTTGTGTAGATAGTAGAAGTCTCTTTATACTTTATCCTGGCCCGTCTGAAAGGAATGATTTTTTTTATAGGATGCAAATCAAAATAATTGCTAGAAATGATAATAGAAGTATCGTGAATGTGTTTTTCTATCGGATTATAATGGTTTAGTTGCACAGAAATATTTACCCTCTTCATCCGTTTCCCACTAGTACAACGATTATGGGTTTTAGCAAGGCAATTCTTTATTTAACATTTGTCACATCTTATACAAATGAATAGAAGCAGTTTTTGTTTCTGTTGAATAATCCGGGGAAGGGATTTTTCTACAATTTGCCATATTTTTTCATTTTTACATTGTTTTTAAGTTCAACAAGTTTTGAGCTTGCGCTTATTTAAGTTCACTCTGGTGCCATTTTTTTTGGCATATACACAATGATAGGTTATCACATAATGTTGATATAGTATTTCATTTTCATTGGGTTCCATTGCATTATGTGTTCACATATTGGCTTTACATTCGTCCTTTCTTTTGTTGTCTCTTTGGCTCCATCTCACTTGCATTCTCTTTTATTTCGAACCATCTCTCTCCTTTCCATCTGTCTGCCACCCTTTGGAATACCACAGATTTTTCACATCCACGTAAGTGCCTCTTTGCAATCTCTCTCTTTCCATGACATCCATTGCATCACTGAGTCTGGCTCTTCCAGTAGCACACAAGGGTTTAAGAGGACATGAAATGCGTTGGAATGGGGGTGCAGTACAGTATATACAGATTGGTGTAGTATTTTGTAAGTAAGCGGTCTTTACTATGGGACAGTATTGCATTTGTAAATCGCTCATATGTAAACGGGGGTTAAAGAATATTTAGCCCTCAAAAAATATTTATATTCATACATAGATGTAAAAAATTACTTTGGTCCAAGATCATCATGGCATAACATAAAATAAAAGTGTATTTTAAATGGTAGAACTCCCACCCTACTTCATGTAGACCTGAGACGTAACAGTTGCCTTTATAGATACCTGACTTTTCTGCTTATGGTGTCAGTGATAGTAGCTCCTCAGACCAAGAGGAGACTCGATCAGCATTTAACAACTTTGTCCAACTTGTAGTGGGCCAGGGCATATTCTTCATTGGATGCTTTACGTGGTAAATAAAATACGTAGGACAGGTATTTATTCTACCCATTGTGTTAGTGGCCCATGATACTCTAGATGGGATGTTTTGCCACACTAATCAAGCTTCAGCAAGTGAACATTCAGTTCTTGAAGGTGACATATGGCAATCAGGAAAAAGATCAAGCATAAGGATCTTATCTACTTCGACTAGGGTCAAATTATGACAATTGGGATAGCACCTTTAAAACAGTAGGTGGTGTTTCCCGTACCCAGTGGCTAGGACCTTCCAAAAGTGATCCACGGAAAGAAAACTAGTTAACCAACAGGATCATGGCCGCCGAAAGGCTTATTGATGTGCATGGGAAGCAAATGCAAGGCCATCTGGTCTGATGCCATAGAGCTGTTGTAACAGAAATTTCTGAAACTGATAATTTTGGACACTTTAAGTAGTCTGCTGTCAAGTGAACGGCACAAAGCTTTTTTGGAGACACGAAGGGGACCTGCATAATATCACGCAGGTGGCTTTAATGTTACAGCTGATCAGTGTATAACAAATAATTTTGAAGTGTGAACATAAACACAGCTAATGACCTACAGTCCTTACAGGGCTGTACCAGGGCAGCGTTCACTGTAGAAATGGCTGGTGTGTAACAGTCTTTGAAGTTTTCCCTTTGATGTGTTAGAAAAGAACAGTCTTCTACTGCCATGGGGATAGTCACTACAGGAGGCTTCTGGCTTAAGGTTCTCTTTGCCATCTCCAAAGCAGAAATGCCACTGATGACAAACAAGAAAGGTGTATACGAATATCCTTCCAGGGCTCTTATAAGTTCTGATCTGTGAAGAATATGGCTACATCCAAACTTCATGTAAAGAATAAAAAGCCTCCAACAGAGAACCGAGATTTATGATGTCTCCAGTAAACAAGTCAAGATGACTTAAGATAGCCTCGGTTTGAGTCAAATACTTTTTTTTTTTTTTTTCTCCAGATCATGACACACATAAACTGTGCTATATTCACTCATGTAGCACTTTGTCAGCTTTGAATGAGAACTGAAGATTTATAGATAGTGAGCAGTGATAGGTGAGGGCTACTTATTGATACCAGCTCGGAACTCTTTATTTCTTCACTATAAAAATAGAAAGTGTATTTTGCACATATTGTTGAAACGTTTACCACTGCTTAGTTTCGTGAACATGAGGTTCTTACTTCACATTTTGATCCAAGTCTGAAAACTAACCTGACCCCTCCTGGCTATCTGTGGAAGAGGTCATTAGTATATGCCTACTGTGGACACCAATGCAACCAACAGGTCTTTATACAGCGACCACAAGAGGTACAATTATATAGAAATAGTGGACAGGCACTCTATTTATGGGTTCATGAAAAGACGGTTTTATTTATAAAAACAATATATTAATAAAAAATATCAGCAATTAATATTAGTTAGTTAGTGAATATAGCAGCAATAAATAACAATAACAATATAGCAGCAGTTAATGGATGGCACTTGATGAATAAGAGCAATGTTCATATAGTTGCAATAAAGGTTTTTTATATAGTCTCCCCTTGTATAGACCACTGATTAGTGGAGCAATGTTGCAACAATGTTCTTAATGACAATCTTCTTAGTAGCTAAAAATGTCTTCTTATCTTTCTTTTCTATATCGTGCAGATAATCCAGTTTAGCTTATAAAGTCTCTATTATATGTATTCAATATTTCACTCACGATTAAGCTGTTTCTCTGGTGCGGCGTCCCGCTCCTGTTTTGAAAAACAGACTGACTTTTTGTGATTCGGATCCTTCAGTTTCAGCTTGTTCAGTGGTCGGCGTGCCACATGCTATGGCGGCGTATCTCTTAGTTGTTAGTTCGCCCCTTCAATGTTCAGGTCGCCTCTTGACCCCTTTGTTTCAGCTGTTAGGACTCCGCTTTGTAAGTAACAGGTCAGTTTCGTGAGTGTCTTGAATTTGGTTCTTCTTAGAGCGCTCCAGTGATGTAAATCTGTTCAAAGTATGCTGTTTCAATCAGCATACTTTGAACAGATTTACATCACTGGAGCGCTCTAAGAAGAACCAAATTCAAGACACTCACGAAACTGACCTGTTACTTACAAAGCGGAGTCCTAACAGCTGAAACAAAGGGGTCAAGAGGCGACCTGAACATTGAAGGGGCGAACTAACAACTAAGAGATACGCCGCCATAGCATGTGGCACGCCGACCACTGAACAAGCTGAAACTGAAGGATCCGAATCACAAAAAGTCAGTCTGTTTTTCAAAACAGGAGCGGGACGCCGCACCAGAGAAACAGCTTAATCGTGAGTGAAATATTGAATACATATAATAGAGACTTTATAAGCTAAACTGGATTATCTGCACGATATAGAAAAGAAAGATAAGAAGACATTTTTAGCTACTAAGAAGATTGTCATTAAGAACATTGTTGCAACATTGCTCCACTAATCAGTGGTCTATACAAGGGGAGACTATATAAAAAACCTTTATTGCAACTATATGAACATTGCTCTTATTCATCAAGTGCCATCCATTAACTGCTGCTATATTGTTATTGTTATTTATTGCTGCTATATTCACTAACTAACTAATATTAATTGCTGATATTTTTTATTAATATATTGTTTTTATAAATAAAACCGTCTTTTCATGAACCCATAAATAGAGTGCCTGTCCACTATTTCTATATAATTTTAAATCCACTTTTTATTGACGAGGGTGAGTCAATTTGGACAAGAGCACCTGCTACCAGAAAAACCAGTGGAGAGCCGCCTTTATCTGTGTTACACAAGAGGTACAACCCAGCATCCTGACAATGTTATACCATAGCAAAGATGGCCACCAAAGAGCCCCTAACTTTTGATGCCAGATTAGTGTACAGATGTGTCCTTCCAGGGGTTATGTGAGTTACAGCCTATCAAGGCTTTTGCTTTAATGCTGCAAAAATGTAATGAACTTGTATTGTGAGAAATTGAAGTCCTTAACAAGATTTGCAGAACGATAAGGTTGGACACATACAGTATGTTTATTACATCTGTAAGTGACTTGGCTGCTAGTATATATTGACCTTTTAGATTGACACTAGCAGTGTAATCGCAGATGTATAGCTCTAGCAGAGTCACATTGTTGACTTACTGCCGCATACACGCTAAGTGCTAAACGGCACATTCAGCACTCTTGCACTGGCAGATTAACAGGTCGGTTGTGGCATACTGTTATTAAGGGTACCTCAAATGTTGTCTGATACACAGCCTGTGTCTCCCTAAATCTCATTTGGCAAGAAAACAGACTGCCATCAACATTGGAGGAAAGCTGTAAAAGAAAACTAAAGAAAAAACCCTGTCCTTTAATTAAAATCTCAGGTCTTCACTGCTAGTGCATCAGGCTCTTGAATACATCTTACATGCTGCACCACTGCATTATGCCCTATGCAGATGTATCTAAGAATAGTCAGTATCTCATAAGATGTGCAGCACCAACAGTGAAGAAACCATGTAAGTAGCTGTTTTACAGCATTGGTCTAGTTCTGTCCTCAGGGTATTGAATGTTGTGTCCATATAGTTGATCAAACACAAGATCAATGTGGTTGAAGACTCTTGTATTCCCCTAGGAACAGTGCCACCGGCAAGCACAACTGAGTATCCTAGTGAGTAGAGGGTCACGATGGTGGGCTGTTTGCTGTGTGCATGTCAATATAACAGTTCTCCATGATCGCATGTTTTGCTTATTGGAAACATAGGGCATAAGACTTCATAATAGTGAAGGAGAGTTGTAATTTGAATCCACTAACGTAGAATTAGCCCCATATAGGGTAGATTCGGATCACTTACCATATACATAGAGGTATTATTTCAAACTAATGGGCCATAATTATAAACATATAATGTAATGGTGACCTATTGGTTAGCAAGGGTTCACCCACCAGGGTTTTAGTGCAACAGCAACCTCCAAACTTCCCATAGTTGTAGGTAAATTGGCAAAGCAGATATTGGCAGCAATGAGCCATCTGCCAAAATGTTTCTCGTCAAGTTTGTGAGGTGCACTGTTTTCTTGGTAGACCTTTGTTGACTTTTACTCCCATAGTAACAATAAGGGTTGCCTCATCTTGAGACATTAGTGGCATATTGCTAAGATATACATCCAATGTCAGATATGCATCCCACCTCTGGGACCTGCACCTATCTCCAGAACGGGACCCTCGAAGTGAGCAGAGAGCAACCGCCCTTGTTCAGTATGCTCTCAATTCATTTCTATGGGACTTCCGAAAATAGCCAAGCTATTTAGGTATTGAATGTAGGGTCATACTGCAAGGCCTAGTATAGTTTACCTAGATGATTTTTGTTGCTGTGGTATATGTCTGAATTATCTAACTGCAAGAGCCTAACAAAATTATAGCAGTATACAAACATAAAAATTATAACAACTAAAATATTCTCAGCATGTCTTACCCATTCTGAGTTGTGTATATTACAGTATGTCATGTTAGTCAGGTCTGTTATTCAATGGGTTATTAGAGCGTTATGATTTGCTGACTCCATAATGAGCTGTGTGTGGCGTGTTATGCATGAGGTGTTCTGTGCAGCCTTGGTGTGAAGATGAAGAGCGGACAACTGCAGCTTATTGTGATTGATCTTGGCTGCATGAGGTTGAAGAAGTGGTTCCTCATAACTCTAAATCAAATCATATCATTTATTGCCTCTTAAAGCAAGAGACACACGGCATATCAAAACCCAGAAATATATGCTCTTGAGCCTCTTCCCAGTGGTGAAAAGATAAAGCAGTAGTCTTGTGGATAAAAAACAGAGGTTATGAAATATTCATGCGTAATGTACGATATTTGGTTAAGACAAGCGTGAAGTTTGCACACATACTGTCTCTAACATAGTATAGAAATATATTTCTGTCCTGGAGCACTGTTCTACTAGCGAGTTCTATATACTGGTATCCTCAGAATGTGCACACGGCGCTTATCAAAAAGCCAAGAATTGGGTGTGGCTATTGCTTCTCAGATGTTCACTTTAAAAATAATACAGTGATAAAGCAGTATGTGGTACATTTCTTTGGATTAAATATTGGATGAGTCATCATGTCCCTGATTAATGGAACCATCTCATTCGATTTTATTGAAAACAGTGTAATGCTTAAAGTGTCTCTGTCTCCAGGATCAACCCTATTAAATCAGACATACTGGCTGGTAGAGCTCACCGTGTTGAAATGAAAACAATACCTTTCTTTTGTCTCTTTACTAAACTGCAGCAGAGAAATCTGAGTTTGTATCCATATGCAAATGAGACGTTGGAGCACCAGAAGGCGGGGCTAAATCTTTTGAGCACTCATTTGTAACCCCCCCCCCCCCCTGTGCTCTGTACACTCCCCTCTGCCCTTGATTGAAAGGACTAGACATGCTGAGGACAGAGCTGAGTCCTATTATCTACATATCATGTACTTTATGTACTATAGCTTCACCACACTGAGATCTGCTCAGAAAGCTAGTATACATATTACTGCTTTACTTACAGGCACAATACACGATTAGCCACCAGTAAAAAAAAAAACATAACTCTCTACATGGTAATGCTATAGCTTGGTAGTAAGTGTGTTGTTTTGCATGTAGAAATCCCAGGTTGGACTCCTAGGAGAGACTTTAAGTTTTTTTTTTCTTCCATATTTAACCTATAATACGGTAAGTCTATTTCCTTATCATATGGAGATCTCGATGTGGTGAAGCTATAGTACATAGAGTATATGATAGGTAAATGCTAGGACACAGCTCTATCCTCAGCATGTCTAGTCCTGTCCATCAACGGGAGGGGGGAGTGTGCAGAGCACAGGGGGTGTTACAAGGCAGCGCTCAATAGATTCAGCCCTGCCTCCTGGTTCTCCATCTTCTCAGTAGGATATTCATAAAAACGCATATTTCTCTGCAGCTGTTTAGCATACAGACAAAATAAGGGTATTGTTTTAATCAGCATGATGAGCCATACCAGCCAATATGTCTGGTTTAAGAGAGCTGATCCTGCTGACAGAGCTGCTTTCATTTTTCCTGTGGAGGTGCTGTAAAATATGTGAGCACTTATATTTTATTATAGTTCCACCTATAATACCATACTCCTGGAGCTCTCCCTGTAGTTTTTCAAATATTGTGGAAATTCATCTTATTTAAAAAAAAAAAATCTGTTGTTAAGTATGTCATTATTACAGAGTTTTAATATTGTGCAGTACTGGAAAGTCTATCCAGTATATATGTGTTAAATTATCACACGTTCAGGCTCCAACCGAGCCCTTTTTCGGGTTTGTTATCATGAAGGGAGGCTTGGTTTGAGCCTAAAATGCATTGTAATCTAACAGATGAAAAAAAGTTAATTTCCTTTCATGTAGAGATCCTGAGACTATTCTTGGGAAGCAGTGGTGGTACTAGATCCATTTTCTACTACTGCTTAAAATTTTAACGTCTACAGGAGAAAGAAGGGACTACTGGGAGGATTAGCGGGCTGCATATCCCTGAATTTAAAGTGCACCAGAGAGTTAGGCCTCGTTGCAAAACTCACATAGGTGAGCATTGGCACAGATTTCACACATCAACCCTGTCTCAGGCAATTTTACTTTTGAAACTGTCTTTTTCCCACTTTTTAAGTTAAACTGTTATTATGGAGTCTGCCAGGTCCATTAATGAACTCCAGTATGGAACAGGAAGTGTGTCCAACCATACAAAGTAATTATATATATATATACAGTCATGTGAAAAAATTAGGACACCCTTTGAAAGCATGTGGTTTTTTGTAACATTTTTAATAAAAGGTTATTTCATCTCCGTTTCAACAATACAGAGAGATTAAAGTAATCCAACTAAACAAAGAAAACTGAAGAAAAGTCTTTTCAAGATCTTCTGTAAATGTCATTCTACAAAAATGCCTATTCTAACTGAGGAAAAAGATAGGACACCCTCACATGTATTCCCTCTTAAATTGGCTCAGATCTCACACAGGTATATCACACCAGGTGCACATAATTAGTAGATCGTTACTCTGCATGTTGAATGAGGCTTGCCCTATTTAAACCTCAGACATTTAGTTTGGTGTGCTCCTGACTGTTGAAGTGAGAGTGAGCACCATGGTGAGAGCAAAAGAGCTGTCAGAGGACTTCAGAAAAAAGATTGTAGCAGCCTATGAGTCTGGGAAGGGATTTAAAAAGATCTCAAAAGATTTTGAAATCAGCCATTCCACTGTCCGGAAGATAGTCTACAAGTGGAGGGCTTTCAAAACAACTGCCAACATGCCCAGGACTGGTCGCCCCAGCAAGTTCACCCCAAGAGCAGACCGCAAGATGCTAAAAGAGGTCTCCAAAAACCCTAAAGTGTCATCTCGAGAACTACAGCAGGCTCTGGCTACTGTTGATGTAGAAGTACATGCCTCTACAATCAGAAAGAGACTGTACAAGTTTAACTTGCATGGGAGGTGTGCAAGGAGGAAACCTTTGCTTTCCAAGAGAAACATCGAGGCCAGACTGACATTTGCCAGAGATAAAGTTGACAAAGACCAGGACTTCTGGAATAATGTTCTTTGGACAGATGAGTCCAAAATTGAATTATTTGGACACAACAGCAGAGGACATGTTTGGCGTAAACCAAACACAGCATTCCAAGAAAAGAACCTCATACCAACTGTGAAGCATGGAGGTGGAAGTGTCATGGTTTGGGGCTGCTTTGCTGCAGCAGGACCTGGTCAGCTCACCATCATAGAATCCACGATGAATTCTACTGTGTATCAGAAGGTGCTTGAAGAACATGTGAGACCATCAGTTAGAAAATTAAAGCTGAAGCGGAACTGGACCATGCAACATGACAATGACCCAAAACATACTAGTAAATCAACCAAAGATTGGCTGAAAAAGAAGAAATGGAGAGTCCTGGAATGGCCAAGTCAAAGTCCAGATTTGAATCCCATTGAGATGCTGTGGGGTGACTTGAAAAGGGCTGTACGTGCAAGAAACCCCTCAAACATCTCACAGCTGAAAAAGTTCTGCATTGAGGAGTGGGGTAAAATTTCCTCAGACCGATGTCGAAGACTGGTAGATGGCTACAAGAACCGTCTCACTGCAGTTATTTCAGCCAAAGGAGGTAACACTCGCTATTAGGGGCAAGGGTGTCCTATCTTTTTCCTCAGTTAGAATAGGCATTTTTGTAGAATGACATTTACAGAAGATCTTGAAAAGACTTTTCTTCAGTTTTCTTTGTTTAGTTGGATTACTTTAATCTCTCTGTATTGTTGAAACGGAGATGAAATAACCTTTTATTAAAAATGTTACAAAAAACCACATGCTTTCAAAGGGTGTCCTAATTTTTTCACATGACTGTATATATATATATATATGTAAAAACATATAACTTCACTTGCATAGTTCTTATACTCTGTAAGCATGTAGCTGAAGCTCCTACTAGCATTAAGACAGGTTATCAGCCCATGAGTAAAAAAAAAAACCTGTCTAGAGCAGTGTTTCCCAACCAGTGTGCCTCCAGCTGTTGCAAAACTACAACTCCCAGCATGCCCGCACAGCCAAAGGCTGTCCAGGCATGCTGGGAGTTGTAGTTTTGCAACAGCTGGAGGCACACTGGTTGGGAAACACTGGTCTAGAGGTTATATGCTGTTTCATATAGTGTTTGATCTCATTGAAAGTTCAGGTAGAAAGCCATGTGCCTAGTGAGTTTAGTTCAGTTCACGTTCAGATGTTGAAAGGAATGTTGAAGGATGTTACCTGGAGCACTCACACGTTCTGACACCAATAATAATATTTGGAGGTTTCAGAGATATTATCTAGTTAAATCATCTTTAGTCAAAGCAGCTAGATCTTATGGATTAATAGAAACTTTGAGTCCAGATGTATGAAGGCTTATGTATAGAGTTGAGCGAACACCTGGATGTTCGGGTTCGAGAAGTTCGGCCGAACATCCCGGAAATGTTCGGGTTCGGGATCCGAACCCGATCCGAACTTCGTCCCGAACCCGAACCCCATTGAAGTCAATGGGGACCCGAACTTTTCGGCACTAAAACGGCTGTAAAACAGCCCAGGAAAGGGCTAGAGGGCTGCAAAAGGCAGCAACATGTAGGTAAATCCCCTGCAAACAAATGTGGATAGGGAAATGAATTAAAATAAAAATTAAATAAATAAAAATTAACCAAAATCAATTGGAGAGAGGTTCCATAGCAGAGAATCTGGCTTCCCGTCACCCACCACTGGAACAGTCCATTCTCAGATATTTAGGCCCCGGCACCCAGGCAGAGGAGAGAGGTCCCGTAACAGACAATCTGGCTTCATGTCAGCAGAGAATCAGTCTTCATGTCATAGCAGAGAATCAGGCTTCACGTCAGCCACCACTGCAACAGTCCATTGTCATAAATTTAGGCCCAGCACCCAGGCAGAGGAGAGAGGTCCCGTAACAGAGGATCTGGCTTCATGTCAGCAGAGAATCAGTCTGCATGTCATAGCAGAGAATCAGGCTTCACGTCAGCCACCACTGCAACAGTCCATTGGCATATATTTAGGCCTAGCACCCAGGCAGAGGAGAGAGGTCCCGTAACAGACAATCTGGCTTCATGTCAGCAGAGAATCAGTCTGCATGTCATAGCAGAGAATCAGGCTTCACGTCAGCCACCACTGCAACAATCCATTGGCATATATTTAGGCCTAGCACACAGGCAGAGGAGAGAGGTCCCGTAACAGACAATCTGGCTTCATGTCAGCAGAGAATTAGTCTGCATGTCATAGCAGAGAATGAGGCTTCACGTCAGCCACCACTGCAACAGTCCATTGGCATATATTTAGGCCTAGCACACAGGCAGAGGAGAGAGGTCCCGTAACAGACAATCTGGCTTCATGTCAGCAGAGAATCAGTCTGCATGTCATAGCAGAGAATCAGGCTTCACGTCAGCCACCACTGCAACAGTCCATTGTCATAAATTTAGGCCCAGCACCCAGGCAGAGGAGAGAGGTCCCGTAACAGACAATCTGGCTTCATGTCAGCAGAGAATTAGTCTGCATGTCATAGCAGAGAATGAGGCTTCACGTCAGCCACCACTGCAACAGTCCATTGGCATATATTTAGGCCTAGCACACAGGCAGAGGAGAGAGGTCCCGTAACAGACAATCTGGCTTCATGTCAGCAGAGAATCAGTCTGCATGTCATAGCAGAGAATGAGGCTTCACGTCACCCACCACTGCAACAGTCCATTGGCATATATTTAGGCCTAGCACACAGGCAGAGCAGAGAGGTCCCGTAACAGACAATCTGGCTTCATGTCAGCAGAGAATCAGTCTGCATGTCATAGCAGAGAATGAGGCTTCACGTCACCCACCACTGCAACAGTCCATTGGCATATATTTAGGCCTAGCACACAGGCAGAGCAGAGAGGTCCCGTAACAGACAATCTGGCTTCATGTCAGCAGAGAATCAGTCTGCATGTCATAGCAGAGAATGAGGCTTCACGTCACCCACCACTGCAACAGTCCATTGGCATATATTTAGGCCTAGCACACAGGCAGAGCAGAGAGGTCCCGTAACAGACAATCTGGCTTCATGTCAGCAGAGAATCAGTCTGCATGTCATAGCAGAGAATGAGGCTTCACGTCACCCACCACTGCAACAGTCCATTGGCATATATTTAGGCCTAGCACACAGGCAGAGCAGAGAGGTCCCGTAACAGACAATCTGGCTTCATGTCAGCAGAGAATCAGTCTGCATGTCATAGCAGAGAATGAGGCTTCACGTCACCCACCACTGCAACAGTCCATTTTCATAAATTTAGGCCCAGCACCCAGGCAGAGGAGAGAGGTCCCGTAACAGAGGATCTGGCTTCATGTCAGCAGAGAATCAGTCTGCATGTCATAGCAGAGAATCAGGCTTCACGTCAGCCACCACTGCAACAGTCCATTGTCATAAATTTAGGCCCAGCACCCAGGCAGAGGAGAGAGGTCCCGTAACAGACAATCTGGCTTCATGTCAGCAGAGAATTAGTCTGCATGTCATAGCAGAGAATGAGGCTTCACGTCAGCCACCACTGCAACAGTCCATTGGCATATATTTAGGCCTAGCACACAGGCAGAGGAGAGGTTCATTCAACTTTGGGTAGCCTCGCAATATAATGGTAAAATGAAAATAAAAATAGGATTGAATGAGGAAGTGCCCTGGAGTCCAATAATATATGGTTATGGGGAGGTAGTTAATGTCTAATCTGGACAAGGGACGGACAGGTCCTGTGGGATCCATGCCTGGTTCATTTTTATGAACGTCAGCTTGTCCACATTGGCTGTAGACAGGCGGCTGCGTTTGTCTGTAATGACGCCCCCTGCCGTGCTGAATACACGTTCAGACAAAACGCTGGCTGCCGGGCAGGCCAGCACCTCCAAGGCATAAAAGGCTAGCTCTGGCCACGTGGACAATTTAGAGACCCAGAAGTTGAATGGGGCCGAACCATCAGTCAGTACGTGGAGGGGTGTGCACACGTACTGTTCCACCATGTTAGTGAAATGTTGCCTCCTGCTAACACGTTGCGTATCAGGTGGTGGTGCAGTTAGCTGTGGCGTGTTGACAAAAGTTTTCCACATCTCTGCCATGCTAACCCTGCCCTCAGAGGAGCTGGCCGTGACACAGCTGCCTTGGCGACCTCTTGCTCCTCCTCTGCCTTGGCCTTGGGCTTCCACTTGTTCCCCTGTGACATTTGGGAATGCTCTCAGTAGCGCGTCTACCAACGTGCGCTTGTACTCGCGCATCTTCCTATCACGCTCCAGTGCAGGAAGTAAGGTGGGCACATTGTCTTTGTAGCGTGGATCCAGCAGGGTGGCAACCCAGTAGTCCGCACAGGTTAAAATGTGGGCAACTCTGCTGTCGTTGCACAGGCACTGCAGCATGTAGTCGCTCATGTGTGCCAGGCTGCCCAGGGGTAAGGACAAGCTGTCCTCTGTGGGAGGCGTATCGTCATCGTCCTGCCTTTCCCCCCAGCCACGCACCAGTGATGGACCCGAGCTGCGTTGGGTGCCACCCCGCTGTGACCATGCTTCATCCTCATCCTCCTCCACCTCCTCCTCATCCTCGTCCTCCTCGTCCTCCAGTAGTGGGCCCTGGCTGGCCACATTTGTACCTGGCCTCTGCTGTTGCCAAAAACCTCCCTCTGAGTCACTTCGAAGAGACTGGCCTGAAAGTGCTAAAAATGACCCCTCTTCCTCCTCCTCCTCCTCCTCCTCCTGGGCCACCTCCTCTTCCATCATCGCCCTAAGTGTTTTCTCAAGGAGACATAGAAGTGGTATTGTAACGCTGATAACGGTGTCATCGCCACTGGCCATGTTGGTGGAGTACTCGAAACAGCGCAACAGGGCACACAGGTCTCGCATGGAGGCCCAGTCATTGGTGGTGAAGTGGTGCTGTTCTGTAGTGCGACTGACCCGTGCGTGCTGCAGCTGAAACTCCACTATGGCCTGCTGCTGCTCGCACAGTCTGTCCAGCATGTGCAAGGTGGAGTTCCACCTGGTGGGCACGTCGCATATGAGGCGGTGAGCGGGAAGGCCGAAGTTACGCTGTAGCGCAGACAGGCGAGCAGCAGCAGGATGTGAACGCCGGAAGCGCGAACAGACGGCCCGCACTTTATGCAGCAGCTCTGACATGTCGGGGTAGTTGTGAATGAACTTCTGCACCACCAAATTCAGCACATGCGCCAAGCAAGGGATGTGCGTCAAATTGGCTAGTCCCAGAGCTGCAACGAGATTTCGCCCATTATCACACACCACCAGGCCGGGCTTGAGGCTCACCGGCAGCAACCACTCGTCGGTCTGTTGTTCAATACCCCGCCACAACTCCTGTGCGGTGTGGGGCCTGTCCCCCAAACATATGAGTTTCAGAATGGCCTGCTGACGTTTACCCCGGGCTGTGCTGAAGTTGGTGGTGAAGGTGTGTGGCTGACTGGATGAGCAGGTGGAAGAAGAGGAGGAGGAAGCCGAGAAGGAGGAGGTGGCAACAGGAGGCAAAGAATGTTGCCCTGCGATCCTTGGCGGCGGAAGGACGTGCGCCAAACAGCTCTCCGCCTGGGGCCCAGCTGCCACTACATTTACCCAGTGTGCAGTTAGGGAGATATAGCGTCCCTGGCCGTGCTTACTGGTCCACGTATCTGTGGTTAGGTGGACCTTGCTACAGATGGCGTTGCGCAGTGCACACTTGATTTTATGGGATACTTGGTTGTGCAGGGAAGGCACGGCTCTCTTGGAGAAGTAGTGCCGGCTGGGAACAACATACTGTGGGACAGCAAGCGACATGAGCTGTTTGAAGCTGTCTGTGTCCACCAGCCTAAATGACAGCATTTCATAGGCCAGTAGTTTAGAAATGCTGGCATTCAGGGCCAGGGATCGAGGGTGGCTAGGTGGGAATTTACGCTTTCTATCAAATGTTTGTGAGATGGAGAGCTGAACGCTGGCGTGTGACATGGTTGAGACGCTTGGTGACGGAGGTGGTGGTGGTGGTGTTGGTGGTACATCCCCTGTTTGCTGGGCGGCAGGTGCCAACGTTCCTCCAGAGGCGGAGGAAGAGGCCGAGGCGGCAGCAGCAGAATAGGCCGAGGCGGCAGCAGCAGAAGAGGTAGCAGGGGGAGCCTGAGTGACTTCCTTGGTTTTAAGGTGTTTACTCCACTGCAGTTCATGCTTTGCATGCAGGTGCCTGGTCATGCAGGTTGTGCTCAGGTTCAGAACGTTAATGCCTCGCTTCAGGCTCTGATGGCACAGCGTGCAAACCACTCGGGTCTTGTCGTCAGCACATTGTTTGAAGAAGTGCCATGCCAGGGAACTCCTTGAAGCTGCCTTTGGGGTGCTCGGTCCCAGATGGCGGCGGTCAGTAGCAGGCGGAGTCTCTTGGCGGCGGGTGTTCTGCTTTTGCCCACTGCTCCCTCTTTTGCTACGCTGTTGGCTCGGTCTCACCACTGCCTCTTCCTCCGAACTGTGAAAGTCAGTGGCACGACCTTCATTCCATGTGGGGTCTAGGACCTCATCGTCCCCTGCATCGTCTTCCACCCAGTCTTGATCCCTGACCTCCTGTTCAGTCTGCACACTGCAGAAAGACGCAGCAGTTGGCACCTGTGTTTCGTCATCATCAGAGACATGCTGAGGTGGTATTCCCATGTCCTCATCATCAGGAAACATAAGTGGTTGTGCGTCAGTGCATTCTATGTCTTTCACCGCTGGGGAAGGGCTAGGTGGATGCCCTTGGGAAACCCTGCCAGCGGAGTCTTCAAACAGCATAAGAGACTGCTGCATAACTTGAGGCTGAGACAGTTTCCCTGGTATGCATGGGGGTGATGTGACAGACTGATGGGGTTGGTTTTCAGGCGCCATCTGTGCGCTTTCTGCAGAAGACTGGTGGGAGATAATGTGAACGTGCTGGATCCACTGTCGGCCACCCAATTGACTAATGCCTGTACCTGCTCAGGCCTTACCATCCTTAGAACGGCATTGGGCCCCACCATATATCGCTGTAAATTCTGGCGGCTACTGGGACCTGAGGTAGTTGGTACACTAGGACGTGTGGATGTGGCAGAACGGCCACGTCCTCTCCCAGCACCAGAGGGTCCACTAACACCACCACGACCATGTCCACGTCCGCGTCCCTTACTAGATGTTTTTCTCATTGTTATGGTTCACCACAACAACAAATATATTATTTGGCCCAATGTATTGTATTCAAATTCAGCGGAATATAAATTTGAGGCCTAGTATTTAGGCGCTGGGTGACCGGTATGGATTTAGTGACAGAATTAGACTTGGAAATGCACAGAAGCGTGTGTGTGAAGTTATTCTGAATGACCCTATGTGCACCTTGAATATTATATACCCTTTTAGGGATAGATTTCAAATAGCTCTGATATAGCAGGAACCACTAAATTATGAAATTGCTAAATTGGGAATTGTACTTCAACCCAGAACAAAAAATGTGCTTTGACGGACACTAAATAACTTTCCCAGCTACAACAGGACAGCGGTAACGAGAGATTTAGCGGGATATAAATTTGAGGCCTAGTATTTAGGCGCTGGGTGACCGGTATGGATTTAGTGACAGAATTAGACTTGGAAATGCACAGAAGCGTGTGTGTGAAGTTATTCTGAATGACCCTATGTGCACCTTGAATATTATATACCCTTTTAGGGATAGATTTCAAATAGCTCTGATATAGCAGGAACCACTAAATTATGAAATTGCTAAATTGGGAATTGTACTTCAACCCAGAACAAAAAATGTGCTTTGACGGACACTAAATAACTTTCCCAGCCACAACAGGACAGCGGTAACGAGAGATTTAGCGGGATATAAATTTGAGGCCTAGTATTTAGGCGCTGGGTGACCGGTATGGATTTAGTGACAGAATTAGACTTGGAAATGCACAGAAGCGTGTGTGTGAAGTTATTCTGAATGACCCTATGTGCACCTTGAATATTATATACCCTTTTAGGGATAGATTTCAAATAGCTCTGATATAGCAGGAACCACTAAATTATGAAATTGCTAAATTGGGAATTGTACTTCAACCCAGAACAAAAAATGTGCTTTGACGGACACTAAATAACTTTCCCAGCTACAACAGGACAGCGGTAACGAGAGATTTAGCGGGATATAAATTTGAGGCCTAGTATTTAGGCGCTGGGTGACCGGTATGGATTTAGTGACAGAATTAGACTTGGAAATGCACAGAAGCGTGTGTGTGAAGTTATTCTGAATGACCCTATGTGCACCTTGAATATTATATACCCTTTTAGGGATAGATTTCAAATAGCTCTGATATAGCAGGAACCACTAAATTATGAAATTGCTAAATTGGGAATTGTACTTCAACCCAGAACAAAAAATGTGCTTTGACGGACACTAAATAACTTTCCCAGCTACAACAGGACAGCGGTAACGAGAGATTTAGCGGGATATAAATTTGAGGCCTAGTATTTAGGCGCTGGGTGACCGGTATGGATTTAGTGACAGAATTAGACTTGGAAATGCACAGTAGCGTGTGTGTGAAGTTATTCTGAATGACCCTATGTGCACCTTGAATATTATATACCCTTTTAGGGATAGATTTCAAATAGCTCTGATATAGCAGGAACCACTAAATTATGAAATTGCTAAATTGGGAATTGTACTTCAACCCAGAACAAAAAATGTGCTTTGACGGACACTAAATAACTTTCCCAGCTACAACAGGACAGCGGTAACGAGAGATTTAGCGGGATATAAATTTGAGGCCTAGTATTTAGGCGCTGGGTGACCGGTATGGATTTAGTGACAGAATTAGACTTGGAAATGCACAGAAGCGTGTGTGTGAAGTTATTCTGAATGACCCTATGTGCACCTTGAATATTATATACCCTTTTAGGGATAGATTTCAAATAGCTCTGATATAAAATTGCTAAATTGGGAATTGTACTTCAACCCAGAACAAAAAATGTGCTTTGACGGACACTAAATAACTTTCCCAGCTACAACAGGACAGCGGTAACGAGAGATTTAGCGGGATATAAATTTGAGGCCTAGTATTTAGGCGCTGGGTGACCGGTATGGATTTAGTGACAGAATTAGACTTGGAAATGCACAGAAGCGTGTGTGTGAAGTTATTCTGAATGACCCTATGTGCACCTTGAATATTATATACCCTTTTAGGGATAGATTTCAAATAGCTCTGATATAGCAGGAACCACTAAATTATGAAATTGCTAAATTGGGAATTGTACTTCAACCCAGAACAAAAAATGTGCTTTGACGGACACTAAATAACTTTCCCAGCTACAACAGGACAGCGGTAACGAGAGATTTAGCGGGATATAAATTTGAGGCCTAGTATTTAGGCGCTGGGTGACCGGTATGGATTTAGTGACAGAATTAGACTTGGAAATGCACAGAAGCGTGTGTGTGAAGTTATTCTGAATGACCCTATGTGCACCTTGAATATTATATACCCTTTTAGGGATAGATTTCAAATAGCTCTGATATAGCAGGAACCACTAAATTATGAAATTGCTAAATTGGGAATTGTACTTCAACCCAGAACAAAAAATGTGCTTTGACGGACACTAAATAACTTTCCCAGCCACAACAGGACAGCGGTAACGAGAGATTTAGCGGGATATAAATTTGAGGCCTAGTATTTAGGCGCTGGGTGACCGGTATGGATTTAGTGACAGAATTAGACTTGGAAATGCACAGAAGCGTGTGTGTGAAGTTATTCTGAATGACCCTATGTGCACCTTGAATATTATATACCCTTTTAGGGATAGATTTCAAATAGCTCTGATATAGCAGGAACCACTAAATTATGAAATTGCTAAATTGGGAATTGTACTTCAACCCAGAACAAAAAATGTGCTTTGACGGACACTAAATAACTTTCCCAGCTACAACAGGACAGCGGTAACGAGAGATTTAGCGGGATATAAATTTGAGGCCTAGTATTTAGGCGCTGGGTGACCGGTATGGATTTAGTGACAGAATTAGACTTGGAAATGCACAGAAGCGTGTGTGTGAAGTTATTCTGAATGACCCTATGTGCACCTTGAATATTATATACCCTTTTAGGGATAGATTTCAAATAGCTCTGATATAGCAGGAACCACTAAATTATGAAATTGCTAAATTGGGAATTGTACTTCAACCCAGAACAAAAAATGTGCTTTGACGGACACTAAATAACTTTCCCAGCTACAACAGGACAGCGGTAACGAGAGATTTAGCGGGATATAAATTTGAGGCCTAGTATTTAGGCGCTGGGTGACCGGTATGGATTTAGTGACAGAATTAGACTTGGAAATGCACAGTAGCGTGTGTGTGAAGTTATTCTGAATGACCCTATGTGCACCTTGAATATTATATACCCTTTTAGGGATAGATTTCAAATAGCTCTGATATAGCAGGAACCACTAAATTATGAAATTGCTAAATTGGGAATTGTACTTCAACCCAGAACAAAAAATGTGCTTTGACGGACACTAAATAACTTTCCCAGCTACAACAGGACAGCGGTAACGAGAGATTTAGCGGGATATAAATTTGAGGCCTAGTATTTAGGCGCTGGGTGACCGGTATGGATTTAGTGACAGAATTAGACTTGGAAATGCACAGAAGCGTGTGTGTGAAGTTATTCTGAATGACCCTATGTGCACCTTGAATATTATATACCCTTTTAGGGATAGATTTCAAATAGCTCTGATATAAAATTGCTAAATTGGGAATTGTACTTCAACCCAGAACAAAAAATGTGCTTTGACGGACACTAAATAACTTTCCCAGCTACAACAGGACAGCGGTAACGAGAGATTTAGCGGGATATAAATTTGAGGCCTAGTATTTAGGCGCTGGGTGACCGGTATGGATTTAGTGACAGAATTAGACTTGGAAATGCACAGAAGCGTGTGTGTGAAGTTATTCTGAATGACCCTATGTGCACCTTGAATATTATATACCCTTTTAGGGATAGATTTCAAATAGCTCTGATATAGCAGGAACCACTAAATTATGAAATTGCTAAATTGGGAATTGTACTTCAACCCAGAACAAAAAATGTGCTTTGACGGACACTAAATAACTTTCCCAGCTACAACAGGACAGCGGTAACGAGAGATTTAGCGGGATATAAATTTGAGGCCTAGTATTTAGGCGCTGGGTGACCGGTATGGATTTAGTGACAGAATTAGACTTGGAAATGCACAGAAGCGTGTGTGTGAAGTTATTCTGAATGACCCTATGTGCACCTTGAATATTATATACCCTTTTAGGGATAGATTTCAAATAGCTCTGATATAGCAGGAACCACTAAATTATGAAATTGCTAAATTGGGAATTGTACTTCAACCCAGAACAAAAAATGTGCTTTGACGGACACTAAATAACTTTCCCAGCTACAACAGGACAGCGGTAACGAGAGATTTAGCGGGATATAAATTTGAGGCCTAGTATTTAGGCGCTGGGTGACCGGTATGGATTTAGTGACAGAATTAGACTTGGAAATGCACAGTAGCGTGTGTGTGAAGTTATTCTGAATGACCCTATGTGCACCTTGAATATTATATACCCTTTTAGGGATAGATTTCAAATAGCTCTGATATAGCAGGAACCACTAAATTATGAAATTGCTAAATTGGGAATTGTACTTCAACCCAGAACAAAAAATGTGCTTTGACGGACACTAAATAACTTTCCCAGCTACAACAGGACAGCGGTAACGAGAGATTTAGCGGGATATAAATTTGAGGCCTAGTATTTAGGCGCTGGGTGACCGGTATGGATTTAGTGACAGAATTAGACTTGGAAATGCACAGAAGCGTGTGTGTGAAGTTATTCTGAATGACCCTATGTGCACCTTGAATATTATATACCCTTTTAGGGATAGATTTCAAATAGCTCTGATATAGCAGGAACCACTAAATTATGAAATTGCTAAATTGGGAATTGTACTTCAACCCAGAACAAAAAATGTGCTTTGACGGACACTAAATAACTTTCCCAGCCACAACAGGACAGCGGTAACGAGAGATTTAGCGGGATATAAATTTGAGGCCTAGTATTTAGGCGCTGGGTGACCGGTATGGATTTAGTGACAGAATTAGACTTGGAAATGCACAGAAGCGTGTGTGTGAAGTTATTCTGAATGACCCTATGTGCACCTTGAATATTATATACCCTTTTAGGGATAGATTTCAAATAGCTCTGATATAGCAGGAACCACTAAATTATGAAATTGCTAAATTGGGAATTGTACTTCAACCCAGAACAAAAAATGTGCTTTGACGGACACTAAATAACTTTCCCAGCTACAACAGGACAGCGGTAACGAGAGATTTAGCGGGATATAAATTTGAGGCCTAGTATTTAGGCGCTGGGTGACCGGTATGGATTTAGTGACAGAATTAGACTTGGAAATGCACAGAAGCGTGTGTGTGAAGTTATTCTGAATGACCCTATGTGCACCTTGAATATTATATACCCTTTTAGGGATAGATTTCAAATAGCTCTGATATAGCAGGAACCACTAAATTATGAAATTGCTAAATTGGGAATTGTACTTCAACCCAGAACAAAAAATGTGCTTTGACGGACACTAAATAACTTTCCCAGCTACAACAGGACAGCGGTAACGAGAGATTTAGCGGGATATAAATTTGAGGCCTAGTATTTAGGCGCTGGGTGACCGGTATGGATTTAGTGACAGAATTAGACTTGGAAATGCACAGTAGCGTGTGTGTGAAGTTATTCTGAATGACCCTATGTGCACCTTGAATATTATATACCCTTTTAGGGATAGATTTCAAATAGCTCTGATATAGCAGGAACCACTAAATTATGAAATTGCTAAATTGGGAATTGTACTTCAACCCAGAACAAAAAATGTGCTTTGACGGACACTAAATAACTTTCCCAGCTACAACAGGACAGCGGTAACGAGAGATTTAGCGGGATATAAATTTGAGGCCTAGTATTTAGGCGCTGGGTGACCAGTATGGATTTAGTGACAGAATTAGACTTGGAAATGCACAGAAGCGTGTGTGTGAAGTTATTCTGAATGACCCTATGTGCACCTTGAATATTATATACCCTTTTAGGGATAGATTTCAAATAGCTCTGATATAAAATTGCTAAATTGGGAATTGTACTTCAACCCAGAACAAAAAATGTGCTTTGACGGACACTAAATAACTTTCCCAGCTACAACAGGACAGCGGTAACGAGAGATTTAGCGGGATATAAATTTGAGGCCTAGTATTTAGGCGCTGGGTGACCGGTATGGATTTAGTGACAGAATTAGACTTGGAAATGCACAGAAGCGTGTGTGTGAAGTTATTCTGAATGACCCTATGTGCACCTTGAATATTATATACCCTTTTAGGGATAGATTTCAAATAGCTCTGATATAGCAGGAACCACTAAATTATGAAATTGCTAAATTGGGAATTGTACTTCAACCCAGAACAAAAAATGTGCTTTGACGGACACTAAATAACTTTCCCAGCTACAACAGGACAGCGGTAACGAGAGATTTAGCGGGATATAAATTTGAGGCCTAGTATTTAGGCGCTGGGTGACCGGTATGGATTTAGTGACAGAATTAGACTTGGAAATGCACAGAAGCGTGTGTGTGAAGTTATTCTGAATGACCCTATGTGCACCTTGAATATTATATACCCTTTTAGGGATAGATTTCAAATAGCTCTGATATAGCAGGAACCACTAAATTATGAAATTGCTAAATTGGGAATTGTACTTCAACCCAGAACAAAAAATGTGCTTTGACGGACACTAAATAACTTTCCCAGCTACAACAGGACAGCGGTAACGAGAGATTTAGCGGGATATAAATTTGAGGCCTAGTATTTAGGCGCTGGGTGACCGGTATGGATTTAGTGACAGAATTAGACTTGGAAATGCACAGTAGCGTGTGTGTGAAGTTATTCTGAATGACCCTATGTGCACCTTGAATATTATATACCCTTTTAGGGATAGATTTCAAATAGCTCTGATATAGCAGGAACCACTAAATTATGAAATTGCTAAATTGGGAATTGTACTTCAACCCAGAACAAAAAATGTGCTTTGACGGACACTAAATAACTTTCCCAGCCACAACAGGACAGCGGTAACGAGAGATTTAGCGGGATATAAATTTGAGGCCTAGTATTTAGGCGCTGGGTGACCGGTATGGATTTAGTGACAGAATTAGACTGGGATATGGCCAAAAAATAACCACACTATTGCTGGTTAAATGCACTTGGTGACGGGCGCAGCTTGCCCCTGATGTAGTATATGGCCAAAAAATGAACAGACTATTGCTGGTTAAATGCACTTGGTGTCACAGCTTCACCAACCACACTACTGAGGGTTAAATGCACTTGGTGACGGGCGCAGCTTGCCCCTGATGTAGTATATGGCCAAAAAATGAACAGACTATTGCTGGTTAAATGCACTTGGTGTGACAGCTTCACCCTGATGTAGGCTTTAGCCAAAAAACAACCACACCATTGAGGGTTAAATGCACTTGGTGACAGGCGCAGCTTGCCCCTGATTTAGTATATGGCCAAAAAATGAACAGACTATTGCTGGTTAAATGCACTTGGTGTGACAGCTTCACCCTGATGTAGGCTTTAGCCAAAAAACAACCACACCATTGAGGGTTAAATGCACTTGGTGACAGGCGCAGCTTGCCCCTGATTTAGTATATGGCCAAAAAATGAACAGACTATTGCTGGTTAAATGCACTTGGTGTGACAGCTTCACCCTGATGTAGGCTTTAGCCAAAAAACAACCACACCATTGAGGGTTAAATGCACTTGGTCGCAGCTTGGATGCACTTGGTCGCAGCACCGCACAAGACACAAAATGGCCGCCGATCACCCCATAAAAAAGTGACTGACAAACGGTCTGGGCAGCCTAAAAACAGTGAGTGAGCATTTGAGTATCAGCAGCTCAATGATGCACAGCTGCAGATCGATCGATTAATCAAGTGAAGTCCTTTGGAGGAGTTAATCTGCCTAATCTCGCCCTACTGTCGCATCCGCAACCTCTCCCTACGCTAATCAGAGCAGAGTGACGGGCGGCGCTATGTGACTCCAGCTTAAATAGAGGCTGGGTCACATGGTGCTCTGGCCAATCACAGCCATGCCAATAGTAGGCATGGCTGTGACGGCCTCTTGGGGCAAGTAGTATGACGCTTGTTGATTGGCTGCTTTGCAGCCTTTCAAAAAGCGCCAAGAAAGCGTCACAAAAGCGCCAAGAAAGCGACGAACACCGAACCCGAACCCGGACTTTTACGAAAATGTCCGGGTTCGGGTCCGTGTCACGGACACCCCAAAATTCGGTACGAACCCGAACTATACAGTTCGAGTTCGCTCATCCCTACTTATGTACTAAATGTAAGACATACTTGACCGATGAGAATGCTCTAGTCATGGGTGTTTTTAGGGGTGGCTATTTCAGGGCAGTGTTCATAGATCATGACATGGATTGTTTTCTTTCATTTCTACATCTCATTTCACTGTCCTGGCATCTTCAAACATCAGCTCTTTTTATCACACCATTGATGAGTACAGCAGGGAATTTCACATTGTCTAGGGCCCAATTTTTTTGGGGGGGATTAACACGTTTCAGTTCCTTAAGCAACACGTGCTGGTGTGGCTAAACTTTTTTCTTTTAACTTTCTCTTACATAATTTTATTCCAGTTTACATGGATCATAGCCAAATAAATCGACCAGAAAGCTGCATTTCCACCTTAAGTGCTTGTTTTTTTTATTGATGTAAGATACACGTTTACAAGCCAGACATTTCATGCAATTTGGGAGCAACAGTTTGTGCAACTATTACTGGTTCAAAGAGCTTACAATTAAAGCAACCATTTCTTCTACAGGTTTCACCTTTTTCCTCAAGGCTAATCACTAATGTTAACAAATTTCCCCTTTCAACGTGTTTTATCTTTCAGGTCTTCTGCAAGCAGAAATAATCTTGTCTTACTGTTATTGTAATTAATGCAATAATGCATTTTTTTCCTGCTAAATGTTCCAAAAATGAGCCGCTTACCATTTCCAGCAGTAATTTTGTTTTATATGTTTCCAGCTTTTTGTCACCTATGTTTTATGTTACCTTCCCTTTATTTAGCCCTTAAATGTTTCTCCCCTTCTCTCATCGTTTACGTTCTTTTTATATTTTTCATGTGACCTCCCTCCACTTTCCTTTCAACCAATCATGTGCGTGCTATCATGTGAATTGTCATGTGACTTGCATGGTGCTGCTGATGTCCTCCTCGCTGGTGAACAGAAGGTAAAATTATTTGTTCTGGTTGCTTTTGCGGCATAGTCGGGAGAACTTTTCTTTCTGGGAGAAAAGATGAGATTCTCTAGGTTTTCTAGGCTCCTTCCCATGCTAAGCATAGGTAGAACATATAGATTTTAGCTCAGATGTAAACTTACTGCTTAATTTTATAGAAGGGTGAGGGGGCAATAGTTGGCATATGATAAGCAGCAGACAATTTAGTGTTGAGTGGCTAAGGTAACAAAACAATAGATTCTCACACCAGAATTTATTGGACATTTTTGCTTTATTACTTGTCGTTATTGTAACTTTCAGTCAAGGCAACCAGCCCATGAAAATCCCATGTGAAGCAATGCAAGTGATCAGTTCACTATTGTTTGCTATGATCAGTATAATGCCTACAGGTAAAATATTAAGATTCTAGAAAAATATTGTGCACAGACATTTCAAGTAATTACAAAAATATATATTAAAATACTCCTTTGTGAAGATGCAAGTCTGTGTATTCATGTCTCTACTGGGATATGCAGATACAAAGGACTGATACAGCGTAATGTGCTTTCAGACACATTATTTTTGCATTGAATGCTGCAATGCGATACATACTGATTCGTAGTCACAAAAAACAAGGTGATTGCAGTTCTATATGTATAGCAAAAAAGTGCAGTACATTGTAGATTATTCATAAATATGTCCTACTGTATCTTCTGTTACAAGGGACAGTTTTGCATTTAGTCACAACTGCTGAACTGCTTACAACCGTTATAAGGAATCTTATTCTCAGTTTCATATATGACATATTCATATAATTAGACAGAAAACTAGGGGGTTGCTTGGACCCCATCATTGTTCCTAAAATTATTTAAAATGTTAAATGTTAAAATGTTATGATTCCTAAAAAAAACATGGTTAGGTCCTGTTGAGGTCCAGTTTAGTAATTAACACTTAATTTCCCCTTTTAGGTGCATCCTTAATTCCAATGACAATTTAGTGCCACTAACATGTGAAATGATCCTCCCCAAGGAGCAGAGACATTGAGAGGACAAAGAAACGACCTGCTCTGTTTGATTTGTCTCCACCTTTGCAGTTAGCTGAGTTATAATAGTTCAGTGCCCTCAGACTCGGACCCCATACAGTGGTACACCAACCTGTACCAGCACTTGAATGCGTATTACTTTGCCCAGGCCTGCAGTAATCATAGTTTCCCCAATGTTCCACAACTGAAAGTTATTCTCCAAATATTTGATAGAAATTTGGTCAGAAGAACATCAACTTCTCTAAGATTCTAACTCCTAATATGAAAAGGCATAGATGCTGAGCATGCAGATGCTTTATGAAATATCAGCTTATTACTGTTAAAAGCAATCAAAGTACTTGAAGCGCATTGAAACAATAACAACGTTATAAGTCTGAATATCCAGAACAGCCTAAGTGCTTATTTATCTGATACTTGTAGCAAGCATGAGCTTAAAGTGACCACAATTCCCGGTAGTGGAAACAAAGGGTTGTAAGATGACCACTGCCAGTCTTTACCAGAATGTAAGTAGAAGTGTTGCCTACAGCTAAAGTTATATTGATCTGGAAGCTTGGTTATTATTAGTTGCGTGTTTGCTTCTAAATGGAGAAGTTACCTTGCTGATTGACCATTACATCGCTGTCAATTATATAAAAAGCTGCACCTTTTTTTAAATAGAAACAATTCATCTTGAGATGACTTTAATTGGCATGCCTTCATTCATCTTGCACAAAAAAGTGGTTGTCTGTTTCTGGGCTTCCAAGGGTCCTTTGGCTACAAGTGTGGTATAAAAGAGCTAGCTTGCAAGTTAACATAGGTACTGCTTGAACTGAATACATTTCATACTAAGTAGAGAAAAATAATAAAAAAGAATAGGCTAGGAATACTGTGCTCTGTATTAAAGTTGCACAGAGGCGCAGACAAAGGAGTAAATTACTTATTTGACTGTAGGAAACACTGAACTGGAATAATGAAAGTCATGTTGTTTGGTTCCTTTATTCCTAATGCATGATGCATGAAGTTGCATGTCTCCTGCCTATCAATGCTAATCGGCGCTTGTCTGTAAAACCTGGTTGCATGTTTTGACACCATTTATTTCCAGTCAAAAGATATGATCTCCAGAATTTCACAACAGCCTGTCAAATCCATCTCCTTCATTTAACCATGTCTTCTGTAATGATTTTTCTTTCCCTCAGTGACTATGCCAGATGTATTTTCAAGTGACTAATCTTCCACTCTCTCCTCACTAATCCTCTTTTCTTATTAGCTGCATTCATCACTAACCCCTGCATTTTTAGTTTGCTATTTCTGTTTGCAGCTCAGTCATTTATTTCTTTGATTTTGTTTTTTGTTTTGTTTTATACTTTATTTGTTTCTTACAATTGGCAGGTCCTGTTCACTGAGTAACCTTCCTATAAAGGGCAGTGCAATTCTTCTTTTTTTTTTCCCATAATAAAAATTCCACTCTTCTTCAGTCCTTGGGAATGGAACACTAAAGTACCTCTGCGACCACTTATAAAACTGGAGTTTATAAGAATTATGGGCTTAATCCTCAGAGAAACAGTGGATTATCCGCTAAGGCTCTTATCAATATTTAAGGGCCATTTAGCTGCTTTTGTGCTTTAGAAAGTAAACACTTCAAAAGAGTAGCATTTATAAGAATCTATTAATCTATTATTATTTATTTGCAAATGAAGATAGATCCAAAATTATCAAAGAAGGAGAGTTTAAGACTGCGTTGAATATTGGAGCTTTATTGGTGTTGACATTTTAGAAAAGAGGAATCTCAAAATTTTAGTGCATGAGATATTAGTATAAATGTTTTATTCAGTACTATTATTTTAAGAATCCAAAGCATGGATGGAGAATATGACAGACAATTGATATAGGCAATCACAAATACTCAGTAGATGCAATGACTGATACACTGAAAGTGGTTGTTTACCTTTTGGGGTGTTTGAGCAGACCTCCTTCTCCTGGCCAGACTTGCAAAGGGAAGCATACTTACCTATTCCCTGCTGCTGAGTCCCGGCTCCATCGCTCCCCCGCCACCACTGCCTTGCTCAGGTCCCCCATTGTCAACATTCTCTTTGGCAGTGACTTGAGCACCTTACATCCTGTCAATTGTTCATGTAATGCAAGGGGGCAGGTCTCTGCTGCGGCCAGTTATTGCCCGCAGTGGCATCAAAGCAGATGTTGACATTGAGCAAGGCAGTGTTGGCAAAGGAGGCAGGACCCAAATACAGAAAAAAGGTAAGTATGCCTCGCTTTGCAGATCTGGCCAGAATGGGAGTTTGCCCAAATACCCCCAAAAGGTGAACAACCCTTGTAAAGGATTTGAGTACCTTTGTCTTGGGAAAAAATATTTTTGGTGTGCATCTATGTAACTATATAATTTAATGATTTTGTATTATTTTTCTTCTTTAATTTTCATGACCTGCTCTGTCTGGCATGTCTGCTTATGGTGCTTCAAGTTCAGAGCTCAGTGGGGTTTCCCTGTGAAGCCGCACTCTCTCCTTTACTCTCTCTGTCATGGCCTGTTTGCTTGTGTCTGTTCTTCTGTCTCACACTGGCATCATTTTGCAAGCTGTGATATTTTTTTAAATAAACTGTATATATCAAGTCTCTTCAGGGATATATTGTACACCCAGCTAATAACATTAGCCTGATACCTATATAGATGCCTATACAGTTGTAATTCAGCAAGTAACAGGAAGGGTGTACTTTTAATCTGTAACCATGGCACATCGGCTGCATCAACTTTCTACTCGTACAGTAGGACATTTTTATTACATTTCATTTATTCCTATTTATAAAAAAGACATTTCTTACAGAGAGATATAACTCTAAACTTCTTTCACACTGGTGGAAGTCCTGCCCCATTCACTATAATGGGGACGGCCCGGAGATGCAGCCGCATGGCAAACATGCCGCAAGGCGGTCGGACAAAAAACGTTGGAACAGCCTGCCGGACAATCCGAACACCAGTGTGAAAGAAGCCTAAATTACATACAATCCAGATGATGCAAAAAATAAATAAAAAATAACCCAAAAAGATCTAAATAAATGCATAAACTCAAGCACTCATTCAGTTCAGTAACATTGTTCTCTGGGCTAATGCACCTACAATACCAACGCCAAAAATGTTGGGACATTGTAAACTCTAAATAAATCTGACTAAAAACAGAATGTAATGAGTAGCAAATTTCATAGAGCCATATATTATTCACCATGGATCATAGAAACCATCATACATTGAAAGTGAGACATTTTACCATTTCATGAAAACAATTGACTCATTTAGAGCTTGATGGCAGCAATGCATCTAAAAAAAGATGAGACAGGACTATGTCTGCATTCTGTAGGAGACCAATTGCTGGAGTTTTGAGAAAGGAATGTTTCCCCATTCTTGTCTGATGTAGGATTATGTCTGCTCAACAGTCCCTGGTCCTTTTTGCTGGATTTTCATGATGCTCCAAATGTTTTCTGTTGGTGAAAGGTCTAGACCACAGACAGCCAGTTCAGCACCTGGACTCTTCTTCTGAGAAGCCATGCTGTTGTGATGGATGCCGTATGTGGTTTAGCTTTGTTTTGCTGAATTATGCAAGGCCTTCCCTGAAAGATACATTGTCTTAATGGGATCATATGTTCTAAAATTTGTACTAAAATGTACTGTTCAGCATTGATAGTTCCTTTCAAGATGTGTAACGCTGCGTTCATGCATAGCCAGATACCACTGTGGACCGCCAGATCCCCATTGACTATAATGGGATCCGGCCATTTTCTGGCATATATGCCTGCTCTCGCCTGGACAAAAAATGCTGCATGTGGTATTTTTTGTTTGGCCAAAAGCCGGCATGTATGCCAGATACAGTGATCAGAAGAGAGTACTAGAGTGCACAACGCAGATGTGAACCCTGCACTAATGCAACCCTATACCATCAGAGATGCAGACTTCTGAACTGTGTGCTGATAACAAGCTGGATGGTCCCTGGTCCCTCTCCTTTTGAGTCTACAGGACATGGTGTCTTTGGTTTCCAAAAGGAATCTCGAATTTGGATTCATCTGACCACAGAACAATTTTCCATTGTGCCTCAGTCCATTTTAAATGCATTTTGGGCCATAGAAGACAGCAGAATTTCTGAATAATGTTCACATGGAGCTTATTCTTTGCATGATACAGATTTAGCATGCATTTGTGGACTGCGGGAACTATGTCCACAGACAATGATTTCTGGAAGTGTTCCTGAACCCATGCAGTGATTGTCTGCACAGAATCTTACCTGTTTTTAATGCAGTGCAGCCTAAGGGCCTGTAAATCACGAGCATCCAATACTGACCGCCTGACTTGTTTCTTGAGCACATGGGTCTCTCCAGATTGTCTGAATCTTTTGATATTATGTACTGTAGATAGGGGAATATTCAAAGTCTTTACATTTTTACTTTGAGAAACATTTTTTTAGATGCAGTTTTTCACAAATTGGTGAACTTCTGGCCATCTTTGCTTCTGGGTGACTCTGCCTCCCTAACATGTTCATTTTATACCCAGTCATGTGAACTAGCTGTAAATTGCATCTCCAGCAGTTTTTTATTAGTACTACTTACTTTTCCAGTATTTTTTCACCCCTGTCCCAACTTTTTTGAGATGTGTTGCTGCCATCAAGTTCTAAATTATTATTTTTTTGGTTTTTTTGTTTTTGTTTTCATGGAAAGGTAAAATGTCTTATTTTCAACATCTGGCATGTGTTCTATGATCTATGTGGGTCTAGGAGATTTTCGAATAATTTCATTCTGTTTTTATGTACATTTTACACAGACTTCCAACTTTTTTGGAACTGGGGTTGTACTTGGTGAGCAAGATATTATTTAGTAAATGTGATTGTCTGTTTGAATCCTTCTTTTCTTTGCCAGTGTTTCATATTGTTTAGCTTTGAGACTTTTTTCTGATATTTTTTTTATATAGAAATATTTTTGAATATAAATATTTATAACAACATCTCATTCACCAATGCTCAAGTATGCAGTATGTAAGATTTGTAACATAAAAAAGGCTGACCTGTTGCATGTGCACTTGGCAGCAGAAGGCATCGGTGTTGGTTCCATGTTCATATGTGCCTGCATTGCTGAAAAAAAATTAAAGTTTTAATATATGCAAATGAGCCTCTAGGAGCAATGAGGGCATTGTCACTACAGAGAGAGCTGCTTATTTGCACATATTAAAACATCATTTTTCTCAACAATGCGGGCACATATGAATGTGGAACCAACACAGATGCCTTCAGCTGCCAAGTGCACATGTAACAGGTCAGCCAGTGTCATAGGGACAAATCTTCTGATAGATGACCTTTAATTGGTTGGGAATACAAGCTGGCAGCTCATGTGTATTGAGGCAAAGAATTTGGTAGCTCTAAGGCTACTTTCACATCTGCGTTGTGCTGTCTGGTTTTGAGATCCATCACAGCTCTCAAAACTGCAGCACAATTCATTGTCAATGGGGACAAAACTGAACAAACCGGAACGGAGTGCACCAGAATGTATTCTGCCCCGGTTTGTTGCGTTTCCATGCCGGCCACATGTGTCTGGCATGGAAAACTGGAGAAGAAGGCACCAAAAACCATGTAGGTCAATGGGGCTCAATCCGTTTTTTTTTTTTCCGGACGCAAAAGGTTTTAGATCCGGTTTCTTCATTTTCAAAATAATACAACCGGATCCATTCAGAACAGATGCAGCCAGTTGTATAATAACAGAAGCATTTTGCTGTGGTTTTGAGATTCCATGCCGGATCTCAAAACTGGACAGCAAAAACGCAGATGTGAAAGTAGCCTAACCTGGATCTTAGTAATCATAAAAGTCAGTTTTCTTCAGATAAACAAAAAAATAACTGTCTGCCGAATGCTCATCCAGGTGATAGGTAGTCCTTCTGACTTTGCATACACGTGTACATTCTATTCAGTAGATTGTGAATGTGCTGTCAGTGGGGAGAAGGGAGTAAGCTCACGGCCAGACACTTCTGGCTGCGGTTTATCTCTCCTGAGCGCAAAGGATCGGGTGTTGACATCTTTCATCTGACATCCTCTGTTGTGGAAGAGTCAGGAGGCCCCAATACACATAAGATAGTTAGCCGATCCTGCCGGAATTGTCTGGTTCCTCTCAAGTTATTATGTGTATGACAGACCTTGAAGAAATAATTATATAGCAATGAGCTTTATTAAAATATTTAGTTTGATAATATCTAATAAATATAAAAAATTCTAGCATCACATAGACCACTAGTAATATAAAAAGCAATACATGTATTCCTAAAAAGATAGAGCATAAACTTAGATCATAGATGCACCAAACTTACTATTGTATATAAAACCAATACAGCCCTTGTGTGAATGTTCTATAGCGCTATATGATGTTGGACTCACATTGTACATTTGCAATTATGTAGTGAAATTATTAACGAGAAAAAAAATATATTGTTTCGGAATATTAATGTTGTATCTAGTTGGCTGGTTTTGATCCTATAAGCTATTGAGTATAATAAGAATAGAAGTTATCTCACGTCCATTCACTATTATCTAAGTGCTGGGCTGTGCATAACGCTGTCAGCTCTTCTTTGTTAGGTATTCAGATTGTGTCAGCCATCATTTAACCATAAGAAACACTGATTCTTTCCAGGAGAACCAAGTCCTCCAAAGCTGTCCGGCCGCGTTGGAGAAGATGGAAATTCATTTAGAGTTGTCCTCCACAAGCAAGATGATGGCGGTTCTCCAATCCTCCACTATCTGGTCCGCCACAAAGCTGTAAGTACACTTACTGTGAATTGCCTGAAACTGCAATTTGTTTGGTGCTTTTTTGGTTAATGGTAAATGTTCCTGTGGGAATTATTGCTTTTCACTGATATGTTGTGAACAGTTTGTTGGTCTAGAGGGCATTTGAGGAACCAACAGTTTTTTTAAATGCACGCTGTCCCAGTTCTGCTTATTTCTTCCTCCCAGCACTAACTCAGGGTTGACATAGGCAACAGAGGAGCATGTCCAAGAGGTGTTAACTAGGAATTGGGGTGTTATGTACAGAAGTGCTCATGCAATAGACTATTCTTCACATAAAAGATCAATTGTGAAACTCCTACCCCAATCTCAAGCAAGCCCACCTCATGTATTTTACCAGCTTAAGGACTGGGGCTCTGTTCACATATGTTTTTGGAGCCTCCATCGAGGTTTCCATCAGCCATTCCTATATACTCAACTACAAGTTTAGCAGTCTATTGCATCTCTCTTGCCTTCCGTCTGATCTGCAGCCCATCGTGTGTAATAGCATTCTGCATTGCCCTCCATACATCTGTGTGTTTTTCCCACAATTTGGAAGTGATGTTTTCCTCTTCTGGAAGTGAATTTCACGTAGAAACTCTGATTGGTCATTGAATGGGGACAGTCCATGTGAGGTCCAACAGCAGTTGTAGATGGAAATCCGAGGCAGACATTTTGTGGAGCAGTCTTGGATCTCTACTGCAAATTCCATCTGTATTTTTTCTTTGTGAACATATGTACCCTAATGAGTGCATGTAAGATAGTGGCCGACATTTACCAATGTGACTGGGCTCAGACCCTGTTGTGGTGCAATTTGGTGAAGTTTTACTTTTAGAAAAATCCACTGTGTCTCGTTCATTAGATGGGTTGGGAAGGGAAGAGGGGGGTGTCCCAAGATGCATTACATTGCATCAAGCTTGCGCTGAAATTCTACTACAAAATTCTGCAAAGTAAGCTAAACAGTAGGTGGTAATTTGGGTCATCCCTAGATGGGATTAGTAAACTTGCCCCAGTGGGTGTGTAAGCAGGCAATAGTAGAACAACATTTCACAGAAATCTTTATTATCCATCTAAACTTAGTTCTATCATTCTACGCATCTTATAGTTTGATAATACATTGATTACATTCTGTGCTGAATGTCAATCATTGTTCTGTACCTATTTCCCTAGAAAAACTCTGCAGACTGGAAACCTGAAATGAGGATCCCATCAAACAGTGATCACATTATGCTTCACTCACTGGACTGGAATGCCGAATACGAGTTGGTGGTTATAGCTGAGAACCAACGAGGAAAGTCAAAGGCTGCGCTGCTTAACTTCAAGACCACCACAAAGCCCACTGTCATTCCAGGTACCTTTCATATCTTACTGCCTCTCCTTTCTGCTTAACCATTAATGCAGGACTGCTGCTTCCTAGCTAACATGCTTGTACATGCCCCTGACCAGCTGCTTGCTTATAACCAACCACCCTAACTGGTCTTGCATGTACAGCTTGTGTTTTGCCCAGACTATGTCTTGATGCAGTAGGCTGAGCGTGACTATATGTTGCAAATATTAATGCAGATGATAAACTGCTTGTGGGGTTTGGTGATACTTCTGTAATTGTCTTGTAAGTAATGTGTACGTAATATCTGTTGTGAGGTATCAGCATCTTTAAAAGGGTTGTGCAAGAATGGGGGGGAGTGGGGTTTGCAAACCCCCCACTTGGCCAGACCTGTAAAGGGAAGCTTGCTTACCTGCTTCCCAGTGTTAGCCCCTCACTCCTGCCTTGCTAAAACATCTGGTTCAACATTGCCACAGCCAATCACTGGCCACAGCGGAGACCGGATCCTCTTGCATCATGAGACTGCTGTGGCCTGTGATTGGCTGCAGACAATGTCTGCACAACATTTTTATCATTGTATACAGGCAACATAGTAACAGCTGTTGATATATGAAGCTAATGTTACTCTGGTCATGGATCCATGTATACGTAGCCCTCGATGAGCAGACCTTACACAGTGGCTGGACCTGCGGTGGTGATCATACTTACCTGGTCTCTGACGCAGGGTCCCCATTCCATCGCTTCACAGCTGCCTCCACAGGTCCTGGGTCTCTTGGAATCAACATACTGTCAATGGAGGGACGTACCACATGGGTGACTACTGTCAACTAAATTTTCAGAGAAAGGCTACATGCACACAAAAGTTGTTTGTTTCCGTGTCCGTTCCTTTTTTTTTTTGCAGATAGGATGCAGACCCATTCATTTCAATGGGTCCGCATCCGTATGTCTGTTACGTAGCCCTGCAAAAAAAATTTAACATGTCCTATTCTTGTCCATTTTAGGCATTGTTACAATGGATCCGCAAAAAAAAATGGATGTCATCCATTTTTTTATTTTTTGGTCAGGCCACTCTTTGAGGTCTGTTTAAAAAAGTTGCACAACCCCTTTTTAGATATTCATACTATACTGTACCAAAGAATACCACAGGTGTAGCAGAGATGAGTTTGATATGTAAATGTTATAAACTAAATTCAAAATTTTCATAATGGTCCATGATAGTAAAGAAACTTATCAAACTGGGCTCTACTGCATCTGTACAGCATCAGCTTTGTAAAGAGTACATTTAGGCCAGTCTGAAAATACTTCGCATTTTGGAGCAACTTTTATTCCTCTTTGAAATATGTGGATAAGTGGACAACTGAGTGTTACCGTTCTCTACACTGTCAATTCAGGGATGACACTGTCAGACTGTGTAGGGACACACCCCATTGAACAAGGAGAATGGTACCACCAAGTTATCAACTTATTCTCACATATCCAGAAGGAGTAACAGGGGAGCAGCACGAGGCAGAGTGCTAAGAAAATATTGCATTTGTTTTTCGTGGGGAATACAAGTAATTACTGAAACAAGCAGCTTCTTTTTATGCCCAGTTCTCAAATTCACGACTGAAGCAGAAATCTTGCAGAAATGTGGTTAGTTTTGTTATGCTTTCTCGGAAATGTACATTTTCTTCACTACTAGGATTATATTGTACATTATGAAAGTTTCTTCTGTATACTTCCTTGAAAATAGTGAATTCTTTGGTAAGTTGAGGTTTATGAGAACTAATACAAAGGTTGATCAGCCTGGATTGAATTATCATCTTAATTCTACTTTGGAAAACCATCTGCAGATTTCTACAGGACAGAATAATAATCGGGGTATGTGATGTGGAGTCTAATATTGAATGACCATTGTACCAAATGGATGGTGTGTTGAGGTTGTTCTTGCATAACCATTGACTGTGAATTCTTATGTATGATTTTAAAAGAGTAGTTTGGGAGACCTTTCCCATTAGGGGAGAACGAGAAGTCAGGCTTGGGACCCCAACCAGACTGACATAATCCCTGCCCAGTTTATATTTAGGGGGAAAATATTACCTTTAAAAGTACGGTAATAAGTGTGGGTTCTAATGGGCAAATAAGTCTGGCCACACATTAGATGAAGGTCAACCGAACCAGTAATTTTTAGCAGGATCAGCCAACCATCTACTAATGTTTATAGGGTTCTCTCGAGTCCCCCCATCAACAGACGTTGGGGGAGATATGGATCAGGCAGTTGGATTTCAACTGTACAATCCCTTTTGTTTTTTAGGAGATAAGTCACTGCCAGAAGAGTCTGGCCACTGTTTTCTCCCCTCTCCCCATTTAGGATACATGTACACTAGGCAAAGTCATGTATGGTGGGGGGGCGAGTCAGGGATATGGAGGTATCTAATTTGGCCAGTGTTTTTTACAGCTACTTGCTGCAGGAGGCCTTCTGTATGAATATTGTAGTAGTGAATATTGTGGTGACAAATTTATAGGCAATTCACACGGTGAAACCATCATCAAGTACAGTATCTGTGATACAATGACTTGATTTATTTGTGTCACTGCTTCTAACTAGACTAGGTCCCTGCAACCCATCTATACATATGGTTGGCACAATAGATGCATTAATTTTATGACTGCAAGGGAGGTTAACTTGGATAGGAGGAGGCGGTCTGACCTGTTATTGACTAGGGTTGTTACCTTGACCTCACTACATCGGCATATAGTGCCCCTTATGAGAGGAGATGGGCTTTTTCTTGGATGCCAACCATTACGTATCTTCACCCAATATCCTTTTCTGATGAGTGAGGGTTTTTTGGCCACAAAAAAATTTATTTTTTTGTATTTAATTGTCTTTCTTTGCCAGTCTTTTTGAAGGTTTATTTTATGGCCATCAGGCATCAACGAGCCATAGGATATTTGGTTTTGGCCAAAGGATGGTGGTGGCATCTACCAGCTGCGAGTTGATGTGGCCTTTCCCCACTCAGAAAGGTGCCCTTTGGTTTTTGATGGGCCTCATCAAGGGTTGTACTTCCATTCTGTATGGTGAGCCCTTCAGTCTGAACCATATTCTAAATATTTTTAAGCAGGAGATGTATTTTAGCATCATGAGAGCTACACAGGTGTACATAGCATACCTTGTGTGTAGTGCTTGGCAGTTTTGATGTGATTATTTTTTTTATGTGTAGACCATTGTTGTTACATATGTCTGAATTGCCATGTAGTATTCTGTTATTGCCATTAGAATTGTCTCGATATCAAAATTTTGATTCAGTTTTGATACAATAAAAAAGTATTGCGATACTTGATACCATTTCATACCACGCTAACAAAATAAAATTTTCCATTTTATGGAACGTTCAGCCCATAATCGAAAGTACTATTTTATTTTTTGTGGGACAAGGTGACTAAAAAACATTGCGAATGGCGCTTTTTTTATTTATTTTTCTTTTACATCGTTAACCGCATAGGAGATTTTTTTTTTATAGTTTGGACTTCTCAGACGTGACAATATGTAATATGTTTATATATTATATAGTAAAATTGGGAAAGGGGGCGATTTATACTTAATATTTGTTTTTTGTTTTTGTTTTACTTTTTATTTAATCACTATTTCCCCCCTTAGGGGCTAGAACTTGGGACATTTTAATCCCTTGTCCTATTCACCCTAATAGATATCTATTAGGGTGAATAGGACTTCACACTCTCCCTACTGCCTTGTGCATAGTACACACAGCAGCAGGGAGTATACCTTGGCAGCCAGAGCTTCAGTAGCATCCTGGCTGCCATGGTAACCGATCGGAGCCCCAGGATTACACTGCGGGGGCTCCGATCACAAGTGCCAATGTACCACCAATGACGAGGGGAGAGGGGACACTGTGGCCACTGCCAGCAATGATTCAATGATTTTAATATTGGGGGGGGGGGGTTGGGGAGAGCGCACTGCGCCACCAATGTTTTTAACCCCTTATGGACCGGGCTAATTTTCACCTTAACCCCTTAGGGACCGGGCTCATTTTCACCTTCAGGACCAGGCCATTTTTTGCAAATCTGACCAGTGTCACTTTATGTGGTGACAACTTTAAATCGCTTTGACTTATTCAGGCCATTCTGAGATTGTTTTTTCGTGACATATTGTACTTAATGGCACTGGTAAAATGGAGTCAAATTTATTATTTTTTTTATAAAAAAAATACAAAACTTCCAAGTTTCAATTTCTCTACTTCTATAATACATATTAATGCCTACAAAAATAGTTATTACTTTACATTTCCCATATGTCTAATTCATGTTAGGATCATTTTGGGAATGACATTTTATTTTTAGGGGACGTTAGAAGGCTTAGAAGTTTAGAAGTAAATCTTGAAATTTCTCGAAAACCAACTTTTTAAGGACCAGTTCAGGTCTGAAGTCACTTTGTGAGGCTTACATAATAAAAACCACCCAAAAATGACCCCATTCTAGAAACTACACCCCTCAAGGTATTCAAAACTGATTTTACAAACGGCGTTAAAGGGGTTGTCCGAGTTATTTTTTTGTTCTTTCTATGTTCCTAACTAAGCAAATGTAACAGCTTTCCAATTAACTCACTTTATCTCCAGTGGCTGGTTTCTTAGATTTCACTGAGGGTCACATGACCTGTGATGTCATCTTCTCTCCCTGCTCTGATAAAGGTCGTTTACAAGCCTGTAAACGAGACGTCACTGTGCTGGCCACGCCCCCCTTCTGCTCTCTCTCCTAAGATTCTTAACTCCTTCAGCTGCACATACTGGCTAGCTGCAGCAGTGACAATTCTGAGCACAGGAGCTGGAGGACTAGAGAGAGCATTGCACAAGAAGGTAGGGGGAAGATCCTGTGTGTATTAGCAGTGCCATTATACAGCTGGAACCTGTAGTCCTACACATACAACATGCTGCAGAGTCTCCCAGCAGGCAGACATGTCACTCAGGGCAGCACTTGTATTCACTCCCTTAGCAGTGCAGAGATTTTATTTTTTATTTTTATGTAAACAAAGGCCAGAAAAGAACCAGGGAAATGAGGAAATAGATATATTTTTTTGCATGAAACTTGTTTAGCTTAGTTATATATTGCTGACCATCAGATTTTCAGTGCTATATTTTTTTTTTTCATAACTCGGACAACCCCTTTAATCCTTTAGGTATTCCACAATATCTAATGGACAATAGAGATACAATTTCAAAATTTCACTTTTTGGGCAGATTTTCCATTTTAATATTTTTTTTTCCCAGTTACAAAGCAAGGGTAAACAGCCAAACAAAACTCAATATTTATGGTCCTGATTCTGTAGTTTACAGAAACACCCCATATGTGGTTGTAAACTGCTGTACGGGCACACGGCAGGGCGCAGAAGGAAAGGAATGCCATACGGTTTTTGGAAAGCAGATTTTTCTGGACTGGTTTTTTGACACCATGTCACATTTGAAGCACCCTTAGAGTAGAAGCTCCAAAAAAGTGAACCCATTTTGGAAACTACGGAATAGGGTGGCAGTTTTGTTGGTACTATTTTAGGGTACATATGATTTTTGGTTGCTCTATATTACACTTTTTTTGAGGCAAGGTAACAAGAAATAGGCTGTTATGGCTCAGTTTTTATTTTTTATTTACATTATTCATCTAACAGGTTAGATCATGTGGTATTTTTATAGAGCAGGTTATTATGGACACGGTGATACCTAATATGTCTTCTTATTTTTTTTATGTATGTTTACACAATTATTTCATTTTTTAAACCCCAAAAAATCATGTTTTAGTGTCTCAGAGAGTAATCCGAGAGCCATATATTTTTCAGTTTTTGGGCGATTATCTTGGGTAGGGTATGATTTTTGCGGGATGAGATGACGGTTTGATTGGCACTATTTTGGGGTGCGTATGACTTTTTGATCGCTTGCTATTACACTTTTTGTGATGTAAGGTGACAATTTTTTACACCATTTTTCTTTTTCTTTTTTTAGGTCATGTGATATTTTTATAGAGCAGGTTATTACGTGGCAATAGCTAATATGTGTAGTGCATTTTAATTTTTTTTATCAGTGATAAATGTGTTTTTACATTTTTTCACTTTTTTTTTTTTGACCAAGACCCACTTGGTTCTTGAATATCCAGTGGGTCTGATGTCTGTATAATACAGTACAGTACACTATATAGTGTACTGTACTGTATTTTCACTTTACACTTAGTCTGATCAGACTTCTGCCTTTAGCAGAAGTCTGATCAGCACCATGGAAAGCCGGAAGCCTGTGAAGGCGTCTGGTTGCCATAGTAACCATCACCCGCTGCCACAACAGAGCAGCGGGTGATGGGGAGTAAGGTGGGCCCCCTCTTTCTGTGATCCTTTCAAGAATCGGGGGCTGAAATGGCACAGCAGCCCCCGATGGGAGAGAGAGGGAGCTACGGACCGCGGCATGGAAGGGGTTAAACGGCTGACATCAGAGCACAGATGTCAGCCGTTTCAAACAGAGTGTCAGCAATGTGCTGACACTCTGCTTGCTAACCACTCGGCCATCCTAGCAGCACCGCCGCACCTCCCCCCCCTGCACAGCCTGCTGGCAGATTACAATGAGGGGCGGGGGGGGGGGGGGGGTTAAAATTTTTAATTTTGCGACAAAAAATAAAAAATTCTAGGAACTCGCCGTGCCCCTCATGGAATACCTTGGGGTGTCTTCTTTCCAAAATGGGGTCACTTGTGGCGTAGTTATACTGCCCTGGCAATTTAGGGGCCCAAATGTGTAAGAAGTACCTTGCAATCAAAATGTGTAAAAAAATGGCCTGCGAAATCCGAAAGGTGCACTTTGGAATATGTGCCCCTTTGCCCACCTTGGCTGCAAAAAAGTGTCACACATCTGGTATCGCCGTACTCAGGAGAAGTTGGGGAATGTGTTTTGGGGTGTCATTTTACATATAACCATGCTGGGTGAGAGAAATATCTTGGCAAAAGATAACTTTTCCCATTTTTTTATACAAAGTTGGCATTTGACCAAGATATTTTTCTCACCCAGCATAGGTATATGTAAAATGACACCCCAAAACACATTGCCCAGCTTCTCCTGAGTACGGCGATACCAGATGTGTCACACTTTTTTGCAGCCTAGATGCGCAAAGGGGCCCAAATTCCTTTTAGGAGGGCATTTTTAGACATTTGGATCCCAGACTTCTTCTCACACTTTCGGGCCCCTAAAAAGCCAGGGCAGTATAAATACCCCACATGTGACCCCACTTTGGAAAGAAGACACCCCAAGGTATTCAATGAGGGGCCTGGCGAGTTCCTAGAATTTTTTATTTTTTTTTGCATAAGTTAGCGGATATTGATTTTTTTTGTTTTTTTCTCACAAAGTCTCCCTTTCCGCTAACTTAGGACAAAAATTTCAATCTTTCATGGACTCGCCATGCCCCTCACGGAATACCTTGGGGTGTCTTCTTTCCGAAATGGGGTCACATGTGGGGTATTTATACTGCCCTGGCTTTTTAGGGGCCCTAAAGCGTGAGAAGAAGTCTGGAATATAAATGTCTAAAAATGTTCACGCATTTGGATTCCGTGAGGGGTATGGTGAGTTCATGTGAGATTTTATTTTTTGACACAAGTTAGTGGAATATGAGACAGTAAGAAAAAACAAAAACAAACAAAAAATTTCCGCTAACTTGTGCCAAAAAAATGTCTGAATGGAGCCTTACAGGGGGGGGGTGATCACCCATATAGACTCCCGGATCACCCCCCTGTCATTGATCACCCCCCTGGTAAGGCTCCATTCAGACGTCCGTATAATTTTTACGGATCCATGGATCGGATCCGCAAAACACATGCGGACGTCTGAATGGAGCCTTACAGGGGGATGATCAATGACAGGGGGGGTGATCACCCATATAGACTCCCTGATCACCCCCCTGTCATTGATCACCCCCCTGTAAGGCTCCATTCAGACGTCCGCATGTGTTTTGCGGATCCGATCCATGTATACATGGATCCGTAAAAATCATACGGACGTCTGAATGGAGCCTTACAGGGGGGTGATCAATGACAGGGGGTGATCAGGGAGTGTATATGGGTGATCACCCGCCTGTCATTGATCACCCCCCTGTAAGGCTCCATTCAGACGTCCGCATGTGTTTTGCGGATCCGATCCATGTATCCGTGGATCCGTAAAAATCATACGGACGTCTGAACGGAGCCTGACAGGGGGGTGATCAATGACAGGGGGGTGATCAATGACAGGGGGGTGATCAGGGAGTTTATATGGGGTGATCATGGGTGATCAGGGGTTCATAAAGGGTTAATAAGTGACGGGGGGGGGTGTAGTGTAGTGTTTGGTGCGACTTTACTGACCTACCTGTGTCCTCTGGTGGTCGATCCTAACAAAAGGGACCACCAGAGGACCAGGTAGGAGGTATATTAGACGCTGTTATCGAAACAGCGTCTAATATACCTGTTAGGGGTTAAAAAATTCGGATCTCCAGCCTGCCAGCGAGCGATCGCCGCTGGCAGGCTGGAGATCCACTCGCTTACCTTCCGTTCCTGTGAGCGCGCGCGCCTGTGTGCGCGCGTTCACAGGAAATCCCGGCCCTCGCGAGATGACGCATATATGCGTGACTATGCGCAGGGCTGCCACCTCCGGACCGCACATCTGCGTTAGGCACTTTTTTTTTTTCCGGCTTAGAGTTCCGTCACAGGGGCTCTATACCGGAAAAGAACTGATCAGGCATATCCCCATTCATTCTGAATGGATAGTAATCCGTTCAGGATGCATAAGGATGTCTTCAGTTCAGTCATTTTGACTGATCAGGCAAAAGAGCAAACCACAGCATGCTACGGTTTTATCTCCGTCTTTCCGGTGTCATACGGCAAAAAAACGGAATACTTGCCTGAATGCCGGATACAGCATTTTTTCCCATAGGAATGTATTAGTGCGCATGCGGAGACCGAATAAAGGTAAATGCCGGATCCCTTTTGCCGTATGACACCGGAAAGACGGATCCGGCATTTCAAATGCATTTTTGACTGACTGATCAGTCTTACTAATGCCATCAGTTGGCATACATTTTGCCGGATCCGGCAAGCAGTTGCCGGATCTCTTTGCTGCAAGTGTGAAAGTAGCCTTACTCACGGTTTTGTTGTTTAAGGGATAGAGGTCTAGTGCCTGCCGTGGTGTCCCACGTGGTCCTGGACACCGAGATTTTACCTCGAGTCTTCTCTCCCATCTGTAAGTAATAGACTCAGCTCGTGCACTTGTGCGGGGTGACTTGTACGTTTGTAGAAGGCACAATCAGCCTTCCGCATGGTGTGTAGATGCTAGCAGTCCGTCTTTCAACTTCAGATGAGAACAATCCTGGCGCGCTCCATATGTTATTTAAGCTTGATTATGAATAGCATCTTACAGTGTCCATACATAGGGGGCAAATAAAATCCAAACGCGGATCGGAACATTTACTGTTCTTTTCTCAGTGGTCGAGCCCCCATGTCATCTGTAGCGGCTTTAAACACCCTGTGGGTTCATGGGATATTAGGGTCATGATAAAACTTGGGATGGATTCATTCAGATTTTTGCTCTAAACGGTTTTTACATTTCCATAGAAGGTATATAGGGATTATTATTTGCCGGAAGATAGTAGATGCAAATAAAAGTGCCAAAGTGAATGTGCTCCAAGGTCTTAATGTTTTTTACATCTACATATATATAACCAAAAACCAATATATACCCCAACCAGGGAATGATTACTGAAAGAAGTAATTAACTGGCATAAGCCTATGGCAAACTACCACAATACAAAACCTACACAAAATGCCAGTCCGCTTATAATGAATTCATACTTTATTGCCAAATCACATAAATTTACAAACATGATTAAAAGAAAATATGGTGCAGGAGATAAAAAGAGAGACAACGTCACTGCAGGAAACATACAGCGGATACATGTCCGTACATCAGTCCATTAATGCAATGCATAGGAAGATAAAGTGCAAATGCAAACAAATCATCTGTAATCAAAAGGACATCGGACAATTACTCATACTGTGTCTCCTCCAGGATGGCACCAACCCCAACGCGAGTTTCGGCATACCTTCGTCATAAAACATATACGGTAAAATCGACCAAAAATATTGTTGCGGTTTTTATGCGGTTCTCATGCGTTTTTTTGTTAAAAAGGTTCCAAAATGGATATAGATGATCATATTACAGTTTTTTTTATGTCTGAATATACATAATTAATAGTAAACCATAACATAGAAGAAGTTAAAGAAGCACTGCCACAAATGTTTTATTCTCTGACCTGTTAGAAAGGTACATGACGTAAACTGGTCATGAAGTGACTGACACTCTGACTCTCCAAATAACACAGCATGTGTGGACAGAAAGGCAGTTTAGGTATTCCTATGGGAGCCTCAGTGTCAGTCTCATAGGAATGAATAGAGATGTAACTGACACAGTGTAGTGATCAGAGTGCTGGTCACATGACACAGCTGAGGATCAGAAGGGAGGTTATAACTCACAAATACAGTCACTGGTAAGAATATTACTGTCACTACAGTTTAAATCAGGTACCTTTCTAAATGAGCCAGACAATAAAGATTTTTTTGGGAGTGCCTCTTTAATATTCTCTCTGTCTTTACTTAGAATTAAAAAAAAATGATTTTCTAAACAAAACAATACCTTTAAAAAAATGTGTCATCAGAAAAGGACCTTTTGTTTAAATCACATTTTTATGTTAAACATTTTTTTTTCATAATTTTTTGTTATTTTTTTATTTTTTATTTGTCCGTGTCATTTATATTTAAAAATGTATATAATCCTGAAATTTTCACACTGGCTATGACTGCCTACTAGGCCTAAAATATATTAAGACTTCCTGTCTTTTGGACCATAGACACAATGGACAGGATCTAACCCATTGACATCCATAGTAGAGTTTTCTAGGCATGCTCTGTGACCTATACAGAGGACAAGAGGGAGCTGATAAGTTGTGATATCATCTATTGTGAATGGTGCCTGGCTGTTGTGATAATGAGTGTTGATGATAATGTCTACTGAAAAGTTAGGCTACTTTCACACTAGCGTTCGTCGGTCCGCTCGTGAGCTCCGTTTGAAGGGGCTCACGAGCGGACCCGAACGCAGCCGTCCAGCCCTGATGCAGTCTGAATGGAGCGGATCCGCTCAGACTGCATCAGTCTGGCGGCGTTCAGCCTCCGCTCGCCTCCACACGGACAGGCAGACAGCTGAACGCTGCTTGCAGCGTTCGGGTGTCCGCCTGGCCGTGCGGAGGCGTGCGGATCCGTCCAGACTTACAATGTAAGTCAATGGGGACGGATCCGTTTGAAGATGCCACAATATGGCTCAATCTTCAGGCGGATCCGTCCCCCATTGACTTTACATTGAAAGTCTGGACGGATCCGTACGAGGCTATTTTCACACTTAGCTGTTATATGCTAAAATAATGCAGACGGATCCGTTCTGAACGGAGCCTCCGTCTGCATTATTATGATCGGATCCGTTCAGAACGGATCCGATCGAACGCTAGTGTGAAAGTAGCCTTACCTGCACACACGGCAGGCCTTAGATTAGTTAGTTTAGTGCCCACCCCCCACCTCTCTATCACCGAAAAAATAATAATAATGTGTGTGTGTATATATAAATATATACAGCTTAGTGATTTAAGTCTCCTTCTAGCGCTGCCATCTGATACAGAGAAATCAGTCATGTGACTGTGACATTAATATATATTGCGCCATAGTCTTAACTACCCTCACTCCCTGATGCCATAGAAAGGGAGTCCTATAGAGCAGTAGCCAGAAGATAATCCTAAAACTGCCATGAAGAACAGTCTGTGTGCAGAGCTGTAGGGATTCTGGCACTTCCTTGAGCAGTCACACAGCCCTAAGGCCGGTCCTGTCTGTACAGAACATTAAGTCATGACCTATTATTAGACTTAATAGCCAATGTACAAATTGCAGAATTATATACATTTAAAAAATAAATAAATATAAATATATATATATATATATATGGTATATACCATATTTTCTTATTTATAAGACACACCTGATTATAAGATGCACCTAGGTTTTTGAGGAGGAAAATAAGATTTTTATTTATTTTTTTGAACCAAAAGGTGTGCTTTTGGTGAATTTGGGAACTAATTATGGTCTCGGGATGACATTGTTATGGGGGACCTGTGGATGACGCACTGTTATGGGGGATCTATGGATGATGCACTTTTATGTGGGATGTGTGCTGTGACATATACTCACTCTATGAATGCAGCCGTCCGGCCGGCGAGTGACGTCACTCAGTCAGTCACACTCCTCCCACTTAATTAATGAAGCAGGAGTGCGACTGACTGACTGATGTCATGTGCCGGCCGGACCACTGCATTCATAGAGTGAGTACTGTTTCAGGCGATTAGGCTAGTTTATCAAAGGAGAGCAATTTCTTCAGCATTACAGAAATAGACTTTACATACAGAGAGACTGCTGTGTGCGGGGCCTGGTGTAATACAGTGACTGCATCGGGCCTGGCCGCGACTTGCCAGCCCCTCCTCCCACCCCGCATAACTGTAACTGATGTATCGCCGGCTGCGCTGTGCAGTATACTGGCCCGCTCTACATCAGTGTCAGCCATGTAAAAATTACACCGTCGGTTTATAAGACGCACTGCCACCCCCCCCCCCCTTGGTGGGGGCAGGAAAGTGCGTCTTATAAAGCAAAAAATACTGTAAATAGTATCCTGGAAATAAATAAATTTTAAAAAATACCAAAAATTCTAACATAAAAATGTGATTTAAGCAATAGTTAATTTTATGATGACACCTTCCCTTTAAGGAATGAATATTACCAGAAAATGTATTCTGAATTAGGATCAATACATGTGCTTAGCTCGCATTTGTGTATTTTAAATTAGGTATGCTTGGATTCTTCAGTATTAGTCTTCTTTCACACTGGCGTTTTGGCTTTCCGTTTGTGAGATCCGTTCAGGGCTCTCACAAGCGGTCCAAAACGGATCAGTTTGCATTCTAATGCATTCTGAATGGAAAAGGATTCGCTCAGAGTGCATCAGTTCAGTCTCCATTCCACTTTGGAGACAGACACCAAAACGCTGGAAGCGTCTGATGAAACTGAGCCAAACGTTTTGACTGGCACATTAGAAAACGGATCCGTCCTCCACTGACTTTCAATGGTGTTCAAGACGGATCCGTCTTGGCTATGTTAAAGATAATACAAACGGATCCGTTATGAACGGATGCAGATGGTTGCATTATCTGAATGTATCCATCCAGGATGGATCCGCACAAAACACAAGTGTGAAAGTAGCCTAAACAATATATTGTAACAGAACGAATGTCTAGAGTATCCGTGAAGAAGATCCATATACAAATGTAATGCTATCTCTCAAAACATGTATTTTGGGGTAGAAGTTTAATATTTATTATGTGCCTGTCAGTTCTTTTAACAATTGAGGACTTGTCAATACATCTGTATTTCTGTGTTAACTTTACTGGCTGGGTAGGATTTATAGCATATTTCAGAACTACGGTACAGTAATAAAGCGAAAACTATACCAAAAGAGCAGAAAAAGCAGTAATTGCTTACTGGTTGTAATTTTTCTAAATATCACATCATTTGTTAGAGCAAGATTACATATAGAAATATCAGAGGGTCCATCTGTGTTATAAAGCCCTGGAAGTTGGGATCCCCACTATGAGCAAGCAATTCCCATTCAGGCGGACATACCTATAGCTGATCACTGGGCTATCTTCAAGATCTTTTAAAGAATATTTGGTAGTGTTATTTTTTTATTTTCAATGTCACTATATAAAAAATAATAATAATAATAAATACTAAGGGTTCATGCACACAGAAAAATGGCCATGTGACAGACTTTTTTTTTGGGCGGCTGTCACATAGCTGTTTTTAGAACCACTGCAGTTTATGGGGCTATTCACATGGTGTTTTTTTTTTAACGCCCATTGAATACCATCCGGCAAAAAATAGGACATGTTGTTTTCACTGGCAGACAGACCCCATTAAAATCAGTGGGCCCTTTATTAATGACCGTGTAGACAGGAGTGCACCCATTAAACGGTCATTAAAAACTGGTTAACATGCCTTTCAGGGTTTAACAAAAAATTTATATATATAGTTACCTCATCCATTTAAAGGGCTCCCAGCGTTAGGTTTTTCTAGTGCAGAGCAAGTGTCAGCGCTCTGAAGGGGATGAGGTGAGATTAGTTTTGTTATTTTTTGCACCCATCAAAATAGTGAGTATTTTATACTGGGGGAACACTATTGGGGGATTTTATATACAGGAGGCAATATTGAAGATATTTTACATACAGGGTAGCACTCTGGTGGACCTTATATATATTGGGGCTATTATGGGGCATTATATAGACCCAGGGAGCATTACAGAGGGGCCATTATAGATACTGGGGGCGCTGTGGGGTGTACTGAGGGCACTGCAGGGGGTTGGGATGCTAAAAAATAAATAAATAAACTTCATCAAAGCAGATACAAGACCATTAAAGCCATTAAAAACGGACAAACGGACAGAAAATAGATTCACACATGGATGAAGAATGGTCATAAAAAAACTGCAGTCATGTGCATATAGCCTAAAATACTGCAGTATTCGCTTTGGTCACTAAAGGCCCCTTTACATGGCCCAATGTAGCAAGGAATTGTTGAGAAGGAAGCGTTCCTTCCTGTCAATCACTTGCTCATCAGTGGAGAATAAGGGTCCATTCACACATCCGTTGTTTCTTTCCTGATCTGTTCCGTTTTTTGCGGAACAGATCTGGACCAGATCTGTACCCATTCATTCTCAATGGGTCCTGAAAAAAAATCTGACATTGTGTTGTCCGATTTTTTTCAGGACCCATTGAAAATGAATGGGTCCAGATCTGTTCTGCAAAAAACGGAACAGATCAGGAAAGAAACAACGGACGTGTGAATGGACCCTAAAGCTGTATTTGATGCTTTGATCCCCTCTACAGTATAGGGAGGAGTGATCCCTAATGCTATTGCTTGTACCCATACAGTAACATTATTTTCCATTGTTTAGATGGCGCCATCTGCAAGCAAACTATGATTTAGGCCTCATGCACACGACCGTTGTTTTATTCTTTGTCCGTTGTTCCGTTTTTCGCGATTTTCTGCGGACCCATTGACTTTCAATGGGTCAGTTTAAATCTCGGCTAATGCACCGTTTGTCATCCGCGTCAGTGATCCGTGGTTCCAGTCTGTCAAAAAAATCTAACCTGTCCTATTATTTTCACGGAAAACAGTTTGCGGACCCATTCAAGTCAATGGGGCCGCAAAAAAAAACACGGAGGCATGCAAGATTGTCATCTGCGTTCGCGCATGGCAAACGTGTCTTAGATTTTTTTTTTACTTTCCTCTATGTCTGGTGATCCTCAAAATAAAGGAAGACACACGGAAACAAAAACGGAAACGGATCACGGAACAACAGAACCCCATTTTGCGGAACGGAACACAACAATGGTCGTGTGCATTAGGCTAGTTTTACACTACTGCCGGAGTTCATCGTATTTAGCATAGCTGGATACTACCTTTTCCCGCCACAGCTCATTGACTATATCAGGCCTGTTTCCAGTAACAGTTTGGATGGACAAAAAAAACACTGCTTTCAGTGGTATTTGTCCAGTCGACTCCCATTATAGTCAAGGGGTTCTGGCGGGGAAAGGTGGTATCCGGCTATTCCAGACATGATGAACTCCGGCAGGTTGTTCCGTTAGAGCAGTGATGGCGAACCTATGGCACTGGTGCCAGAGGCGGCACTCAGAGCCCTCTCTGTGGGCACCCGCACCCTGGAAAAAGTCTATGGTGTACCAAATTGCCTTAGATGTTTTCTACCATCATCAGCACAGGGCGCACTATGAACAGCACAGGCAGCACATTGAATGTAGGCAGGCTATTATAGCTACATGATAAAGTACATGGAAGATAAACTACATTAGACTGTAGTATTCAGGTTACATTGCCATGTTGCCACTTTACAATAAATAAGTGGGTTTTAGGTTGCAGTTTGGGCACTCGGTCTCTAAAAGGTTCGCCATCACTGCGTTAGAGGAACGGTTTAGCGCTAGTGTGAAACTAGCTTTAGGTGTCTGCACGAATGATCCTATTACCCGATAAACAGGCTTTTTACATGTTCATCAGGTGAGTAACACCTTTACACAGGCAGATTATCGCTAACAAAACAGAATCTACAATCAGAAAATAATAATAATAGATTAGATAAAAAGGATGTGTCGCTATCTGGCTTTAACTGGCAGAAAAATATATACGTGACACATTCCCTTTAAGACATTGTGCAAGAGGACTACTCTGGTATTTTCAGTGGTATTGCATTCATAAACAAAATAGGTCCAGACATACAGTAGATCACTTTTGAGTATTATCGTGATGTTTAATTGTCTTTAGTTGTTGTTTTGTTTTTTGTTTTTGTTTTTTTTCCTGCTCAGCATATTTTTTACCTCTATTTTTTGCCCTGGTGTCTTGCGCTTACCTCCTGTCTGAGCCCCAATTTGCTGCTAACAGCTTCTGCTTCTTGGCTTGCTTCTGTAACTATGCAATTCCTTTAAGAGCCACAATCTTTTTTTTCTTCTTTTCTTGTTTGGCTAAGCTGAGTTTTGTTACATTTTCTTTCTCTGTATTTGTGACCTGTTCATTTTCTTATCTGTTTTCTCTTTCTTTTTCCTTCCCTCTTTCCTATGGTTTCTCCCACCTCCCTCCTCTGTCCCTGATTTCTTCCTTGTCTGTTATGCGTCACTTCAACTACCCCTGGACATCCATTCTTCTACATGCACCAATTGCTCTCGCCAACAACATCTTTCCTTGGAATCATTGCATCAGCAACCAGTAACGGGAACTGTACTGTGTCATCCACCTCCGCAGCTTTGCTCGCCTTATTTGTGATTGTACTTTTCTCTTAAACTACTTTTTAATTTGTTTCTGTCGATGAGAAGCAACCATTCAAGCAATCCCATGTCATGTGTCTGAAATTTTATTTTCAATTTTTTTTTTTTTGTTTAGTTTAGGGAATTTGGAGAAATAAACTAATTTCTAACTTTTAGCCTTCACCAGGTTGTAGTCACCTCTGAATGGAAGGTTAGACTGAGAGTGGTCTCATGGTAGAAAATAGTTATGCGGAATTTAAGGCAGCTTTAAAGGGTTATTTCAGTTATTTTTGTTAATTTTAGGGCTAATCCTTAAGTAAAAAGGCACTCACCTGCTCCCTGATGCTCAGTTTCAGCGCCTAGGATCCAGTCCAGCTCTTTCCTGTCTCTGGCATGTAAACCTCCAGATGGAGTCACATGTGCCTGTCTGGACAATCACCGGGCCCACAGGTGATGTGTCTTCAAACTGTCAGGTCATGTGCCACTGCGGGACATGTCACAGCTAAAGCCAGCGATTGGCTGCAGCAGGACCTGTGACCCCCTTGGAATATGAACGAGAATTGCTGGAACAGAGTTGTGATGAGCAGGTACTGTAAGAGCCTTTTTTTATTTTAGGTTCAGCACTCTACTGACCAGTTGATAGAAGAGCTGGAATAACCCTTTAAGGTGACCTTAAATAGGGTAATAATTTTTTTAAAGAATTTAGGAACATGTCAAGGTTGGAGCAAATCAAGTAGAGTGTCCTTATGACTATATGAATAAACATAAAAAGTATAGTCTGATCATGGTGACTAAAAGGGTTGTCCAAGATTAGAAAAACAGGGCCACTTGTTTTTCCAGAAACAATTCCACTCTTGCTCATGGGCTGGTAGTGCAGTTGATCCTCTTTCAAGTTAATGATGATGAGCTGCAATACCAAACATATCCCATGGACAAGCGGTGCTGTTCTGGGGAAAAAAAGAAGTGCTTTATACATTTGTGTCTGTATGTTATGGAGTAAACAAAATGAAGAGTTACTAGTGAGTTTGATAGAGAGCCATCCCTTAAAACATACAAATGCAAAGCGCACATCAAAACCATATCACTGGCCAACGAGTGGCAAAATTATTTGGAAACTTCTCGAAAGCAAGTTCTTAGGAAATGTTGTAACAGTTTCAAGGCAATTTTACAAAATCTGCATGGACAAATAATACACAAGGCTAGAGCTATACAATGACTTCAGGAATGGCATGCCATGTCATGCCACATGATGCTATGATGGTGGGATTTGAGTAACATGGCTTTTTTGATGCCATGGTGGTGGGTTTTGAATCACATGATTTTTTTTTTTTTTAAATCAGCTGAAATATTTAGTTAAAGGGGTTCTGCAGTTTCCCTGATTATCTATCCTCTGGATAGATCATCAGAGTCTAATCGGCATGGGTCCGACACCCAGGACCCCTGTCGATCAGCTGTTTGAGAAGGCAGCGGCGCTGGCAGTAGCGCCTGCGGCCTTCTTGCTGTTTACCGCAGGCCTGGTGACTTCACTACTAGTATCAGTGGCCTGGGTAGGGCTAAGCTCTGTTCACTTGACCCTGGGTTCCAAAATGTATGTGACCTAATGATTCTCATGGACTTGCTCCTTCCAGATAACATCACCCATCTCACTGCTTGCACTGGAAACCAAGTTCTGTGGGCTGAACTAATAAGTATGAGAAGGTCACTTCACATTTCCCATTCACTTACATAATAAAGAAGCGGCCATTGTGTATATGATTCCGTTGGGAGCTGAATCCTACAGCATGATATATTCATTTTTCCTACAACCACGTCATATTGATCATGTTATGCTCTTAAACCAGTGACATCAAAATAATTCGGGTCTCTCTAGTGCTACCAATGGGTAGCTCCCATGTTAACCCATGAAAGAACCTTAAAACATAACAAGGAATATTAGCCATACCAAATAGCCATGTTGTCTCTCATCCCTTGTCATATTGACATTGATTTGAAGAATATTTGCATTGCAATATAATTAGGACAGTGGGAAAAATGACTTAAAATATGGCTAAAATATTAGTGAGTGATTTTCACCCTTTCAGTAGTCTGCTGTTCTCCCTTCAATGTTATATTTAATGTTAACACAATTGAACTACAGATATTTAAAGTTGGCTTACAAGTAGATATTCCATCTCCCGATATGATTCTAAATGAGGCATATGGATTGACCCATGGCAGTTCCTTTAAAATGCATTATTATTTTTTTTAGATAATTTAACAGCAGCAAATATCAGTGTTATGAAAGTGTTCAAAAGTATCAGCAATGTGTTCACAACAAGCAAATGAAGCTGAATTGGTGGCCATGTGGGTTTTTAGAAAAAAAGGACGAGGATATCAGGTTTTACAAGCTCCCTCATGAGCTGGCCATGTAGGAAATAGAAGCTTGTCATATAGGACACACTATATATACATACCCACATGGCAGATATGCTGTGCATTTTGCTTCCAAATTTTGCGGATGGAAAATCCACAATATATTATACTAGCAGAAAAGTGGATGATAGTTTAACAAATTTCATTCACACATAGCAGAAATTCATCTGCCGTGAGGATTTTAATTCTACAATGTCAATTTATTAAAGATTTTCACCTCTGATTTCACCTTTTGCAACATATAAGGTAAAATACACAATAAATCCCCCAAAATTCTGCCTGTATAACCTGCAGATCTTGTCACAGATTACATCCCTTAAAGGCATTTTTCATGTTCCAGAAGCACCTTTACTTTTGTCCATGGATCGTGCTTGGTATTGCAGATCAGCATTATCCCTTGAATGGGGATGAACTTCAATACCACACACAGCCCCATGGACAAGATAGGTACTGAAAGAAAGCAAATTATTATTATTTTTTACTAAAATCATACAACTTGTGTACTGTTATAATGCGTATAGCTTAGCCACCCTTAGGGTCTATTCACACGCCCGCAATTATATTCCACATTTTGCGGAACGGAATTGCGGACCCATTCATTTCTATGGGGCCGCACGATGTGCTGCCGGTATCCGGAATTGCGGATCCGCACTTCCGGGTCCGCAATTCTGTTCCCGAAAAAATAGAACATGTCTTATTCTTGTCCGCAATTGCGGACAAGATTAGGCATTTTCTATTAAGTGCTGGCGATGTACGGTCCACAAAATACGAACTGCACATCGCCGATGTCCGTGTTTTATGGATCTGCAAAACACACACGGACGTGTGAATGGACCCTAAGAACTACTTAATTTCTTCATGTTATATTTTCCTTTTCATAATGTACCTGGTGTAAAGGAAGTCGGTGCATAGGGTGGGACACTAATTTTCGCTCTAGAGTTTGTGAATTTATGAGTAACCAGTGCAGTTTCTGAATGACTTATGTACCATTAGTGCCTGATGACTCACAAATGTTACTGGTTCCTAATTAGTCTTACAAGGTATCTTGATAAAGCGTGCCAGCAGCCTGCACGAAGTAGTTTAGTTTTGTAGACAACGCTGTAAGGACACTAGACATATGTAATAATAATAAAGAGCAACAAGACATTAAGCCACTATTTTTGTAAAATGCTCCGAGATGATATTGTATAGTTATGTTTATGTTCTGTCCATCATTTTCATCAATGTCTTTAAAATTTCAAGACATTTACGTAGAAGTATCAGAAGACAAGATTTATATAGCTGATACACTATGTTTTATAGTTGTTTCCTATGAAGTCAGGCATTTTGTTGTAGACTCTGGTTTCATATTGGCTATAGTCTAATCAGTGTCAGTTTACAGAGGACCTTTCAACACTCCGGACATGCCTGTAGTTACATGCATTCCCCATGTAATAACATTTCTGGAGCATCTATTCTTATGGCTCTATGTTGTACCATTCCTTTATTATTTTTACTAGAAGTTATGAATGAATTGCTAGCAGTCTGCAGTAAGGGTACAGAGGGGAGCTAACAAGTTGGGGGTGTTTACCTGCACAGTCTCACTCTATCCAGTTAATGCTGCCATTGTCAAACTGTGCAGGTACACCCCCCCCCCCCCAACTGGTTACCACCCTCTGTATCCAGTGTCGGACTGGGGTGCCTAGGGCCCACCAGTAAAATTTATTTTGTGGGATACAATTAAGTATTACCTGCTCACACAGCAGCAGGTTGCTGCCAGATGATTGACTATGGGGGTTCTTGCAGCAACTTTGAGTAGGTAGATCCTGGGGAAAAGAGGACACTGGCAGCTTTCCTCTGTACCTAGAGGTCATCTCATCTTTGATTGTCTCTATAATAATAAATTGTGGCGTTTCTTTAATAATCTATCAAGTTTTTAAATGAACATAGGATGGTTGAGGTGCTGTACATTGAATATGTGTATGTAGTGAAATAAGTCTACTGTGTTATGTGCCACTTGTGCAAGGGGTGGGAGACTAGGGGCCCACCGGGGGATTCACCTGTACCCCTGTGGGCCAGTCCGAGCCTGTCTGTACCCTTACTGCAAACTGCTAGCATTTCATTCACAACTTCTAGTAGAAATAATATAGGAAAAGCACAACATAGAGCCATAAAAATAGATGCTCCAGAATTGGTATTACATGGGGAATGCATGAAGCTGTTAAACAGGCATGTGAGTAGAGGTGAAAGGTCCTCCTTTAAAGGGTTTGTCCGCTTTTTTATATTGATCATCCTCAGGATAGGTCATTAACCCCTTAAGGACACTGAGATTTTCCATTTTTGCGTTTTCATTTTCACTCCCCGCCTTCCATAGTCCTAACTTTTTTTTTTTCCATTCACATAGCCTTATGAGGGTTTATTTTTTGTGGGACAAGTTGTCATTTCTAATGGCACCATTTACAGTTGCATACGATGTAGTAGGGAGTGGGAAATAAATTTCGAATGGGCTAGAATTGGGAAAAAAAGCATTTCTGATAAAGGTTTTTATTTGATTTTTTTACACTGTACACTATGCAGTAAAATTGACCTGTTATCCTCATTCTCCAGGTCAGTACGGTTACAACTATACCACACTTGTATCATTTTTCTTGTGTTTTAATACGGGGAAATTTTTTTTAACCTGAGGAAACCTTTTTCAAACCATATTCAGAATTTTAAATGTGTGTGACTTTTTGATCACTTTTTATGAAAAAAATATTGGGTAGTTGAGGTGACAAAAAAATGGCAAATTGGCTGTTTTTATATTTTTTTCCCCGCTACGTCATTTGCCGCATGCCATCAATATTGTTATATTTTAATAGTATGGGCATTTTTACACTCAGCGATGCCCGTGTTTATTTTATTTTTTTATTGGTTAAGTATTTTTATTTTAAGGAAAGGGGGGTGATTTGAACTTTTAGTTATTTTTTTGTTCTTTAACTTTTTTAAGTCACCTTGGGTGACAATAACTGCCAATCATTCGATTGCCCATAGTATTCAATGATGGCTAACTAGCCATCATTGAAGACTTCATTTGCACTATATCAATACAAGGCTGCCACCTAGTGGCCTGTATTTATATATACATCTAATTGACTCTGAAGCCTGCTTAAAGGGTTTTTTTCCATTTTTTTTAACTGATGATCTATCCTATGGATAGATCATCAGCTTCTGATTGGCGGGGGTCCGACACTCGGGACTCCCGCCGATCAGCTGTTTGAGAAGGTAGCGGCCTGGGCGTGACTAAGCTCCATTCAAGTGAACAGAGCTTAGCCCTGCCCAGGCCAGTGATACTAGTCGTGACGTCACTGGGCCTGCGGTAAACAGTGATAAGGTCGCGGCTCTGCTGGAGCACCGCTGCCTTCTCAAACAGCTGATCGGCGGTGGTCCTAGGTGTCGGAACCTCGCCAATCAGAAGCTGATGATCTATCCAGAGGGTAGATCATCAGTTTTTAACAAAGTGCAGAACCCCTTTAAGGCTTCGGTCAATTAGCGCAAGGTAACAGATTCCCCGATCTCAGCCGGGGAAAGCTGTTACCGGACCGGAAGTGCGCGACTTCCGGTTCTGGTCACATTTGACCACGACATCTGAAAGGTAAGATGTATCCGGTCAGCCTTATAACTGATCGCATACATGTGCCGCGTGTCTCTGCTATTTAAAATAGCAGAAACCCCGCAGCTAAGACGCCTGCTTACACGTGTTTAGGGATCGGACCAATGACGTACAGCTACGTCATGGATCCTTATAGGGTTAATATCAGATCAGCAGGGGCCAACTGCTTTGGTGAGCAGGTGTAATCACGACACCACTGTCCCCACTCACTTGAACAGAAAAGAGCCATCCCATTGATAGCTCATCAATATAGAAAAGCTGACAACCCCTTTAACTGAAATGTTACAGTAGGTCACGAGTGGGCTCTAAAGTATTGTGTATTATAATAATGGGCTATGATGGTATCTTCTGTATGTCCCTTTATAACCACAATGTCCTATCAAATTTTATATTTGTATTTGGTTACATTCAATTAGTTTTCTACAAACTAAGTTTCAAATGCACATGTATGACACTTGAGATATTGTACGTGTCCGTCCTTTATGGATAATAAAAGGAAGAAGTTGAAGTAGATTGAAGCAACCAAGAATATATTGGGTCTTAAGAATTACTGCATGCCTGCGCACGTCACTGTGTAAATCAGGGGTTCCCAGCCTTTTCTGACCTTGTGAACCACATTCAACTTTGACTAATAGTCATGAACTACATTCATCTAAAAAAATGTGACATCTTGGTATGATTCCACACACAATGGCACTCTTGACTAGGATATGCTGCAGTATTGTCATATTGGTCATTCTGAGCCTCTGGCTGTTGTAGAATAGATCTACTGTCCTGAATATAACAATCCCAAGGTAATGAAATATAAGTGTAGTTCCAATGTTACCCAGGGAAATGGAAACTGAGCATGAACATCCATGCACTCTAAGTTATGTGTTCTCAACCATGAACAAACATGGGGTTTATTGTAGGTACCTAACCAGGAACAGTAATCTCTCCTGACGTGAAATATCTCCCCATGTAATAACTCTGGACCATCTTTTCATATAACTATGTGATGTCGTTCTCTTATTTCTACTAGTTTATAAATAAGTTTCAACTGGGGGTTACCAGTTGGGGGTGTCCCTGCACATTCTAACGCTATCCAATCAGTGCTGCTAGTGCTTGTCCTAGAAATACTGCAAAATTGTCTTCATCAAGGCTAACAAACCCAAAAAACAGAATGATGAAATAGAGGTCACCAGATACTTTTCACTCCCTGTATATTACCACTTTAGGGATGTACAGGGGTTGTTGTGGTATTTTTTATTTTTTCACCATGGCATCATGAAATTTGATCATTAGAAAAACATATTAACCCTTGCACTTTTCTATGTAAAATGTCACTTTTGCCACCTATACATATATTTGTCAGCGATATGGCCTTCAGTAGGGATGAACATCAGCACCCTTTAGTTTAGGCAGCTTTGAGAGTTCTGTGACAACCTGCTCTGCCTAGGACGCTCTCTCTGTTTCACCACAACGCTTTCTCTGCTTCCTCTCTGTACTTTGGCTTGTCCATTCTTCTGCTTGCTGAAAGGATTTGTCTGTGAAAGATATTTTTGTAAAAGGAATGGATGGAGCATGTATGTATAAATGTTGAACGAAGCCAAAAGCCATATACTTGTATCTCTTGTACAGTTAATTTCACCAGTGGAGAATTTCCTATTAATAAAATTCTAGAAAAATAAAGATAAGGCGTGTGGATTTTTTTTTTTATCATTTATTTAACTGGATATGCTACATGGGCTACATGTTTAGAATATTTCCAATTTCTATCTTGTGTGAAATCTACAGCTACGAAATATCGCATGTAGAACAGATTCCCGTTTCCTCTTTTAATTGAAGTGGTTCCCACAGTATAAATCAATAAAGCTGGATCTACGGCCCACGGCACAGAGATCAGAGCAACGCTACATCATAACTAGTGAAAGTGAATTGGGTCAAATTTTGACCGACAAGCTGCAAGAAATCCAACCCAACTATAGTAAGAAATGCAACCCTACTGGATTTCCTGCAATTTCTGGGTCACAGTAACCACAAATTGCAGGTTTCAAGAAAGTTTCCCTAGTCGTGATGTGGCATGGTGTTGTACCCTTATTTGTGAAACCTTAACAATGACACTTCTCTGTCTCCCTTGTGGCCACAAACACCTCAAGCCAAACCTGATGGTGCTAATTAAATCAATGGGTATAGGCCTCTCCAGATGTCCATTTTGATGAAAACCTGTAAACCACATGCTTCCTCTGACACAGAATGGGCTTTATCAATTATGCCATGTCTAGAGAATTAATAATCTAATGTAGAATGCAGTTCAGGAATATTTGTCCAGTGTGCTCTACAACCTTCAGCTTCACTTCAAAGATCACAGAAGGAAGACCCGCGAGCAGAATTCAGCGATTTTGGATACAGCTCAACAGATTTATGAAAACGTTGTTGTCCATAGCAACCAATCACAGTGCAGCTTTCATTTTTCATGAGGAGCATATGAATTAAAAGCTAAACTCTCTGACTGGTTGCTATGGGCAGCAAGGACAGTTTTTCTTTTTAGACAGTTTCATAAAGCACTATATACATATATATATATATATATATACCGTATATGCCGGCGTATAAGACGACTGGGCGTATAAGACGACCCCCAACTTTTACACTGAAAATATAGAGTTTGGGATATACTCGCCGTATAAGACTACCCCTTTTTCAACACACAGCAGTACATTACTGCATCCCACCACCATCCCTGGGTACCTCTGCCATCCCTGAATCCCACCACCATCCCTAGATACCACTGCCATCCCTGCATCCCACCACCATCCCTAGGTACCACCGCCATCCCATGGTATCACCACCATCCCTGCATCCCACCACCTTCCTTGTCCTCCCTCCCTGCCTCCCAGACCCTAAACATGTGCCACCTATACCCTGAACATGTTTTTGTTATGTTATTCTTCATATTCACATTCACATATGCACATTTGCGCCGCACTTAGATACGCCACACGGAGATCTCGCATATGCGCAGGAGCGAGATGCAAGCGGCCATGAGGATCCCGTGTATCCACGCTCGCCGCATGAAATCTCGCACATGCGTAGGAGCGAGATGCGAGCGGCCGGGAGGATGGCGATACAAGGAGCATACAAGGTACAGAGCAGGGGGGAGGCATACAAGGTACAGAGCAGGGGGCGGTATACAAGGTACAGCGCAGGGGGGGCATATGCCGTGGGTTACATCGCAGCTCTCAGCTGCTGGGGATACAAGGCAATAGCCCGGGCTCTCTCTGTTGATAATTCGGGCGTCCCGGAACTGCAGCGCCCGCCATACCCGGCGTATAAGACGACCCCCGACTTTTGAGAAGATTTTCATGTGTTAAAAAGTAGTCTTATTCGCAGGAATATACAGTGTATATATATAGAGAGAGAGAGAGAGAGAGCACTAAGAAAGTCTTAAGACTATTTTTTTACATTTTGTTTTCCCCCATTCTTTTGCATTCAATACTCAATAATGACAAAGTGAAAACAGAATGCTAGAAATCGTTGCTTATTTATTAAAAACAAAATACTAAAATCTTGCATAGACATAAGTATTCAGACCCTTTACTCAGAACTTTGTTGAAGCACCTTTGACAGCGATTAGATGCTACAACGTTTGCACATCTGGATTTGGGGGATTTTCTGCCCTTCTTCTCTGCAGATCCTCTCAAGCTCTGTCAAGTTGGATGTGGACCGTTGGTAGACGGCCATTTTCGGGTCTCTCCAGAGTTGTTCAATTAGGTTCAAGTCAGAGCTCTGGCTGGGCCACTCAAGGACATTCACAGAGTTGTCCCTAAGCCACTCCTGCGTTGTCTTGGCTGTGTGCTTATGGTCATTGGATTGTTGGAAGTTGAACTTGTGGCCCAGTCTGAGGTCCAGAGCACTCTGGATCAAGTTTTCATCTTTCCCTGTAACCTGACCAGTCTACATGTCCCTGCCATTGAAAAACACCCCCACAGCATGATGCAGCCACCATGTTTCACTTTAGGGATGGTATTAGGCAATGTCTGGTTTCCTTCAAAAGCAACACTTAGAATTTAGGTCAAAAAGTTCAATCTTGGTTTCATTAGACTAGGGGATCTCATTTCTCACAGTCCCAGGGTCTTTTAGCTGCTTTTTTGCAAACTCCAGATGGGCTTCCATGTGTCTTTTACTTAAGCTTCTTTCTGGCCACTCTGCCATAAAGCCCATATTGTTCAATGCCGCAGTGATGGTTGACCTTCTGGAAGTTTCTCCCTTCTGAGCACAGGATCTTTGGAGCTCAGCCAGAGTGACCATTGAGTACTTGACCACAAAAAGAGAGAAAGGCGCTCTTAGGGTGAGTACGTCAAAACAAACAGTGTCCTCCAAACACAGGGGAGTTAATTATGCTCACCTATTGGGGTTGCACCAAATTGGGTGCAACCACAATGAAGGCCAACTGGAGAAATTACAGGTAACTGCTGGGTGCTGCCGTATCTGTCCGAAAAAGCCTTAGGCGGGGGCCAGACCGCCAATCGGGTAAACATTAGTACTGGATCTTCACTGGACAATGAAAGTCTAGCGAGCATGTTAAACCTTATTATACTTGCCATCTGGTTGTGAGTTTGCGCCCTGTATCCACACACTCGCTAGATTTTCATGGTCCAGTGGAGATCCAGTACCATTGAGTTCTTGGTCAACTCTTTTACCAAGGTCCTTTTCCCCTGATTGTTTAGTTTGTTGAGGCGGCTTGGTTGTTCAAAACTTCTCCCATTTAAAAAAATATGGAGGCCACTGTGCGTTTTGAAACAGTGTAACAGAATTTTTTTGTACTGTTCTCCCCTTTAAGTGACCTCCACAGCGCCCTGCCCTTTTAACAGCGACCTCCACAGTGCCCTACCCCTTTAACAGTGACCTCCACAGTGCTCGCCCCTATAACAGTGACCTCCACAGTGCTTGCCCCTTTAACAGTGACCTCCACGGTGCCCGCCCCTTTAACAGTGACTTCCGCGATGCCTGCCCTTTTAACAGTGACTTCCACAGTGCCCACCCCTTTAACAGTGACCTCCATAGCACCCTGCCCCTTTAACAGTGACCTCTACAGTGCTCGCCCCTTTAACAGTGACCTTGACAGTGCCCGCTCCTTTAACAGTGACTTCCACAGTGCCCGCCCCTTTAACAGTGACTTCACAGTGCCTGCCCCTTTAACAGTGACTTCCACAGTGCTTGCCCCTTTAACAGTGACCTCCACAGCGCCCTGCGCCTTTAACAGTAGCTTCCACAGTGCCCTGCCCATTTAACAATGACCTCCACAGCACCCGACCCTTTAATAGTGACCTCCACAGCGCCCGCCCCTTTAACAGTACCCTCCACAGAACCCTGCCCCTTTAATGCTAGGGCTACACGACAACAAATGTCGCGCACTGCAACACAACAGTCACAAAAAAAAACATCCAAGATGGATGCATGTAGCAGTGTAGCTGTGCTCTATGTGTCGTGCGACTTATTGTCGTCCTGTAGCCCTAGCCTAAAGTTGACCTACAGCAGTGAAGAAAAATGGCTAGGGTTGTTATGGAAACCTGGAGTAAAACTGTGTGTATGACAGTTGAAATTTGAAGAGAAAGACTTGCAGGCTTGTTTTGGCTAATGTGGGTTATTTTTTGGGACTATCTCAGGAACGGTACGTCCTAAAGAGCTGAGACCCTGTCTAAAACCTTCCCGGACACCTGATGTACCTGTGTGCCAAATTTGCTGAAGATTGGTTCAGTTGTTTGGTTGCTCATAAAGAACAGACAGAAACTCATTTTTATATATATAAGAGATGTATATATACAGTGTATAGCTTTTCAGACACCAGTGAGAAGGGTGCTGGAGTAAGAAGCAGCTAGTTTATTAAAATGTGCAGGCTTCTTAATGAATTTGGCTCATCTCATCGTAATGAAATCTATGGCAGCTAGTAAATTTGCCGGCTCACAGAAGGCCATGCAGACTCCTGCAAAGCCCCGCCTACTTTTTTCAGTGGCAAGAACAACATACAAATGAGAAAAGTTGCTAAACTTTTTATGCCAAAAAACTGTTATATCCTCATTGTAAGTTTGGGAGATCTGTTAATTGGGACATAATCATGCTGTAGTTCATACAAGGCAACATGTTCAGTCTTTGTGTGTATTTCACATAGAAATTCCTATTGAAATCGACGGGAGGCCTAAAACCCACATCCAAATCTGCACAAAGAACAGCTACACAACTGGGTAACTGTCCCGTAAGGGTAAATCCAGGGTGTAGATTTCCCTTTGTGGATTTGGGATTGGGAAATCTGTGTTGCACAGTACCATCAATGTGGATGACATTTTAAGAAATCTCAATCACCGCATAAAGTGACCTGCAATACAGATTTTAAATCCAAAGATTATGAGTTTTTGTTTTGGATTTTACATCCCGGACTTTACTCTTTACAAAATCTGCAAAAATTACAGAAATGCAGTAAATTCAGCCATGAAAATTCCTAAGTGGAAAATCTGCTACATGTGGTCATAATGATTCCCAATAATATATAAAGTCTTGAATTATTGTATATCTAATAACAGCTCAGTGGATTGCTGTTCTTATACAATACAGTAACATTTTGAATAGAAAATAAAATGTAATTTATAAATTCAGGCAATCTATTGTGTAAATGACAAGATTTTCTCGTGGTAAGTTTAATATTGCATATGTATGTTTTGTATCTGGACATATGTTATCTGCTTCTGCAGTCTTGAGTTACCCCCTTCCATCTGGTTAGCAAGAAGATGCAGCAGATGGAATCGAGTAACTGCTTGAATGAAGGATCAGACTGTACGCACCGTTTGTAGTCTGTAACCATAGAAACAGATAACACTGCATAAGAGCTGTATCCACAAAACGGTAGGATATTTTTAATGAAGATCATCAAGAGTGTCGCTTCATAATTTACATTAAAAAAAATGTGCACACCCTTAATAAAAAAAGTTATATAAATATACTTTATAAAATAATGGGAGCATTATGAACCTCAGTCTGTGTTTTTATGATTTGACTATCAGCTCAGCTGTTTTATATTTAGTGAAAAACAGTATACTGCTAAGAAGCAAGTTTTAGCATTTTTCTGACCCGAAGCATTATGGGATTGTGTGGTGATTTGAGTATTAAAATCAAAGAGGAAACCTCAAAATTACACACAAACCCAGTGATATTAAAGGTTTTTCTTTTCTTTTTCTTCAGCGATTTTTTACCGACCATGACCAGGAGATATGCAACATGTACCAAAACTCATATGGATTTATGGATATTGCAGCTACTTATTACAGATATAGCCAACCCTGGGGGGGCATACCCTAGAGCAGAGATCAGCAACCTCTGGCACTCCAGCTGTGGAAGTTGTATGAACAGCCGAGCATGCTGGGAGTTGTAGTTTCACAGCAGATGGAGTGCCAAAGGTTGCTGATCCCTGCCTTAGAGGATCCAGCAGAATGATTACAGAACATGTTGCACATTCATAGAATAACTCAGTGTAACTCCATGTTTTCATAAGTCATGCACCCCCTTCAACCTTTATAATTGTAATATGCTTAAAGGGGCTGTCCAGGGTTAGAAAAACATGGCTTCTTTCCTGCAGCTCAGTTCCAATAATGTAAATGGGGCACTGCAGTACCACACACAATCTGTATACAGATGTGCTGTTTTTAGAAGAAATCAAGCATGTTTTTCTAATCCTGGACAACCCATTTACAATGGAGTCATGAAATCCCTCTGAGAATCGTTTGACCCTGCCTTACTAGGTATGAGCTCTGGGCACCCTCTGGTCATGAGCCCTTAGGTACAGCCCTATTAGTCGGTCGAGCTATGTATGTCCAGGTTCTGGGACCGTGAGTATAGTATAGAAAATGGCTACATAGAGCAGCTGAAATGTATTCAGTGAACATGGAAGTTTTCATGGTCTTTAGATTCTCATTGTACTGCATGTAGACAATGCGTGGCGCACATTGAGCAGGATTTAGTGCATTGTTCAGCCCTAACTAAAGAATTATCAGCAAAATATGATAATGTGGTCAGGCAAGAGACATGGGGCCAGATTTATCATGACTCTGACAGCTCACTCCACTTTAACATATGGCTAAAGTCAGTTTTAGCCAAGTCAGATTTATGATCGGCCCTTTAAGACTGTAATAAATGTGGTTTGACGGTAGCAGTTTATCCGTCAGTAAGCAGCTTTACAAAAGTAGCACATCTTTACGAAAAAGTTGCATGTAGCATGTTCTATTAAAAAGTCTCATAAGATAAGCATGGTCCTCACTGGAGTGAAATTGCGACTTTTTTGCAACTTTTTTGTGACTTTTTAAATAGTCCCAATAGTAAATCTGTCTAGAGATTAATTTACATAAGAAAACATGCCCACTTTTAGAAAACTGGCGAGCATTGTGCAGAGCAGAAAAAAGTCGCAAATTTGTGCGCAGTTTTAGCGTTTGGGACTTTTTTTAGGACTTTTTCACTCGATTATTCTGACTTGAGCTAATGATAAATATGGCCCATGCAGTCTTATCCACTTAAAGAGGACCTGTCACCCCAATGCAATCTGAAGGCAGCATGTTATAGAGCAGGAGGAGCTGAGACGATTGATATATAGTTTTGTGGAAAGATTCTGTAATTTATATCTTAGTTTTTTCTACCTATGTGAACATCAGTACAGGGTGAAGGTGTTGTCAGCGACTGACAGCTATCCCTTCTGGACACTTATACACACAATGCTATCAATCACTAATAACCCCTCCTGTACCGATAACTGTTCACAGGAGGCAGAAAAAGCAGAGATGTAAGTGTATACATTTCATGTTTTACTAAATCTTTTCAGATTGCATTGCATTTTGTGGTGACAGGTCCTCTTTAAGGCACATTTACAGATGCCAAACAAGTAGGCAGTTATCAGGAATGTCTGTTCCTTCCCAATAATTGCCTGCTCGTCAGTGGAGGGAAGAGCTGTATTTACCTGCAGCGAATGGGACGAGCTATGGCTACTTCGGTCTCTCGTCCTCTTACAGATTAATTGTTTCTGGGCAGCAGATCAATGTTATCAAAGCACAATCTGCTGTCCAGAAACTTTGATTTATTGTACCCATAAACGATCATTTCACCTGATAAACGAGTGTTTTGCATTAAACGGGTCAATTATCAGTTACACATGTTATGATAAAGTATGTATTGATGCCAGCTCTATATACATTATGTATTACTTATGGAAACATATAGAGTCATTTATCAAACTGGTGTAAAGTAGAACTGGCTTAGTTGCCCATAACAATCAGATTCCACGTTTCATTTTTGACAGCTCCTTTGGAGAATGAAAGGTGGAACCTGATTGTTTGCTGTTGGCAACTAAGCCAGTTCTACTTTACACCAGTTTGACCCCAATAATATCTGCTGTACAGAATGGTGAATTCCCTCAGTAACCATGTCTAACTACATTATCCCTTTTTTTCTTTCTCAAGCCACCACAAGCACGAGCTCGGGACTGGGTACAGGAGCCATTGTGGGCATTCTCATCGTGGTCTTTGTTCTCCTGTTGGTGGTTGTGGATGTAACATGCTACTTCCTCAACAAATGTGGTCTGCTGATGTGCATTGCAGTCAATTTCTGTGGGAAGGCTGGCCCAGGTGCCAAAGGCAAAGACATTGAAGAAGGAAAGGCAGCGTTTTCGTAAGTAAACCTTTTATGGGCATATTAAATATACACTGTCACTGTAATGACAAAAAATATGGGGTTCTGCTAAATAAAGTTGGGTTTTCATCGATATTGGCTCAGAATTAGGCTGCATCTTGTAAAAAAAAAAGGTTGCCTTGGCCACTCACAAATGTGTCCGCTCTTATCTTTGCTCGAATTTGGTTAAGGACGCCATCAAAATAAATGCATTACAATATAACACGTTAATAAAACCCTTGGCAGGCTACAATTCACATCACTGCCACCGGGTGGCTACAGAAAGCTGCATACTGTATAGTGTAGACATGTCATGGTTTAGTATCACAAAATTAAGTTTTTTTCTTATTTGGTCACGGGATGTGTTGAGCCAAGAGGAAAAGAAGAACCATCTGTGTGGTAATGCTCTGCATACATTTTAGGTATATGTTGATGATTCTAGTGCGATGGACAAACAATTTGTCACATCAGAACAAAGAAGGATTTGGCATTATGAATTTCAGAGGTGTCTTGCAGTAGCTTCTTATATTCTCAGTATGGCAGTAAACATTCATGCTTATTTGATCCAATATGTATTTTGCCATGTAGTCAGGTTTGTAGGTGGAACATAGGTTTGGCTGGAAATTATTTTATGTGTGTGGTCTGATTTAAAGGGTTGCAACAACCATTTTAATCCAGAGCCCCTGCCGTGAATAATTTGATCACTGAATTTTGTCGCTAAGACCCTGACAAGCAGCTGATTTTGCACTCACTTCAATTTCAGATTAATGGCCGTCCGTATAATACATGGATGGCTTAAATCCACTAGACTAGAGCAGGTCTTGCCTCTTGCTGGCAACTCTTCACTCTGACTCATACAGGGGCACACTCCTCAATAACAGCCATGTGCTCGAATACGGCATAGGGACAGGAGTTATTAAGATAGGAAAACGCGTTAAAGAAGGATTTATTAACTTTAATGCAAATTAGTGACATGACCAGTGCATTAGAACTAGGTTATTATAGAAATAAGACTATAGTAGTTGTTTTCTATTCTGCTGTTATTATATCATTTAACCATCTGAATGAATCAATAGAGGCGGAAGTCTAGATTTTCTATTTTGTTCCTTAGTCGTAAAATATTTTTTTAAAAAATGGTGTAGCTTTTGGGTTTTCTTAACCATTGCATTTAAAAAACATTTTCACTCCTTGTGTATTTCTACATGAGTCCAATGCAGTCTATATTTGTGGTATACTGATGTTGCTGGATTTTATTATTTTTGTTCCTAGTACTTAACAAGGTAGTGTCTGTGTTCTCTATACAGAAAAGATGAGTCTAAGGAACCCATTGTTGAGGTACGAACAGAAGAAGAGAGGACACCAAACCATGATGGAAGCAACCAGACAGAACCCAATGAGACCACTCCGCTAACAGGACCTGAGTATGTGGGAACATTCATATTTTAGAGCCAGACCCCAAAAAATTATATGATTTTTGAATATTATTAGAATTAGTGCAAAAGGAAAGAGGAGCAGGCACACATGGCAAGCAATCGACCTATTGTAAATGAGGTGGAATCTGACTGGTTGCTGTGGAAAACTCTCCAACTTATCCCTTGATCTACTGTCCATAAATCTTCATCTGTGTCCTCCTGTGACGTTGCAGGTTGTGCCTGTTCTGTGGGTAACCATATAACACCTGGTCGCCCTCTGCTCTGGCTGATAGGAGTGATGGACCATCTCTTTGGTGCACATATGCACTAATTGGGTATATGGAAATGAGCTAGTTCCACTTTCTCAGAGTTTAATTAAAAAAGAGTGTTAATATTTTCCAGACACAGAATCATTCTTGTCCATGGGCTTTGGTATTGCAGCTTAGCCGTATTTACAGCAAGCAGAGAATGTTAAAATGTTAAACCATGCAACTAGTATTTATAATCTCAGGCAAATTTCTTGGAAGTGAGTGGAACCCTTTTCAGGCGACCAGACAAAATTGCATTAAAAAATAATCTTTTAGGGGTGTGGTCAGAGCATGGTAAGAATGCATAATATACCGTATAAGATCTAATCTGGATAATGGTATTGTATGGCTTTCAGGCCACTAAATCCAGAATGCAAACAAAAGTGAAAAAAAAAAAAAACATACACTAGCATAATCTCCTGATTTGTCTTTGTTATTTGCTGTTGTTTTGTCAGATATCACAACTGCAGAATATGAAAAATAAACTAGAAAAGCAGTGCAGCTGCAGCCATATCTTCTCCCTCTCCCCCCTCTGATGCTAGTGCACGTGAGCCAGGAAGATAAGGAAGAGGGGACTGGGTTTAGTCTGGAACATTTTTGTCTACACAGTGAGCATGGCCATTGTAATTTCTTAGTTACTCATAGTACAAAATAGATTTGGTAACAGCTCCAGTCATGGTGCAGTACATACAGCTGAATAGCTAACGAGCCTAGTTACGCAGTGATACTTCCCTCCAACACTGCATAATTGTGCGGATTTGCTTTTCAGCAGCTTTGAAAAGCTAGGTAGCATGTGGAGGTTAGCTGGAAATCTAATTGAATATATAGTACATACTCATAATTGTCCTAATATATTTAGGATCTATATACTGATAAATCCCTTCATATAGCTAGATAAGCTTGCCATTCAGGGTCCTGGAAAAGCTGAGCAAAAAGACTATGCAGCTGCATTGGTAACAACAGATTGCGTTTCCCTGGTACCATATGATGGATGCACACAGCATATCAGAACGGCATTGTATTTTATATAACCAAAATGCTCCAATTACAGAGGTTGATATCCAGCTTTCCCAGACTGCAGAATGTCAAATCAGCCTGTTTATGAATTTGTAAGGCTAAATGCACACTATCAGGATTGCGTGCGGAAAATCCGCACCGTAGGTCATGTACGGTACATTGTATTCTGAGAATTTGAAATTCTCAATGCGCACGATGCAGATTTTTTCAGAGCGGATTTTGACCTGCTGTGCAGATTTTAAAATCCGCAGCATGTCAATTTATTTTATTTTTCCTGACCGGATTTTCTCCATTTACTTAGTAAAATCCGCACCAAATCTGCATGCAAATCCGCACCAATTGATGTGGATTGACTGCACGGATTTGCCTGCGATTCTGTGCACATGAACCCTGAACGTGTGCATGTACCCTAAATCCCCAGTATTGTAGAAAACCTAGCTAGATTTGCTGGCCGGGCCTGAAAAAGCTGGGTAAGAATTCTAGTGACAAATCCTCCGTACTGCAGCATAGATTTGTCATTCAGGGTCCCGGGAAGGCTGGGTAACAAATTAATCATGATAATGCATGTAAAGCACTGTGGAATATTTTGGCATGAGTAAAATTATATGGACCTGTAGTAGGGACTGCGAAATAATAAGTCTACCTAAATAAATTATTCTTTTTACTCCTAAATAGTGCCATAGATAGGCAGGTTTGCCTTTCAGGGTCCTGGGTTACAACCTTGTGGAACTGTAATAGACTGTAGAATACTAAATCTACTAAGATAAATCCCCTTGCTGACAACTAAATGGTGCCATAAATAGGCAGATTTGCCTTTCATGGTCCTGGCAAAGCTGGGTTACCACCATGTGAAACTGTTATAGACTGCAGAATACCAAATCTACCAAGATAAAGCCTCCTCCTCACTCTTATATAGTGCCCTAGCAAGGCTAGGATATGCCTTTCAGGGTCCTGGGAAAGCGGGTTTCCTTGCACTGTGTAAGGGTAACATTATATGGACAGTGTGTATAGCTCCACAAGACTTGTAATCCAGATTTTCAACACTGATGAATGTCACAATGGCCTAGACAGACAGTGAGAAATCCCTCCTGGCTATATGTGGACAAACTTGACATTCAGACACCTGGGAAAGCTGGGTTGAACTTTCAGTGGTGTCATTGGTCTGGTACTGTATAGTATAACTGCACACATGCAGGGGAGGTTTTGTAAGAAGCTGTTGAAATTTTCCAGCTTCCACCTCTTTCACACTGATCTGCCCCCTTACCAAACTTCGTCCGGTGAGCTCATGCTAGTGCACGGAGTCAGTCTCCAGCTGAAGATGGAGAGGCAGGGAGAAAGAAGATACTTCACTTACTGTAGGATATATGTTTCCTGTAGTAGAGTGCAGATGTCCATGAAGGAAGAACTACAGACAAACTTTCCTGAGGAGGTTATGTTTTCTTTTCTTTTTTCTTTTTTTTCCCCCGGAGTTTGGTGGCCCTTTAAACAGGTCTTTTGGACATGTTTGAATGTGTATTCAACACCCTTACAATAACTGTTGTGACATTGTTTAATTGGACTCGATATGAGTGAGCAGCATTCTTACATTAGGGTAACTGGGAAATACTACTTAAAGTACTGTATACCTGCACTTCAGAACTGTAGGAAGGAATGACCCTCAGGGATGCCAACTAACCTGAGCTAATAGTTTTCCTATCTCTTTTTCCATCTTGCCTGTCTTAAGTATAGCTATTAACAGTTTACCTCACTTCAGTGTTACTATACCTGTCTCTAAAGTAATGTGCATGTGTTCGTGTGGTTTACTCTTTGTATATATGTCACTTGTTTTCTTCATTGTCTACTTTCTCTCTCTCTTTATCTTTCTGTTACTATGCTTCTCGCAGGCATCCAGCTGATACCACAGCTACCGTCGAGGATATGCTGCCATCTGTCACTACCGTCACCACTAATTCTGATACTATCACGGAAACCTTTGCCACAGCTCAAAGTAGTCCCACAAGCGAAACCACCACCCTAACCTCTAGCACTGGTCCTCCACCAACATCTGCTCCTGACTCAAATACAGCACAGTCTGTGCAGGCTACTCCCTCCAAAAAAGAGGCACCTAAAGCCCCTTCACCTGCCCCTGCTGCTTCTCCAAAGATTGCCCCTCTGGTAGATCTAAGTGATACCCCATCTACTAACAGTTCAGCTAATGCTTCAGCTAATCAAGGGGGAGTTTTGAATCCCAGTTCTGCTACCACTGAGTCTCCCAAAACCACTGCTAAGCCGCCAGCCATAGTTCCAGCTGGTACCACAAGCCCCCCAGCTACTCCTGAACAACTCAAGCAGGCAGCATCAGGCACCAAAAGCCCAGAAAAAGAAGCAGTACAACCCAGCACAGTGAAAAGTCCAACGGAGGCTACCAAGAATGAGGCAGCCTCCCTCAGCAACACAAAACCCGCCCAGGGTGAGGACTTTCAAAATGATGGGGGGACCTTCAAGACTCCAGACATTGACCTTGCAAAGGATGTTTTTGCAGCTCTTGGAACTTCTTCTTCTGCCGCTGTGGCTAGTGGGAAAGCTCCTGAGCTGGCTTCTTCCACTACAGACACCTCTGTACCGCCTGCGTCATCCAAAACCGAGTATGGCCTCTCTTAATCCTCCTTGTTTGTTATGTCTTGTGTTGTCTTATTACTGTGTTGTGCTTGTCTTCTCTAATGTTATTGCTTTTCTTCTGCTAACTCAGCCCTTATTAGTTCAGTCACAATTTTTGCTAGGGATTTGATTAATTTGTAATGTATGATTGAATTCTAAAACTATTTAGTTTTAATTTATGTATCAATTAAATTTATCTTCAAGCAGGCTGTAAACATAAGATTAATGTCCGCCAAGGTCAGTGATTTTGATCGACCACCTAATAAGATGGCCACTTGCCGACTCCCCCAATGGCAATGGAGAGAAGGATCAGGCAGCTGGATTTTAACATGCCTGATCCGTTTGCTTCCAGGGGAAATAAGCAATCACCATAGGTGTCTGGCAGCTATTTACCACCCTCTCCCTATTGAGAACTCATGCATGCTTAGCCACAGCAAGTGTGCATATATATGGAGGGGTTGGGAGAGATTGGTGTTGGTGTTCCCCCAGCCTTAGTCTTAGTATTCAAAGCCATCGACCATGATCCAGAAGGGAATGGATGTGGGATGTCTTGGAACAACCTCAATACAACCTCAATGCTATATTATAAGTAATTTTTTGATAATATATGTTAACAATGAATACATCATAATTACCTAGTAGTATATTAACCAGTTCAAGACTGGATGATTTTCCCCTCTTGAAGGCCATTTTCATTTTTAAGTACATGCAGCTTTGAAAGCCATAACTTTTTTTCAGTTACTTAAATTATGTTTATCTTTTTAGCAGTATCTATAGGGCATATCTAGTGTGACAACTCCTTCTTAGTCAAGCTGCATCTAATGCTGGTTCAGTCCTAAGATTTTGTTCAGCAGAGATCCAGCTACTATGGAGTCTTTATGACAGTGCTCCATAGGGAATAATATGGTAACCATCAATTGCTGCTGCCCAGGGGAGGGCTGGCAGCCTTAGTCCTGGGGGGGGGGGGGAATCCAGTCAAGTGGCCCATGTTTAGCCCCACCCATTATTAAAAGCCCCTCCTACATATAATAGGCCACTCCCAACAAACACTGTACTGCTGACATTCTATAGTTGAGGCCTGTCTCTACACATCATACGGAGAGGGGAGGGCCTGTCCTGGCTGCACTGCCTGCTTCATATTATACAATAAACAGCAGACTACAGCCAGGAAGCTGCTCCGCTCTCCTCCCTCCCTAGATCCTTTTCAAGGCTTGTGGTTCCTCCACCATCTGCCACCTGCCCGTGACCTGCTGCCCCTTTGGCCGTCCTCACCCAGCGCTGAATCCTCCTTCTGAAAATGGCAGGGGGAGGAGCCGGAGCATCTCCTCTCCTACATAGCTCCACATATCTCTTACATCCAGTGATGTCACCTTTGTTGTAGACGTTCTCTTTCTTTATCTTCTCCATTCAGACTAGACCGCCATGATGATTTTTCCGCCATCTCCCATCTCTGCAGAGATTGACAAACAGACATTAGTTTCCCACATTTCCATCATCTTCTGAACACCATTTCCTCCCACCCCCAGTACTATACTGCAGAAATAGTCCCCCTGGAAATACTGCTACCACACAGATAGTGCCCCCTTCAACAATTATTGGCACACAGACCCTAAGCTGATATTGTGCCAGGGTCCCCCCCCCCCCCAAAGTAACAGTGCTCCCCAAAATCCCACCAATAGAAATAATTCTCTGCCAGAGCACACTTAGTAGTAATAATGCCCCTATAGTGCCCATACTAGTGATCATGTTCCTCATAGCCCCCCAGTAGTAGTAAAGCTCTGCATAATACCTCCTAGTAGTAATAATTCTCCCTATAATATGACAGTACATGAAATACCCCCGCTTAGTGCCCGCAGTTGAGCTAATGTCCCCATAATATATGCCAGTATAAAATACCCCTATATAGTGCCCCAGTAAATGCCCTCATAATGCTCCCCTTCTCCATAGGAATTAAAAAAATAATAATATTTGTTAGACGGCACAGCGGTTGTTTTTAACATGCTTTAGGGCTCCCTGGGGGGTCAATTGCCTCTCTGCCCCCCGTCCAAGCCCGCCCCTGCTGCTGCCCCTTGGAAATTTTTCATGCAGGATTTTTAAATGAAACTTGACTTGCTATGAAAACCTTTTGTGTTTTGACCTGTTTGTTAGTAACTTGGCTCCTACCTGATCATATCATATGTCTGCTTTCTGATATGGGCAGGAAATATTGCGGAGTCCCACTATTATCAAACCAGCTATTTCCCAGCCTCAGTAGTGGACGATTTCAGAATTGCTTTATATTTGGCAGATATTTAAAGGGATTATCCTCTGATTAATCTAAAAAAAAGAAAATCAGATATCATATAGTACATATAGTCTCTTTCTAACAAATCTAGAACCAGCTCTGTCACATGGATCCACAGATCTCCACTTTCATTGCCCTAATTTCTGTGCTACATTTTGTTTCTCATGAGATGTGGCCTTTCTTTTGCAGCAGTGGCGTAACGTGGGTTGCCAACACCCGGGGCGAGAAAAAAATTGCACCCTCTAGCCTGTGGGCACTCCTCTTTTAACAGAGAATGTAGTAGATTCACCTGCAGTCCTATGTAACACATCAGATAACACAGTGATAACTCTGAGTACAGATAACGTAGTAGATATTACCTGCAGTCCTATGTAACACCACAGATAACAGTGATAACTCTCCCTGTACAGATAATGTAGTTGATATCACCTGCAGTCCTATGTAAGACCACAGATAACAGTAATAACTCACTGAGTACAGATAATGTAGTAGATTGGTGTGAGCCCCCAGAATTCAGAACACGCACAGTGTGATCTGAAGTCTGGGGCCAGGATGGGGCAGAGTGGGCCAAATTCTCAATCTCCTCCCCCAACCCGTGAAACAGATATGTGGATGGACATATTACATACAGGAGAATACAGCACCATACCTGTTGCATCCAGTAACGTCTTCTGTGATGTAGACTTTCCTCAATGACTTCATTCAGAGATAAGACCACCATGATACCTTCTTTCAGCCACTTCTCGTCTCTGCAGAGTTTAACAGAAAAAAAATGTGGTTCCTCACTTTACTATCATCCTATCCTTCCTGGTTTCTCAACACTGTCATCCTGCTGCCCGCCAATACTGTGCTAGAGCCATACAGATAGTCGCCCATTCCCCATAATATTATTCCCCTGTATATTATAATTCCCCCCTCTGTATTAGTATTAATATTCATGACCCCCTCTTTATTATTAATATAATGGCCCCCTCTTTATTATTAATGTAATGGCCCCCTCTTTATAATTAATATAACGGCCCCCTCTTTATTATTAATGTAATGGCCCCCTCTTTATAATTAATATAATGGCCCCCTCTTTATTATTAATGTAATGGCCCCCTCTTTATAATTAATGTAATGGCCCCCTCTTTATTATTAATGTAATAGCCCCCTCTTTATAATTAATATAATGGCCCCCTCTTTATTATTAATGTAATGGCCCCCTCTTTATAATTAATATAATGGCCCCCTCTTTATTATTAGTGTAATGGCCCCCTCTTTATATTTAATGTAATGGCCCCCTCTTTATTATTAATGTAATGGCCCCCTCTTTATAATTAATGTGATGGCCCCCTCTTTATATTTAATGTAATGGCCCCCTCTTTATTATTAATGTAATGGCCCCCTCTTTATTATTAATGTAATGGCCCCCTCTTTATAATTAATGTAATGGCCCCCTCTTTATATTTAATGTAATGGTCCCCTCTTTATAATTAATGTAATGGCCCCCTCTTTATAATTAATATAATGGCCCCCTCTTTATTATTAATGTAATGGCCCCCTATTTATAATTAATATAATGGCCCCCTCTTTATAATTAATATAATGGCCCCCTCTTTATTATTAATATAATGGCCCCCTCTGTATTATTAATATAATGGCCCCCTCTTTATTATTAATGTAATGGCCCCCTCTTTATAATTAATGCAATGGCCCCCTCTTTATAATTAATGCAATGGCCCCCTCTTCATTATTAATATAATGGCCCCATCTTTGTTATTAATGTAATGGCCCCCCTCTTTATTATTAATATAATGGCCCCCTCTTTATTATTAATGTAATGGCCTCCTCTTTGTTATTAATGTATTGGCCCCCTCTTTATTATTTATTATTAATATAATGACCACTCCACTCTTATTAGTATGATGGATAGGACAGGTAGGTCCTCCTCTCTTTGCTCCCCCCCCGCGTTGAAAATGTGCGATCTGCATGCTCAGCTCAGTAGGAGGACATACATATTACTATACAGATTGAACACCAAGTGGCACCATTTATAATGAAGTAAAGTGAATATCTTACAACGTAAAACATTTTTGTAAAAGCAAATAAATTAAAATACGAATTAGTCTTTCATGCTGAATTATATTAAAATAACATTTAATGTTGGGACAAACCCTTTAAATGTCATACAGTGATCTTGTTGCCTGGTAAGATATTACGTGGATGTTCATGTTTTCCGTAAAGTGGAGTATTAGTTGATCCTGTTCAAATGAGTTGTCAGAGATAAGAAACAGAAGCACTTATGTCTATGACTTGTGATTTGTATTGCAGAACTGTCCTATTGAAGTCAGTGGAGTTGGGCTGCAATATCAGACACAACTTCTGGACAAGAGTGCCACTGTTTCTTCAAAAGATCCATTTTTTTTCAACTTTTAGGCAACTCCTTTAAATGTGATACCTCTTGACTGTTGTGGCCTTAATAGTGAAGATGTGCATGAAATCTGTGCAAAGATCTATTTGCTCCATCGATTCATCCTATTTTTTATCTATTTATAGGAAGGCCCCTGTAGAAGAGAACTCTAAGCCCGAGGAATCAGACAGCAAGAGCACCCCTGCAGAAGTGAAAACAGTTCCTAATGAAGCCACTCAAACAAATGCAAGCGAGAGTAAAGCATGATTCCTCCTAGGGGGTGCGGGTGTGTTACGTGGGAAGGGGAAAGTGGATACTAAAAATAATGTTTGAAGAGCCTCATGCTAGCCATTTACAGAGTGAGGTTCATACACACAAACACGGCATCATTCCTCTCAAATCTTGGCCTTTGTTGTTATAATTATTATTTTTTGTTATAATTCTATTTTTTTTCTTTTAAGAAAACCTGTTTGTTTTGTGAGACTGTACAAAAGGTTCATCTCTTGTGTGCACACTCTTTATGAAAAAAAAATCCTGTTGGGAACTTTTCATAGAGATTTCCCAAGTAATGTCCCGAAATAAAATTACCATCCCTGATTATTCATCATGCGGAAAGGAAATTGTTTAGACAGTAAACACCAGTGCATGTAGTTGGGTTAAGTAAGGCCTTTATCAACCCCGGTTGTCCACATCAAGGTCCAGCAACCCTTAAGAACCTAGTTCTGTTCTTGAGTAAATGTAAAAATTATTTGTATGTTTTGCCCTGAACATTTGGTTTTTTGAGTTGTAGAAGCCGGTTGTACTTGCATGGCTGGCATTGAGAAGGTTTACATGATGGCTGTTACATTCTACCACTGTATAGGAAAATAAAGTCAGAGAAGATGGAAAGTAATCTGTATGTGTCTTAAAGTCTTTCACCCTCGTATATTGACTGGATGGTTCTAATAGTACATGGGTTAAAAGAAATTGCTTGATGGCTTAATTGTGTGTGGCTAATTCCTTGTATCGTTTCTTCAGGGATGACAGAAAGATGTTCCCCATATTGTTTCTATCTTCATTATTTGAGCTTTATCCAATAGAAAGCATCAATGCCTTACACTTGGTTATATGAAGTGAAGGTAGGCAGGCACCTTCTAAAAAGTTGTAAGAATGGATTCATGTCTGGCACATTGGCAAAGTATGTGAGGCATCGTGAATTAGGTGCATCATGTGGCTACGCTCTGGCTAGTCATGGAATAAAGGGGCTATTAATAAAATGTACATAGAATGGATGGCATGAACATGACAGACCCTAGTCTGGTGCCTGTTTCGGTTTTCTGTCAAGCCAGTTGAAGAAAAGGTAAACAAGTCATAGGAAAAAGGTAGAAATCTTTACTTCTTACTTTGAAGACCAGTGATGATGATGTTAACCACAGTTGAGTAATCAAGAGTTGCAATGTGCAGAATAGACTATGGACAGTGTCTGTTGCTTGGTCATAGGGCCCAAACAATGTACGGTAATCCAATCTATTATCTTCTGTGTATGGTCTTACCTCTGAAAGGAAGACCTCGAATCCAGCATCATCTTGCCAATCTATGCTCCTCATATATCTGTAAGGTCTGATTTTGTCTTTTAACTGATGTACAGTATGTCAAATGTTGGGGTTGAAATATGTTATTGCATCAGTACATCCCAGTAACAATATATCTCACATGCAATGTGTTTGTGTATACATGCTAGCACCAATATTGTTGGTGTATTAGATACGACTGCTTCAAAATGTGCTTTCTCCATATAAACATATACTATAGCAATCTAGTGGCTCCATGGGATATTTCTAAAGCAGTATTTAAAGACATCATCAGAAGGAGGCAGTCATTGTGCTTTTTGCCTGAAACAACGTCCATGAAATTGAAGGATCAAATTGTACCAACAAGGCAGGAAGTGGAGAAAAGTAACACATACAAGATGCCCCGTACATCAATGACATTATTGGCTCCGTACTATTTCTTCTAAAATGTAAAACAGGTACCTTCTTGCCAAAAAAAACTCATTTCACCCATAAGTCTACTGAGCATTGGTTTTCATGAGAATCTAGAAATCTAGCCAGATTAGCCGATAGAAACATCTCTGTGCTTTCTAAATTTTAAGTAAAAAGTCCTAGTTTAACTTATATTTGAGGCCTTCTACATGAAATGCCGCCTACTTCACAACAGCAATTGAAGTCCATAAGATACTCTATTCCATTAACGGAAAAAAAAAGTTCCAAGTTGGGTTCCAAACAATTGGTTCCAAGTTGGGTTCCAGACAATTGGGTTGTCGTGGTGTCAATCTTTTGTTAATGCAGATCCTTATGAAGATTTGTATCAGTCAAAATAAATGCTGTTCAAGTGGTTTAGTTGTCTAAAAGGCTTCTCCGGCCAGACCGGAGGTTGTTTAATGCAATTGACACTGAAAGTGCTGCTCCAATGTCCGCTTCCAGGGTCAGGCCTGCTGCACTTCTGGACTGGTTCTGACACGGTACAGCAGGTCTCCCTCTCTGTGTACATGATATGCTTGAAGGGGTTGGCTGTGTTGCTCAGTGGAATAGGTAAGTCAATCTCTGCATGCACTGTAATGGAGAAGGGGGCAGGCTTAGCAATTGCACTTAGCCACACAGCCCCTTCAAACCTATAACTAGAGTCATATACCGACACAGAGTCGGGGAAAGCTCCATTTTGTGTGTCTGAACCACTTTCAATGTTTAGTGCATTAAAACTATTTTTATCTGGCCAGATAATCCCTTTAACCATAGAGGTAAAGACATTTTGTCCGCTTAGTTGAAACTTATAGGAATGATACTTATAACTTGGGAGTAAGTGACATATTTTGGGCATCTTGAACCTTGAAAATGTAAGTAGTTGTTGGGAACTGTTTTTGATGACTCCATTATATTAATCCACTAGGTCAGTGAAAGACAAGGATTTGACATGTGTTACAGTACTTTTGAACATATATGATGTATGGGCAGAAAAATACAAAAAAAAATTGTTTTGGATTCATCACTTATATTTCCTATATCACAATTTAGATGGCAGTGCTCATCAGCCTCTTCTCTTGGAGTGATGGTATTCTGTTTCTGTATATGATCAGCCATTGTATCCAGATTTTAGAAAGTTCTACAACGGTCAGAAATTACATTTCTCTATGCTTAGGATGGAGTCACTTGCACACATTGGCAGTCAATCAAAATTCACTGTACAAAAAAGACCATTAAGGCACAACATCATTGATAGACAAGTCCATATATCAGGGATCTGCAACCTTCGGAACTCCAGCTGTGGTGAAACTACAGCTCCCAGTATGCACACCTCCTTGGCTGTTTTCAGAACTCCCAAAGGAGTGAATGAAGCATGCTGGGAGTCGTAGTTTCACCACAGCTGGAATGCCGGAGGTTGCTGATCCCTGCCTTATATAGTACTTTCATTGATGTTTGGCCTTTGGTAGACTAGTCTCAAAAAACTAATTTAGGTTCCTAGCATTTTCACCATTACTTGATGTGGGTATTGGTTCCATTGTAATTACACCCAACGTTCATTTCAATTTATCAGGAGTTGGCTTGCAGAGATTTAGCTATTCTGTGAATGTGAACCCTGTGGTCACACTTTTTCTCCATCTCAGCATTGCACAGGATCATTTTGGGATTTGTGTATTTTCTGTTTTCTTATGTAGGATGCCAAATGTATATTTTTGCTTTTATGTTATATTTCAATTTGCAGTATTGACATGCACATTTTGTTAGATGATCTTTTATATTTTGTTCTCCATGTTTACATTTTATTGTTTTTCTCATCCTTTTACATTTCAACATTTGTTTTTTCTTGAGGGTTTGTGTAACTGCATTTTTTAAATAGACATGGTATATATAAATATATATATATTAGATTATTAGCATGCGTGCTTTGCAATGAGTTGTATCGAGGGGAAAATGGATGTTTACAATAGACTTGGTCCTGTTTCATTTAACTAATGAAAAGTCTAAATTACCACACAGCTCAACAATTATTCAGTACAATTATTCCACTTTTAAGTCCAGATAATTGTATCATATATTAACGAATGAAAAGCAAAGGGGATCCCTAAGTCTCTAGCTCAGGTTATCCCTGTTATCCCATGCACCGGCTTCCTCTTCTCTTTAGATTTCTTTCGGAAATGAAGGAAGGGGAGCATTGGACCCAAACAAGACCTGGGCCCTAATGTCCTGGATTGAAGCGGCATGTTCTTAGAGAAGGGTCCCACTTGCCTTTGTATGTCCTTGTATGCCCCATTCTTCTCTTTAGAGGAGTCTGCTGGCTGACATTAGCTAATTTGCATACATTTCTCCCATGGAGCATTGAAATTAGTCTCCAAACTGAAAACGAGTGCCCCTGGCCAAACAGAACGTGGGGTGTGGTGCAGTTACTCTCCATACATCAAGACATCGGTTTGTAATGGCTAGCATATAAACAGTATGCTGTACAAGTAACAGCATATGCAACCAATGTAAGGCTACTTTCACACTAGCATTTTTTGCTGGATTCAGCAAAAACGCTTCAGTAACTTATAATGCAACCATCTGCATCTGTTATGAATGGAGCCGGTTGTATTCATGATCTCCATTAAAAGTGAATGGGGGACGGATCTGTTTTCGATTGTGTCAGAGAAAACGTCTTGCTTCGCATCCCAGGACAGAAGGCAAACCGCAGCATGCTGCGGTTTGCTCTCCAGTATGAGGACGGAACGGAATGTATTTTGGAGCATTCCGTTCTGTTCAGTTATGTTTTGTCCCCATTGACAATTGGGGACAAAACGGAAGCGTTTTTTTCTGGTATTGAGAGCCTAATATGAATCTCAATACCGGAAAATATTAACGCTAGTGTGAAAGTAGCCTAATGCTAACGAGGTGCACTATGGCTGTATTATGTGAATGTTCACCATGAAGCTATATCTTATATAAAGACATCCTTTATAGTTCTGGCACTTAAAAGTGAGAATGAAAGTCTTAGAAAATAATAGATTCTTGTACTAACAAATACTGGAAAATGTCATGTTAACGAAATTCTAGATTGTAGACATTGGGCAAGTGGTAGAAACTCAACAGACAATATCCTTCTTTTCAGTAGTAAATACTAGTCATATATTTTGTAGATGTTGATATTTTCTAGTACAGCACAGCGAATGTTAAAGTCTGCATTGACTTTAGAAAAGCAGTACAGAAGGAATTATAGTGTACAACAACCTCCTTCTAATTAGGACCTATGGGCGATATGAAGGGGCATCCCTCTTTTGGGATCTCCCTTTGTTACCCATAGTTGAGAGCTCTCAGTGGTGGACCCAGTCTGCCTATGTAATGCTACATTCCTCTTGTTACGGAAGCTATAGCAGAAATGTATAGCCTGCTATATCATCCCCTGGCAAAATCAGATTTTGCCAGCAACACCCTTATTAAAGGGGTTGTCTGTGCTTAGAGGACACCTTTAATTATCTTGTACTTGTTCGAAGTGAGTTCAGAAGGTTACTGTGTTTGTTCTATGAGACTTGCTTGCATGGATATGTTGTATATGAGAAGTGTGTGAGAATCTCATGGGGCAGTCTTATGTTTTTATTTAAGTGACAATTGCTATCCCAACTATTCATGACCATTCAGAGACCACCTAAACTATTTTATGCCTTGGCCAATGACTATCTGCCCAAATATTTTTATTTTGTTTGTGCCAGGTAAACCTATAAACTTGAATATATTATTTTTCTTTTCTTCATATTACTTTTACCAGGATGCTAAAACCATTACAAATACACCTCTTCTCATACTACAAACAATTTGAGTATGTCTAATTGATACTATGTGCTTTCATTTTCTTTCAAATTATCTTTGGTATGGAAAAAAAGACTATAAACACTAAATTTTTTATTAAAATAATCACAAAGAAAACCCTTTCCCCATTTTGCTGTCAGCTTGTGCACAGTAAACGCGTGAATATTAGTGTGAAATGTGTTTTTGTCATAGTATCAGAATTGAAAAATAAAAGTAAGTAAAAAAGCATCAAAAACATCTAGTTCTGGTGGTGGAACAATAGTTGGTGGGAATGACGGCCTAGGAGGCTTTATCGGTCACAATGCTGGTGAGTCCTTCGTATGGTTCCTCAGATTATGTCAAGATGACAAAGTTCTGCTTCAGTGTGTTTCCATGCCTTTAAGTGAATGAACATTTGGTTAAAATGGAATAGTCATTATTATTATTTTTAATTCCTTTTTTTAATATTTGCATCTGGAAAGTGAACAACGCTAAGTAAATTAAACTGTGAAAAAAGGTCTTGTCACAATGCTTCGTGTTAATTACTGTTTGTTTCTACTTTTTTTTGTTGCATTTTTGCTAATGCTAATAGGGATGAAAATGGAGGGATTTGCTTAACACTCAATGCCAAGTAGGGTCTGTAGGCTTTAAATATGTTATGTCCTTCATGTTCCTCCTAATTAAGTAACCCACATGCCCTACAATATTGCAAGGGCGTAGGCAATCATAGCGACCAGTCATTTGCAACCTCTTCACCATGGGGCAAGCCCTTGAAGTATTTCCCCTAGTTGTTCAAACTAACCCCTACAGCTCTTGCTGTTGCTTTCTTCAGGGCACTCCTAACCGGTTTGTGAGGAACACCAGGAACCCTGGTTGGAAAACAATGATCTAGACACAGAGCATGTAAAAACAAAGAGGTTTTAGGTGCCTCATATTTTGATGCCGTCATTAGATAACTAGACACTAATTACTTCATGTACCGTAGCTAATAAAACATGTAGTTCAGCAAATCCTGGAGTGCCATATGCTGCCTTCCATTGAATTAGAGAAAACAAGAAACACAAGATGGTTGCGGATGGAGACATAGGTCCTTCACGTAATATCAGAAAGCTTCTGCTGTTCTAAAAATAATGTTCCTTTTTATGACCAAGTATAGAAAATGAGACAATGAACATCTAAGCAGATCCTTGGGTCATAATATGTTAGCACTACAAATGGAATCTTGACACTACTTTTAGGGACCAAGAATATATACACACTTGTCATGTATGAGTAATTATATATTATTCTAATGTTAGCCACTGTATATTTATCTGCAGAGGAGCGCAAGATTGTATTGCATCCTTTGAATAGTACGTTGTTTTTTCTGTGATGACAAAATGCGTATGCTCATTGCTGGGTTTGAGATTTAAGTTGAAACATTTTGTATATGACACCTGGGTTAGGCCTCATTTTGTCCTGGGCCGACTATTTGCAGCTCAAATGCCTCCATTCACATCCCTACCCAATGTTCCCTATTACTGGGGCCTTTTCTCTTGTTAAAAAAATAAATAAAAAAACTTTTTACCCGTGAATCATTGACTACCAACTTTATTCCCATTCTCACTGCTGTAAATACTGAGTACTAACGAAGAACTTTGCATTCTGTCAAAATACTTGTGTTCAATAAAAGTTACAAAAAACGTGCAAGTCCTTGTGGTTCTTTTTTCCATTGTCACATTCAAAACAAAAATTATACAGGAATTCTATCTAAAAGTATCTGAACAAGGCTGAACCTGTCGACTAGTGTAGTGTAGTGGTACATGGTTGGACTTTGATATTATGCTAAAAGGCAACACTTGTCAGTATACCCATTAGAATATACAAATGGTCAAGACAACTTATATGATGCAAAATTGACAGTCACCCTGTGATAATTTCATTCTTCCATTTCCTCCTAAAGGGGTATACTCATCTGAACATATATGACGTATCGAAAGGATATACCATCAATAGGTGCAAGTTCCTCCTTTGGGATCCACTTCTATCTCAAGAACAAGGCTCCAACATGAATGGAGAGCATAGCTATACATTTATTGGTATGGGACTTACGAAAATAACCTAAGCAGCACTTGTCTACTTTTCAAAGTCCCATACCCCTAAATGGAGTAAGCCACCCATGCATGGCTTGCTCTCTATTCATGTCAGGGCCTTGGTTAGAGCTGGCTATTTTACAGTGGTGAATGTGTGGTTTCCTCTCCATTCACTGGTATAGGATTTTATGGAATTTTTGGAAATTCTATACCACTGAATAGAGTTAGCAGCGCATGCAAATCTTGCTCTCCATTTATGTCAGGGCTCTGTTCTTGACATAGGAGTGGATCTCAGAGATGGAACTCACGCCTGTCAGACATTTATGGGATATACCGTACCATCGATATGTCATAAATGTCCAGATGGGAGAACCCCATTAACCCTTTTAAGACCAAGCCATTTTTCACCTTCGTGACCAGGCCTAATTTTGCTAAAGTATCACTTTATGTGCTAATGACTTTGAAATGCTTTTACTTATCCAAGCTATTCCAGTATATCTTGTACTTGATGTTAGGGGTAAATAGGGGTCGATATGTTTTAACTGTATATTATAAAAATTCCCCAATTTACCGAAAATTTTGAAAAAATAGCAATTTTCAAAATTTTAATTTCTACGCATTAAAGGAAGATAATGATACCGTACCTCAATTCAGTTCAGAAGTCACTTTTAGGTCCTTATATAATAGAAACTATTTTAGAAACTACACCCATCAAATTATTGAAAAGGTGTTAACACAATAATTAAAGGAAAATGGAGGTGAGATTTACAATTTTCAGTTTTTGTGCAGATTTTTAATTTTAATCCAATTTTTCCTATAACACAGCAAGGGGTAAACAGCAAAACAAACATCAATATTTATTATTCTCATTCTGTAGGTTACCAAAACACAGCAGGTCTCAGAAGGAAAGGAGCTACATATGGTTTTTGGAGAGCAGATTTTGCTGGGATGGTTTTTGGGTGTTATATTTAAAGGTACACTAAGGCACCCCTACAGAAGAAACCCCTAAAAAGTGACCCCATTATGGAAACTACACCCCTCAATTTATTGAGGGCTGTACTGACCACTTTGACCTCACAGGCGTTTCATAATATTTAGAAACACTTGGTTTTTAAAGTCGCTTAAACCCAAATTTTTCGCTATACCAAGGGATAACAGAAGAAAATGCACCCCATAATTTGTTGCCCATTTTCTCTTGAACAAAGCAAGACCCCATATGTGGTCAAAAACTGCTGTATGAGCAGATGACAGAATTCATAAGGAAATGAGTGGCATCTGCATTTTCTAACATGGAATTTGCTGAAATAGATTTTAGGGCCATAACTTTTTTACCTTTTTGTTGACTCGGTTGTGTGGGGACTCATTTTTGCAGGATGAGCTGTCGTTTTTAATAGTACAATTTTTGGGTATGTAAGACATACCCAAAGGCATCTGTGTTGGTCCTATGTTGATGCGCCGGTAATACTTGATTTGTGGTCCTGCTAGTGCCTGATGAAGGGCATATGTTAGGCCCCTTTCACACGGGCGAGATTTCCGCGCGGGTGCAATGCGTGAGGTGAACGCATTGCACCCGCACTGAATCCAGACCCATTCATTTCTATGGGACTGTGCACATGAGCGGTGATTTTCACGCATCACTTGTGCGTTGCATGAAAATCGCAGCATGCTCTATTTTGTATGTTTTTCACGCAACGCAGGCCATATAGAAGTGAATGGGGCTGCTTGAAAATTGCAGTGCGATTTTCACGCATGGTTACTAGGAGACGATCGGGATGGGGACCCGATCATTATTATTTTCCTTTATAACATGGTTATAAGGGAAAATAATAGCATTCTTAATACAGAATGCATAGTACAATAGGGCTGGAGGGGTTAAAAAAATAATAATAATTTAACTCGCCTTAATCCACTTGTTTGCGCAGCCCGGCTTCTCTTCTGTCTTCATCTTTGCTGTGCATAGGAAAAGGACCTGATGGATCATGTGATGGACCATGTGATGAGCACACTGACGTCACCACATGTCCTTTTCCTGTGCACAGTAAAGATGAAGACAGAAGAGAAGCTGGGCTGCGCGAACAAGTGGATTAAGGTGAGTTTAAATTTTTATTTTTAACCCTTCCAGCCCTATTGTACAATGCATTCTGTATTAAGAATGCTATTATTTTCCCTTATAACCATGTTATAAGAGAAAATAATACAATCTTCCCAAACCCAAACTTCTGTGAATACGTTCGGGTTTGGGTACCAAACATGGCGATTTTTCTCACCCGCGTGCAAAACGGATTACAATGTTTTGCACTCGCGGGCAAAATTGCACATTTTTCCGCAACGCACACGTATCTTATCCGGGCCAAAAACATGACGCCCGTGTGAAAGAGGCCTTAGCCAAAACGTTGCAAGCAACTTGTGTACCACTGTGTCCGGCTGAAATAATATGAAATAAATCATCACTTATTAACATCATTATCACGGAGTGCTGTAAACAAATTTGTATGATATGTTCATGTGTTCCAGCATTCCTGAGAAAAATTATGTTTTAATATATATAGCCTCTGCATATAAGCCTCTAGGAGCAGCTGGGGCGTTGCCATTACACCTAGACACTCTGCTCTTTCTGCAACTGCCGCATCCTTTTTATAGGTATAAATCTGCTGACAGATGCTTGTTAAAGGAAAATAACAACAGATTCCGAATTGACACACTATAAACAGAATAAACAAATGGCTGGGGAATATTCTAAAGCACTTGACTATATGTAGGTCCACTAGTCTACAAAACACATATATTAAACCCAGAATTGATTGGAACCTAATGAAGAGAAAGCAAAATGTGAGATAGAACAATATGGATGATACATGAGAGGTTATATACTCAGTGCAGACTAAAATTTAAACTAAAGATGTAGGTTACACTCAAATTAAGGAATGAAAGCTTACAATGCCAATGTGCTGCAACTAAAGCGAATGTGATGGGCAGATATGAAGCTCACTGATTAGCACTGTTGCATTGCGGTGTGTGCAATCACCTTTTCACCTGTCCAAAAAATGAAAGGTCAGTTGGTTTACTATGAAACTCTTAGCTGAGGTTAGAGAGATTTACGAATCAGTGTATAGTGTGGCCGTATATGGTAGCATTATGGGGGATATTAATATGATGTCTAAATTCAAAGATTGAAGAGAAGGAAACATGATATTGTCTATTTAAAGGGAATGTGTACTCCTTATCTTGAATATATATCTACAGTAATCCAGTTCGTTGCACACCTTCATTATATATGCATCTATAGTGAAAGGTTGCCATATCTTTGCTTGTTAAAAAATAAAAAGAAATAAAGATATATTGGGTGTGTTTTTTGTCCCATCTATCTGGAAATATAAAAATTTGAAGTTGAAGTTCATGCCTTTTTAACCCAGTTAATAGCCTCTGTAAGTACTAGAGAGACAATTGGTAGTATTTGCACCTGTAATTAATTTATTGGGGCTTTAAATGCCTATCAAGTGAATTATGATGGAAGAATGAATTGCTATTAGCCTTCAGTAAGTGTACAGAGGGGAGGTAACCAGTTGGGGGGGGGGGGGGGGGGGTTGTACCTGCACAGACTCACTCTATCCAATCAGTGCTGCCATTTTTAGACTGCAGGTACACTCCCCCAACTTGTTACCTCTCCTCTGTACCCTTACTGTAGACAGCTAACAATTATTCATAACTTCTAGTAGAAATAATAGAGGAATTGGATAACATACAGACATAAGAATAGATGCTCCAGAATTGTTAGTACGTGGGGAAAGCAAGAAGCTATTAAAACAGACATTTCAGGAGTGGTAAAAGGTCCTCTTTAAAAAAGGGCACCTGTCAGCAGATTTGTACTTATGAAACTTTCTGACCTGTTGTATATGCGCTTGGCAGATGAAGTCATCTGTGTTAGTCCCATGTTCCTATTTGCCTGCATTGCTGAGAAAAATTAAGTTCTAATAGTTGCAACTTGAGCCTCTAGGACAGGGATCAGCAACCTTTGGCACTTCAGCTGCTGTTAAACTACAACTCCCAGCATGCACACCTATTTGACTGTTCTTGTAACTCTCATAGAAGTGAAAGGAGGATTCTGAGAGTTGTAGTTTCAGAACAGCTAGAGTGCCGGAGGTTGCTGATCCCTGCTCTAGAAGCTATGGGCTCACCTTTCTGTAGTGGCAATGCTCCCATTGCATGTAAAAGATCATTTGCATATATCAAAACTTAATTTTTCTCAGTAATACATGCACATATGAACATGAACAATGCAGATTCCTTCAGCTGCCAAGCACACATGCAACAGGACAGTTCATAGTATAAATCTGTTGACAGAAGCCTTTTAACCCCTTAGTGACTGTAAAAAGGCACCAATATGCCTTTTTTTACAGCAGTCAGGACTAAGCACTGCATGGGTCCCCCTTGCAGTGGAGAGCAGGGGCTCAGCTCTCAAATGAGAGCCACGCACCTGCTCTAACAGCCCTTACTGGCAGGGGTGCTGATGTGAGTAAAGGCTGGCTGGGGTCTGGTATAGGCCCAAGTCAGCCTTGAGTGTTTTCCAGCAGGCTCCACCTCTCTGACCTGCTGGTCAATGTCAGTATAGCACTGACATTGAAATGCAATGCACTATAGGGATAGTGCATTGTATTTTAAAAAGTCTAAATATTGCCTGTTATAGTCCCCTTCTGGGACTATTGAGTGGTAAAAAAATAATAATAATAAAAAACAATTGCAATAAAAAATATATACGCGTTTTATGCCATTGGAAATATGCTTTGTTTTCCATTTGAAAATACGCTTTTCAATGAAAAAAATTACAAAAATAACATAACGACCCGCACTACACAAATATTATGTAAATTATCCCATACAGTGAATGCAGAATTGCTCATTTATTCTTAGTTGTTACCAAAAAAAAACGTAATAACAAGCGATCAAAAAGCATAATTTCTCCCAAAATGATACCGATGAAAACTACAAGTTGTCCTGCAAAAAAAGTTATGGGTCTTGGGAAGCTGCGATGCAAAATGCTTTTCTTCCTTTTAAAAAAGGTTTTATTGCACAAAAGTAGTAAAACATACAGAAAAAAACTATATGTATTTGGTATCGCTGTAATAGTACTGACCCAGAGAATAAAGATATTATGTTATTAGATGGAAAAATTAACGCCATAAAATTTATAACGTAAATACTCAGTGGCAGCATTGCTGTTTATGCCCATCTCTCTCCCAGAAACAGTTAATCATAGTTAATCAGAAAGTTTTGTGTACCCCATTAAAAACTAAAACTTGTCCCATAAAACAAGTCCTCATACAGCTATATAGACGGAAAAATAAAAAAGTTATAGCTCTTTTAAATTCAGGTTATGGAATTGAAACAGACATTTGGTTGAAAGTGGGTAGTTGGCAAATAATAACCTGTAGGTAATAGTAAAACTCCACGTTAAAAGCCTTGCTATAGCTTTGATGGTCAATATACATCGTGGTTGTCTAGAAAACATCTCCCAGTTCAAAACATTTTTTAATCTTACATACTAGTGTGAATATGTTTCCTGTTTGAGTTGCTAAAAGTTAATCCATATAAAATCCTGTCCTCAGGAATAAATGGCTTGCAATAAAGTGTATTTTTTCTGATCCACACAATCTCAAGTCAAAGCCTCACCTGCCAAATAGGATTTCTGGCCTTGTATACCAGGTTCTTCAGAGAAATCCAGATGATGGACCGTACAAGGTACCTTGTTTATATGCCATCCGCACTGTGGCTCCTCTTTTTACCACTTCTATTTATTGTGAACTTTTGTAATTAAAGGCTATGTACACCTTCGGGGGCAATTTTTTCATAATTGCATTTTACTCATTTTAGGCTAAAAATAACTCTGTGAGCCGTTCTGTCACACAGAGTAAACTGTTATTCTAGCTGTGTGAAGCCTACTTTTACTTTCACTTTGTTCCGGTCTTCTAATAAACCTTATCTTTAAATTACTAAGAAGTCATAAACACTTATTTAAGATACATTCTTATCAGTAAGATAAGAATTGAGCTATAATGTTTATAAGGTCAGAGAAAAGGAGCCCATGGGTTAGCTGGCCCACGGAGCAGAGAGAAAATTCACATCCTGCTACAAGAGCATTTCAGTCATGTACAGAGAAAATGGTTCCATATTTTTAATTAAAAAAAATATTTTTGCCTCATAATGAGTACAATGCAATAATAATAAAAAATTACCTGCAAAGGTGTAGATAGCCCTTAATGTAAACATTTCTATTTCTTAAAAGATTTTATAAAAGTGAGAATCTGATTTTACTCAAAATTGAATTATCCATAGGACTGCAGAAAGTGTTTTGAGTAAAATTATATTTTAGGAAAAGTTCAAAACCAACCTTTAAAGAGATTATCATGATATAAACATATGACCTAACCAAAGGATGGGGGATAATTATTTGATTGCAGGGGGTCTGAATAACTTTTTGTACCAAACTACATATACGTAGAAAGGTGTTCTGTGATTGACAGGTAAAATATTGACCGATGCCGCATTTTCAGATACCACAGGCACACATTGTACAAAGCTTATTGTGGAAAAGGGTAAGCTACCTTTAAGAAATTTTCATAACAGCCAGCCTGCTAATGACACTTAATGACAACCAAACTAAATTAGTCTATATCAATATTTTAAGACATTTACTTCATATGAGAAGATAAACTGTGACAGAAATATATGAAGCCATTACCCTGCACCTTAATTAAAACCATATCTTCATGAGTTGATGCACAGCTATAAAGTTTCAAATTAAGCTTGTATTTGTCAGGATGTTACCTACATTGCCTCTCCTGTTAATTCAACCAGGTCGTTAATCATTAATATTATTGGGATTACAGAGAAGGACAAACTTCTCCAAAGTATAACTACTAAATACAAGGTTTAAATTATGAGAAATTGTTGTGAAATTGTATGAAATGTATGTAATGAAATTGAGATGAAATTTCTAAATTTTACTTTTTGGGCAGATTTTTCATTTGAATATTTTTTTTTCTTTAACACATTGAGGGTTAACAGCCAAACAAAACTCAATATTTATTACCCTGATTCTGCAGTTTACATAAGCACCACACATGAGGTCGTAAACTGTGGTCTACCCTTACAGTAGAAACTCCCGAAAAATGACCCCATTTTGGAAACTAGGGGATAAGGTGCCAGTTTTATTAGTACTATTTTGGGGTACATACAGTATGATTTTTAATTGCTCTATATTACGTTTTTTGTGAGGTAAGGTAAAAATGGCTGTTTTGGCACCGTTTTTTTAATTTTTTTACAAGATTCATCTGACAGTGTAGCTCAGGGGTCAGCAACCTTTGGGACTCCAGGTGTGGTGAAACTGCAATTCCCAGCATGCATACTTGCTTAGCTGTTCTCAGAACTCCTATAGAAGTGAGTGGAGCATGCTGGGAGTTATAGTTTCACAACAGCTGAAGTGCTGGAGGTTGCTGATCCCTGGTGTAGCTCATGTGCTATTTTTATAGAGCAGGTTGTTACGGACGCAATGATATCAAATATGTCTACTTTCTTTGTTTCAGTTTTACATAATAATTTTTTTTTAAAAGAAATTATGTTTTTGTGTGTTAATTTTCTGAACACCATATTTTTTTATTTTTCTGCCAATCGTATTTTGCAGGGGCTCGTTTTTTGCAGAAAGAGATGAGTTTTTTTATTGGTACCATTTTGGGGTACATAGGATTTTTTGATCATTATTACACTTTATGGGGTAAGGTGACCCAAAAAATTGGTTCTTTTGGAACAGTTTTTATTTATTTATTTTTACAGCGTTCATCTGAGGGGTTAGGTCAGTTTTATAGAGCAGATCGTTACGGACGTGGCAATACCTAATATGTTTTAGTGTCTCCATAGTCTGAGAGCCATAGCTTTTTTATTTTCTGGGCAATTTGTCTAAGTAGGGTATAATTTTTTGCGGGATGAGGTGACGGTTTGATTGGTATTATTTTGGGGGGCATACGCCTTTTTGATGGCTTGGTGTTGCACTTTTTGTGATGTAAGGTGACAAAAATTGCTTTTTTGGCACAGTTTTCATTTTTTATTTTTTTTATGATATTCACCTGAGGGGTTAGGTCATGTGATATTTTTATCGAGCATGTTGTTACGGAAGCGGCGATACCTAATATGTTTCTATTTATTTCACTTTAACACAATAATAGTACATTTGAAATAAAAATTATATTTTAGTGTCTCCATGTTCTGAGAGCTATAGTTTCTTTTATTTTTATTTTTGATCGATTTTCTTATGTAGGGTCTAATTTTTGGCGGGATGAGGTGACGGTTTTATTGGTACCATTTTGTTTGACATACGCCGATCGCTCGGTGTTGCACTTTTTGTGATGTAAGGTGACAAAAATGTTTTTTTTACACTGTTTTTATAAAAAAACAAAATTTATGGTGTTTATCCGACAGGGTGGATCATGTATTATATTTATAGAGGCGGTTGTTCCGGACGCGGTGATGCCTAATATGTCTATTTTTTATTTATTTTTTATAGGAAAAGGCAATTTATTTTTCTAATTTACATTTTTATTTATTTATTTTTACTTTTATTATTTGGAGGCGCACAGAGGGGGCACAGATCGGGGGGCACGAGGACACATTACCTGATTTCAGAGCACAGATCAGATTACCTGATCTGCAGAGCACAGATCAGAGCCTGGAACAGGCACTTTTACACTGCCGCAATCGCATCGATTGCCGGCAAGGGACCAATCAGAGTGGACTATATGCTGTCTGTGACAGCAGCAGGTCAGGGGCAGAAGCTTTAATCCAAGCGTTTGGCAGCTCTTGGATTAAAGAGCTGCCTTGACGTCTATACACGTGCTAGCTGCACGGGGTATGTGCAGATAGGACGTATATAGCCGTATGGCAGTCAGGATGGGGTTAACAAGTGTATCTGCGTCATAGTGAATAATAGAGTTGCTCTGATCGACCTGTGTCAACAATGTTTTTGAAGCCTATTATTGTGTGCAAATCTAACGGCTTTTTAAAAAAAATATTAGCAATTAATATAACTGCCACATATGGATTGTATAAATATAAATCAATATATGTGCAATTAGCAGTATGAAAAAACTAACTAACAATGATCCTCTACCTACTGGCATCTTAAAGATACACTATACGGGCCACAGTATTGGGACACCTACCCATTACACCTACTGGAGCTTTTATGAGATCCCATCATAAAGCCATTGGAGTTAATATGAAGTTAGTCCACCATTTGCAGACAAATCGGCTTACACTCTTCTGTGAAGGCTTTCTGCAAGATTTTGGAGTGTGTGTGTGGGAATTTTTAGCCATTCATCTAGAAGAAAATTTCTGAGGTCAGATACTGATGATGAACAGTTTAGTCATTCATTTTCACCTTCACTCCAAGTTCCAAATTAAAGAAGAAATATGGTATACCAGAGAGAATCAACATAGGCAAATATAAACTTTTAGACCTCCAGAATGTTTATTTATACACTACATCAGGCATGCTCAACCTGCGGCCCTCAAGCTGTTGTAAAACTTCAACTCCCACAATGCCCTTCTGTAGGCTGATAGCTGTAGGCTGATCGGACATGCTGGGAGTTGGAGTTTTGCAACAACTGGAGAGCTGCAGGTTGAGCATGCCTGCATTACATCATACAGAACCAAACCAACCAGTTATTGATCATATTAGATTTTTGCATATATGTAATAACAATTAAGCCTGTCATTCTTCTTGTTTCTATACTACATGTGCATATATAAAAATAACGTAGATAAGAGTCACGCAGCTCACATTATAGACCCTTATAAGTTCAAACAGCAGACAAAAGGTGCACAGTGAATTTTCCCCTACTTATGGGAAAAGAGTCTAAACCAGGGATCAGAGACCTCCGTCACTCCAGCTGTTTTCAAACGACAACTCCCAGAATCATCCTTTCACTTCTATGGGAGTTAAAAGAACAACCAAGTACGTGGGCATGCTGGGAGTTGTAGTTTCACAGCAGTTGGAGTGTCGAAGGTTGCTGATCCCTGGTCTAAACAGTGGAAACATCTCCCATGAGAAACAACTCCTAGTCTCATAAACCCCTCTTTTGTTTTTATGTTTAATCTCTGTTAATTTAGGTACATATTCCTCTCCCTAGGGCCTAGAACCTCCTAGAGCAGTGATGGCTAACCTCCAACACTCCAGATGTGGAGAAACTATGACTCCCAGCATTCTACATTCATTTCTATTTAGTTCTGAGAACAGCCAAGCAAGTGTGAGAGTCGTAGTTTTACCACAGCTGGAGTGCCGGAGGTTAGCCATCACAGTCCTAGAGCTAGGGGACTTATGATGTTACTTTCTTCACCTCATTTCCCAACCACTGACCTTCCGAGGCACATGTCACTTTTCACTAAAATATTATTTTTTGGATTTTTCCCACTGTAAAGGCGTTTCATTTTCTTCCATATATGGCTGGTGTACCTTAACCTTAGTTACTTTATCTACTCGTTTTGGTAATTTACATAAGTAATTTCCAAAGCAATAAGCAGCATAAATATACTCCTACTGCTGTAATTAATAATTGTAAGAGCGTATGCAATAACCATCCTAATGCCATAGCTACCATCTAGGCATGCCTTTCTCTTGTATCAATGTAAAGCATGGTATAGGATAACTGGGATTTACCTTGTTGTGTGTTATCACAAAGGTGACTGGTGTCAACCTAGCTTGAGTTCAAGTACCTACTGCTCCCAGAGGGACCTATCGGTAGCCCAGATGCTTACAAACTCAAAGCCCTCCTGGTAGCAGCAGCCAAAAGGTTTTGTTAAAGGCCAACCTGCGTGTATATATGTATATATTTTTATGTTTAACCAATAACTATTACCTTGGCAGCCGGAAATTCCTATTGAATTTGTGTGAAATGTGCAAATATCCTGGCAACATCTGACTCATCAGGATAAGAACCAGCCTTGTCAAGATGGTGTTCCTTAGCTTCTAGAGTTAGGGCTCTCTTACGGTGACTGGACCTGACAGGGACCATCAAACCTTGTTTTCAGACTCTTTCTGATGTATCTCTTCAGTACCACCCAGTTACTGGCTAACGGTCATATGACCTATTCTTTTGAACCTGGATCTGGAATTGAAGAGTACACAAGTTTATGAACGGTTTCTACAACCTTTGGAGGTAATCTGTTATATCCTCAAACTTGGTTTGGTGTTGCTGTGGAAAGTACAAGCCTATCTTAGAGTGACCTTCAAAAAGTAAGTCAAAGGATCTGAGCCCAGTCTTCTATGTAGTGTAATCCTTACACTGTACAAAGCTATCCAGAGCATGTGTATTTTCACCTGCATTATTTTCTCTATAAAGTCCATATCTGCAAACCTCTTTACTGATCAACTTTTTTGCTGTATTCCTTGCAGTAGGAGTAGACACTGGCCATGCTTCTGGCCAACCTGAGAAAAGGTCTGTGGAAACTACCATATATTCATGGTAGAGCATCTCAACGGATCATCTCTTAGTTGGCTAAATTTAGCTTTTTTTAAGTTTGGTATTTTTGTTCCTCCCTGTAGAAATGCTCTTTTGAATGATAATTGGAAGGTTATTACTTTATGGTCACTATTTCCCAGGTGTCCCTCAACCTGCACATCTGTTGTTCTGTCAGGCCTATTGGTTAATACTAAATCCAGTATGGCCGTCCCTCTAGTCAGGTCTTGAACCAGTTGGGAGAGGTAATGGTCTTTAGTTATTGCCAAGAACCTGTTTCCTGTATGAGATATACAAGTTTCAGTTTCCCAGTCTATATCTGGGAAGTTGAAGCCCCCCATAATAACCACCTCATTATGATTTGCTAAGCTCAGACAAAGATATTGCAGCCTTCTCATTGGCCCACAAGCAAGAAGCAGTGAGGGTACTTATGAAAAAAAAAATCTAGAATATTCACAATTACGAAGCTATAGCACCATATTCTAGATCTTTGCAAATTCTCGAAGTGCCGATATTCGCAATTAGAATATTTGCAATCAACACTAGCCTGCATCACTAATACAGCTACCAGCTTAGGTTTTGCGAAAGCATCCATCACCACCTCCACTGCATCCACATTATTGGTTTGCCTACTACAAATAGGCCCATAATTGTGGGCTATACCAAATCCATACCTTGAATCAGTGTGTACCTTAGCCAGGGGGGGACTGGCCATAGGCTCTACAGGGAAACCTCCCTGTGGGCAGATGCACAGCGGGCTATCTGAGCCCTCCTCATTGCCATTAGCCAGGTAACTAATGAGCTATGGAACTGAAGTAGGGGGACAGAACTTTGCAGCTGGTGCTGGCCACCATTAAGTGACAGATTTTAAGAAGGTATTTTATTCTGCTAGAGCAGTATTTTGTGATGCACTGTTTTATTTGGCTCTGCTGGGGTGGTATAATGTGCCACAATATGGTATTGCTAGCCCCACCTACTTGTGTTGGCTCTGCCTTCAATCAATTTGGACCCGACTACGAAATGGGGTCAATTTCATTTTTTTTTTCAAGCTGTCTTACCTTCCACCAGACCATATGCTGTTGCGAGTGCCTTCAGCTTTACCTCTTGTGCTGACCAAGAGGATGGGAGAGGTTTCTGTACAATTACCCCATGTGCTGTTACTACTGAATAGCTTGGGTAGTATGATCCTTCAAAGTGGAACCTGGAATCATTTTTAGAAAAAAACTCAAAATCTGCATTAGGAATCAATATTTCCAGAACTGTGTCAATGACAATCATGTTAGTGAGCCCGCTCTCCCTCTAAATCATAAGGGAGCAACACAGAGTTCAGAACTGTACATATAAATTATAAAAAGGAGGTGTAATACTTCTTCATACTGAGTAAGCCGGGCCTCTAACATGTGCTTTTTATGTTGAAATACTGCATGTACACTGCATAGAGCCCACAGAAACACAATATTATATACGTTGAAATGAGACATTGTTAATTGTTCTTGAAGGCATTGCAACCATTTGTAGCTAAAACTTGTAACAAATCAGCCGTCTCCTTTATACAGGCATCTTACTTATCATAGGCTAGCAATAAATCATTAACATACTGTAGAAGCTGTGTGGTCTCAATGAGTGCAGAGTTCTAGAGTTTTTGTTGCCCGACATAAATAACAGGTTTTCACTGTTGTGCTTCAATGGGGGCTGTATCGCTGGCCTTAGAATTGGTGAGGTCCGGTCTGACACTGCCAGTAGAAGGGCAGGACCTGCCCCATCCCAACTCCACCCTCCCAAGCTGGAAGATGCCCCTTTTAGTGTCATTGTATGCTGCTGAGCATCCACTGCATGGGCATCTAATATTATATTGTTGTCCATTATTATGCTTTGTAGATAATTGTCGAAAGCTCTGTTGTGCATCCTTTCCGTAAGTTGGTGAACTCCCATCTCTAGCTGCCGTTTCAAACATTCTTGTGTTAGTAATAACTGGAAGTCAGTGTAAACGCAGGCTCCAAGTGCTACACACCGATTGGCAGTCGGGGAATTCTGCTGTCCCTAACTGCAACAAACTCAACCCTGGGGTCCTGTCCGTGCTCAGTCACTGGTGCATCAACACTTACTGGATATGGAGGGGATTTAAATTTAACTTCACCAAACCAAAGTCTAATGGGATAATTTATCAGACTGGTGTAAATTAGAACTAACTTAGTTGTCCATAGCAACCAATCAGAGTCCACCTTTCAAATTCCAAAGGAGCTGTCAAAAATGAAAGATGGCATCTGATTGGTTGCTATATATGACCCAATAATTCTCTGTCACTATTGGTACTGAGGAAGAACTTATCTTGTGTTAATTTCTTGCCACTCTCAAGAATAAGCAAACTATGAATAGGTGGAATCCCACCGCACATAATGTTACTAAAATCTCACAAGCTCTTTCCCGTTCACACCAACTCCTCACACAGGACTCTGTTTCTTTATTCAAGCCACCAAGTAGACTCATTTAGAATCTGTCTGTAAATTACTTTCTAAAGGTTGTAGTGAACATTGACACACATATACCAAGACTTAAAGGGAACTTGTCATGTGGATATTTGATTATAATCTAACTAATTATATACAATCATTAACTACTAAAAAGTACCTTAGATGTATTCACTTACTAGTGTGACAGATGGTTACCTCATAATATACATACAAAGATGCCACATGCCGCATTTGAGCTGATTTGAGTCCAGCGTGATGTCATTGAGTCCAGCGTTTATTTAATTCAGAGCTATAGCCACTCCCCTGCACACCTGCTACTGATTCATATGGGAAATAACTGTCAATCAGCAGCAGGTAGGCGGGGAGAGTCAGGAGCTCATAAATATTCATGACTCATTATCAGCTGGAGCTTTTCAATACAAGATGTTGGCAGATTGACTGGGTCAATTAAAGAAAGTGACCCAGCATTTTGTTAAGAGAATCAGTCACTTATTTATGTTGCCCTTAGTTAGGGCACCATAAAACTGGTGACAGGTTCCCTTTAACTTCAATCCAACAAACTTTAATTTTCACAAGTAACAATTCGCCACCATGCCAATCATTACTTTGTTTCCAATATACATACTATGGCCATTATCTCACACAACACATTCAGCATGCTTCCAACAACCCAGTCACACACAAAAATGGGTCCCACACCTTCATTTACACCACCTAGAATGAAGGCAATGAAACCAGCTTGGGTCACTAGTCACCTGTGAAAATTCACCAACTGTAGATAGACAAGGATACTGTAAGAATCAAAGGTTATTACCTGCACACTTATGCCTTGTTGATCTCCAGAGGTGGGTCACCTGTGAGGGGCCCCAGTATCTTGTAGTGGTTTCTGGCTCAAAGGACCATTTTCTGTTACAGTAATTAATTTTAAGTTCTAAATTCTAAAGAAAAAATATGGTATACCAGAGAGTATCAACAGAGACAGATATGAACTTTTCCGCTTCCAAAATGTTCTCTGATGCTCTGGCTCTTGAAGTGTTTATTCATACACTACATCATACGCAACCAACCAGTTATTAAGCATATTAAATATTTACATATATGTGATAAGAATTAAGCCTGTCATTCTTCTTGGTCCAATACTACACATGAATATATAATATAAATGTAGATATGAGTCACGCGGCTCACATTACAGACCCTATTGAATTCAACTCGCAGGGAAAAGGTGCACAGTGAATTTCCCCCTACTTATAGGAAACACTCCAATGCTGCAAAGAACAGTGACTAAAATCTAAGCAATAGAAACATTTGCCAACAGCTGCTACTCTTATAGCCTGGCTCATAATCTCCAAGTCACAACTGTGCGGCCAGTAACATAGTAACATAGTACATAAGGCCGAAAAAAGACATTTGTCCATCCAGTTCGGCCTGTTATCCCACAAGTTGATCCAGAGGAAGGCAATTTTCTCCACTTTAGGGGACTATAAACTTCCTTCCCGACTCCAATCAGGCAATCAGAATAACTCCCTGGATCAACGACCCCTCTCTAGTAGCTATAGCCTGTAATATTATTAAGCTCCAGAAATACGTCCAGAGCCCTCTTGAATTCCTTTATTGTACTCACCATCACCACCTCCTCAGGCAGAGAGTTCCATATTCTCACTGCTCTTACCGTAAAGAATCCTTTCTATGTTTGTGTACAAACCTTCTTTCCTCCAGACGCAGAGGATGTCCCCTCGTCACAGTCCTGGGGATAAATAGCTGATGGGATAGATCTCTGTACTGACCCCTGATATAATTATACATATTAATTAGATCTCCCCTCAGTCGTCTTTTTTCTAAAGTGAATAACCCTAATTTTGATAATCTTTCAGGGTACTGTAGTTGCCCCATTCCAGTTATTACTTTAGATGCCCTCCTCTGGACCTTCTCCAGCTCTGCTATGTCTGTCTTGTTTACAGGCGCCCAGAACTGTACACAGTACTCCATGTGTGGTCTGACTAGCGATTTGTAAAGTGGTAGGACTATGTTCTTATCATGGGAATCTATGCCCCTTCTGATGCAACCCATTATCTTGTTGGCCTTGGCAGCAGCTGCCTGACACTGGTTTTTGCAGCTTAGTTTGCTGTTTATTAAAATTCCTAGATCCTTTTCCATGTCAGTGTTACCGAGTGTTTTACCATTTAGTATGTACGGGTGACTTGCATTTTTCCTTCCCATGTGCATAACTTTACATTTATCAGTGTTAAACCCCATCTGCCACTTATCTGCCCAAGCCTCCAATCTATCCAGATCCCTCTGTAGTAGTATACTGTCCTCATCAGTGTAAATTACTTTACACAGTTTAGTGTCATCTGCGAAAATTGATATTTTACTATGCAAGCCTTCTACAAGATCATTAATAAATATATTGAAGAGAATAGGGCCCAATACTGACCCCTGAGGTACCCCACTAGTGACAGTGACCCAATCTGAGTGTGTACCGTTAATAACCACCCTCTGTTTTCTATCACTGAGCCAGTTACTTACCCACATACAGATGTTTTCTCCCAGTCCGAGCATTCTCATTTTATATGCAGTCTAGTTCTTCCCCACCAAACTCACCCAACCATGCCTTTATGGACCTTGCTTTGTGCATTGGGACACAGTTATGCTGGAACAAAAAAGGGTCCTTCCCAAACTGGTCCCACATAGTTGGAAGCATACAAATGTCCAAAATATCTTGGTTTTCTGAAGCATTAAGATTTTCCTTCACTGGAACTAAGGGGCCTAGGCCAACCCCTAAATAACAATCGAATAGCATTATTCCTCCTCCACCACAAAAATGTACAGTCGGCACAATACTGTCAGACAGGTGATATTATTCTGGCATTCACCAAATCCAGACACATAGAATAAACTCTGTTGCTCCAGAGCCCAAAGGTGTCATGCTTTACAACACTTAATCTGATGCTTGACATTGTGCATAGTGATGTAAGGCTTGCATGCAGCTGCTTGGCCATAAAAAATAAATAAAAATGCCATAAAGCTCCAGGTGTACAGTTTATGTGAGGATTATGCCACAGGAGATTTGGAATGAGCAGAGTGTTAGTGATTTTTATGCACTATGGGGGACATTTATCAAATCAGATATGTCAGCTTTGTGGCTTAAAAAGTTGCAAGTCATGGCACCCTTTGGTAAATGTTTGCGACATTTGCTGTTCCTCGTCACTTATCAAAGTAGTCTATATTTAAGAGGTGAAAGTAATCTCACTTTCACTTTGATAAGTGGTCCATGTTTAAGAGGTGGTTGCCTATGCCAGGTAACCTCCTGGTGTAGTTTTACACATGTAGGTGTAAACCACTGTACACTCACTCCAATTATATTATTAGGTGCACCAGTTCATAAATCTGGGGCAGGCACACAAAGCAAATACAGGCTTATAACCGACACAAAATGACAAATGTCCCCCTATGTCTCTCAGCACTTGGTGACCCTAGTGCTGTGGCTCCTAAGTGCTTCCCCTTTGCAGTATTACCTCTCACAGCTGGCCATGGAATATCTAGGAGGGAAGGCACAAACTGATTTGTTGCAACGATAGTGTCCTATTACAGTACCATGTTCAAATTCAGTGAGCTCTTTAGAGAGAGCTATTCTTTCGTAAATGTATGTAAGGGCAGACTATATGGCTGGGGGCTGGATTTTAGACACTTATGGCAATGGGACTGAATAAAACACCTGGATTCAATGATTAACAGGTGTGTCCTAATACCTTTGCCCATACAGTATATATCTGCCCTTTTAAAATATATTACATTTGCTATAACGTTGTTTACGTTTTGAAAGGCACATGTATTACTTGTACTATTAGTACGATTTGCCATTTCTTGCAACCTCCATTATCATCATTTAGTATATGTTACCTCTTCAATACAAATTTAGAATGGGAAGACTCAGCAAGAGGGCAAATTGTTAGAGATAATTGTTTCAAATTCTGGACATTACTGCAGCTATAGTTGCAGCCACATTCTGGAACAGATGGTATAAAATGTTGGTCTTAGTAAATTCTTCCCTTTATGTGCTTGTTAGAGGTTCAACTGATCCTGAAACACAAAGTACATATCTTCTAAAACATCACTCCATGAAAAACCATTGTGAGATGGTTTGCTGGTCTGATTGGTAGAATTATCACTCACGGTGAAGAAGGGACAATATTAAACAACAAACATTGACTCAATGTTAAAATCAATAATTCACCTGCAGTGATTTAAAGGGGTTCTCAGGGATTTACATATTAATGACTTATCCTCAGGATAAGTTATCAATATGAGATCCGTGGCAGTCTGACTCCCTGTACTAAGACAACCCGGCGCTCAGTAAGCACTTAGGAGTCTTTCTAGGTAATATGGCGTCACGTTCATTGGTGACTGACGATCCCATGTTGATGACCTACCATGAAGATAAGTCTTCAATATGTAAATCCCGGTGAACCCCTTTAAGGCTGAAACACTAAAGCTCTGCCTAACAAGAATACCAAGCAGAATACTACCAGCCTGAAGTGCTGATACATTGATGATGTTCTATAATAATAATTCTATAGAGTGCTATGATTTAAAAAAATGAACTTGATGTTTTTCCACCACCCTCCTTTTAAACACCTCTCCATTCATCATGTTGTTTGTCTCTGTTCCTCACTTCTGGAAGGCTTTATCATATAAGAGCATTTAATGTTTCATTTTTGCCATAAATACTATAATTATCTATAATGCTGGAAAATGTCAGAACTGCACCATTATTTTCAGCACCAAAGTATTTTAATGGTCTATTCTATGAATGCTAGAGTAATCGAAAGTAAAAATAAATAAATAATAAGCTGGATGTCCACATTATCAGTAAGCACAATGACCTTCTTCTAAAAAAAAACGCCTACAGACTGGACATGTGTTAAGAACTTTCCCACATCTCAGTTCCAGCTCTGTAGGTCCTGATCCTGGGCTTTCCACCTCACATGTAAACTTCCTGCATGGATGGGGTCAAATACACTGCTGAGGGTAATGACTGCCCTCAGTGGTGATGTATCCCAAGCTGCATGTGACCCAGCAATAACGTGCTGCTTGGGGTCACATCACCACTGAGGTTGTTAGTCATTGGCACATGCACATATGAAGCCATCCATACAGGAAGTTTACATGCAGTGACGACAGCCACAGAGCCGGAACTGAGTAGCCGGGAGCAGGCACGTATAGTCCACTTCAAAGATCCAGCAGGATAGGGATAGAATTTATAAAAATATAAAAAGAGTCACTTGTGGAAAACCCCTTTAAAACCTGATCCTTTGAAAAATTTTACATGTTTAAATATTCATACAATCTTGCTTTATATTACTGTTATATTACTGTTAAATAAAATATAAAGATAGAATAAACTTTCAAAATTCCACTTACTGCTAGAATTGCTTCTTCAGAAGACGAATTGATCTTGAGAGTTATAATCTTCCCTATGTGAAACAGGATGCAATAGTGCTTTAGGAAAGACATAAAAAACGGTATAATACCTAATTAAAAAATCTGCCATATCAAAATATTACAGTCTGATGCCACTGTTGATTATATGTTTGTAATAGAACACAAGAAAATACTTAAACTAGACCTTTAGTCATAAAAAATATGAAAATGTAAAAAAATTAAAAATTAGGCAATAAATATACAATCCAATAAATATTACTGTTAACCCTGATGACCCTGAGATTTTCCATTTTGGCGTTTTTGTTTTTCACTCCCAACATTCCCATAGTCCTAACTTTTATTTTTTCCGTTCACATAGCCTTATAAGGGCTTTTTTTTTTTTTTTAACAAGTTGCACTTTCTAATGGCATCATATATGGTTGTATACCATGTAGTAACATAGTAACATAGTACATAAGGCCGAAAAGAGACATTTGTCCATCCAGTTCGGCCTGTCATCCTGCAAGTTGATCCAGAGGAAGGCAAAAAAAAAACTGTGAGGTAGAAGCCAATTTTCCTCACTTTAGGGGAATAAAAAATTCCTTCCCGACTCCAATCAGGCAATCAGAATAACTCTCTGGATCAACGAACCCTCTCTAGTAGCTATAGCCTGTAATATTATTACGCTCCAGAAATACATCCAGGCCCCTCTTGAATTCCTTTATTGTACTCGCCATCACCACCTTCTCAGGAAGAGAGTTCCATAGTCTCACTGCTCTTACAGAATAAAAAATCCTAATGGGGTAGAATTTGGGAAAAAATTGGGACAAAGGTTTTTATTAATATTTTTTACACCGTACACTATGCGGTAACATTCACCTGTTATCTTCATTCTCCAGGTCAGTACAATTACAACGATACCACACTTGTATAATTTTTCTTGTGTTTTAATACTGAAAAAAAATAAAAACTTTGAGGGAAATAAAAGATGCTTATCACCATACTGTGACCACTACAGCTAGAGATGAGCAAATCAAAGCTGACGAAGTGGAATTCGTTTAGAATTTCAGGAAAAATTTGATTCGCAACCAATGCGAATTTCCTCGCGCTTCGTGGTAACGAATCACATTTTTCCTAAAATGGCGGCTACACATGTGAGGACTGAGGACATGGGGCAAGGAACTCTGGGAAGGCGGGATCACCCAGATTGACATGCCTGCATGCAGCCAATCAGCACCAGCCAGCCCTGTGATATCACAGCCCTATAAATACGTTGGACATCTTACAGTCAGACATTTTCCAGCGCTCAGAGTGCAGGTACAGACGCGTGAAGGCGCTAGGGACAGCTATTGGAAAAACAATTGTGGAAACAAAAAGACAGAAAAAACTATTTATACGCACTTCACTGGTGCATTTATTTCTGCTGAAAGCGTTCACTGGCCTATTTCAGTACAAAAAGAAAAATATATTCTCAGTTCACGTCGGCGGTTATATGTGTTGAAAGCATGGCTGGGATTCAGCAGATTGGCAGCAGTGGGAGGTCGGGAGCCAAATGTGCTAGTGGTAGAGCACCTACCTACCCAGAAAAAAGTAGTGGTGCAGGGGTTCATGGAAGTAGCGGCGGCAGCAGTCAGTGCGGCGGTTATATGTGTTATTTGGTATTTCAGAACAAACAGAAAAATACATTCTCAGTTCACATCGGCGACGGTTATATGTGTTAAAAGCGTTTAGTGGCCTCTTTCAGTACAAACAGAAAAATGCATTCTCAGTTCTTGTTGGCGGCAGTGTACCCGGTGTAGAGCACCTGCTTCGCAGCAGCCAACCTACCTGGAACGTAGTGGTGCAGGGGTTCACGGAAGTAGCAGTCAGTCAGTGCAGCAGTTATATGTGGTAAAATCTTTATTGAAGTATTTCGGTCAAAAAACAAAATTTATTCAGTGATCAGCGCTGCTGTTATATGCGGTTAAATCTCCATGATAAATCTGCAGCGTAGGGGCCCCATGTGGCTTCTACACACTTTCAAAATAATTCTTCAGTGGAGTGAATAGATGCCGGATGACCGGGACGCTCCATGACCTTCCCAGGAGCTGCTGTCGGGAGCAGCGGTTAAATTCTGAGACGTCCGTATAGTATGGGGGGAATCCGAAGACCCTTTCCATCTCTGTGCTTCGTTATATGTGGTAAAATCTTTATTAAAGTGTTTTGGTGGAAAAATTTATTTTATTCAGTGTTCAGCACTGCACTTATATGCGTTAAAATCTTTTGTGAATTGTTCTAATGGAAAAACTAATTTCATTCAGCGTTCAGTGCTGCAGTTATATGCGGTAACATCTTTTGTGACTTATTTCGATGGAAAAAAAAATTGTATTCAGCGTTAAGCGCTGAACTTATATGCGGTAACATCTTTTGTGACCTATTTTGTTGGAGAAATTTTCCCACCTCCTCCATTAACTGCCTCTCCTCTTTATTTTCATCCTCAAGACACACACTGACTTGACCCCCCCCCCCCCCCCCATATATATATGTGGTTCCAGCACCACCTAGGGGCAAAAAAAAGGCAAATGACACTGCCAGCCTGCTAAAGGGAATTACAGCATGATAATACATTTGACATGACATTTAGCAACAGTTTAAAGTGCCCACATATAGCACATAGTGGGACACTGCATCAAGATGAATCAGGCGTGGATCAGCCAGGATTTCCACACACCAATGCCTGATGCATCAGACTAGATCATCCATGGTGCCACACCAACAATTTGACCAAAGAGACCAGTTTCTTCTGGCTACCTGCCTCAGCTACTATTCTGATGCTGTCACCCACCTGATGCCACACATCTGATGACAAGTGCTCCTTCTTTCACCCACAATCTTCAGCTGGTACTGGTATTGCCACCATCCTCCACAGTATGTCACCTTGCCACTCTGTGGCCTCCTGATGCTGCTGCCACCTCCAGACTGTCATTGTGCCGCTCTGTGGTCTCCTCATGCTGCTGCCACCTCCAGACTCTGTCATTGTGCCACTCTGTGGCCTCCTGATGCTGCTGCTGCCACCTCCAGACTTGGTCATTGTGCCACTCTATGGCCTTCTCCTAAAGCTGCTGCTGCCGCCACCTACAGACTCTGTCATTGTGCCACTCTGTGGCCTACTCATGCTGCTGCCACCTCCAGACTCTATCATTGTGCCACTCTGTGGCCTACTCATGCTGCTGCTGCCACCACCTCCAGACTCTGTCATTGTGCCACTTGGTGGCCTCTTCATACTGCTTCCACCTCCACACCCTGTCATAGGTCAACTCTGTGGACTTTTCATGCTGTTCTCACCCTCCCCACTTCATGATTGGTCCACTATTTTGGCTTTCGGCCTGGCTGTCATCATCATTTATTTGACACTTCTTCTGATCTGTCAGAAGGAAGGAAAAATGAGACGCGCAACAGATCCTGTCTGTGTAGCAGCTTTAAGGCCTGTATGGTCCCATCAAAATTGGCTTATGATTTGGTAGCCAAAAGCAGGAGTGAGTAGAAAACACAGAAGACATGCAAATATTCCATTCACGTGTCATCTATGTTTTAGATCCACAGATTTGTTTGCCTTTAGCAATACTGATGGATTATTAAGCAAATGCTGACCAAGTGAAGACATATGCTCCATAGACAGCATCCGTTTTTTCTGGGTAATTGTTCTGACGGATCAGAGAATGGTGAAAATAAATCAGTAATGTCAACACAAACTTACTGCTGACACCCTCTCCACTCTGTCAGGGGCTCTACCTTTATAAGTGTTTAATAGAACAGGTTCTGTAGACATCTATGTGGAATCAGCGGACGACGGTGTAAAAGGAGTGCGTTTCTTCTTGACGCTAACATCTACCTGTAAGGGCTCATGCACACAAATGTATTTTCTTTCCGCTTCCATTCTGGGGGTTTTTTCAGACCCTATGCGGAACCATTCACTTCAATGAATCCGCAAAAACAACGTAAGGTATTCCGTTTCCATATTTCCGTTCCGCAAAAAAGTAGTGTATGTCCTATTATTGTCTGCAAATCACAGTCCGAGGCCCCAATCAAGTCAATGGGTCCGCAAAAAATATGGAACGCACACGGAACATATCCGTATGTCATCTGTATTTTGCGGATCCATACTGTAAAAATGCTATGCCCAGCCCATATTGCTCATGTGTTTGGTGATTAATAAGTTACTGTTTCCATTTCCGATCTGCAAAAAACTGATCGCATGCAGAAACCATATGGATATGTTTTGTGGAATAGCGGAACGGAAGAGGACTTAAATCAGAGAAAAAAAAACTCAGATACGGAACGGATTCATGAAAAACCGACTGCAAAACAACAACGGTCGTGTGCATGAGATCTAAGGCTGAGTTGTTATTTGGACAGTTTTGGCTCCGTGACCACCCAAATAAGTGAAGTGTGCAGTGATTCTAAGAGCAGTGAAGCTGGTACGGTGGCACGTGCATTAGTTCCCCCGTCGCAGCCACAGCACAGACAGGCCCGTAGAGCCCCTAGAGCCCCTGAGGTGCTGGCAAACCCTGATTGGCAGCCCCCAACTTCCGCCGCACCAGTAGTTCCCCCTTTCACCGCCCAGTCTGGAGTTCGGGTTGAGACAGCTCAGATCGGATCGGAACTGTTTTTTTTTAAGCTGTTCTTGACTGCGGAGCTCTTGGACTTAGTCGTGGCAGAAACAAGTCGGTATGTCCCTCAATTTATAGCCGCCAACCCGGGAAGCTTTTATGCCCAGTGTTTCCGGTGGAAACCCGTCCAAGTTTCCGAATTTAAAACTTTTCTGGGCCTTCTCCTCAACATGGGCCTGACAAAAAAGCATGAATTGTGGTCATATTGGTCCACGAACCCAATTCATCACATGCCCATGTTCTCTGCTGTCATGTCCAGGACACGATTTGAGACCATCCTGCGTTTCCTGCTCTTTAGTGACAACAGCACCTCTCGTCCCAGAGGCCATCCAGCTTTTGACCAGCTCCACAAAATTCGGCCCCTCATAGACCACTTTAACACCAAATTTGCAGATTTGTATACCCCTGAGCAAAACATCTGCATAGACGAGTCCCTTATACAATTTACCGGGCGCCTTGGCTTCAAACAATACATCCCAAGCAAGCGCGCCCGGTATGGGGTAAAATTGTATAAGCTCTGTGAAAGGGCCACAGGCTATACGCACAAATTTCAAGTCTATGAGGGTAAAGAGCAGACCCTGGAGCCAGTCGGTTGCCCTGACTACCCGGGGAGCAGTGGGAAGACAGTCTGGGACTTGGTGTCGCCCTTATTTGGCAAGGGGTACCATCTTTATGTGGATAATTTTTACACAAGTGTGCCCCTCTTCAGGCATTTGTTTTTAGAACAGATTGGCTGCTGTGGCACCGCGCGACCTAGGGGATTCCCCCAAAGGCTCGTTACCACCTATCTTGCAAGGGGGGAGAGGGCTGCCTTGTGTAACGAAGAACTGCTCGCGGTGAAATGTAGAGACAAGCGTGACGTTTACATGCTCTCCTCCATTCACGCAGACACGACAATCGAAATTGAACGAGCATTTGGAGTAATTGAAAAGCCCCTTTGTGTCCACAACTATAATTCGCCCATGGGAGGGGTGGACTTTAATGACCAGATTTTGGCTCCTTATTTACTTTCCCGCAGGACCAGACGCTGGTATAAGAAGGTGTCTGTATATTTTATTCAATTGGCACTGTATAATAGTTTTGTTTTCTACAGTAAGGCTGCGAGAACAAGATCCTTCCTCAAATTTCAGGAAGAGATCATTGAGAACCTCCTGTATGCAGGAGGTTCCATGGCCCCAACCACCAGTGTAGTGAGCCGTCTACACGAGCGACATTTCCCCAATGTCGTTGCTGGTACTTCAAACCAACCGACACCCCGCAAAAAAAAATACACATGTGACCCCATTTTGGAAAGAAGACACCCCAAGGTATTCCGTGAGGGGTATGGTGAGTTCATGTAAAATTTTATTTTGTGTCACAAGTTAGTGGAATATGAGACTTTATAAGGAAAAAAAAAATAATAACATTTTCCGCTAACTTGTGCCCAAAAAAATAATAAAATTCTAGGAACTCGCCATGCCCCTCACGGAATACCTTGGGGTGTCTCCTTTCCAAAATGGGGTCACTTGTGGGGTATTTATACTGCCCTGGCATTTTAGGGGCCCTTAAGCGTGAGAAGTAGTTTGGAATCCAAATGCGTAAAAAATGCCCTGTGAAATCCTAAAGGTGCTCTTTAGAATTTGGGCCCCTTTGCGCACCTAGGCTGCAAGAAAATGTCACACATGTGGTATCGCCGTACTCAGAAGAAGTAGGGCAATGTGTTTTGGGGTGTATTTTTACATACACTTACCTAAAAAATTATTAGGAACACCTGTTCTATTTCTCATTAATGCGATTATCTAGTCAACCAATCACATGGCAGTTGCTTCAATGCATGTAGGGTTGTGGTCCTGGTCAAGGCAATCTCCTGAACTCCAAACTGAATGTCAGAATGGGAAAGAAGGTGATTTAAGCAATTTTGAGCGTGGCATGGTTGTTGGTGCCAGACGGGCCGGTCTGAGTATTTCACAATCTGCCCAGTTCCTGGGATTTTCACGCACGACCATTTCTAGGGTTTAAAAAGAATGGTGTGAAAAGGGAAAAACATCCAGTATGCGGAAGTCCTGTGGGCGAAAATGCCTTGTTGATGCTAGAGGTCAGAGGAGAATGGGCCGAGTGATTCAAGCTGATAGAAGAGCAATGTTGACTGAAATAACCACTCGTTACAACTGAGGTATGCAGAAAAGCATTTGTGAAACCACAACACGCACAACCTTGAGGCGGATGGGCTACAACAGCAGAAGACCCCACCGGGTACCACTCATCTCCACTACAAATAGTAAAAAGAGGCTACAATTTGCACGAGCTCACCAAAATTGGACTGTTGAAGACTGGAAAAATGTTGCCTGGTCTGATGAGTCTCGATTTCTGTTGAGACATTCAAATGGTAGAGTCCGAATTTGGCGTAAACAGAATGAGAACATGTATCCATCATGCCTTGTTACCACTGTGCAGGCTGGTGGTGGTGGTGTAATGGTGTGGGGGATGTTTTCTGGGCACACTTTAGGCCCCTTAGTGCCAATTGTCCATTGTTTAAATGCCACAGGCTACCTGAGCATTGTTTCTGACCATGTCCATCCCTTCATGACCACCATGTACCCATCCTCTGATGGCTACTTCCAGCAGGATAATGCACCATGTCACAAAGCTCAAATCATTTCAAATTGGTTTCTTGAACATGACAATGAGTTCACTGTACTAAAATGGCCCCCACAGTCACCAGATCTCAACCCAATAGAGCATCTTTGGGATGTGGTGGAACGGGAGCTTCGTGCCCTGGATGTGCATCCCTCAAATCTCCATCAACTGCAAGATGCTATCCTATCAATATGGGCCAACATTTCTAAAGAATGCTATTAGCACCTTGTTGAATCAATGCCACGTAGAATTAAGGCAGTTCTGAAGGCAAAATGGGGTCCAACACCGTATTAGTATGGTGTTCCTAATAATTCTTTAGGTGTGTGTATACCCATGCTGGGTGAGAGAAATATCTCTGGCAAATGACAACTTTGTATAAAAAAATTGGAAAAGTTGTCTTTTAGAGAGATATTTCTCTCACCCAGCCTGGGTATATGTAAAAAGACACCCCAAAACACAATTGCCCTACTTCTCCTGAGTACGGCGATACCACATTTGTGACACTTTTTTGAAGCCAAGATGCGCAAAGGGGCCCAATTTCCAATGAGTACTTTCAGGATTTCACAGGGCATTTTTACGCATTTGGATTCCAAACTACTTCTCACGCTTTAGGGCCCCTAAAATGCCAGGGCAGCATAAATACCCCACATGTGACCCCATTTTGGAAAGAAGACACCCCAAGGTATTCCGTGAGGGGTATGGTTAGTTCATGTAAAATTTTATTTTTTGTCACAAGTTAGTGGAATATGAGACTTTATATTTTTTTTCTTACAACCATTTTCTGCTAACTTGTGACAAAAAATAAAAACTTCCATAAACTCACTATGCCCATCAGCGAATACCTTAGGGTGTATACTTTCCGAAATGGGGTCATCTGTGGGGTGTTTCTACTGTCTGGGCATTGTAGAACCTCAGGAAACATGACAGGTGCTCAGAAAGTCAGAGCTGCTTCAAAATGCAGAAATTCACATTTTTGTACCATAGTTTGTAAACGCTATAACTTTTACTCAAACCAATAAATATACACTTATTGCATTTTTTTTTATCAAAGACATGTAGAACAATAAATTTAGAGAAAAATTTATATAGAAATGTAGTTTTATTTGAAAAATTTTACAACTGAAAGTGAAAAATGTCATTTTTTTTGCAAAAATTTTGGTCAATTTCGATTAATAACAAAAAAAGTAAAAATGTCAGCAGCAATGAAATACCACCAAATGAAAGCTCTATTAGTGAGAAGAAAAGGCGGTAGAATTCATTTGGGTGGTAAGTTGTATGACCGAGCAATAAACTGTGAAAGTAGTGTAGTGCAGAATTGTAAAAAGTGGTCTGGTCATTAAGGGGGTTTAAGCTAGGGGAGCTAAGGTGGTTAATAAACTATCCAAAAACGGGAAATTTTATGTGAATATCTTTTTCTTCTTTCATTTAGAATATAATCTTTAAAGCAGCTGTTGCTCTGTTTATCTATTGCAGAGCTCCTCTGCCTTCCTTCACACGGCCATAATTGATATGATTACATTCTGGCTGCCTGTAGCCACCACTAGGGGGAGCTCACTAATGCTGTATTTATTATTTCAATGGATGCTATATGAACCAGTATGTAGTAAGCACTTCTTAAGCTCTACTGAAGCAGAATTGGATTATGCCACAAGACATTGATCAAAAACCTGTCTGGCTATAGAGAATCTAAACAAATTTTTGCAGTAGCTTAATCTATGTCCTAATCTTAGTCCTGAAATTAACCCAGCCAGCATCGGATTGGGGTTATCATTATACACACAGGGCATTTTATCAATAAGATCAAATCGGTTATGTGTGATTAACCCATAAAAAATTGAATCTTGTATCTGGGGCTCATTTTAAACCTGGACTAACTGGAGAATCCTTTGATATTCAGGTAAGCCACTTCATCTCTGAACTAGACATGAGTGAATTTCTTGAAATTTGTTATGTGTCCAATTTGGTGATAAAAAAAAAAAATAATAATTCTGACATAAATCAAATATGCTCCAGTTGCTCTGAAAATTGGTATATTAATTTCTGTCACCTAGGACTCCTTTTTTATAGAAAAGATTCAGAGAATACATACAGTATGAGTCCTAGAAGTCCAGAGAAAGAGTGAGAGAGAATCTAGTTTGTTAGAATCCGAATATTTGTGGAAATTTGGATTAAATTCTGAATCGGTAGAATCTATTTGCTCCACTCTGCCCTGAACCCAATAGAGATGCTATGGCAGGGCCCGAAAACAAGTAATTCATGTATGAAGACTTGGAAATGTGTCTAAAACATTTCAGTAGCAATATGAATGCTACACAGAAAAATGTGTACTGAAACTGAATACAGTAACACAGAGGAGACAATCACTTATGACCAGAGGCACTGGAAACAACCAGGAAGAGGAACCAAGAACACAGGAGCCGACAGTGAAGCACCGGAAGAAAAGCTAGATAAGGAACACAGCAGCAGGTAGAGACTTAGCAAACCATGATTAAATCAATATTTTTGGGGACATCTATATATTTTGCTGCCCAAAAGAGAAACTCAAAACCCTGATCACACTTGAGCAGGCAATCCCTGCTTACTCCACTGGCTACCTGCTGAGACTTTTTCTCATAGGTCACTTGCTGGCTGACACACATGGCTATATTCTGCACACCGTTCAGGTGCCAGTAGTGCGCTATAGCATTTTGGACATAGTAATCCAGACCTACCAGTGATTCTGTCAGAGAGAGAGAGAAAGAGAGCGCTTATTTTTTGGTCTCCCTAGTGATGAAGAGTACCCCCAAAGAGTACCCACAAGGCAAGTCAACCAAGCAGGAAGAGTTTCTCTTGTCCTTCTAAAAAGAGAACTAGCTTGCATGTTTCATTGAGAGGTGTTAGCTTTGTGGAATGTTGTAGCTTTCTTTCTTGTCCAAAATAGTGAAATAAAGTTGATGCTGTTGTCTGTCTTTGCTATATTGATGATGTATCCTTAAGTGAACAGTGTTGGGTGCGAATATTCGAATTGCGGATATTGTCACTTCAAGAATTTGCGAAGATTTAGAATATAGTGCTATAAATTCGTATTCTTGAATATTCAAGATTTATTTTCATCAGTAACCTCCCTTCTTGCTTGTGGGCCAATGAGAAGGCTGCAATGTCTTTGTATGAGCTTAGCAACATCCCTAGCAACCAATAGGAAAGTTGCCTACCCCTTACTATATAAGAAGGGGTTCTGAGAGAAACAGCAGTGTCATTGCTGTGCTCTGTGCTTTACTGTTTAATTACAGTGGGATGCGAAAGTTTGGGCAACCTTGTTAATCGTCATGATTGTACTATTAAATATATCATATGGGAGACACACACAGTGATATTTGAGAAGTGAAATGAAGTTTATTGGATTTACAGAAACTGTGCTTAAGTGTTTAAACAAAATTAGACAGGTGCATAAATTTGGGCACCACAAAAAAGAAATGAAATCAATATTTAGTAGATCCTCCTTTTGCAGAAATTACAGCCTCTAAACGCTTCCTGTAGGTTCCAATGAGAGTCTGGATTCTGGTTGAAGGTATTTTGGACCATTCCGCTTTACAAAACATCTTTAGTTCATTCAGGTTTGATGGCTTCCGAGCATGGACAGCTCTCTTTGTCACACCACAGATTTTCTATTATATTCAGGTCTGGGGACTGAGATGGCCATTTCAGAACGTTGTACTTGTTCCTCTGCATAAATGCCTTAGTGGATTTTGAGCAGTGTTTAGGGTCGTTGTCTTGTTGAAAGATCCAGCCGCGGCGCAGCTTCAGCTTTATCACTGATTCCTGGACATTAGTCTCCAGAATCTGCTGATACTGAGTGGAATCCATGCGTTCCTCAACTTTGACAAGATTCCCAGTCCCTGCACTGGCCACACAGCCCCACAGCATGATGGAACCACCACCATATTTTACTGTAGGTAGCAGGTGTTTTTCTTGGAATTCTGTGTTCTTTTTCCTCCATGCATAACGCCCCTTGTTATGGCCAAATAACTCAATTTTAGTTTCATCAGTCCACAGCACCTTATTACAAAATAAAGCTGGCTTGTCCAAATGTGCTTTAGCCCACCTCAAGCGGCACTTTTTGTGCTGTGGGCGGAGAAAAGGCTTCCTCTGCATCACTCTCGCAGCTCTTTGTGTAAAGTGAGCCGAATGGTTGAACGATGCACAGTGACTCCATCTGCAGCAAGATGATGTTGTAGGTCTTTGGTGCTGGTCTGTGGGTTGACTCTGACTGTTTTCACCATTCGTCGCTTTTGTCTATCCAAGATTTTTCTTGGTCTGCCACTTCGAGCCTTAACTCGAACTGAGCCTGTGGTCTTCCATTTCCTCAATATGTTCCTAACTGTGGAAACAGACAGCTGAAATCTGTGAGACAGCTTTCTGTATCCTTCCCCTAAACCATGATGGTGAACAATCTTTGTCTTTAGGTCATTTGGGAGTTGTTTTGAGACCCCATGTTGCTACTCTTTAGAGAAAATTAAAAGAGGAGGGAAACTTACAATTGACCCCCTTAAATACTCTTTCTCATAATTGGATCCACCTGTGTATGTAGGTCAGGGGTCACTGAGCTTACCAAGCCAATTTGAGTTCCAATAATTAGTTCTAAAGGTTTTGGAATCAATAAAATTACAACAGTGCCCAAATGTATGCACCTGCCTAATTTTGTTTAAACAATTATAGCACACTTTCTGTAAATCCAATAAACTTCATTTCACTTCTCAAATATCACTGTGTGTGTCTCCTATATGATATATTTAACTGACATTTTTTATCGTAACAACCAACGATTTATACAGGAAAATCATGACGATTAACAAGGTTGCCCAAACTTTAGCATCCCACTGTATAGAACAAGAGTGGTTGTGCAAAACTCCACTCTTTCCACCACTGGATAAACAAAGTCAACCAGATCTCCAGACTGCAGGAACTCTCACTTTGAGGACTCATAACATATCCTACTAATCCTGGATTACCTACAGTATAAACACATCAATGGCACTATTTCCCACATCCCACTGACCATCTTGCTCTATGCAATACCTTTGGTTTTAACAAACTCTAATTAACCTTTAAATAGGCAGCATATATAATAATACTACTCCTCCTAACCCTGTTCTTTGACCTCTCTATACTGTTACAATAATTTGCCTATGTCATTTCCTACAGTACTTCTCAGTTAGGACTAACCCCTCTCGTACGACTTATCTGGCAAGTATATGGGCGTGTTGACTACTAGCTACAAATTTGATGGTACAGTATATATGGGTTGTCCACACCTCAGCTTGGGGTCCTTTCACACTTATGTTGTTGGATTCTGGCAGGCAGTTCCGTTGATCCGGAAATCCGTATGCAAAACGGATAGCATTTGTTTCCGGATGCAGATGCGGATCCGTATGACAAATGCATTGAAACCCCCGGATCTGTCGCTCCGGTGTCATCCAGAAAAACAGATCCAGTATTTATTTTTTTCACATTTTTAAAAGGTCTGCGCATGTGCCCCCTGGATCTCACGGGCAAGCAAGCTGTCAGTGTATTACACTGGTAAAACACTTACAGCCAATGCTTTACAATATAGAAGTATTGTTAATCATTGTAAAGGGGATCAGACCCACAAAATTTGAAGTCCCAGAGTGGGACAAAAAATAAAGTGAAAAAAATAAATAAAAATGTGTTAAAATAGTGACCATAAAGTTATAACCTTCCAATTATCATTCAAAAGAGTGTTTCTTCAGGGAGGAACAAAAGCACCAGATTTCCAAAAAGCTAAATTTAGCCAACTAAGAGAGGCCATAGGCCTAACTAACTGGTCCTCAAAAATAAAAATACAGCCACAAAATTGGATATTTTTAAAAGCATCCTAAAATCTAATTGTGAGAGGTACATACCTTATGGGAATAAAAGGTTAAGCAACAAGAAGAAACCAATGTGGATAAGTAGAACTGTAAAGAAAGCAATAAATGACAAAAAGAAAGCATTTCAATCACTAAAACAGGAGGCGACCGAGGAAGCGCTGAAAAACTATAAGGAAAAAAATAGAATATTGAAAAAACAAATAAAAGCGGCCAAACTATAGACCGAGAGATTAATTGCCAAAGAGAGTAAAACTAACCCTAAAATGTTCTTCAATTATATAAATGGTAAAAAGTATAAATCTAAAGGTGTCGGCCCTTTACGGAGTAATGAGGGGGGAGTCGCAGAGAGCGACGAGGAGAAAGCAAAGCTGTTAAATATTTTTTTCTCCACTGTATTCACTGAGGAAAATAAACTATCAGATGAAATGCAGAATGTAAAAGTAAATTCCCCATGAAAAATGTCCTGTCTGACCCAGGAAGAAGTACATCAGCGACTTAAAAAGATTAAAATAGACAAATCACCAGAACAAGATGGCATACACCCCCGTATCCTAAGAGAATTAAGTAATGTCATAGCCAGACCCTTATTTTATGATATTTAAGGACTCTATACGGACAGGGAGTGTTCCACAGGATTGGCGCATAGCAAATGTGGTGTCAATATTCAAAAAAGGTCCAAAAACAGAGCCTGGAAACTATAGGCCGGTAAGTTTAACATCTGTTGTGGGTAAACTGTTTAAAGGTTTTCTAAGAGATGCTATCTTGGAGCACCTCAATGAAAATAAGCAAATAACGCCATATAAGCATGGCTTCGTGAGGGATCGGTCATGCCAAACTAATTTAATCAGTTTCTATGAGGAGGTAAGTTCTAGACTTGACAGCGGCGAATCAATGGATGTCGTATATCTGGACTTCTCCAAAGCATTTGACAATGTACCACATAAAAGGTTAGTATATAAAATGAGAATGCTCGGACTGGGAGAAAATGTCTGTATGTGGGTAAGTAACTGGCTCAATGATAGAAAACAGAGGGTGGTTATTAATGGTACACACTCAGATTGGGTCACTGTCACTAGTGGGGTACCTCAGAATTGGGCCCTATTCTCTTCATTATATTTATTAATGATCTTGTAGAAGGCTTGCACTTTAAAATACATTTTTTTGCAGATGACACTAAACTGTGCAAAGTAATTAACACTAAAGAGGACAGTATACTACTACAGAGCGATCTGGATAGATTGCAGGCTTGGGCAGATAAGTGGCAGATGAGGTTTAACACTGACAAATGTAAGGTTATGCACATGGGAAGGAATAATGCAAGTCACCCGTACATACTAAATGGTAAAACACTGGGTAACACTGACATGGAAAAGGATCTAGGAATTTTAGTGAACAGCAAATTAAGCTGTGAAAAGCAGTGTCAGGCCAGTAAGATAATGGGTTGTTGCGTCAAAAGGGGCATAGATGCCCGTGATGAGAACATAGTCCTATCACTTTACAAATCACTAGTCAGACCACACATGGAGTACTCTGTACAGTTCTGGGCTCCTGTGAACAAGGCAGACATAGCAGAGCTGGAGAGGGTTCAGAGGAGGGCAACTAAAGTAATAACTGGAATGAGAGAACTACAGTACCCTGAAAGATTATCAACAATAGGGTTATTCACTTTTGAAAAAAGATGACTGAGGGGAGATTTAAAGAGGACCTTTTATCAGGCTAGCTGTAGTCTATTATTATCCTACCTTATAGGGTGGCCCCCACTAATGCCATAGCACTTTTTTTTTCTAAAGAACCCCCCGTTCGTCCGCTGTTGGATCCGTATATTTTGGAGCCTTATATTATAATGAGGCAACTCGGTTATACTAGGCGGAGACTTGTATTTTCTCTGGGACTGGTTATCTTCTCCCTGGCTGTGAGTGCATCCACTCCCAGGAAAATACAAGTCTCAGCCTAGTATAACTGAGCCGCCTCATTATAATATAAGGTGCCAAAATATAGTGCCATGGCATCAGTGGGGGCCGCCCTATAAAGTAGGATGATATTTAGACTAGAGCTAGCCTGATGAAAGGTCCTCTTTAATTACTATATATAAATATATCAGGGGTCAGTACAGAGATCTCTCCCATCGTCTATTTATCCCCAGGACTGTGACTGTGATGAGGGGACATCCTCTGCGTCTGGAGGAAAGGAGGTTTGTACGCAAACATAGAAGAGGATTCTTTACGGTAAGAGCAGTGAGACTATGGAACTCTTTAGCTGAGAAGGTGGTGATGGTGAGTTCAAAAGGGGCCTGGATTTATTTCCGGAGTGTAATAATATTACAGACTATAGCTACTAGAGAGGGGTCATTGATCCAGGGAGTTATCTAATTGCCCGAGTGGGGAAAATTGGCTTCTACCTCAGTTTTTTTTTGCCTTCCTTTGGATCAACTTGCAGGATAAAAGGTCGAATTGGATGGACAAATGTCTTTTTTCGGCCTTATATACTATGTTAAAAATAATTAATAGTAAAAAAAAAATGCATCCTTTTCCCAAAATAAAAGTTAAAAAAAATTGTAAAAAAATAGGGAAAAAAAGAAAAGTAGACATATTAAGTATCGCCGCATCCGTATCAACAGGCTCTATAAAAATATCACATGACCTAACCCCTCAGATCAACACTGTCAAAAAATAAAATAAAAACTGTGCTAAAAAAACATTTTTTTTGTCCCCTTACATCACTAAAAGTGAAACACCAAGCAATAAAAAAGGAGTATGCCCCCAAAATTGTACCAATCTAACCGTCATCTTATCCCACAAAAATGAGCTCATACCTAAGACCCAAAACATAAAAAAAAACTATTGCTCTCACAATATGGAGATACTAAAACATGTTTTTTTTTTGTTTCAAAAATGATATTGTGTAAAAAGTATACATATTAGGTATTGCCACATCCATAACGACTGGTTCTATAAAAATATCACATGACCTAAGCCCTCAGATGAACACCATAAAAAAAATTAAAATAGAAACTGTGCTAAAAAAACATACATTTTTGTCCCCTTACATCTCTAAAAGTGCAACATCAGGCGATCAAAAAGTCATATGCCTCCCAAAGTAGTACCAATCTAACCGTCACCTCATCCCACAGAAAATAAGCCCCTACCTAAGACAATCACCAAAAAAATAAAAAATAAACTATGGCTCTCAGACTATGAAGACACTAAAAATCGTATTTTTTGTTTGAAAAATTATATCATTGTTTAAAACTTACATGAATAAAAAAAAGTACACATATTAGGTATCGCCGTGTCTGTAAGAACCTGATCTGTAAAAATATCACATAAACAAAAAAAGCTGGAATTCTGTCATTTTTTGGAGTAAAAATAGTTTTTTCAATAGAAATAAAGGTTATTTTCAAAGTTTTTTGCTTTTTTTAAACATTTAATATTCCCACAATGGGACTATAAAAGTCGATCTTTTGATAGAATCAAAAATACTATGCACTATTCCTGTAGAGCAATTTATTTTATTGTCAGTGCCAGAGAGGCACAGCCTGCTTAAAAAACTCTGGAGGGGCTACACTAGACCCCAGCTTGTGTGCACTGACATCTGCTCTCTCTGTAACAGCTTATATGAGGCGGGCGGCATTGCCTGTGGCATGTAAGGGGTTAAAGAGCCAGGATTGGCACTCCTACCAGTCCAGGCTGTTAGAGCTGTTATGTTACACCTGTGCCCAGTGTCGGGGTAAATTTATTCTGGGGGTCCACTATACAGATACATTAAAATATTACCTGACAAAATCACAAAGAGCTCATGTATACGTTTGAGTCTATTCCTGGGGGGTTGCTGGCTTGTAACATTGCAAAACGTAACATGTAGTGCCAAAAGGAACAAAGTCATTTGTAATACACATGAGGTAGCAGCAAATTTAATGGGAACCCTTAAGACATGTGGGTGCTCCCACCTAACGTAAGAAGGGTAAATAAAGGGAATTTGGCATTGTTGAGCACAACTTGGAAGTATTTTTGCAGATGGGTAGGAGTCCTAACAAACCATGCTCCTCTGGGAGAGAGTCAACTTAGGGCAACAAAACATAAAAACAGGCCAACTAGTTCTGACCCATCAGAGGTAGTCCACGTTGTTGCGCCCGTAGTCCATGATTTTTCTTTGCTTTACAGATCACAAAGGGGGCTCTTTAGAGGAGGAACCTGAAATCCTCCTCATTGCTGAAGGACGTCAGGGGTCGCCTCTGCCCATGGTAAGCCAGACGTGCTGATGTGGCAGAGCTCCACTGCCCTCTAGTGGAGGACCCTGATGGTGAATGATTAGTAATACTGGCAATTGCTGCGGCCACTTCATGTTTCAAGGTGCTGGAACCTCCTCCTGCCGGGGCAGGGGAACTAAGAATCTCCGGCTGCAGGGGCTGAGGTAATTGAGGCTCCGTCAGCGGTGATGGGAAACGGGGACCCTTTGCTGCTGTGGACGCCATCTTCCACTGATAGTTAACCACCATAGGGTTGTATGAGAAAGCGGTGGTGACCTGGTATCCCAGCTGGAAGATGGGTGTAGGTGGTAGTCCCGGCAGCAGTAGCTCCGGCTGCGGTTTCTCCTGCAAATGGGGGACTCCCTCCATGGTCTTTTGGAGGCAGCGCACATGGCCTGCGCCTACTGGATCCTCCTGCCAGTGTTCAGCTACCGGCACGGGGACTAGGGGCTTGTTCAATAGGGTCAACCCGGTGGCAAATCGTCACATAGTGGAACAGTGAGTTCTATTCTCTCTAACTATAGCTCTGCCATTTGCGCTGCTATCTGCTGGTGAACCAGGCACATTACATGTAATAAAACAGTTGCATAAAGATTGCACAATGTAGAGGACCTGGACAGAAATACACAAGATTGCATTTAGGTTAGACCATTAAAGACAGTAGCAGGGTGTAGGAGTGGTAACACCACTCCAGGGTGTTACACACCCAGTTTTTGATAACGACATAGGCCTGTTGAGATGCTATACTCTGCCTATCTATATGTAGGTCAGTTACTCTACTGTCCTATGTGCTTTTTGTACAGGGTAACTCTGTGGGCCAGTCCAAGCCTGCCTGTGCCCCTGCACTCCACTGCATGGAAGACCTGTACAGCGCTTAGACTGGGCTATCATAAAAAGATGGTGACCGAGCCTAAGGCCCCTTAGTGATCAGTGTAAAAAGACGTATTGGTGGCCAGTGGCCACTAAAGGGTTCATTGTGATGTCATAGTGGACTACCTTACTTTAACACATGTGTAATGTCACAGTGGTTTGCCTTACTTTAACACACGTGTAAAGTCACAACAGCGTACATATCTTATAGCAACACAGTTGTGTATTAGCAATTTATCAGTTTAATACCAAATTGTGATGTCACAACAGTTACAGGACAGAAACACATTTGTGATGTCCCAACAGCTTACCTGACTGGAACATTGTTGTGACCTCATGGTAGTTTACCCAATACCCAGGGACATACATAAGTGACAGAGGACCCATGTGCAAGAAATGTATGTGGGTTCTGTGATTTCCAGCTGCTAAATTGATTATAGTGACCTCTTAGATATACAACACTTCATTCTTGGTTCAGAAAATCCTTTGCCACTGTAGAAACTGACAAGTAATTGTTAGACATGCAGCATGGCTGTAGACATATACATGTGATGCAATGCTCTGGTAGGCCTGATATTTGTTCCCTTGTTGCAATGTAATTATGTACTTTCGCCACAAGATGGCACCATTGTTAAGCATATGATCCATTTCCTTAGACTGATCTGTTCAATAGATCTATTATTTTTTTTTACAAAAGTTAGAGATGTAGCAGGGCTGAGTTTATTATCAGTTATAACAACTCATATTCACAATATTCACCTACTGTGTTATTTTAACCCCTTCATGCACATCACCATACCATTATGCTTTTGCAGGAAGGAACTCCGCATACATAGCCTTTTACACGGGCGTGACGGATTAGGTCTGGATGCGTTCAGTGAAACTCGCACCATTTTGCAAACAAGTTCAGCCAGTTTTGTCTGAGATTGCGTTCAGTTTTTGTGCAATGCGTTTTCATGCGTTTTCATGCAGGTGATAAAAAACTGAAGGTTTACAAACAACATCCCCTAGCAACCATCAGTGAAAAACGCATCGCACCCGCACTTGCTTCCGGATGCAATGCGTTTTTCACTGAAGCCCCATTCACTTCTATGGAGCCAGGACTGCGTGAAAAACACAGAATATAGAACATGCTGCGTTTTTCATGGAACACAGAAGTGATGCGTGAAGAAAACTCATGTACACAGACCCATTGAAATGAATTGGTCAGGATTCAGTGCGGGTGCTATGCGTTCACGTCATGCATTGCACCCGCACAGAAAACTCGCTTGTTTGAAAGAAGCCTAAGAGTACAGTGTGATGATGGTCCGCGTTCAGGAGCTAAGTCTTCACCATCAGCAGCAGGTGTCAGCTGTGACACAACAGTTACTGCAACAGCCGGAATTGGAATTTGCTTATTGTATGATGACCGTAGCACTAAGTGGTTAGCCAGAGGGAGGGAGCTCACCCTGCACCACGTTAGCAGCCCCCAACAAGATATAAGGGTTACCATGTCAACCGGTGACCTCCGAATGGCTCACAGGTCTGCCATGTACTGTGGGGATTTGCTCTGGAAGGCAGCTTAGCAGACGCAGTATAGAGGCAATCTCAAAATCTTTAACTTAAATAGTTCAGTGTTTATTCACACGAAAAGCAAAACAAAATAACAGTTTTCAGTATTGGTGTATGTTCACACCATGGAAAGTCCACAGAACACAACGTTCATCTGGTTAGCAGTTTTTCATCAGCCATAAACTGCAGGCTTTAGGGGGCCTGTTTTACAGCAATGCGGCTCTCAGCCCTTTAGCACGGCACACCTCATGCAAATCCCAAAACCACAGCATCACTGTGAAGTGGAGGATAATCCACACAGCTGAGACTGCTGGCTGGGTTTTTATATCCCAGCCAAAACCTGGCCTGGAGCGTAGGGAGAAGGCACCCACCCTGCACTTTGGCTGCTCCCAGTAAGAGCCGGCCCGGATCGGCTCTACAGCCATACTAAATAACAAATAGTGTCAGTCAGCACTAACTGCCGCTGACACTTAAAATTAGCGGCTCTTACCTCACCGAGGCCAGGAATCTCTGTGACACATACCTTCCATCAATGACAGACCCTTGCACCTTCCTAAATACCTCCCCCCTTTGTTCAACCCTGAGGGGGTGGATACTTGCCAGACAGAGTAAACAGGACAGGGCATTTGCATTTTCCTGTAACCTGCCTGCCCTATGTTCCACGGAAAACTTAAAGTTTTGTAAAGACAAGAACCACCTCGTGACCCGAGCATTCCTCTCTTTGGCTTGGCTCATCCACTTGAGAGGGGAGTGGTCGGTCACCAGACGGAACTTTCTCTCCAACAGATAATAGCAGAGAGACTCGAATGCCCACTTGATAGCCAGGCACTCTCTCTGCACTATACTGTACCTAGTCTCGGCTGGGGTAAGCTTTTGGTTCAGGAAAACATTAATGTCCTGAGACAGTACAGCTCTGGGACCTACTTCAGAGGCATCGGTCTGTATCACAAACTACCTCTTGAAGTAGGGGGCGTCACCAATACCGGAGACCAACATAGGGCCGACTTCAAAGCGGAGAAAGCCACTCGGCCCAGAAGCAAGCCGCGACCCCTGCAGAGTCGACTGAGGCTTCAGAGACCGCCGTGATCATGTCGCCCATCACAGAGTTCCCTGCACACTGGCAGGAGGCACCGGAACTGGCCATCCGACCGCAACAACTGGCCATCCGACCGCGGCGGAAGCTGCAGGAGTTTCCACTCCGCCACTCAGGAGGACTGAACCCACGCCCAGTCATATTAATCCCGAGGTCCCTCTCGAGATCACTTGCCATGCCCAAAGTCAATGGGAGCATAAAACGGCAGTAGAAGAGTGGGTAAAGCAGGTCCTGGATGACCCACAACCAGTGGACCCTAAACTAATCAGATGCACGGGAACTGTGCTGTGGTTCTCCGTGGAGAGAGGTGTTGGGTTCCTCCAAGACAATCATAGCTGGGAAGAACTATTTGTGGGCCGCCTCTCCGTTAAATGAAATTACCTGCCACAGGCCAGCCACAACTTACCGTATTTTTCGCCCTATAAGACACATCGGCCCATAAGACGCACCTAGGTTTTTGGGGAGGAAAATAAGAAAAGAAAAATGTTTAACCAAAAGGTGTGCTTTTGGTGGGTTTGGAACTAATGGTTGTCTGTGGGTGGCACTATTACTGGGGATCTGTGGATGGCACTATTATGGGAGGATCTGTGAAGGACACTGTTATGGGGGGGATCTGTGAAGGACACTGTTATGGGTGGATCTGTGAAGGACACTGTTATGAGGGATCTGTGGATGACGCACTGCTATGGGGGGATCTGTGGATGACACACTGTTATGGGGGATCTGTGGATGACGCACTGTTATGGGGGATCTGTGGATGACGCACTGTTATGGGGGATATGTGGATGACGCACTGTTATGGGGGATCTGTGACTGACACTGTTATGGGGGATCTGTGGATGACGCACTGTTATGGGGGATATGTGGATGACGCACTGTTATGGGGGGATCTGTGACTGACACTGTTATGGGGGGATCTGTGAAGTATACTGTTACTGGGGGGGTCTGTGGATGGCATTGTTACGGGGGGATCTGTGGATGGCACTGTTATGGGGGATCTGCGGATGGCACTGTTACGGGGGATCTGTGGATGGCACTGTTACGGGGGATCTGCGGATGGCACTGTTACGGGGGATCTGTGGATGGCACTGTTATGGGGGATCTGTGGATGGCACTGTTATGGGGGATCTGTGGATGGCACTGTTATGGGGGATCTGTGGATTGCACTGTTATATACAGTTGCAAGAAAAAGTATATGAACCCTTTGGAAAGATATGGATTTCTGCACAAATTGGTCATAAAAAGGATATCTGATCTTCATCTAAGTCACAACAATAGACAATCACAGTCTGCTTAAATTAATAACACACAAATAATTAAATGTTACCATGTTTTTATTGAACTCACCATGTAAACATTCACACTGCAGGTGGAAAAAGTATATGAACACCTAGACTAATGACATCTCCAAGAGCTAATTGGAGTGAGGTGTCAGCCAACTGGAGTCCAATCAATGATATGAGATTGGAGGTGTTGGTTACAGCTGCCCTGCCCTATAAAAAACACACACCAGTTCTGGGTTTGCTTTTCACAAGAAGCATTGCCTGATGTGAATGATGCCTCGCACAAAAGAGCTCTCAGAAGACCTACGATTAAGAATTGTTGACTTGCCTAAAGCTGGAAAGGGTTATAAAAGTATCTCCAAAAGCCTTGCTGTTCATCAGTCCACGGTAAGACAAATTGTCTATAAATGGAGAAAGTTCAACACTGCTGCTACTCTCCCTAGGAGTGGCCGTCCTGTAAAGATGACTGCAAGAGCACAGCGCAGACTGCTCAATGAGGTGAAGAAGAATCTTAGAGTATCAGCTAAAGACTTACAAAAGTCTCTGGCATATGCTAACATCCCTGTTAGCGAATCTACGATACGTAAAACACTAAACAGGAATGGATTTCATGGGAGGCTACCACAGAGGAAGCCACTGCTGTCCCAAAAGAACCATTGCTGCACATTTACAGTTTGCACAAGAGCACCTGGATGTTCCACAGCAGTACAGGCAAAATATTCTGTGGACAGATGAAACCAAAGTTGAGTTGTTTGGAAGAAACACACAACACTATGTGTGGAGAAAAAGAGGCAAGGCACACAAACATCAAAACCTCATCCCAACTGTAAAGTATGGTGGTGGGGGCATCATGGTTTGGGGCTGCTTTGCTGCGTCAGGGCCTGGACGGATTGTTATCATCGAAGGAAAAATGAATTCCCAAGTTTATCAAGACATTTTGCAGGAGAACTTAAGGCCATCTGTCAACCAGCTGAAGCTCAACAGAAGATGGGTGTTGCAACAGGACAATGACCCAAAGCATAGCAGTAAATCAACAGAATGGCTTAAACAGAAGAAAATACGCCTTCTGGAGTGGCCCAGTCAGAGTCCTGACCTCCAGAGTCCTGACCCGATTGAGATCCTGTGGCATGACCTCAAGAAAGCGATTCACACCAGACGTCAAAAGAATATTGCTGAACTGAAACAGTTCTGTAATGAGGAATGGTCAAGAATTACTCCTGACCGTTATGCACGTCTGATCTGCAACTACAGGAAACGTTTGGTTGAAGTTATTGCTGCCAAAGGAGGTTCAACCAGTTATTAAATCTAAGGGTCCACATACTTTTTCCACCTACACTGTGAATGCTTACATGGTGTGTTCAATAAAAACATGGTAACATTTATTATTTGTGTGTTATTAGTTTAAGCAGACTGTGATTGTCTATTGTTGTGACTTAGATGAAGATCAGATCACATTTTATGACCAATTTGTGCAGAAATCCATATAATTCCAAAGGGTTCACATACTTTTTCTTGGAACTGTATGTGCCATCCACAGACCCCCACCCCATAACAGTGGTAATATCAAAAGTGGGGGGGCATGTTTAATCACTTTTAATTGAATGAGACATTTTATATTTGTATAGTGCAGCACTGGAGCGGAGGGGGCTGGAGTACTGTGACTGCACCGGCCCCGCAGCAATTGCCGGCCCCCAGCTCCTCCTCCCAGTCCCGCCCCGCTCACTCATACATCGCAGGCTGCGATATAAAAATTTCAGCATTCACCCCATAAGACGCAGGAGTATTCCCCCCCATTTTTGGGGGAAAAGGTGCGTCTTATGATGTGAAAAATACGGTATATGTCGGGGACCAGGTGGAATACACCCCGAAGCGCTCCGTGCAGGACCCCTTTGCCGCAGGGATTACCCTCCTGGCCAAGCCACTATCCCCTGCTATCACCCCAGAGGCCGGGCAGGAAGAACTAGGTTCTGCTGGGAGAGTCAGATGCCTGCTGGAAGCCCCAGATGGCCAGCTGAGGTTCAGAGAGCGAGCCCAACCTGAACCAGAACCCCTTAACCCTGACCTGGCTGCACCCCCAACACTACGGGTGGGTCAGAATAACAACTCAGTGTTGACTTTTAATCCCAGGGTACAACCCTATGTCCTACCCTGGAAACTTCCACAGGCACCCCTTGATTGCCTTCCAGAACCTCTTCAGGCAGAGGTTTTGCCTGATTCTACGGCTTGCAGCAGGTTACCACAGCTTTCTCCAGGCTGACTACTCAGCCAATTACAGGAAGCACCACTAGAGGGCAGTGGTGCATCACTACAGCCGCAAAGCTTAGCTATCAGAGGCGGGAGCACCCTCTTATGAGCTTTAGCAGCTCCAGCAGTGAGGAGAACCTGCAAGTCCTTCTCTAAATGTTAGGCTGGGTTCACACGGGCGTTGCGTGTGCATTGCGGGTAAAGATGCTGGTGCGTTGTGGGAACATGCATGACTTTTCCCCACGAGTACAAAGCGTTTTTTTTTTTAATCAGATATTTTTATTTGATTTTCACAAGCATATTGAGAACAAAGGTAACCCAACCTACCAGGGATCTTTGTGACATCCCTGGCTTTCCACCACACCTTGTGAATGGTGTTCAGTACTCCATATCGTTCCCCTTTAATACGAAAGGTACCATCCTCCAGTGCAGACATCAAACATGTCCGTCCTACAAGAAATCTCACTACTTTCCCTACCGTGTTCACTTTCTCTATATCTCCCCATCCTCTAATATGTTGTAGCTGACTCGACAGATAATATAGCCACGGGTCCGGTAAGGCCAGACCTCCATTCGTTTTTTGGTCGCCGTAGAGTGCCAAGTTTAATACGGGGGACCCCTTTCTTCCAAATTAAGTCCCTAAACAGGGGATTCACTTTTTAGAAAATTTGGTACCCAGCAAGGAGCATTATGTAGAAGATACAGTAACTGAGGCATCAAAATAATTTTTATAAGGTTGGTCCTTCCTACCATGGAAAGCGGCAGCTTGATCCACGTGTTCACTTTATCTTTGAATCTGTTTAGTAATGGCGTCAGGTTTAGGCTTTCGTAATCCCTAGTATCAGGGGTTATTTGGACACCTAAATACTTAAAGGAAGCTACTATCGTTAAGCCCATGGCGTCCTCTGGGTTTGGGACATCTCCTTTAGCTAATGGCATTACTACAGATTTCGTCCAGTTAATACGGAGACCAGACAACGCCCCATAATCATTAATAACCTTCATGGCTTCCTTAAGGGAATTTCTCCAATCCTCCATGAACAGTAACAGATCGTCAGCATAGAGAGCGACTTTTTCAGTCAGTTCCCCATACTGAAAACCCTTCACCGAGCTTGCCTGCCTCAAAGCCTCCGCCAAGGGCTCCACTGCCACCGCAAACAATAGCGGGGACAGGGGACACCCCTGTCTCGTCCCTCTATGTAATTCAAAGGGATCCGACAAGGCCCCATTGATTCGTAGCACAGCTTTGGGGTTGCATACAAGAGTTGTACCCATTCAATGTATCGGCGCCCAAAGCCCATCCTCTCCAGTACTAGCCATAAATATCGCCATTCCACACTGTCGAATGCCTTGGCCGCATCAAGAGATGCGACCGCCGCACACAAGGTGTGGACCTGACTCGCCTGGATATTCATGAAAAGTCTTCTGACATTAACAGCAGTGGAGGCATTTGGCATAAAGCCTGCTTGGTCTGTATGAATAAGCATCGTAATGACCTGATTTAATCTATTCGCCATTACTTTCGCCAACAGTTTCGCGTCAGTCTGCAGGAGCGAGATAGGCCTGTAGGAATCAGCTTCTTTGTCATCTTTACCGGGTTTCGGGATGAGCACAATGACAGCCTCACTCATTGAGGCAGGTAGGCACCCCAGTTCCTTCGCTTCCTTACAGACCTCCAGCAACTGTGGCAAAAGTATGGCTGAAAACCTCTTATACAGTTCAGGTGGCAACCCATCCCTCCCTGGCGCCTTATTATTAGACATGGATCCCAAGGCCTCCTCCAGTTCCTTGATGGTTATTGGGGCATCTAACATGTCTCTATGTTCTCCCGACAGGGTACGCAGTAGCAACTGTTGTAGAAACTCATGAATTTCTGCATCCGAGGCAGTTATCTTAGATTCATACAGTGAGGAATAGAAGGATTGCATAATATGAACTATCATGTCAGGGTCGTCCCTTAGTATTCCCTCTGAGTCCCTAAGTGTCGCTATATATGATGTCTGCTGTTGGGCTTTAGAGATTAAGGCCAGCAATTTTCCCGCCTTTTCGCCCTCCTCGTAGTAGGACTGCTTTTGAAAGAATCTCTTATTCTTCGCGTTTTGTAGTAATTTCTCATTCAACTTTTTCTTGAGCCTCTTTCCACTGCGTCTCAGTGTCTGCTGTTGGAACAGCAACATGTGCTGCCTCCAAGAGCCCCACTGCGGTAGTCAGTCAGTTAGTTTAGTTTTGGTCTTTTTAGCATTGATATCTGCTATTAGTAGCCCTCTTAGATAAGCCTTCATGGCGTCCCATACCACTAATTTTGATGCCGATGGAAGATTAATGTCAAAATATTCCTTCAGTTTATCCCCTATTCCCCCCGTATCTGGTAACACAGATAGTCAGTGTGGGTCCAACTTCCAAATCATATTTCTCCGTATCCTGCTGGGCCGAAAATCAGCGACCGTCAGAACCGGAGAATGGTCCGATAAGTTACGAGTAGAGTTGAGCGGACGCCTGGATGTTCGGGTTCGAGAAGTTCGGCCGAACTTCCCGAAAATGTTCGGGTTCGGGATCCGAACCCGATCCGAACTTCGTCCCGAACCCGAACCCCATTGAAGTCAATGGGGACCCGAACTTTTCGGCACTAAAAAAGCTGTAAAACAGCCCAGGAAAGGGCTAGAGGGCTGCAAAAGGCAGCAACATGTAGGTAAATCCCCTGCAAACAAATTTGGATAGGGAAATGAATTAAAATAAAAATTAAATAAATAAAAATTAACCAAAATCAATTGGACAGAGGTCCCATAGCAGAGAATCTGGCTTCACGTCACCCACCACTGGAACAGTCCATTCTCAGATATTTAGGCCCCGGCACCCAGGCAGAGGAGAGAGGTCCCGTAACAGAGAATCTGTCTTCATGTCAGCAGAGAATCAGTCTGCATGTCATAGCAGAGAATCAGGCTTCACGTCAGCCACCACTGCAACAGTCCATTGTCAGATATTTAGGCCCAGCACCCAGGCAGAGGAGAGAGGTCCCGTAACAGAGGATCTGGCTTCATGTCAGCAGAGAATCAGTCTGCATGTCATAGCAGAAAATCAGGCTTTACGTCAGCCACCACTGCAACAGTCCATTGTCATAAATTTAGGCCCAGCACCCAGGCAGAGGAGAGAGGTCCCGTAACAGAGAATCTGGCTTCATGTCAGAAGAGAATCAGTCTTCATGTCATAGCAGAGAATCAGTCTTCATGTCATAGCAGAGAATCAGGCTTCACGTCACCCACCACTGTAAGAGTCCATTTTCATAAATTTAGGCCCAGCACCCAGGCAGAGGAGAGAGGTCCCGTAACAGACAATCTGGCTTCATGTCAGCAGAGAATCAGTCTTCATATCATAGCAGAGAATCAGGCTTCACGTCACCCACCACTGTAAGAGTCCATTTTCATAAATTTAGGCCCAGCACCCAGGCAGAGGAGAGAGGTCCCGTAACAGACAATCTGGCTTCATGTCAGCAGAGAATCAGTCTTCATATCATAGCAGAGAATCAGGCTTCACGTCAGCCACCACTGCAACAGTCCATTGGCATATATTTAGGCCCCGGCACCCAGGCGGGAAAGAGAGGTCCCATAACAGAGAATCTGGCTTCATGTCAGCAGAGAATCAGTCTGCATGTCATAGCAGAGAATCAGACTTCACGTCAGCCACCACTGCAACAGTCCATTGGCATATATTTAGGCCCCGGCACCCAGGCGGGAAAGAGAGGTCCCATAACAGAGAATCTGGCTTCATGTCAGCAGAGAATTAGTCTGCATGTCATAGCAGAGAATCAGGCTTCACGTCACCCAACATTGGAACAGTCCATTGGCATATATTTAGGCCCCGGCACCCAGACAGAGGAGAGGTTTATTCAACTTTGGGTAGCCTCACAATATAATGGTAAAATGAAAATAAAAATAGGATTGAATGAGGAAGTGCCCTGGAGTCCAATAATATATGGTTAAGGGGAGGTAGTTAATGTCTAATCTGGACAAGGGACGGACAGGTCCTGTGGGATCCATGCCTGGTTCATTTTTATGAACGTCAGCTTGTCCACATTGGCTGTAGAGACAAAACGCTGGCCGCCGGGCAGGCCAGCACCTCCAAGGCATAAAAGGCTAGCTCTGGCCACGTGGACAATTTAGGACCCAGAAGTTGAATGGGGCAGAACCATCAGTCAGTACGTGGAGGGGTGTGCACACGTACTGTTCCACCATGTTAGTGAAATGTTGCCTCCTGCTAACACGTTGCGTATCAGGTGGTGGTGCAGTTAGCTGTGGCGTGTTGACAAAAGTTTTCCACATCTCTGCCATGCTAACCCTGCCCTCAGAGGAGCTGGCCGTGACACAGCTGCCTTGGCGACCTCTTGCTCCTCCTCTGCCTTGGCCTTGGGCTTCCACTTGTTCCCCTGTGACATTTGGGAATGCTCTCAGTAGCGCGTCTACCAACGTGCGCTTGTACTCGCGCATCTTCCTATCACGCTCCAGTGCAGGAAGTAAGGTGGGCACATTGTCTTTGTAGCGTGGATCCAGCAGGGTGGCAACCCAGTAGTCCGCACAGGTTAAAATGTGGGCAACTCTGCTGTCGTTGCGCAGGCACTGCAGCATGTAGTCGCTCATGTGTGCCAGGCTGCCCAGGGGTAAGGACAAGCTGTCCTCTGTGGGAGGTGTATCGTCATCGTCCTGCCTTTCCCCCCAGCCACGCACCAGTGATGGACCCGAGCTGCGTTGGGTGCCACCCCGCTGTGACCATGCTTCATCCTCATCCTCCTCCACCTCCTCCTCATCCTCGTCCTCCTCGTCCTCCAGTAGTGGGCCCTGGCTGGCCACATTTGTACCTGGCCTCTGCTGTTGCCAAAAACCTCCCTCTGAGTCACTTCGAAGAGACTGGCCTGAAAGTGCTAAAAATGACCCCACTTCCTCCTCCTCCTCCTCCTCCTCCTCCTCCTGGGCCACCTCCTCTTCCATCATCGCCCTAAGTGTTTTCTCAAGGAGACATAGAAGTGGTATTGTAACGCTGATAACGGCGTCATCGCCACTGGCCATGTTGGTGGAGTACTCGAAACAGCGCAACAGGGCACACAGGTCTCGCATGGAGGCCCAGTCATTGGTGGTGAAGTGGTGCTGTTCCGCAGTGCGACTGACCCGTGCGTGCTGCAGCTGAAACTCCACTATGGCCTGCTGCTGCTCGCACAGTCTGTCCAGCATTTGCAAGGTGGAGTTCCACCTGGTGGGCATGTCGCATATGAGGCGGTGAGCGGGAAGGCCGAAGTTACGCTGTAGCGCAGACAGGCGAGCAGCAGCAGGATGTGAACGCCGGAAGCGCGAACAGACGGCCCGCACTTTATGCAGCAGCTCTGACATGTCGGGGTAGTTGTGAATGAACTTCTGCACCACCAAATTCAGCACATGCGCCAAGAAAGGGATGTGCGTCAAATTGGCTAGTCCCAGAGCTGCAACGAGATTTCGCCCATTATCACACACCACCAGGCCGGGCTTGAGGCTCACCGGCAGCAACCACTCGTCGGTCTGTTGTTCTATACCCCGCCACAACTCCTGTGCGGTGTGGGGCCTGTCCCCCAAACATATGAGTTTCAGAATGGCCTGCTGACGTTTACCCCGGGCTGTGCTGAAGTTGGTGGTGAAGGTGTGTGGCTGACTGGATGAGCAGGTGGAAGAAGAGGAGGAGGAAGCCGAGAAGGAGGAGGTGGCAACAGGAGGCAAAGAATGTTGCCCTGCGATCCTTGGCGGCGGAAGGACGTGCGCCAAACAGCTCTCCGCCTGGGGCCCAGCTGCCAATACATTTACCCAGTGTGCAGTTAGGGAGATATAGCGTCCCTGGCCGTGCTTACTGGTCCACGTATCTGTGGTTAGGTGGACCTTGCTACAGATGGCGTTGCGCAGTGCACACTTGATTTTATTGGATACTTGGTTGTGCAGGGAAGGCACGGCTCTCTTGGAGAAGTAGTGGCGGCTGGGAACAACATACTGTGGGACAGCAAGCGACATGAGCTGTTTGAAGCTGTCTGTGTCCACCAGCCTAAATGACAGCATTTCATAGGCCAGTAGTTTAGAAATGCTGGCATTCAGGGCCAGGGATCGAGGGTGGCTAGGTGGGAATTTACGCTTTCTCTCAAATGTTTGTGAGATGGAGAGCTGAACGCTGCCGTGTGACATGGTTGAGACGCTTGGTGACGGAGGTGGTGGTGGTGTTGGTGGTACATCCCCTGTTTGCTGGGCGGCAGGTGCCAACGTTCCTCCAGAGGCGGAGGAAGAGGCCGAGGCGGCAGCAGCAGAAGAGGCCGAGGCGGCAGCAGCAGAAGAGGTAGCAGGGGGAGCCTGAGTGACTTCCTTGGTTTTAAGGTGTTTACTCCACTGCAGTTCATGCTTTGCATGCAGGTGCCTGGTCATGCAGGTTGTGCTCAGGTTCAGAACGTTAATGCCTCGCTTCAGGCTCTGATGGCACAGCGTGCAAACCACTCGGGTCTTGTCGTCAGCACATTGTTTGAAGAAGTGCCATGCCAGGGAACTCCTTGAAGCTGCCTTTGGGGTGCTCGGTCCCAGATGGCGGCGGTCAGTAGCAGACGGAGTCTCTTGGCGGCGGGTGTTCTGCTTTTGCCCACTGCTCCCTCTTTTGCTACGCTGTTATCTCGGTCTCACCACTGCCTCTTCCTCCGAACTGTGAAAGTCAGTGGCACGACCTTCATTCCATGTGGGGTCTAGGACCTCATCGTCCCCTGCATAGTCTTCCACCCAGTCTTGATCCCTGACCTCCTGTTCAGTCTGCACACTGCAGAAAGACGCAGCAGTTGGCACCTGTGTTTCGTCATCATCAGAGAAATGAGGTGGTATTCCCATGACCTCATCATCAGGAAACATAAGTGATTGTGCGTCAGTGCAGTCTATGTCTTCCACCGCTGGGGAAGGGCTAGGTGGATGCCCTTGGGAAACCCTGCCAGCAGAGTCTTCAAACAGCATAAGAGACTGCTGCATAACTTGAGGCTCAGACAGTTTCCCTGATATGCATGGGGGTGATGTGACAGACTGATGGGGTTGGTTTTCAGGCGCCATCTGTGCGCTTTCTGCAGAAGACTGGGTGGGAGATAATGTGAACGTGCTGGATCCACTGTCGGCCACCCAATTGACTAATGCCTGTACCTGCTCAGGCCTTACCATCCTTAGAACGGCATTGGGCCCCACCATATCGCTGTAAATTCTGGCGGCTACTGGGACCTGAGGTAGTTGGTACACTAGGACGTGTGGATGTGGCAGAACGGCCACGTCCTCTCCCAGCACCAGAGGGTCCACTAACACCACCACGACCATGTCCACGTCCGCGTCCCTTACTAGATGTTTTCCTCATTGTTATGGTTCACCACAACAACAAAAATATTATTTGGCCCAATGTATTGTATTCAAATTCAGCTGAATATAAATTTGAGGCCTAGTATTTAGGCGCTGGGTGACCGGTATGGATTTACTGACAGAATTAGACTTGGAAATGCACAGTAGCGTGTGTGTGAAGTTATTCTGAATGACCCTATGTGCACCTTGAATATTATATACCCTTTTAGGGATAGATTTCAAATAGCTCTGATATAGCAGAAACCACTAAATTATGAAATTGCTAAATTGGGAATTGTATTTCAACCCAGAACAAAAAATGTGCTTTGACGGACACTAAATAACTTGCCCAGCCACAACAGTACAGCGGTAACGACAGATTTAGCGGGATATAAATTTGAGGCCTAGTATTTAGGCGCTGGGTGACCGGTATGGATTTAGTGACAGAATTAAACTTGAAAATGCACAGTAGCGTGTGTGTGAAGTTATTCTGAATGACCCTATGTGCACCTTGAATATTATATACCCTTTTAGGGATAGATTTCAAATAGCTCTGATATAGCAGAAACCACTAAATTCTGAAATTGCTAAATTGGGAATTGTATTTCAACCCAGAACAAAAAATGTGCTTTGACGGACACTAAATAACTTGCCCAGCCACAACAGTACAGCGGTAACGACAGATTTAGCGGGATATAAATTTGAGGCCTAGTATTTAGGCGCTGGGTGACCGGTATGGATTTACTAACAGAATTAGACTTGGAAATGCACAGTAGCGTGTGTGTGAAGTTATTCTGAATGACCCTATGTGCACCTTGAATATTATATACCATTTTAGGGATAGATTCCAAATAGCTCTGATATAGCAGAAACCACTAAATTATGAAATTGCCAAATTGGGAATTGTATTTCAACCCAGAACAAAAAATGTGCTTTGACGGACACTAAATAACTTGCCCAGCCACAACAGTACAGCGGTAACGACAGATTTAGCGGGATATAAATTTGAGGCCTAGTATTTAGGCGCTGAGTGACCGGTATGGATTTAGTGACAGAATTAGACTGGGATATGGCCAAAAAATAACCACACTATTGCTGGTTAAATGCACTTGGTGTGACAGCTTGACCAACCACACTACTGAGGGTTAAATGCACTTGGTGACGGGCGCAGCTTGCCCCTGATGTAGTATATGGCCAAAAAATGAACAGACTATTGCTGGTTAAATGCACTTGGTGTGACAGCTTCACCCTGATGTAGGCTTTAGCCAAAAAACAACCACACCATTGAGGGTTAAATGCACTTGGTCGCAGCTTGTGCTGGCGCACCACAAGACACAAAATGGCCGCCGATCACCCCAGAAAAAAAGTGACTGACAGTGAGCAATTGAATTTCAGTAGCTCAATGATGCACAGCTGCAGATCGATCGATTAATCAAGTCCTTTGGAGGAGTTAATCTGCCTAATCTCGCCCTACTGTCGCAGCCGCAACCTCTCCCTACGCTAATCAGAGCAGAGTGACGGGCGGCGCTATGTGACTCCAGCTTAAATAGAGGCTGGGTCACATGGTGCTCTGGCCAATCACAGCCATGCCAATAGTAGGCATGGCTGTGACGGCCTCTTGGGGCAAGTAGTATGACGCTTGTTGATTGGCTGCTTTGCAGCCTTTCAAAAAGCGCCAAGAAAGCGTCACAAAAGCGCCAAGAAAGCGACGAACACCGAACCCGAACCCGGACTTTTACGAAAATGTCCGGGTTCGGGTCCGTGTCACGGACACCCCAAAATTCGGTACGAACCCGAACTATACAGTTCGAGTTCGCTCATCCCTAGTTACGAGGTAGGTACTTGACATCTCTGATATAGTGCCCCATGCTAGCATTTCCCAATATGAGGTCTATTCTCGATAGGGAATCATAAGTAGAGGAGACACATGAATATTATTTTACCAATGGATTCTTCAATCGCCAGAAATCTAACAAGAGGGATTCCTGTAGAAGCCTTCCAAATGCCGAGAGGCCACACCCAGGAGGATGTGATCCTCCTCCCATCTTATCTAGCGCAGGATTGACAATATTATTAAAGTCTCCCATAACTATGACCGGGACGTCTGGTACTTCCGCCATATAGCTCAAAATAGCCTTAAGCACTTGTGGAGAGTAAGGCGGAGGGATGTAGACCCCTATTACCACACAAGAGACATTATATAGCGTGCAATGCAAGCATATATACCTACCCTCCTTGTCTATCTTATTTGAGATGCACTTAAATGCTATGGATTTATGTACCAGAATACTTACTCCCTTCACATATGTAGAGTATGTAGCATGGTAGCAATGTCCAGCCCAATGCGGACTAAGCAGTTTTGTTTGATCCTCTAGTAAGTGCGTTTCCTGGATGCAGCATATCACAGGGTAATGTTGCTTGACATTATCTAAAATAGCCCTTCGTTTAATACACTCCTTCACCCCTCTGGTATTCCAGCTAAGGAAATGGACTATCCCTGCCATAGTATTATTTTAGTCATCAGATCAGTATAACGGATGTAGCCTAGGGAATCTACTATGAAAGGGCCCAGTAAATTCCGCTTTCCATGTTTTAAGACTCTATCTGTAAAACTTTGAGAAATCATGATCACACCTCCCAGACTCTAACTATCAGAAATAGAAACCCCCCTCTTCCCTTCCCTTGTCGAACAAAGAACCAAACTATACCCTTCCCACTAAATTGGAAAGGGCACTTTAGCCACCACAACGGGGCCCCACTAAAAAACACCTGTATTACCAGGCACGTGGGATACAATTAACACCCGCCGTCAAGGCCAAGAACCAATAATAGGCCTATATCCCCCAGTAATAGGGTGGAGTCTGCAGCACCTATCTCTATAGGAAAAAACAGCAGCAACAACGAAAGAAAAACTCCCTGCCCCCTCTTTTCTTCAAAGTGCACGTTAAACTTAGCAAATATATGACATACACCTTTATCCTCCGCACCTTTCACAACAGTAGGTATTGAACCCCCATACAGTATACCTCCCTCATCATCACCCAGCTCTTAGACAGGAGACATTGCATTCTACACATTTGACCCCCTAGCTATACCATTCACACTACCACCCATATCATCCAGCACATCACACAGTCTTATCAATGATTGTGCCATTTTTCACCGCCTCTTCTGGTCATCAATTCCGTTCTGCCGCCAGCTGTCCTTCGTGCCGGCCCAGCCATTTCCTCGCCTCCTCCGGATTGTCGTGGAAAGTTGTAGACCCCAGTGCCACTATCCGCAGTTTGGCAGGGTACATCATGGAGTACGCAACCTTCAGGGATTGCAGTCGTTTCTTTATGTCTAGGAATTTCACTCTCCGTCTTTGCACCTCTTGGGAAAAGTCCGGATATAGGGACACCTTGTTTCCGTCGATCGTAAGATCCTCCATCTCCCTGGCCTTCCTCAGGATAATGTCCCGGTCTCTGTAATGCAGCAACTTCACCAGCATGGGTCTCGGAGGCGCCCCCGGTGGCAGCGGTCTGGTGGGAACTCTATGAGCTCTCTCTATAGCAAAAAACTGTGTCAGCACCTCCACTCCAAACTGATTCTTAAACCAGGTTTCGAGAAATTCTGCCGGATGATTTCCCTCAGCTTTCTCAGGGATGCCAACCATTCTAATGTTATTCTGGCGGGCCCGGTTTTCCAGGTCGTCCTGTTTGGCAGCAATTACATCCACTCTCCTAGCGTGCTCTCTCAAATCCCTACTCAGGGGGAGCAAAATGTCTTCCACCGCGCCCATTCTGTCTTCCAGGGCCGTGGTGCGTTCTGCCAGTTTTCTCATGTCATGGCGGACAATGGTAACGTCCTCTTTTATGGCTCCCACCTTTCCAGTAAGAGTAGCCAGCGACTTGCTGCAGCCAGTTATGGCCGCCATCACATCTTTTAGAGTAGGTTCATCCACATCAGACTCTGTAGCCCCCATAGCATTTGCATCTTTGTCAGGGCATAGTGGAGAAAACCTGTTACTCTGGTCAATGCACTCCCAAGATGACTCCTCTAGTTCAGGATCAGAGTCCATTTGTATGTCCCCCTTTACAGCCGCCTGCCTCTTTTGGGACCCTTTGCTCACCGCTCCTGCAGAGGACCTGGCAAATCTTTCCAGCCTGGCCGCAGCGTCCCGCTGTGTCTCCGTCACCCGGCATTGTCGGCCCGGGGTTGCCGCGTCGGCGCCATCTTTGGCCTCCCTTTCCACCACTCTCCCATCCTTCTTCAGCTTCATCGTGCCCAAACGCAGCCGCCTGTACGATTCAAAGGTCGGCGGTACACTCAGGAGCCGATCCAGAGCCTTCCCCCACCGTTTGCTAAGGTTTTTTTTATGGGGTTTCAGGATAATAGGACACACGGTGCAGAGGAGCTCGGCAGGCGTGCTGCCGCTCACATGCTCCGCTTAGCTCCGCCCCCGTACAAAGCGTTTTAATGCGTTTTGCACGCACTTGAGAAAAATCAGCATGTTTTCTACTCAGACCCGAACCCAGACTTCTTCACAGAAGTTCGGGTTTGGGTTAGGTGTTCTGAAGATTTTATTATTTTGCAAAATAATAGCATTCTTACTACAAAATGCTTAGTAAAATAAGGCTGGAGGGGTTTAAAACAAATTGGTGATGGATCATGTGACGGACCATGTGATGAGTGCAGTGACATCACCACAGGTCCTTTTCCTGTGCACAGCAAAGAAGAAGACAGAAGAGAAGCCGGGCTGCGCGAACAAGTGGATGAGGCGAGTTAAATTATTATTTTTTTTAACCCCTCCATCACTATTTTACTAAGAATTCCGTATTAAGAATGCTATTATTTTCCCTTATAACCATGCTTGCAATTTTCAAGCAGCCGGAATTCACTTCTATGGGGCCTGCGCTGCATGAAAAACGCACAATATAGAGCATTCTGTGATTTTCATGAAATGCACAAATTATGCATGAAAATCACAGCTCATGTGCACAGCCCATAGAAATGAATGGGTCCGGATTCAGTGCGGGTGCAATGCGTTCACCTCACGCATTGCACCCGCGCTGAATTCTCGTCCATGTGAAAGGGGCTTTATGGGAGCCACAGTGTGGGCTGGTCCTGAAAGCTGAGAGACTGTTGGCCAGTTTGTTGTGTTAATTTGCCATTTATTGCAGCCTTAAAGGGATTCTGTCACCTCCCCTAACCCAAAAAACGATTTTAAAGCAGCCATGAAGCACAGCTTACCTTGATTAGGCTGTGCTCTTTTATCTTGTAATCCGTCCAGCAGTTTCTGCAAAAAACGACTTTTATTGATATGCAAATGAGTCCTGAATGTGCCCAGAGGGGCGTTTTGTTCCTCTTAGAGAGCCCAGTACCACCCCTCTTACAGTGCCCAGCCCGCCTTCCTTGCACTGTCTTTCCGCCCCCAGCCTGCCACAGCCTCTCCTCCCTCTCCCTCACGCTGAATGAACTTTCGCACAGGCGCAGTACCCACTGAGGGCTGCGCCTGTGCGATCAGCAGGAGACTGAGGGCAGGAGCTTCATCCTCGTCACTGGGCACGTCCGATGCTCGCTCTTCTCTCAGTCAGCAGGGAAGAGCGAGCATCGGACGTCACTGGGCTCGGCGCATGCCCAGTGATGAGGATGAAGCTCCTGCCCTCAGTCTCCTGCTGATCGCACAGGCGCAGCCCTCAGTGGGTACTGCGCCTGTGCGAAAGTTCGTTCGGCGTGAGGGAGAGGGAGGAGAGGCTGTGGCAGGCTGGGGGCGGATAGACAGTGCAAGGAAGGCGGGCTGGGCACTGTAAGAGGGGCGGTACTGGGCTCTCTAAGAGGAACAAAACGCCCCTCTGGGCACATTCAGGACTCATTTGCATATCAATAAAAGTCGTTTTTTGCAGAAACTGCTGGACGGATTACAAGATAAAAGAGCACAGCCTAATCAAGGTAAGCTGTGCTTCATGGCTGCTTTAAAATCGTTTTTTTGGGTTAGGGGAGGTGACAGAATCCCTTTAAGTGATGGTCAATTTTGTCAGGACTCCCCCCATTTCAACAACTGTTTACATCCCAGTTTGTCCCAAAGTTTGTGCATTGTTTTATCCCCTTTCTCTGGTTATTTGAGAGCCTCATGGAATTATGGTTCTTATCATGCTGCTATTTTATGTGTTTTGTAATATTTTATACCGTTCCTTGGATTATAAATATACCTCCTATTGGATTGCAAGCGACTTTTGTTTGTTTCCAGAGGATTCTAATTTTAAAGCACTACAAGAAAAAGGACTCAAGTCAGATTGGAGTGTATTATGATAATATTGATTGCACTAATAAATGCATAATATATTTGCACTGTTTTCCCCAACATGTTTACAGGTTAAGCAACGTTCAAGCACTTATGCCCATTGTGTGTATTCTTCTCGAGGTGCCGTAATTTGAATTATGCACTTTTTGTGAAATTGCACTTAACTTTTGCACTTAGCCAGATCAGTAGCACCTTTCTTTTGTGACAGTTTGCTTTACATCTCTGTTCTCTTTAAACGGACTGCCTCTGCGGACTCTAATACTAATAGCCTACTCCTGGTGTCAGGTATCCTAGGTACCCAGGTAGGACAAGTGTTAAGTCCCAGGCAGCCCCAGCAACTACAAGGGTAACCCCACTGCTTCGAGAATGGCTAGGGGAATAATATACCCCTCCTTCCTGTTTGTTATATGTGCCAGGATTGGTAATGGTACTACTAAACCCCCATCCTTTGATGTCTTCCGGGTGTTTTATGGGATTATTATACCCTCCTGTGACTGCCAGAAGTATTATGAGCAGTGTATACCTCCTTCTGTGCCTTTGCCTAAGGTATTGCGCCTCCACCTTAGAGCCATTTAGCTACCCATAGTCACCATAGTGATCATGCTATAAGCCTTAATTTCAGACTTTGGTGCAGAGAAGGGTATACAGGATAAAGCCACCGTTCCATTTGCAGGCCTTTTATTACACAATGGTGGACTTACAGAGTAAAGACACCCCCATGCTTTCTTTGGTATTAGGATGCAAAATACTTCAAAATCAGTCAGTAATGATTGCTTAGTGCAGACTGTTGGTTCACTAGATATACCGAGAGGGAAACTGTTAATAAGACACCCTACTCATGCGGGCAGGAACCTTAGGGTAGCCATTATATGTTTGTCTTTGTATGTCTTTATATGTACTTCATGCAGCACATTGTATTTGATTGGGTACCCCAGAGCTCATTTCTCTTATACTAAGCACAAGCCGAGGGCGGCTTGACTCAAAGTAAGGGGAAATGTAACACACCAGAGTTGTGTTACTACACTCCTCTACCCTGTTACTATCTCCTAAGAGCCTTATACTGTCATCAGATGTAAATTATATTATGTCCTTCACAAATGTGCATATAAATCTATGTTAAATGTAATTGTTCATGTCATTTGCCTGGTTACCAGTAGGTGGCAGCAACACATTGGCAGGTACAAATTACAGTTCAGTATATCTGAGCTGGAATGGATTATTCCAGCTTAGCTCCCCTTCTGTGGAGAAGTGGGCTGGTCCCACATCCTGCAGCATGGGTATAGAAGGAAGTTAGAGTTAGTGTACCAGTCACCCCTGCTGTGGAATGCTGTGTGTTAGTGTATAGGAGCTCCCATGCATAGGGAAGACAGCAAGGACCTAGTCTTGTCTGAGACTTGGCCATATACCTAGTCTGAGCACCTTCAGCTCAGCTGGATGAGAAAAGCAGACACTACAGACAACCTCCAGAGTTCCAGGAAGAAAGCATCCCCTGAGAAAGCATCTGTGAGTTAAGTCCAGAGACCTAGGAGAAGCCAATTCCCCCTCAGCTAGTCTGTCCCCACACAGCAGAAGGTACCAGATAAGTGCAGAAGCTAACCCTGCCACAATTATAGAGCTACCAAGCAGACGTTTTTATCCTGCAAGCTCCACATTTAAAGCATAAGTACTTATTCCTACCAATGATTGCCAAAACATGCTGGGACCAAGAGACCAAAGCTTTATACCACTTGGATGCAAGTTATTTCAAGTACGGAAACATTTGAACTTCATCTAAAGGTCTGGACATAATTTCTTCTGCAAAATACCTCTATTATTCCTACTATCACTACACTCAACTTTATTGCAAGTGAGCCAGGAGTCCAGCCGTATCCAGGTAGGAGACACTATGTATATCATGTGACCACAGAAGTCATGTCAGTATGTACTGTACATCACGTGACCACAGCAGTCATGTCAGTATGTACATCACGTGACCACAGCAGTCATGTCAGTATATATATCATGTGACCACAGCAGCCAGGTCAGTATGTACATCACGTGACCACAGCAGTCATGTCCGTATGTACCTCATGTGACCACAGTAGTCATGTCAGTATGTACCTCATGTGAAATCATATCTGGTGAGAGATCTACATTTCTTTCAGGGACATTATGTTATGCAGAGCTGTTTTGTTAGTTATAATTGTTACTCAGGGAGTTACTACTGTTAGCTATTCATGCAAGCCTATGTATAGGCAGCCATTTTACCATGTGCTTTCACTGGCAATGCAAATGTTTATAGTACATGCTATGCTATATACTTATACATGTTATTTGTATTCTTGTAGTTTTACCAAACAATCCTGTTTTGCCAATCAACAATCCTGTTTTACCAATTAATTGTACACTTGTACAATCTCTCACGTACGCGCACCACGCAGAGAGTACAACCTGTTGACCAATAAACAAGTTAGACTACAAAGAACAGTCCTTTTATTTGGAAGACATGAATGGTTTATGGTGAATGTCAGACTGCACACTGTGTGAACGTGTATGAAGACAGAACAGTTGTGGTCAATAATTTCTATTCAGAATGGTCCTGGGTTATAGGTGGTGTACTCCAAGGTTTAGTGCTCGGTCCTCTATTTAATTTATTTATTAATGATATCGAGGACAGGATTAATAGCATTATTTCTATTTTTGCAGATGACACTAAGCTGTGTAATACTGTGCAGTCTATGGAAGATGTCCATAAAATACAAGCTGAATTGGACACTCTGAGTGATTGGACATCAACTTAACAAATGAGGTTCAATGTGGATAAATGTAAAGTTATGCATCTTGGTAGTAATAATCTCTGTACTTCATATGTTCTAGGGGATGTAACACTGGGGAGTCAATTATAGAGAAGGATTTGCGTGTCCTTGTAGATCATAGATTGAATAACAGCATACAATGCCTATCAGCTGCTTCTAAGGCTTTCAAGACATTGTCATGTATTAGGCGAAGTATGGACTTGATGGCAGGGATGTAATCTTACCACTTTACAAAGCATCTGGCATATGCAGTTCAGTTCTGGGCACCAGTTCATAGAAAGGATGCTCTGCAGCTGAAAAAAGTACAGAGGAGAGCGACTAAACTGATAAGGGGCATGGAGGGTCTTCGTAATGAAGAAAGATTAAAAGAGTTGAATTTATTTAGTCTTGAGAAGAGACGTCTAAAGGGGGACATGATTAACCTGTACAAATATATAAATAAGCCGTACAAAAAATATGCTGAAAAGCTGTTCCTTATAAAATGCCCTCAAAGGACAAGGGGGCACTGCCTCTGATTGGAGAGAAAAAAGTTCAGTCTCCGGACACATCAAAGCTTCTTTACTGTAAGAACTGTGAAACTGTGGAATTGACTTCCTCAGGATGTGGTCACAGCAGGAACAGTGGACAGTTGTAAAAAGGGTTTAGATGAATTCTTAAAAGTAAACATTAATGCTTATGAAAACGTGTAGAAGTCTGAGTCTAAATTCCTTCTGGGATTCGCATCCCCATCTATCCCTTGGTTGAACTTGATGGTCTTATGTCTTTTTTCAACAGTATTAACTATGTAACTATTAAAATATAAGCGGATTTATCCTGTACAGTGATTTGCCATTTTTTCATCGTTTCACCTCCCAAACAAAATTAAATAAAAAGTGACTAAAAAGTAATACACATGACAAAACGGTATCAATAAAAATAGCTCTGTAGACATAAATATAATACAAATTATTGGGGTCAAAATATGGCAATGCAAAGAAAAAATATTTTTGTTTCAAAGACTTTTATTGTTTTTTTATTACAGAATAAATAAATCAGGTGAGTTTTACCACACAGGTAATGCCGTAAAAATAAAACCCATAAAAATGCATTCCAGCTTCCCTACATGGTATGCAATATAAGATGGCGCCTTTAGAAAGTGCAACTTGTCCCACAAAAACAAGCCCTCATACGGCTATGTGAGTGGAAAAAAAAAAAAGTTATGGCTCCTGGAAGGAAGGGGTAAAAATGAAAATTGGCCTGGTCCTTAAGAGGTTAAAGCAATCTATGAAGAAGTACGGGGTGGCAGAAAAGGGAAGAAGTGATTATTAACAGAGTTAATATTTATTCTGCAAAAGCAAACCACCAAACATATGAATAATTTGAATGACAAAAAAAGGTTTTCTCACAAATGTGCATTGTTAGCTTTAATGGACAATAAAACCTACATTAAATGCATTTAGAAAGTCTTCATACCCTTTCCCTTTTTTACGTTTACTTTTGTTGCAGCCTTGTGCTAAAATTTAAAAAAACAATGTCCACTTTCAGAGGAGCGAGTTGTACACTATGGACCTGGAGCGTGAGTATAAGAAGCTCCTGTCCTGAACTTCCTGCACTGCTGGGGTCACATAGCATTATATTGATTTATGATGCAATGGCTTAAGCCACCTTGACGCCTGGTAGATGGGCCCGACACACGTTTGATCAAATATGTGCGCTAAGAGCTTCCATTAACTCATTTATAGTCAGTATTATACCACTTTTATTTAGAATGACCCCCATTTCTTAGCTCTATTGTCTGGATGTATAATGGTGTGCAGCCATTTTGTTTTTTATAATCATGCTTGCCTCATGGATATGCACCTGTCATTCTGAAGGTTCTAGTCTAAATTCTCTAGTAGTATATTGAGGGTAGCGCCTCTTTTAGACTGAACACGCCCATCTACATTTGACTCCAGCAGTGCAGGAAGTTCAGGACGAGAGCTGTCTTATACCCACGCTCCGAGTCCATAGTGTACAACTCGCTCCTCTGAAAGCGGCCAATTTCATATTTCCCCCATCATTCTGCACTTAATACCCTATAATGAGAAAGGGAGAATTTTATTAAGTTGATTAAAATGGAAAACTAAAACTTTGCATGGACATAAGTACTCAGACTCTTCACTAGAGATGGCCTTGTGGTTCGCCCGGCGGTCGTTTTGCGGCAAAATTTGCTTGTTCGCGATTCCCTGAACATAGGAACATATGGCGATGTCCGCCAGCGCCATATTCTTTTGCATTGCGCTGAACTTTGACCCATGACACATCCATCAGGTGGTACAGGACAGCCAATTCAGATATTTCAGCACATGGACTTACCCCCAACCCTATAAATAAACCCGATCTGGCAGCCATTTTACATTCAGACTTTTGCCAGTGTAGGGAGAGGTTGCTGTGTGGAGCAGGGACAGGCTCTTATGGACACCAAACGCTAGCTAATAGGGCCACCAAAATCCTTTTAAGGACTGGTATAGGTGTGATATACTGAGGGGTGTAATATACTTATAATATACTTTCTAACATAGAAAGTATATTATAGTGCAATTGTATTGTGCAGCAGTGGTGTGCGGTTCTGCTGCGTTATTGCAGCTATACAGAGGGACAAACGCTATTGGAACAAATAATTTCTACTGGTGTGATTTACCAGTTGCCCCCCAAAAAACTGATTGAAGCAAGGGTGTTATCTACCAATAATATACTTTCTATATAGTACATTAGAGTAGTGCAGCATTTGTCTACGGTTTTGCTGTGTTACCGCATCTACACAGAGTGACAAACGCTATTGGAACCAATAATTTCTACTGGTGTGATATACCAGTTGCCCCCCCAAAAAAACTTCAGATATGAGTTCATTCTTGCAACCAATCCATCGACAGCTGCCCTCCGGATCCAGCCTCAGGGAATGCCTAGACTGACAGGTGGACGTGCAGGCTTGACCTGTGGCCAGAGCTGGCACAATTTGCCATAGAACTGTTGGCTTGCCCCTCGTCCAGTGTCCTGTCCGATAGGACGTTCAGCGCAGCAGGGGGACCGCCTAATATACCTCCAGCCACATAATCACTTGTTCTTTTCTGTACGGTGAATGAATAACTTTTGGGGCATGTAGTAAAATTGATATCCATTGAGCGTCTAATATACCTCCAGCCACATAATCACTTGATGTTTTCTGCCCAGTGAATGCCTAATATTTGGGGCCTGTACTCCAGTGGCCTAAAATAAAAAAATTCTAGGCTCCAGCAGGGCACATTTTTGAGAGTTTCCTTTTAAGACGCATAAAAATGCCCCCTGAATAAAATACATTTTTGTGGGAATTTTGGCCATTGATCCCCCTCTGGTATGTCACTGTCCATGTTGTGGGACGATTTATGCACTTTTAGTAAGTATTTGGTGGCTGCAAATATGAGCTGAAGGTTTTTCAGTTTCGCCTGCCATTAAAGTGAACATTTGATCGCGTTCACGAATCGTCCTGACCGATGTTAGTCTATCACTACTCTTTACTATGACACATAAATTTAGCTCTAGAGGACTCCCATTTCTTTTGATCATTTTTTAGTTGTTTCTACGCCTGGAGTCCAATTGTGATAAATTTAGCTGATTGGACATGATTTGGAAAGACAAAGCCCTATCTATATAAGGTCTCACAACGACAATACATATCAGAGCAAAAACCAAACCATGAGAAGGAAAGAAATGCCTGTAGAGCTCAGATTGTGTGGAGGCACAGATCTAGAAGGTAGAAAAAACTTCTGCTGCACTGAAAGTTCTCAACAGCATAATTCTTAAATGGAAGAAGTTTGGAAAGCTGGCCGCTGCACCAAATTAAGTAATCGGGGGAGAAGGGCCTTGGTAAGAGAGGTGACCAGGAACCCAATGGTCACTCTGGCTGAGCTTCAAAGATCCTGTGTGTAGATGGTAGTAATTTCTATAAAGTCAACCATCACTGCAGCACTTCACTAAGGGTACTTTCACACTTGCGGCAGGACGGATCCGAAAGGCTGTTCACCCTGTCGGATCCGTCTTTCCGCTGTTTCGCCATGCCGTCGGACAGCCGCTCCGTCCCCATTGACTATAATGGGGACGGGGTGGCGCTCCGGCGCAGTACGGCAGTTCGTGGTCAGAGGCCGCCGGACTAAAAAGTTGGACACACAGGACTTTTAGTCCGGCGGCCTTTCGTACTGCGCTGGAGCGCCGCCCCCGTCCCCATTATAGTCAATGGGGACGGAGCGGTCGGTCCGGCAGCACGGCGAAACAGCAGAAGGACGAATCCGACAGGGTGAACAGCTTGTCGGAGCCATCCTGCCGCAAGTCTGAAAGTAGCCTAATCTGGGATTTATGGCAGAGTTGCCAGAGAGAAGCCTTCTCTCAGAAGATACATGATAAGTTGTCTGGACTTTGCAAAAAAAAAAAAAACACTAAAAGGGTTTCTACCACCTGATTTTGACCTAATTAGCTCTCAGACACTAGCGATCTGCTAGTGTCTGATCTACCTAACAATGCTATTTTCAGACCTTTGTGTGGATCCGTTTCACAAAAAAAAAAAACTTTTATTGATAGGTGCTATGAGGGCGTCTTTTCAGCACCTAGAGGCTCGGTCTACTCACACTGTATGCCGCCCCTCTCGACCGTCAAGCCCGCCCATCTCCTCTAGAATGCCATCCTCCATCTCAGCCAGCGGACGAATTCTCGCTCCTGCGCCGTGTGCGTCTGTATTCGGCGCAGGCGCAGTGACTGTCTGAACGCTCCCTGCGCCGGCATCTCCACTGCGCCTGCACCATCTGTTCCTCGGAGCACTCTGACGCAATCGGCGCAGGCGCAGTGGAGATGTCTGTGCAGGGAGCAGTCAGACATTCACTGTGCCTGCGCCGAATACAGGCACGCACGGCGCAGTTGTGAGAATTCGTCCGCTGGCTGAGATGGAGGATGGCATTTTAGAGGAGATGGGCGAGCTTGATGGACGAGCGGGGCGGCATACAGTGTGAGTAGACCGAGCCTCTAGGTGCTGAAAAGACGCCCTCATAGCACCTATCAATAAAAGTTTTTTTTTTTGTGAAACGGATCCACACAAAGGTCTGAAAATAGCATTGTTAGGTAGATCAGACACTAGCAGATAGCTAGTGTCTGAGAGCTAATTTGGTCAAAATCAGGTGGTAGAAACCCTTTAAAGGACTCAGACTGTGAGAAACATGATGCCCTAGTTTAATAAAACCAAGATTTAACTTTTTTTTGCTTCAATTCTAAGAGTCATATCTGGAAGAAACCAGCCACTGCACATCACATGCCCAATACCATCCCAACAGTGAAGCAAGATGGTGGCAGCATCATTATATGGGGGTACTTTTCAGTGACTGGGACAGGGTGACTGGTCAGGGTTGAGGGAAAGATGAATGAAGCAAAGTACATGGATATTCTTAACGAATACATGATCCAGAGTGCTCTGGACCTAAGTCTGGACTAAAAGTTCACCTTCCAACAAGACAGTAACCTTAAGCACACTTTCAAGACAACCCAGGAGTGGCTTTGGGACAACTCTGTAAATAATGGATACTAAGCAGGTGGCTCACTCAGGTTTATCACGATCGGTGCACAGGTTCAAAGAAACACCCCTAGTTCTGATTGATATATGAGTATGGAATAGAACCGGCACTCAGAACATTGGGAATTCACGTGGAACCAAAGATGTATGATTAAAAGTTTTATTAAACAATAAACCCTGTGAACACTGGGTTAAAAATACTTATAAAATATAACAATAAAACATCTATTTGAACACACTGGCCATAAATTCTCTATGCCAGGGAAAGCTGCATCCGTATCTTCCCCAGTGGGTCCGACTCGTTGGATCGCAGCCGCCTGTGGCAAAGTGAATCAGGGCTGACTGTATTCCAATTACGGTATACAAATAGCATGTAGTACGTGCATACAAATCGCATATATAATATAAATACACTGTATAAAGGATGTCACAATGCAAACGCAAATGTTAGCTCGTTCGGGTGTTGTTTTTTCTTATAGGATCGAGATTGTCCGTCCGCTGTAATTGGCTCAGAATACCGAGTGTGCTGGATATTGTGTCAATTGTCCAGCAGGTCTGTGTTACACACTTAATTATATCGTTTTTGTTGTTCAGCAATATGGTGCAACTCCACTTATCTTAGAATTGTTTGTACTCACTGTGGTCTCAATGTAGCCATTCCGCGGGAGGGTTACTGCCGTGGCGTCCCACGCTTCCACCTTTCTCCGCTGTAGCTGTGATGTTTTCCGGTTTTTCAGATTACACAACATGACAATAAATACAGGTGTAATACCCATTATAAGCCCACAGCGAAGAATAGTTTCATACCATACACGAGCTGTCACCTGCCCCAGTGGCTGGTGAATATTCCTTCGGGCCAGTTTCGCCGTATTAAGCAAAACTGTACCGATGAAACTGATTTTGAAATTGAGGCCCTAAAAATGAAACAATTCGAATGTAAAGGGTACCCCGAAAAGATCCTGACATGCTCTAGAGAAAACCAGAGAAATAGAGAGAGAAACATTCTTTCAGCCAAACACACATAAAAACACAAATAAGGAGGGTGAATTGAGGCTAATTTTACCTTACAGCACATCATCCAAACAGATTCATCACATTATAAACCAACACTGGCACTTCCTACTTAGGGATAAAGTTATTGGACCTATGTTGCACACTTCCCCTTTAATTACTTTCACAAAGGCACCTAATTTAGGTTTAAAAATAGCACCTTCGATAACGAATCACAAGAAAAAAGAAGCACCTACACTCCAGAAATGGCTGAATATGAATGGGTTTTTCAAATGTGGGAGATGCTTGGGGTGTAAAAACTCGACATTCCCCAAAAAAAACATTAGGGTCCATTCTACTCAAAATCAATTTTCTCTGGATATTAAGGGCTGCCTGACATGTGACTCCTCCAGTGTTGTCTACCTGATCCAGTGCCCTTGCCACAAACAGTACATCGGAAGAACTAAGAGACCCCTGAGAGTGAGAATTTCGGAACATTTAAATAACATCAAGAAAGGTTACGAAAACCACTCTCTCTCTAAACACTTTAAAATGTCACATAATAGTGACCCTAGGGGTTTCTCGTTTGTGGCCCTGGAGAAGGTAGACATACACTGGAGAGGAGGCAACCACATCATGCGAATGTCCCGGGCCGAGTCTAGAAGGATCTATGACTTCGGAAGTCTTCTCCCCGCCGGGCTGAACTCAGACCTAGAAATCTTTGGTTTTATCTAAAATAATAAAGAATAATAAAAATATAAAAGTATGAGATCTAGGGATAATACTATAAGAATAGAACAACAATGAAATAAATCATAAATATATTTAGAGTAATATCATTGGGATAATAGGGGTGAGATCTGCCGATAAGTTGAACAAGAAAAGACGGCAAATAAATAAATATATTGGAAAATGCTAAATTTCCGACACAATATAATAGTTTGAGAAATCCCGGACTTATTGTATCTACAAAAAAATCCCCCAACAAGATCAATTTATATATCTCCGAAAATAACGCAATAAAAAAAACGTAATGTAAAAAATGCAAAGAAATAGAAAAAGCAATAAAATTGGAAAATCACAAATAAATCTCATGATGAATGTCGACCGCAAATTTTATCTAAGTAGAAAACAGTCTGTAGACCAGTGTGGAAATATATCACTTACAGTAGACCCCATAATAGGATGAGATAGGTGAATAACCATTATATTATATATCTCAACACTGAGAAAATTTACCTCTAAAATAATGCTGGTCGCAATAAGCCCCTGAGAGATAATTCCCGAAACTGCTATGACAAGCAGCTCGTGGAAATCCAACAAGCAAATGATACCTGTAAATAGATCTAACAACTGTATTGTAATATAAGGGAATAAAAACCTTAAGTAAAACCCCAAACATGAATGAGCATTGTTGAAAAATGTGCTTTTGTGGTCAGTATTACTGCCGATATAATTATGCATATGTTAGCGCTGTCTATCAGCATATTTTAAAGTATAATAGGGATACGATCCCTGCACTCTTAAATTGTCACACAATGTATCTATACGCAATAAATATGGACATGTAGAAGTATGAACGAACCGCAACACTACAATTAAATGTTGATGAAAAACTATGTAGTGCAATAACAATGCACACAATATATGAGAATACTAATGGAAACTAAGGTCTGTACCACACAAGAGCACGACTAGAACAGGTTAAAACAATTATCTAATTAAGAGGAGAGTATAAAAAAACAGACACCAAAGCTCACAGGTTACCCACTGAAGAAGAGATTAGACATCTCGAAACGCGTCTGGGCGTAATACCTGTGAGATATACATCCCGGCGGTGCATGGCCATGTACTGAAAGACGAAAAACTCATCCATCACAAAGACGTGGTTCTGCCACATACGCTACAAAGAATTGGTGTAGGACTCACGAAAGTATAGCTGCTGAGATAGGTCTGTCACGAGATCAGAGACGAGACTTGGACAGAACCGGAAAACATCACAGCTACAGCGGAGAAAGGTGGAAGCGTGGGACGCCACGGCAGTAACCCTCCCGCGGAATGGCTACATTGAGACCACAGTGAGTACAAACATATTGCTGAACAACAAAAACGATATAATTAAGTGTGTAACACAGACCTGCTGGACAATTGACACAATATCCAGCACACTCGGTATTCTGAGCCAATTACAGCGGACGGACAATCTCGATCCTATAAGAAAAAACAACACCCGAACGAGCTAACATTTGCATTTGCATTGTGACATCCTTTATACAGTGTATTTATATTATATATGCGATTTGTATGCACGTACTACATGCTATTTGTATACCGTAATTGGAATACAGTCAGCCCTGATTCACTTTGCCACAGACGGCTGCGATCCAACGAGTCGGACCCACTGGGGAAGATACGGATGCAGCTTTCCCTGGCATAGAGAATTTATGGCCAGTGTGTTCAGTGTGTTCAAATAGATGTTTTATTGTTATATTTTATAAGTATTTTTAACCCAGTGTTCACAGGGTTTATTGTTTAATAAAACTTTTAATCATACATCTTGGTTCCACGTGAATTCCCAATGTTCTGAGTGCCGGTTCTATTCCATACTCACAACTCTGTAAATGTCCTTTAGTGGCCCAACCAGAGCCCTGACTTAAACCCAATTGAACATCTCAGGAGAGAACTGAAAATGGCTGTCTGCCATGGCCCCCGTCCAACCTGACAAAGCTTCAGAGGATCTGCAGAGAAGAATGGCAGAATATCCCAAAATCCAAGTGTGCAAACCTTGTGACATAGACAAGAAGACTGTAGGCTGTAATAGCTGCCAAAAGTGCTTCAACTACGTCCTGAATAAAGGATCTGAAATATTTATGTCAATGAAACAAATAGACTTAAGACTTTCCGAATGAACCGTACATACTGTTAGTTTTACTTAATTTAGTAATGCTGCATTGTCTTTAAAATTCAGCAATTTATGAACCATGCAGTTTCACAAATGGTCAGGAGGTGGCAACATTGCACAATATATGTATATGGTTTCCCAAACACATGAGAAATAATGGTTGGTGTCATGAGTGTCAGAAGCCACATAAATACGTGAAAGAACAGCTTCTGCCAATAATATTAGTAGTCATCATCTGTGAGGGGGGGGGGGGGGGCTACTGGACATTAAGTTTAGTAGTCTGGCTAGTAAAAATGGTGATATTGATAAAATATACATAGTTCACTTAAAGGGATTTTCCAAGAGTAAAATATTTGTGTTACCTATTCTTAGGATAGGTTATCCTCATCTGAAAAAAGACTGTCAAAACAGCAATTTTTTTGTCACCTTGGCTTGCAAACAACGTAAAAGCGAGCGATCAAAAAGTACTATGTAACCCAAAATTGAATCTAATGAAAACATCAACTCATCCCACAAAAAATGAGCCCCCACACAAGATGATTGGAAGAAAACTAAAACAAACACGATAAAAAAAAATGCTTTGTGTAAAAGTGGCAAAACGTAAAAAAAAAACATAAAATAGGTATCCCTGTGAATGTACCGACCATCAGAATAAAGATAACATGTAATTTTTCTGTACAGTGTTTTACTGCAATAACAAAACCAAAAAAAGCAATGGCAGAGTTGCCGACTTTTCTTTATCCTACTTCCCAAAAAGCTAAATAAAAAGCAAACAAAAAGTTGTATGTACCCCAAAATAGAACAAATATTAAAGCTCCGTTGATAAAAAAAATTAAATGTATAACTGTCAGAAAATGGCTTTACTGGTCTCCAGAGGCTGATCAATAGCAATATGGCCTGTAAACCATTCCACCAAAATCTGCCCTCCAAAAGTCATATGGTGCTCCTTCTCTTTTGATCCCTGCTGCGTGCCCAAATAGCAAGTTACAATTACATATGGGGTGTTGCCATGTTCAAGAGAAAATGCTTAACACAATTTGTGGTGCTTTTTTTCATGTTGCCCCCTGTGAAAATGAAAAATGGGGAGCTCATGCAACATTTTATTGTAAGAAATGAAAATTTTCATTTTCACAGCCCGGTGTTTCTAAATTCTATTAAAAGCCTGTGGGGTCAAAGTGGTCAGTACACCCCTCAATAAATTTCTAGAGGGGTGTCGTTTCCATAATGGAGTCACTTGTTGGGGGATTCTACTGTAGGGGTACCTTAGTGTGCCTTCAAATGTAACATGAGGACTCCCCTGCATAACGGAAATGGGATGGATCCGTTTTGTAGCCCATAGACTTCTATTACGATAGAACGAATAACCGGATGCTTCTAAAGGCATTCTGTTATGCATTCCATCATAGAATTGCGTTATTGTCCGTGGTAATAAAATTCATAACGCAATTCACCTTTTACCAGTAAACAAATCGCAATTGAATTTCAAAATATGAAATTCGCTCATCTCTACTCACAATCACTGATGGAAATGACTGACCAAAATATTGACATGTGAATAAGGCTTTAAAAGCACAGAGACATTCAAATTTAGAAAATAGTGAATTTTTCAAAATTTTCAGTAAATTTGGGATTAAAACATATCTACTCAAATTTACCTTTAAAATAAGGTACACTGTGTCACGAGAAAACAAACAATCTCAGAATTACTTGGATAAGTACACATAAAAGCATTTTAAAGTTATTACTACATAAAGTTGGCTCTGTCAGGAAGGTGAAAAATGGCTGTGTCATGAAAGGGTTAAAGACCAAAGAGTTTTGATACTAAGTGACTACAGTATATATGGTCGTAGTTGCACTTGTGAAAAGTCCCTTTTCCATCTTTGCTTCTTAAATGTCCCTCATTTTGATCTGAAGTATAGATTAACATGATTACAATTACAATATTGATCCAGAAAGTGTTTGTCTGGTTCCTACATGTATATTAGACCCCACCTTTTATATTATTTCATTGTTTGATGCTATTTAGATTTTAGACATTTCTATATTCAGATAATTTTTGCGCTATTGTGTATAAATATGCCGGGAAAATAGATCTTTCACACAATGAACCATTAGTGTCCCTCTTTATGGTCAAATAGTTTTTATTGAACCAGTCTGCGTGCACAATAATGCACCAAGTGCGGATACATGAATGAGCAAGAACAAAGGCAAATAGAAATCCAATCAATGCAATCTAGACAATTTTTATTATAAAACAGGACAACAGAATAGACATCACCGGGACATAAACAATAGGAAAGTATAAAGGTCAGGGGAATATAACAATATAACATAACCAGCAGCCACTTAGATTGACTGATAGGGAAAGAAAGATAGTCAGCTGCCCTTGCCTCCCTCTAAGGTATTAAGCTCATAAATCCTGTTGATCATTTTGTGTTATCCGTCACCCAACTGGCATACCTAAGAGAGGCCCTAAAATCAAACCATGACCTCTACCGTTTGATAAAGTGTCTTTGGCTCTAAGTTCATCCATTCTCATGATCTGATTACCGGCCTTGACCCAGTCCAGCCTGCTCGGAGGGGCGGTGGATTTCCACATTCTAGGAATTATCCTACACATTGCCATAAGAACCCAAGAAGACCCTTGCGAATCCTCACAAGCTCATCTGGGAATATAGACAGAGCCATAGCAGGTGTGAGAGCCACAGAGTCCCCAAATAGGTTGTTATAGAGAGAGGAAACATCATTCCATACAGGGGGGGTCAGGGCCGGGCAAGAACACACACATATATATATATGTAACATGGAGCCCGGTGCTGCTCCACATCTCCAGCAAATATGAGAGTTTTGCAGAAAGATCCATTGAAGTCGTACAGGTTTCATGTACCAGCGGGAGAGGATCTTATAATTAGTTTCTTGGAACCTACATGAAATGGACATTTTGTGAGTAAAATCAAAGGCCATATTCTATTAGTCCTTGTTCTGCAACTCTTCCTCCCAAGCTTTCAGAAAAGCCGAAGTACTCGTCCCACTCTCTCCTTCCATTAGAATTCCATATAACACTGAGATCCCATGAGCAGGAGTGGTAGATGAGAAGCTGTACTTTTCAAATGAAGTAAGTGTGGACTGTGTGAGGGATTGAAAGGAAAGAGAAAATAAAGCTCCTTAGTTGTAGATACCTAAACCATGTGCCTGGTGAAGCACTCCATTTTGTAGGAGGTCAGATCAAGGGCAAAGGGTACCAACCTTTGTTACATCTCATAGTCTGGCAATAGAGTCAGGAGGGGAGGAGAAGAGTCGTTTCTCTAATGTAGCATTGAAAATGGATTGCCTACTAGGGGAAGAATTGGACCTGGTGTGGTAATAAGTCCAGATCCCAAGGCAAAAGAAACCTCACCCGGCATCCAGTAGATCCCTTGGGTTTGGACTGTATCTCTTTTGCGTTCCATCCGGACTAGAGATGAGCAAATCAAAGTTTACGATGATGTGGAATTTGATCAGAATTTCAGGAACAATTCAATTCGCACCGAATCTGAAATTCCTCACACTTCGTGGTAACAAATCACATTTTTTCCTAAAATCGCTGCTGCTCATGTTAGGACATGGAGCAAGGAACTCTGGGAACGAGGGGTCACCCACAATGCCATGCATGCAGCCAATCAGCAGCCAGCCCTGTGATGTCACAGCCCTATAAATAGTCTCAACCATCTTGGATTTGGAGGAGGATGACATTGGAGTACAAGCAATGTGTAGCGAAATGGGTGGAAATGGTGACAGAGGAGGAGCAGGAGCAGCCAGGCAGATAAGGAAGACGAGGCAGAGGTCCCAGACACACCGTGGCAGTATGCAGTGGAAATGGAGGCAGGGAGTCCCTCCAAGTCACTTGCCCAAATGGCCTGATGCATGCTCACTTGCTTTGCGTAGTGACAGCCGAATTGTCAGCATTCGGCAGAGGGATGGCTTCTGGCTCTCCACCTTGTTGGACCATCGCTACCGGTCCAAAATTGGGGCCTTTTTTTCACCCGCTGAGAGGGAGGACAAACTGAACTACTATAGAGACATCCTATGTAGTCAGTTGGCCGCTGCCTATCTTCGCCATCGTCCACCCTTTTGCAGGTCTGACCAGGGGGGCCCTCTGTGCTCATGTTCCTCTGCCATGGCTGCTGTGGCAGGGTGGGGGTAGGAGCAGTTCTAGCTCCATCAGCAGCAACTTGAGCCTAGAGTCGCTGATGAGCAGCTTTCTTCACCTGCCTAGTGAAGAAACTACTCAACAGCAGCAGCAGCTAGACCTGGAGCAGGACCTGAACCAGCAGGTGGTGGCATACTTGGACAGCATCCTGCCACCCCACATTGAAGATCCGCTGGACTTCTGGGCAGCCAAACTGGATTTGTGGCTGTCCTGCCAGGCCAGAACAAACAAGACACATGCGGCTCACACCAATTACTCATTGGACACATGCGGCATACAAAAAACCTATACATGGGTCACATGCCACTGATGCATATGTCACATGCTGCATATACACCACTAATACATAAATCATATATAGCACACACCAATCACTCATAGGAAACACGCAATCAAGACATTTATGCTTAACCCTATTAAGTGTAGCACACTTAAAGGGGTTAAAGGTGTTGTCTCACTAATTGGCATTTATCATGTAGAGAAAGTTAATACAAGGCACTTACTACAATGTATTGTGATTGTCCATATTGACTCATTTCCATCACATTATACACAGCACATATGCATGGTTTTGACCACTCTGCAATCCAGCAGCGGTGGCAGTGCTTACACACTATAGGTAAAGGTGTGAGCATTTCCAGCCTTTCCCTATAGTGTGTAAGCATGGCCACCACTGCTGGACTATCGAAAGACCTTACTTAGGTGTTTTACCTCGGAGATAAGGGTGATCTTTTGGCATCTACTTTTAAAAGGCAAAGTGGTGAGTTGGAACGCTTTGCTGCTGAGATGAGGAAAATAATTTAGATGATATTATCCCTAGCCTAGCGACCTGGAAATCCCACCTGTTCCAAATGAATTAAGCCAGGGATGAGTGGCTGGAGGCAGAGAGATATCATCTTAGCATACAGTTTAACATCAACATTGATTAATGAGATAGAGAGGTAGTTCCCACAGAAGAAGGTGTCCTTCCCCAGTTTAGGAATCGCTATTATGTGAGCTCCCACAGACTGCGGTGGAAAGGGACACCCTTTTGATATGTCATTAAAAGCCTCAAGTAATAATGGGGAGAGTGAAGTCCTAAGCAGCTTATAAAATGTATGTGTAACCATCTAGGCCTGGGATTTTACCCACTTTCAGGCCTTTTAATGACCGCCTCCAATTCATCTGGAGAAAAGTCCTATTCTAAAGTGACCAAGGTGGAGTCTGTAATCCTTGGAGGACCAAGATAACAGACAATATCTTCTTGTGGAGGGTCATGCGTTTGGTTAGGATCACTGTTTATAAAGTAAAGATTATGAGATGTCCCGAACTCTTCTAATATGTCGGTAGGACCATGGATCAAGCCTCCTGCTGAGGAATTAAGGGCAAACAGCTGAGTCTGGGGGGAGCTTAGGATGGAGAGCTCTGGCCAACCACTTTCCACACTTATCCCCTTATTCATAATATCTCTTGCGTATCTTATCTCTAATACAGAGCGATTTTTCCAAGATGACTACTATTTGATGTCTAATAGAGGAAAGTTCAGCACACAGGGATGAGGAGGGAGAGGATTTATTTAAGGTTTCCTTCCATCCAAATTTCAAGAATAAATCCCTAAGCTTAGATAAACGCTCTTTTCTCAGTCAACAGCCATGGAAAATCAAGACACCTCAAGACACATTAGAGAGCTTCCCATTACACCGGAGTGCTGGAGGGTCCTATATATATATATATATATATATATATATTGACGGGATTAGCTCACGGGACCGCCGTCTCCTGGGATAGACGGGCGCTATAGGCACATAAAACACAGTCCAGTCCAAGCAAGTATGGTGCAACTGGCCTCAGCCAGTTTTATTGACTTTTGCACAGAAATAAATATTAAACAAAACAGTTCAAAACAAATGAAATACCTGGCTGTCTGGCCACTACGTCTAAACAGGCAGTAGTCCCTAACTACATGAAACTGAGCCTTGTGCCCAGGTCCATCAACAAAACACACTGTTGTTTTTGACTCACCCAGCAGGGTTCTTCCCAGGAGCAGAGAGAGCAGCTAGTGAGCTGTTTGCCCTTTTATAGCACACTCAGGTTCCAAGGTGATTAGCCACAGTTACCCTGAATACCTGGAGTGGCTAATTGGAGCAGGGACCCACCCATCTCTCCCTGCTCCAAGCAGCCAGGCCCTTCTAACCAGGTTTTTAACAAAACCCTTGCAAAGAGAAAACCTAGTTTTCCTTGCTGTCAATTCCCTGGCTGCTTTTTAGAACATATAAGACAGGAACCTAGGTGAAATGTAGACTCCTTCTACCACTTTCCCCCTGGTCCTGTCACAATATATATACAGTACAGACCAAAAGTTTGGACACACCTTCTCATTCAAAGAGTTTTCTTTATTTTCATGACTATGAAAATTGTAGATTCACACTGAAGGCATCAAAACTATGAATTAACACATGTGGAATTATATACATAACAAAAAAGTGTGAAACAACTGAGAATATGTTATATTCTAGGTTCTTCAAAGTAGCCACCTTTTGCTTTGATTACTGCTCTGCACACCTTTGGCATTCTCTTGATGAGCTTCAAGAGGTAGTCACCTGAAATGGTCTTCCAACAGTCTTGAAGGAGTTCCCAGACATGCTTAGCACTTGTTGGCCCTTTTGCCCTTCACTCTGCGGTCCAGCTCACCCCAAACCATCTCGATTGGGTTCAGGTCCGCAGCACCCCATCACTCTCCTTCATGGTCAAATAGCCCTTACACAGCCTGGAGGTGTGTTTGGGGTCATTGTCCTGTTGAAAAATAAATGATGGTCCAACTAAACGCAAACCGGATGGAATAGCATGCCGCTGCAAGATGCTGTGGTAGCCATGCTGGTTCAGTATGCCTTCAATTTTGAATAAATCCCCAACAGTGTCACCAGCAAAGCACCCCCACACCATCACACCTCCTCCATGCATCACGGTGGGAACCAGGCATGTAGAGTCCATCCGTTCACCTTTTCTGTGTTGCACAAAGACACGGTGGTTGGAACCAAAGATCTCAAATTTGGACTCATCAGACCAAAGCACAGATTTCCACTGGTCTAATGTCCATTCCTTGTGTTCTTTAGCCCAAACAAGTCTCTTCTGCTTGTTGCCTGTCCTTAGCAGTGGCTTCCTAGCAGATATTCTACCACGAAGGCTTGATTCACACAGTCTCCTCTTAACAGTTGTTCTAGAGATGTGTCTGCTGCTAGAACTCTGTGTGGCATTGACCTGGTCTCTAATCTGAGCTGCTGTTAACCTGCGATTTCTGAGGCTGGTGACCCAAATGAACTTATCCTCCGCAGCAGAGGTGACTCTTGGTCTTCCTTTCCTGGGGCGGTCCGCATGTGAGCCAGTTTCTTTGTAGCGCTTGATGGTTTTTGTGACTGCACTTGGGGACACTTTCAATGTTTTCCCAATTTTTCTGACTGACTGACCTTCATTTCTTAAAGTAATGATGGCCACTCGTTTTTCTTTACTTAGCTGCTTTTTTCTTGCCATAATACAAATTCTAACAGTCTATTCAGTAGGACTATCAGCTGTGTATCCACCTGACTTCTCCACAACGCAACTGATGGTCCCAACCCCATTTATAAGGCAAGAAATCCCACTTATTAAACCTGACAGGGCACACCTGTGAAGTGAAAACCATTTCAGGTGACTACCTCTTGAAGCTCATCAAGAGAATGCCAAGAGTGTGCAAAGCAGTAATCAAAGCAAAAGGTGGCTACTTTGAAGAAACTAGAATATGACATTATGTATATAATTCCACATGTGTTAATTCATAGTTTTGATGCCTTCAGTGTGATTCTACAATTTTCATAGTCATGAAAATAAAGAAAACTCTTTGAATGAAAAGGTGTGTCCAAACTTTTGGTCTGTACTGTATATATATATATATATATATATATATATATAAATATATATATATATACATATATATTCCCATATAGTTGTTTCCAACTCTACCATGCATAGTGGGACCTTCAGGAAGTTGTCATTAAGACGCCAGGTGAAAGAAGGGGAGGACATGCCAGAGCTAGAGAAAGCACCTCTAACTGGTGCATGTTCCGACCGTACAAACTGGATTATAGAGCTCCTTGGGGAAGAGTCCAGCAGAGCTTGGTATAAAAATAAGTAGTCTATACGTCCATAGCTATTGTGAGAGGAGGAGTGAAATGTGTAGCCCCTATGTTTCAGGTGAAGAAGTCTCCAAAGGTCTTCCAAGGACATCAAAGTCAACATGCTTGTGAGAGCTCTCAATGACAAAAGAGATATAGAGGTCCTACCTGAGGAGGAATTTATTAAAGGGTCAAGACAAAGATTGAAGTCTCCTCCAGGATGATGTTGGTTCATTCTACAAACCTCGCCAAATCCTGTAGAACTCAAATACCAAAGTGCACCTGATCCTGATTAGGGTAGTAAGCAGAAGCAATTGTTTTTACTACATTGGCAATAGACACTTTAAGAAATAAAAACCTGCCTCTGAGGCTATAACATCATACTTGAAAGATTTATGGAAAGCGATCGATACCCCGCAGACTTGATGGTCAGGGTGGGAAGAGTTATGCCAGTTAGGGCAATAAAAAGAGGGACATTTGGGAATAGAACAGGCCTTAAAATGAGTCTCCTGCAGCATTGCCACCACAACCCCCCTCCTATGCAGATGATATAAGATTTGGCTCAATTTTTCAATATCGTTAAGATCACGGACATTAAAAAGAGCAGAATGTCAGGGTTGCGATGATGCCGGAAAGCCTCCAGTGAAAACTAAAATAACATTGAGATGCCAGTACCAGAAAGGGGAAACATGAGGAGATCACAAGAGGAAGGGCAAGACCACAAAAGACAAGACAATAACATCCATATTAAGGAAATCACAGAAAGGCATATGCCTGAACTACTAAGTGACTAAAGGCACCAACAGCACACTAGTGTCATAATCCCTTGTAGGGGGGAGAAGAAGCCAAGGACGGAGGTGGTATCCCACACCACCTCAAGGAATGAAGACCAAAGGGTCTAATATTGGGTACTAAAAAACTCCAAACCGATACAAAGAAGGCAAGTTAGCAGCTAGTCCTGTGTATTGACTTTAGTTGAGGGGGCGCTGTAGATGATGAGAAGACCAGGAAGTTGAGAAGTCCCTTGACAGAATATAAAATCAGTGATACAGTCCTAACCTCAGTATCTGAGGAAAGGGATTTAGGGGTCATTATTTCAGAAGACTTAAAGGTAGGCAGACAATGTCATAGAGCAGCAGGAAATGCTAGCAGAATGCTTGGGTGTATAGGGAGAGGAATTACCAGTAGAAAGAGGGAGGTGCTCATGCCGGTCTACAGAGCGCTAGTGAGACCTCATTTGGAGTATTGTGCTCAGTACTGGAGACCATATCTCCAGAAGGATATTGATACTTTGGAGAGAGTTCAGAGAAGAGCTACTAAACTGGTACATGGATTGCAGGATAAAACTTACCAGGAAGGATTAAAGGACCTTAACATATATAGCTTGGAAGAAAGACGAGACAGAGGGGATATGATAGAAACTTTTAAATACATAAAGGGAATCAACAAGGTAAAAGAGGAGAGAATATTTAAAAGAAGAAAAACTGCTAGAAGAGGACATAGTTTTAAATTAGAGGGGCAAAGGTCTAAAAGTAATATCAGGAAGTATTACTTTACTGAGAGAGTAGTGGATGCATGGAATAGCCTTCCTGCAGAAGTGGCAGCTGCAAATACAGTGAAGGAGTTTAAGCATGCATGGGATAGGCATACGGCCATCCTTCATATAAGATAGGGCCAGGGGCTATCCATAGTATTTAGTATATTGGGTAGACTAGATGGGCCAAATGGTTCTTATCTGCCGACACATTCTATGTTTCTATGACTCAGCCGAGGGGTCCATGTGCAGATTGACGTTGCTTCTTCATAGCTCACTGGGGTTTTGGTCGGGGTTTTGGTCGAACCATCTTCCACTGTTCTCTGGGTGGGGCTTGGGAAGGAGGATGCTGTGTAGGCCACTCCAGTAGAGACACTGGGGACAGGTCAAAGGTTCCCAGGTCAAAGGTTCACAGTATTTTTGGGGGATCCTTAGGGGATCTGAAGACCACAGATTTGCTATCTTTACGTGCTACAGTATAGGTTGAAAGGGGAACATCTGTACAAAATTGTATTTTCCCTGAGGACCATGAAAAATGGTTTCAAAGCTTTCAGTAAAAGGAGAGTTCATCTGGCTAGATCCGGGAGAATCAGTAAAGGTTTATTCTGATATGAGAGGGGAATCAGAGCCCCAAACCTTGTTCAGTATAGCGTCTTTCTCCTTGAAGAAGTGGATCCTACATATGACGTCTCTGGGCCTTGTCGGGTCAGAGAGCTTTGGACCCAGGGCTTTATGTATGAGATTGAGCTCGATCTTTTGGTCAGAAGGATATTGAAGTAGATTACCAAATAAAGATTGGACAAACTCCTCTAACTGGGACCCCTCAACCTATTCACTCAGGCCCCTGATATGGAGATTATTTTTCCTATTTCTTTTCTCAATATCATCTAAATGATTCTGGTGCTCATAAATTTGCAAAGAATGACCATGTAGCATGTTAGCATGAGTACCCAGCATGTCTTGTATCTTTTCCTGCGCGTCCTCCAACTCAGCCACTCTGCCTTCAATGTGCTGTATATCTTTATGGATGGCCTCCATATCTTTTTATGTGAAGCCTCAAAATGCTGCAATAAGGCATCGATCTCCATTTAGGCATGGCCCTAATATGAGCCTTTCAGTCCCAGCTGTCATCATTCCTCGGTTTGTTGTTCTTTTTCCCAGAAGCGTGGGGTGGAGAGGACCCCTGGGGGGAAGAGGACCATGATGGTGATGGCCCTGCATTTTGCTGGGCCGTAAGCCACTCTGAAGAAAAGTGGACACTTGCCGCTGAAGGATCTGAGCCAGCGAGTGGACTGTCAATGAGGGCAAGTGGATCCCCAGGGTTGCTGCCTACCAGTCTCAGAGGTGAGGTCCCCTGTGGATGCCCTGTGTTGCTGATGGAGCACTAGCTTGTGTGTCTGTATTGTTTAGCGCCATCTTGAGAAGTGCTTCACAGTCTGGCTGGGAAGAGGATGAAGAGAAAAACTTCTCTATGGAGGCATACTCTGGCTCTGGCTCAACATCAGATGCTGTTCTTGTCTTTCACCTGGCGATCTACTTGGTTTGGGGTGCAAAAAGGTGCCTGGAGTTGACTGGTGTGGGGGAAATCTGGTACAGCATCTTACTCTGCCATCAGCAAGCCACGTCCCCCATTAGTGTACCTCTTTGACCATCTAAAAAGTTGGGAGGTATGGTAACAGTCCCAGTTGCTCTTCTGTAGCTGTGCTGTCTCTGGTCTCAGTCTTCTTATTTCTCTCTCTCTAGAAACTATTCTCGTTGATGACTCTTCTCTCATAAGTCTCCATAACAGTCCCTCACAGCCCTACATCCTGTCAGCACTATGCTCCACCCCCTTCTTTCTAGCACTTTCTACAATGTCTGACACAGGCTGTCGCATATAGTAATGTATTCATTCAACATAGGGAGACGTATAACTTAAATCCAACCTCAGTTACGTATCAAATATAGTAAACAATGGAATGTAGGTTATATAAATAATAGGGCAAGCTACAATATATACTACAGACATGTTTAACCCTCTTACACTCACTGTGTGCTTTATTTATTATTTTTATTTTATTTTATATTTTTAGCTATGTTATTTTATCTTGTTTCTAGATGATATTTCCCCAAGGGGGTCACAAAGACATTCACACAGCTGAGGTATTGCTGCTGTCTCTGTTCACGACATTGCGTTCCTTAGAGATGCTTAGTCTCTGAGATGACTGAAGTGGTTATAAAATGCTTCTATGCACTTCTCTGGGATCCCTGGTCTCTCTCTCAGCGAGTCACCTGACCTGCTCCTACTAGAATGCCGGAGCTTTACATTTGAGGTCCAGGCCCAAGAACCATACATTTACAGCATGTGCTCACAAGACATGACACAGAAAGACAGTACATGGTGGCATGCATTCAATTTACCATTAGTATATATAGTAAAAACAGTTTGTTAATAAAAGACAACAACTTGAAGTTACTAAATACATATTTATACTTTAGTGGATTAAATTACAGGCCGCGATGCATATAATGTTGTTTAACTAATATAACCAAATGTTTTATAAATTATTTAATGTTTAACTATATTAGATATGTAAATAAATAAATATCTCCACTCAAATGAGCGTCTCACTCCATTGATATGCAGGATAGGTCATCCGACACCCATCCTAGGTCGTCCTACAACTGGCACCTCCGGTGATCAGCTCTATGAGGAGATGGCACAGGCACACGCTGTATCTCTTCCTGCTCTCTGCTGCTTTGCCATAGACAGCAGTGGTGAACAGGAAGAGAGACGTGAGACGGCACGTGAGTACTGCGCGTGCTGTCTCCTCATGCAGATGAGCGGCGGGGGTGCTGGGTGTCGGGCCCCCGCCCATATGATATTGATAACCTACCCTGAGGAAAGGTCATCAATATTAAAAGCCTATATAAGCCATAGTGCTACGTGACTGTGCTGCTACGTGTGCTCAGGCAGTGAGCAGATTTGTCTTGAGCCATTTCCTTACCTGCTAATCATTTCCTACAGCATTCATCAGGGGAAGCAAGCAGTTGTTCTTACAAGCCGCACACACAAACGGCAGTAAGCTCTTTCCGTTCATAATACAAATGAAATTAGCACTTGCATCAAACAAGTAAATTGTCAGGGTAATTTGTGCCGCATACATATAATAACCATCCTTCAGTCGTCATGAATATTCTATTACCTGTGTGTAGAGAGATGATTCTACAGCACAAGGAAAGCCAAATGGAAAATAAAAAGACATTTTTCCATCTCCTTATTTCACTTTAAAGAGCAACATATCCCCCCAACCTATAACCTTCAACCAGGTTCCCCCTAAGACTTATTTCCCTATGTGAGGCGATTCCCTGATAATATTTTTGTCCCTGGAGGTTTTAGTAATCTGGATGCTACAATCATGCAGTGAGTTCCTGGGGAACTTGTGGTGGGCTTGTTTCCAAACAGCAGCCAATCTAATGAAGACAAGCTACAGGGGGTGGGACAGAGGAGCAGGGGTGCACCTAGCCCTTCTGCTGCCTGAGGCGAAAACTGAAGCGGTGTCCCAATCCCCAATGCCAATTTCTTAACCTAATCCCTTCCCTCCAGCCCTACTGTTAAAGACATAATTGAAAAATATTACATACATAGCTACAAAACATACAGGGTAATACAGCGCCACATACTGTGCCCACTGTGCTTCCCAATACTATACTGCAGAAACAAATAATCCCCCTTCTGCTGCCCCCCTCTTGCCCCTACCCGATACTGCCTGAGGCAATCGCCTCACCTCACCTCATTGATGGTGCACCTCTGCAGAGGAGCATTCTTGACTAATGATGAGGCAGAAAGTGTGTTAAGGCCTACCACAGACTCCCTCTAGGTCCGGTAGATAAGATGTAGTCACAGTCAAAACTCTGTCCTAGTGGAGCTAAAAAACAACTCAGCAAAAAACACTAGGAGAAATACGGTAAATGGTAAGTAATTTTTACCTATGGATATTGACATCATCTTTGAGCTCAGGACTGGACATCCACTTTGAATTCCTGTGCTCTGTATGGGCCATTCATGCAGGATTTTCTGACACCTGAATTTGGCACGATCTCAGACCCTATGTGATGCCTATTACCTCTGCGATTAGGAAGAATAAAATAATGCAGACATGTACTTTTACCACATGAGATTAAAGGGGTTATCCAATGATTAATGTAAAAAAGGAAAATCCTACAGTTGCAAGAAAAAGTATATGAACCCTTTGAAATGATATGGATTTCTGCACAAATTGGTCCTAAAATGTAATCTGATCTTCAGATTAAGACTTAAACTAATAAGACTTAAACTAATAACACACAAAGAATTAAATGTTACCATGTTTTTATTGTACACACCATGTAAACATTCACAGAGCAGGTGGAAAAAGTATGTGAACCCCTAGAGTAATGACATCTCCAAGAGCTAATTGGAGTGAGGTGTCAGCCAACTGGAGTCCAATCAATGAGATGAGATTGGAGGTGTTGGTTACAGCTGCCCTGCCCTATAAAAAACACACACCAGTTTGGGTTTGCTTTTCACAAGAATCATTGCCTGATGTGAATGATGCCTCGCACAAAAGAGCTCTCAGAAGACCTATAATTAGGAATTGTTGACTTGCATAAAGCTGGAAAGGGTTATAAAAGTATCTCCAATAGCATTGCTGTTTATCAGTCCACGGTAAGACAAATTGTCTATAAATGTAGAAAGTTCAGCACTGCTGCTACTCTCCCTAGGAGTGGCCATCCTGTAAAGATGACTGCAAGAGCACAGCGCAGACTGCTCAATGAGGTGAAGAAGAATCCTAGAGTGTCAGCTAAAGACTTACAAAAGTATCTGGCATGTGCTAACATCCCTGTTAGCGAATCTACGATACGTAAAACACTAAACAAGAATGAATTTCATGGGAAGATACCACAGAGGAAGCCACTGCTGTCCAAAAAAAATATTGCTGCATGTTTACAGTTTGCACAAGAGCACCTGGATGTTCCACAGCAGTACTGGCAATATATTCTGTGGACAGATGAAACCCAAGTTGAGTTGTTTGGAAGAAACACACAACACTATGTGTGGAGAAAAAGAGGCACAGCACACCAACATCAAAAGCTCATCCTAACTGTGAAGTATGGTGGTGGGGGCATCATGGTTTGGGGCTGCTTTCTTGGACAGATTGCTATCATTGAAGGAAAAATGAATTCCCAAGTTTATCAAGACATTTTTCAGGAGAACTTAAGGCCATCTGTCCACCAGCTGAAGCTCAACCAAAGATGGGTGTTGCAACAGGACAACGACCCAAAGCATAGAAATAAATCAACAACAGAATGGCTTAAACAGAAGAAAATACGCCTTCTGGAGTGGCCCAGTCAGAGTCCTGACCTCAACTCAATTGAGATGCTGTGGAATGATCTCTAAAAAGTGATTCACACCAGACATCCCAAGAATATTGCTGAACTGAAACAGTTCTGTAAAGAGGAATGGTCAAGAATTACTCCTGACCGTTGTGCACGTCTGATCTTCAACTACAGGAAACGTTTGGTTGAAGTTATTGCTGCCAAAGGAGGTTCAACCAGTTATTAAATCCAAGGGTTCACATACTTTTTCCACCTGCACTGTGAATGTTTACATGGTGTGTTCAATAAAAACATGGTAAAAATTTAATTCTTTTTGTGTTATTAGTTTAATCAGACTGTGATTGTCTATTGTTGTGACTTGGGTGAAGATCAGATCACATTTTATGACCAATTTGTGCAGAAATCCATATCATTATAAAGGGTTCACATACTTTTTCTTGCAACTGTATATGATATAGAACATGACTGCCTCTTTCAAACAAGCCAGCCCTGTAGCTCCATGGATCCAAAGACCATTCAGATTTCTTTCAAGCTTGGAGCTTAGGGGGCATGCCCTTTCCCATGGGGCATGTCCTTTCTACTTCAGTTGGTGGCAGTTGAATGATTGAACTGAGCATGTGCATCCATCTCAGTTAGCTAGACAGAGAAATTGGAAAAGGAGCAAACAGCAGGTGGCACTATAGAGAGAGATTTCAGTGAATAAGTCAGTGGCTATAGTAAACATTTAATTACATGCAATCACAAAAGTATTCAGATCCAGGTGCTGGTTTGAAAAATGTTGAATATTTTTTGCAGGACAATCCTTTTAAGTAAAGCCAATATAGTCCCTGTTGAGCAACATTATATAACCTATATACAATTAAAATATAGACTTATACCACATAAAAACGTTTATATAGTCTGTTAATACATTATTTAGAACTCATGCACATCACCACTTTTACCATCCATGTGTTATCTGTATATTTTGCGGACAGAGAACTGACCCATTCATTACTATTGGGCTGGGCACATGTCGAAGTTTTTTTCGGATCCTTTTTTTTCCGTTCCACAAATGATAGAACATGTCCTATTTCGGTCTACTTTTTGGACAGGAAAAGTCCTTTCTGTTGATGGGAGTGAGAAAAACAAATAAAGCACGCAGAAAGTATCCATGGTTTGCAGACAGTATAAGGCCTCTTGCACGTGCTTCAAATACAGACACGTTCGTGTGCGTGAGGCTTTGCGGTGAGAATTGTACTCCAAAATTGCATTCACAATTCTACAAGCCTCACCTTGCAATCCCTGCTCCGAGAAAATTGTGTTTTCAACTGCAACACAATGTAAGGATTTACCAAATACACATGTATCTTCTAGTTTTCATCTGCTGCTGGATACTGACTCATCTGGTTTAATATCGTTGACCACAGGACTCTGTAATCCCACATACTATGAAGCACTAATCATACGGTCCAGGACCGCCGATATGTCTTTCAGAATTACATTTGTTGTGCTCAAAAGTATATAAGGGAATCGGACATGTAATCTCTTTACAGAAACCTTTCATCTCAAATTTATCTTGGCTTGCCTTCTCCTTTGGAGAATATCATATGCTAGAGAATACAATAACATTTCTAACTCTTGAAATTATTTTTCCTATACTCGAGGGGATCTGTACAATTATGTATCCAGTTTGCTCCCAGCACTTGTACAAAAGTTAGTTGCAAGTGAGGCATTACTTTATTAAGTTTCCCAGTATGTCAGCTTTTTTGTGGGTTCTAAAATTAGATTTTGGAGTGAATCTCCAACTTTTAACACCATGTCATTTTTTGGTTTCTAATTGTTTCCTGATTGAAATCAAAATATATCTTAGTAGCAATCGGGGCTCCATTTTAATAATGTAGAGCTCCAAATCCCCTGCAAAAATATAGATTTAAAACATAGCATTCAGTCTGCTTTCAGCCACCACTAGAGGGAATGCACTGCATACTGCTTTATTACAAAGTTCAATGGGAGTATAATAATATTACAGGCTATAGCTACTAAAAGAGTTATTCTGATTGTCTTATTGGAGTCAGGAAGGAATTTTTCCCCCCTGAAGTGGGGAAAATTGGCTTGTACCTCACAGTTTTTTTTTTTTTGTCTTCCTCTGGATCAACTTGCAGGATAACAGGCTGAACTGGATGGACAAATGTCTTTTTTCTGCCTTATATACTATGTTACTATGTAATGTACAGTATATACAGTAAGCTCCTATACTCCCTCTAGTGGTGAGTGCTGGTATCCAGAATTTTATCATTTATGTATTGATCTATACGGGGGATTTAGGGCTCTGAGAAACATATTTAAAAAAATTCTTAGTGTATAATTTTGAACTAATTTCAACTAGAAGAGGCAAAATTAGGTTTAAGAGTCGACATTCACTTGAAATTTGGTAAAGAGCATGAGCAAAAATCACACCATGATATATTGGAAAGGGTATACATTATTCATATAACTTTTGTCTTGTCCTGTTATTCATGCTTCCCTACCGTAGTAACATTCACATCCTCCGAAATTCTACTTCCTTCAGAGAACAAGCGCATAGAAAATGCTAAACATTTATAATCAAGACAGAATATTCCCAGTATCACGTAAATCTGTACCGAGAGTGAAAATGAGCAAGATGCAAGCTATGCCTATCCTAAATCTTGTCACCTGCAGTAAAATAATAATGAGGATGCATTTGTATGCATGCTCTTGTATACACATTGGGAATAGTAATACCACTACCACCAATAGCTACATAAATAACAAGTTAATGGCAGAAAATTGTAAATTTTCTAACTTGGTTAAAACTTTAACATACAAATCACTAAATGCGATGATGTATAACAATATCCACATATAAGAGCAAAATTATATCATATGATGCAAATTTAGGGTAACCCCCCCCCCCCGACTGTTGGGTAATCTACAAACCTGATTCCCAAAAAGTTGGGACACTAAGCAAATTGTGAATAAAGACTGAATTCAATGATGTGGAGATGGCAAATGTCAATATTTTATTTGTTATAGAACGTAGATGACAGATCAAACGTTTAATCCGAGTAAATGTATCATTTTAACATTTTCAAGGTGTCAACAAATCTCAAAAAAGTTGGGACAAGTAGCAATAAGAGGCTGGAAAAAGTAAATTTGAGCATAACGAAGAGCTGGAAGACCAAATAACACTAATTAGGTTAATTGGCAACATGATTGGGTATAAAAAGAGCTTCTCAGAGTGGCAGTGTCTCTCAGAAGCCAAGATGGGTAGAGGATCACCAATTCCCACAATGTTGCACAGAAAGATAGTGAAGCAATATCAGAAAGGTGTTACCCAGCGAAAAATTGCAAAGACTTTGCATCTATCATCATCAACTGTGCATAACATCATCCGAAGATTCAGAGAATCTGGAACAATCTCTGTGCGTAAGGGTCAAGGCCGTAAAACCATACTGGATGCCCGTGATCTCCGGGCCCTTAAACGACACTGAACCACAAACAGGAATGCTACTGTAAAGGAAATCACAGAATGGGCTCAGGAATACTTCCAGAAACCATTGTCAGTGAACACAATCCACCGTGCCATCCGCCGTTGCCAGCTGAAACTCTACAGTGCAAAGAAGAAGCCATTTCTAAGCAAGATCCACAAGCTCAGGCATTTTCACTGGGCCAGGGATCATTTGGCCGAATATTGCGTGTGCTCGAGCGCGATGCTCGAGTCAGTGTATTTAAATCTAATTTAGCCTCTATTTCTGAAAAGTTTCTGGCGGGATTCAAACTCGCAACCTTCTACAGTACAGCCAAGAATGTTAAACACTACACTATAGAGCTGCATGGCCAGTTACAAAAAAATATATAATTATAATCATATGAGACTTCTGCTGTATAGGAATACTTACTAGTAGTACATTTTCATATACAGCAGAAGTCTCATATATATATTTTTTTTTAGGAACTGACCATACAGCTCTATAGTGTAGTGGTCACAGGGGCCTGATAGGAAACACCCAAAGCTATTAAAAAAGCTTAGTGGTGAACTAGCAAAACCATTAACAGATTTATTTAACCAATCACTGGTAACAGGAGTCGTCCCAAAAGATTGGAAATTAGCAAATTTAGTGCCCATTCACAAGAAAGGTAGTAGGGAGGAATCGGGCACCTATAGGCCAGTAAGCCTGACATCAATAGTGGGGAAATTAATGGAAACCATACTTAAGGAGAGGATTGTGGACCATCTAAAATCCCATGGATTAAAAGATGAAAAACAGCATGGGTTTACTTCAGGGAGATCGGGTCAAACTAATCTTATTGATTTTTTTGATTGGATGACTAAAATAATAGATGGCAGAAGTGCAGTAGACATCGCTTATCTAGACTTTAGTAAGGCTTTTGATACTGTCCCACATAGAAGGCTTAGGAATAAATTGCAGTCTTTGAGCTTGGACTCCCTTATTGTTGAATAGATTAGGCAGAGGCAGAGGGACAGACAACAGAGGGTTGTAGTCAATGGAGTATATTCAGACCATGGTCTTGTTACCAGTGTGGTACCTCAGGGATCTGTTCTGGGACCCATATTGTTTAATATCTTTATCTGCGAAATTGCAGAAGGCCTCGATGGTAAGGTGTGTCTTTTTGCTGATGCCACAAAGATTTGTAACAGGGTTGATGTTCCTGGAGGGATACACCAAATGGAAAAGAATTTAGGAAAACTAGAGGAATGGTAAAAAATCTGGCAACTAAAATTTAATGTTGATAAGTGCAAGATAATGCACCTGGGGCGTAAAAACCCAAGAGCAGAATATAAAATCAGTGATACAGTCCTAACCTCAGTATCTGAGGAAAGGGATTTAGGGGTCATTATTTCAGAAGACTTAAAGGTAGGCAGACAATGTCATAGAGCAGCAGGAAATGCTAGCAGAATGCTTGGGTGTATAGGGAGAGGCATTTACAGTAGAAAGAGGGAGGTGCTCATGCCACTCTACAGAGCACTAGTGAGACCTAATTTGGAGTATTGTGAGCAGTACTGGAGACCCTATCTCCAGAAGGATATTGATATTTTGGAGAGAGTTCAGAGAAGAGCTACTAAACTAGGACACGGATTGCAGGATAAAACTTACCAGGAAAGATTAAAGGACCTTAACATGTATAGCTTGGAAGAAAGACGAGACAGAGGGGATATAATAGAAGCTTTTAAATACATAAAGGGAATCAACAAGTTAAAAGAGGAGAGAATATTTAAAAGAAGAAAAACTGCTACAAGAGGACATAGTTTTAAATTAGAGGGGAAAAGGTTTAAAAGTAATATCAGGAAGTATTACTTTAATGAGAGAGTAGTGGATGCATGGAATAGGCTTCAGAAGTGGTAGCTGCAAATACAGTGAAGGAGTTTAAGCATGCATGGGATAGGCATAAGGCCATCCTTCATATAAGATAGGGCCAGGGACTATTCATAGTATTCAGTATATTGGGCAGGCTAGATGGGCCAAATGGTTCTTATCTGCTGACGCATTCTATGTTTCTATGTTAACATTCTGGGCAGTAATGTAGAAGGTTGCGAGTTCAAATCCGTCATAAACTTTTCAGAAATAGAGGCTATATTAAAATAATATATGTTTTTTTTAGTAATTGTAAAAAATGTGCAATTACAAAATATATATATATACATATATATATATATATATATATATATATGTATATAATGGAAAAAATTGGACTGCACTCCAGACGGTTCCTTTTAGTAAAACAAGTGAAGTTTTATTCACACATGTGATAGCAGCAAAAGAGCGACGTTTCGGCTCAACATGAGCCTTTTTCAGTTTTTTTTTTGATGCTTGAAAAAGGCTCATGTTGAGCCGAAACGTTGCTCTTTTGCTGCTATCACATGTGTGAATAAAACTTCACTTGTTTTACTAAAAGGAACCGGCTGGAGTGCAGTCCAATTTTTTCCATTATTTTGAAGTGGGTAAGATCCAGTTACCGTACTTGGACTTTGCACCCATCTGCCATTGCTTTTAAGGTGGTGCTGCCAGTTATTTTTGTCTGTATATATATATATATATATATATATAAAAATAGAAAACACCGCAGCACATCCGTTGGTGAAAATAGTGGATCTTTATTCACCCAAGCAACGTTTCAGTCCTCTTACTGGGATCGTTCTCAAGCTTGAGAAAGGTCTCAGTAAGAGGACTGAAACTTCGCTTGGGTGAATAAAGATCCACTATTTTCACCAACGGATGTGCTGCAGTGTTTTCTATTTTTGTATTATACACCTTGGTAAGGTGCTTGTTCCGTTGGCACCCAGCTTCTTATACTTGGAGTGCTGCCCTGAATTATCGTTATATATATATATATATATATATTGTGGGGGTTAGCTCTTCTTCGGGGGTCATTCACACAAGTATCTGCCAGATAAATTGGTCATACAATGTGATCTGATCTTCATCTAAGTCACAACAATAGACAATCACAGTCTGCTTAAACTAATAACACATAAATAATTAAATGTTACCATGTTTTTATTGAACACACCATGTAAACATTCACAGTACTGGTGGAAAAAGTATGTAAACCCTTGGATTTAATAACTGGTTGAACCTCCTTTGGCAGCAATAACTTCAACCAAACGTTTCCTGTAGTTGCAGATCAGACGTGCACAACGGTCAGGAGTAATTCTTGACCATTCCTCTTTACAGAACTGTTTCAGTTCAGCAATATTCTTGGGATGTCTGGTTTCTTGAGGTCATGTAAAAGCATCTTAATCGGGTTGAGGTCAGGACTCTGACTGGGCCTCTCCAGAAGGCGTATTTTTTTCTGTTTAAGCCATTCTGTTGTTGATTTACTTCTATGCTTTGGGTCGTTGTCCTGTTGCAACACCCATCTTCTGTTGAGCTTCAGCTGGTGGACAGATGGCCTTAAAGGGGTTGTCCGAGTTATGAAAAAAAAAAAATATAGCACTGAAAATCTGATATATAACTGAGCTAAGCAAGTTTTATGCAAAAAATATATATATTTTTCCTCATTTCCCTGGTTATTTTCTGGCCCTTTGTTTACATGCAATAAAAACAATCTCTGCCCCTCCCCCTGCTCTGCTAAGGGAGTGAATTCAAGAGCTGCCCTGAGTGACATGTCTGCCTGCTGGGAGACTCTGCAGCATGTTGTATGTGTAGGACTACAAGTCCCAGCTGTATAATGACACTGCTAGGGGAATAAATACAAGAGCTGCCCTGAGTGCTGGGAGACTCTGCAGCATGATGTATGTGTAGGACTACAAGTCCCAGCTGTATAATGACACTGCTAAGGGAGTGGATACAACAGCTGCCCTGAGTGCTGGGAGACTCTGCAGTATGTTGTATGTGTAGGACTACATGTCCCACCTGTATAATGACACTGCTAATACACACAGGATCTTCCCCCTACCTTCTTGTGCAATGCTCTCTCTAGTATATCAGCTCCAGTGCCTAGCATTTTCTCCTCACTGCTGTGCAGCTGAAGGGGTTAAGAATCCTAGCAGAGAGTAGACGGCAGTGAAGGGTTGAGATCACAGGTCATGTGACCCTCTGTGAAATCTGAGAAACCAGCCACTGGAGATAAAGTGAGTGAATTTGAAAGCTGTTACATTTGCTTAGTTAGGAACATAGAAAGAACAAAAAAATAACTCGGACAACCCCTTTAAGTTCTCCTGCAAAATGTCTTAATAAACTTGGGAATTCATTTTTCCTTCGATGATATCAATCAGTCCAGGCCCTGATGCAGCAAAGCAGCCCCAAACCATGATGCCCCCACCACCATACTTCACAGTTGGGATGAGGTTTTGATGTTGGTGTGCTGTGCCTCTTTTTCTCCACACATAGTGTTGTGTGTTTCTTCCAAACAACTAAACTTTGGTTTCATCTGTCCATTGAATATTTAGCCAGTACTGCTGTGGAACATCCAGGTGCTCTTGTGCAAACTGTAAACGTGCAGAAATGTTTTTTTGGGACAGCAGTGGCTTCCTCTGTGGTATCCTCCCATGAAATCCATTCTTGTTTAGTGTTTTACGTATCGTAGATTCGCTAACAGACTGTTAGCATATGCCAGAGACTTTTGTAAGTCTTTAGCTGACACTCTAGGATTCTTCTTTGCCTCATTGAGCAGTCTGCGCTGTGGTTTTGCAGTCATCTTTACAGGACGGCCACTCCTAGGGAGAGTAGCAGCAGTACTGAACTTTCTCCATTTATAGACAATTTGTCTTACCGTGGACTGATGAACAGCAAGGTTTTTGGAGATACTTTTATAACCCTTTCCAGCTTTATGCAAGTCAACAATTCTTAATCGTAGGTCTTCTGAGAGCTCTTTTGTGCGAGGCATCATTCACATCAGGCAATGCTTCTTGTGAGAATCAAACCCAGAACTGGTGTGTGTTTTTTATAGGGCAGGGCAGCTGTAACCAACACCTCCAATCTCATCTCATTGATTGGACTCCAGTTGGCTGACACCTCACTCCAATTTGCTCTTGGAGAGGTCATTAGTCTAGGGGTTCACATACTTTTTTCACCTGCACTGTGAATTTTTAAATAGTGTGTTCAATAAAAACATGGTAACATTTAATTATCTGTGTGTTATTAGTTTAAACAGACTATGATGGTCTATTGTTGTGATTTAGATGAAGATCAGATCACATATTTATATCACCAATTTTTGCAGATAACCATATCATTCCAAAGGGGTCACATACTTTTTCTTGCAACTGTATCTCATATATATAAAAATGAGTTTCTGTCTGTCTAGACGTCTGTCTGGACGCTTTTTATGCACGACCAAACGACTGGACCGATCTTCTCAGCTCTCTAGGACGTACCGTTCCTGAGATATTTCCAAAAAATTAGCCCCCCATACAAGCCTGCAAGTCTTTCTCTTCAAATCCCAACTGGTACAGTTTTACTACAGGTTTCCATAACAACCCAGCCATTTTTGTGGAGGTCACTGTTATTAAATGGGTGGGCACTGTGGAGGTCACTGTTATTAAATGGGCGGGCACTGTGGAGGTCACTGTTATTAAATGGGCGGGCACTGTGGAGGTCACTGTTATTAAATGGGCGGGCACTGTGGAGGTCACTGTTATTAAATGGGCGGGCACTGTGGAGGTCCCTGTTAAAGGGGCGGGCACGGTGAAAGTCACTGTTAAAGTGGCGGTCACTGGGAAAATCACTGTTAAAGGGGGCGGCCACTGTGAAAGTCACTGTTAAAGGGGCAGTCACTGTGAAAGTCACTGTTAAAGGGGTGGTCACTGATAAAGGGGTGGTCACTGTTAAAGGGAAGGTTACTGTGAAAGTCACTGTTAAATGGGCGGTCCCTGTAAAGGGGCGGCCACTGTTAATGGAGCGGTCACTGTGAAAGACACTGTTAAAGGGGCGGTCACTGTGAAAGTCACTGTTAAAAGGGGCAGTCACTGTGAAAGGGGCAGAGACTGTTAAAGTCACTGTGAAAACCACTTAAAGAGGCGGTCACAGTGAAAGCCACTTAAAGGGCGGTCATTGTGCAAGCCACTGTTAATGGAGCGGTCACTGTGAAAGTCACTGTTAAAGGGGCGGTCACTGTGAAAGTTGCTGTTAAAGGGGCGGTCACTGTGAAAGTTGCTGTTAAAGAGGCAGTCACTGTTAAAGGGACGGTCACTGTGAAAGTCACTGTTAATGGGGCGGTCATTGAGAAAGCCACTTAAAGGTGCGGTCATTGCGAAAGTCACTGTTAATGGGGTGGCCACTGTGAAAGTCACTGTTAAAGGGGCGGCCACTGTTAATGGAGCGGTCACTGTGAAAGTCACTGTTAAAGTGGCGGTCACTGTGAAAGTCGCTGTTAAAGGGGCGGTCACTGTTAATGGGGAGGTCACTGTGAAAGTTACTGTTAATGAGGCGGTCGCTGTGAAAGTCACTATTAAAGGGGCAGTCACTGTTAAAGGGGCGGCCACTGTGAAAGTCACTGTTTAAGGGGCCGTCACTGTGAAAGTCACTTAAAGGGGCAGTCATTGTGAAAGTCACTGTTAAAGGGGCGGTCACTGTGAAAGTCACTGTTAAATGGGCAGCCACTATGAAAGTCACTGTTAAATAGGCGGTCACTGTGAAAACTACTTTTAAAGGAATGAGCACTGTGGAGGTCTCTGTTAAAGGGGCTGGCATTGTGGAAGTCACTGTTAAAGGGGCGGGCATTGTGGAAGTCACTGTTAAAGGGGCAGGCACTATGAAGGTCACTGTTAAAGGGGTGGCCACTATGACGCTCACTATTAAAGGGGTTGTCAATGCTAAAGGGTTGGTCACTGTTAAAGGGACGGGCACTGTGGAGGTCACTGTTAAAGTGGCAGGCACTGTTAAAGGGGTGGGCACTGTGAATATTATTGTTAAAGGGGCGGGCACTGTGGAGGTCAATGTTAAAGGAGCGGGCACTGTGGAGGTCATTGTTAAGGGGGCGGGTACTGTAGAGGTCACTGTTTTGGGGGAAACTGTCAATATCTTTTTATGACACACGGAAACATAAAATGAAATAGATTAAATATACCCGTGCAAAGCCAGGTCCTTCTGCTAGTATATTATATATTCTAAATATATAATAATATATGTAAATATATTATGGCTAAAAGCTTATATATATATGTTTCAATCTAATTTAGCCTCTATTTCTGAAAAGTTTTTGACGGGATTCAAACTCACAACCTTCTACATTTCTGCCCAGAATGTTAACCACTACACTATAGAGCTGCATGGCCACTTTAAAAAAAAAAAGGATAGCACCACTTACTGACTATTTATAGTCCATTCAGGGCGGCGGTGCTCACAGTTTTAGGCCTCGGCCTCAGGGGCGCCACAATCACAAAAGTAGGTATAGGAAGAAACCGCGGCACTCCAATCTTCAAACCAATCGTATATTTATTAACTCCGAACCAAAGCAATGTTTCGACTTTACAAGTATTTTTCAAGCTCTACATACATAGTGCAAGTGAACACAATTTATACACCCATTTCCACAGGGATTGGTTAAACAATTATCACAAAAGATGGTCAACCCCTCCCCCCCTCAGTGTGCTCATAGTGACATTATCATATACTCATCACATCATGTATTTATCCCATCAGTGCATGCTTATATCATTAACAGACACTTACATTAGAGCTGTACCATATAGTACTCTATAGGACCACGCGGGGAAGACAGTGTCTCCTAAACCCTATCGCGCTTGCGCGGCTTCTATGTATTGAAAGGCGGCCGAGGGAACAGCCACTTCCGCTCACCTGACCGGAAACGGAGATCGTCAAAATAATGAAGCCTACATCTATAATGGCCCCGCCGGATCTGCAAGGGGGTGTAACATAAAGAAAGTTTAAATATTGACCATGATGTAAACCCTATGCTCTAAACCGCATGGCATAAACGGCATACATTATCATAAATAAGGAGACTTCTGGATGTATAACCCCAAACCATGGGGTGGGGGAATTTTATATGGCCTATCTATATACCCGAGGATCAACATATAGGATCCAATTTTTGATCAACATTCGCACCTGGGGACATACATGAGAAAACCAACATTCGCACCTGTGAACAAACATGAGAAAATCTCGTAGGGGAGTGGCCCAAGTCCTACGGATTCAAACAAAAGAAGGCCAAGTCACTAGTAACCCATATATACAGGACCTTCCATGATTTTTTATCAAGCCCTTTATAAACACTGAACCCTCAAAAGCCAACGCTAACTGATGCCTTCCTTTCAAAAGCCAACCTCCCTAAACTTACCTCTGACGCTCTTCTACAGCTCACTAGGGAGGTATCAGCTGAAGAAATTGAGATGACCCTTAAAAACCTGAAATAAGGAAAGGCCTCTGGGCCTGATGGCCTGACTGCACTCTGCTTTAAAAAATTCTTCCCAATCCTCACTCCGCACATACGAACCTACTGTAACCACCTCCTTCAGGGTAATGCAATGTCAGATGAATTCCTGGACGCTCTTATAACAGTTATCCCCAAGCCTAACAACAATCCCCAGCTAATTATAGACCGATATCTTTATTAAACCTTGATGCAAAGATCTTTACATCAATTTTAGCTAGCAGACTAAACCTTCTACTTCCACTTTTGATCCATCCCGATCAAGTTGGATTTATCCCTCAAAGAGAAGCCCCTGTCAATGTTCGCAAAATTCTCAATGTAATCTCATGGTCACATGAACGCCCTCTAACCTTACTTTCACTAGACATAGAAAAAGCCTTTGATTGTCTCTTTTGGGAATATATGCTATTGGTCCTTAAAATTATGGGATTTCATGGCCCCTTTTTCCAAGCGTTAGCGACTCTCTACTCACACCCTACAGCCTTCCTAAAATTACCATCTACCTCCCCTCTCCTGTTAATATTGGAAGAGGCACGAGACAGGGTTGCCCCTTGTCCCCAACCCTCTTTGCCCAAGAGATTGAGTCGTTAGCTGCCCTTACATGGCAAAATCCTAATATCACTGGCATTATGGTTGGGTCCCAGGAACTAAAAGTGAACTTATTTGCGGACGATATGCTCCTTACAATCACCAACCCAGCTATTTCCTTTCCCAACCTCAACGTCCTCCTACAGGAGTTCACTAGGGCTTCTGGTCTGAAAATTAACCCCCCTAAGTCTGAGGTCCTTCATTGTAACACCCCCTGCCAATACTGTCACCCTGGAATTTGGTTTCTGCACCTGTTCTAATAAACTGTCCTACCTGGGAATACTCCTCACCTCACAACTGTCCAATTTGTACAAAGTGAACTATATTCCCCTCCTCAGAGAGATTAGGTCTGACCTAGCCAAATGGGATTTGCCTCTACTGTCTTGGTTAGGTAGATTCCATTCCATTAAGATGGTAATATTGCCACTTCTATTGTATCTATTCAGAATCTTACCCATCCCGGTTCCCCTAGCGGTTCTATGCAGACTACATAGAGACCTCGTCTCTTTCATCTGGGCGCATCGAAGGCCGAGGATTAAACTAGAAGTTATGTTTCTTCACAAGCGATCAGGTGGTCTTTCAGTCCCCAATTTCATCAAATATTACAAAGCAGCTCGCTTAGCACAGCTTCTTTTGGTCCATGGTCATCGACGCCCCCCGATATGGGTTGCCTTGGAGACGTACATGATTGCCCCATTTTCCTGGCCTGCATTGTTTTGGGATACAAATCCTATCCCTAATGACCTGAAATCTAAGGCCCTATTGCCTTTCTTATATTCATTTAGAAGAGTGGGACTGATATCTCTCCTTTATTGTTGGTTAAATACCCCATCCAGTGATATCAAGCTGCCTTTTATGTTTAAGTGGGAGGAGGACATCCACTGCTCAATGTCTTTAGCTAGATGGCATAAGTGTTGTAAAACCATTACCAGGGGCAGTTGGCAAATATCCCTGGTGGAAACCTCTCTTAAGGTCCTCCACAGGGCCTATTTAGTACCCGAAAGGCTACATCACATATATCCATCTGTTTCACATCTTTGTTTCTGAGGCTGTAACGCTTTAGGATCAATGTACCATATATGGTGGGCATGCCCTGTAGCAAGTTCGTTTTGGTCAGAAGTTTGCGCAGTCTTGTCGGACGTTTTAGGCACCAATTTCCATAAGACCCCATCGGTCTGTCTCCTTGGAGATAAGCCTGTAAGCCTAAAATACGCCCCATTTAAATTGGCCCAACTCTTTCTTCTTGCAGTGTGCGGATGGATAGAATGGCCATATCCGGAAAAAATCGCAGCCACTATAGAGGATAAGATGGAATCATACTTGAAACTCTGGCAGCCATGGCTGACCTCCTCCCACACTTCCCATAGGATACCCTACTTGTCATTATAAAGCTGGTTAGAGGTTTATGACTCCCCAAAATATGTACTCTGGGATCCCTGGGGTACATTTTGCCTGCAGCACCTGCCCCCTCCATGTGGCTAAGAATCCCATAAAGCTTTACTTTTAACAGAATACCATGTTTTTGTTAGGCTACTTTCACACTAGCGTTCGGGCGGATCCGTTCTGAACGGATCCGCTCATAATAATGCAGACGGAGGCTCCGTTCAGAACGGATCCGTCTGCATTAAAATGGCAAAAAAAAAGCTAAGTGTGAAAATAGCCTCGGACGGATCCGTCCAGACTTTCAATGTAAAGTCAATGGGGGACGGATCCGCTTGAAGATTGAGCCACATTGTGGCATCTTCAAACGGATCCGTCCCCATTGACTTACATTGTAAGTCTGGACGGATCCGCACGGATCCGCACGCCTCCGCACGGCCAGGCGGACACCCGAACGCTGCAAGCAGCGTTCAGCTGTCCGCCTGTCCGTGCGGAGGCGAGCGGAGCGGAGGCTGAACGCCGCCAGACTGATGCAGTCTGAGCGGATCCGCTCCATTCAGACTGCATCAGGGCTGGACGGCTGCGTTCGGGTCCGCTCGTGAGCTCCTTCAAACGGAGCTCACGAGCGGACCGACGAACGCTAGTGTGAAAGGAGCCTTACTTGTTTGTGAATCTATTGATTTTATTGTCATTATTGTTATTATTTTTCTGTTCTCTTACTCACCAATTCATGGTTGCTTGAGACTGCATGCTTATCATATGCTTATCATTAACCCCACGAGGTGCAATTCTGCAATATTGATTTTGGTTGTGTAACCATACCTTTTGTTATTCCTTAATAAAATTAACGTTTGAAACTAGAAGGATAATGGTGGTGTCACACACAAATTTTTGTGTCTGTTTTTGATGCCTTTTTTCCCCCCAGCGAAAGCTAGAAGTGGATTCAGCAGAAAAGAGAAGTAGTAGTCCTTCATTTGTATCCATAAGACATGCCATAAAGGTCAGATAGTTGCAGGTTCCACCTCTGTGGTGGAAATCCACATTCATTCTTGTGCATGCTTGGCTATTGTTGAAACTCCTATAGAAGTGAATGGAGAAAGGATACTATCCATTCACAGCAGCCATGAAATGGGAGTTGGCTATTGAGATAGAAAAAAATAGATGGTAGGACAGCACCACTTACTTGAAAAAATTCAAAAGATTTTGCGGCGGTGCTCGTGGCGTCAGGTCCCGGCCTCAGAGACCCCCAAGGTTACCATGTAGAAATGAAGAAGGTCACGGCACTCCAAAAGCTTCCTTATTCAGTGTTCTTTATTGCACCAAAAATACAGCAGCAAATGTATTTTTGGTGCAATAAAGAACACTGAATAAGGAAGCTTTTGGAGTGCCGTGACCTTCTTCATTTCTACATGGCTCTTGAGATAGGCGCTGATATCAGAGGCAGAACCTATACTTATCTGACAGAGATTATTATTATTATTATTATTTATTATTTAAGCGCCATTCATTCCATAGCACTGTACATATGATAAGCGGTGCACATACATAACAGGCAATTGTACTAATCATAAACAAGATGAGTTACAAACTGGTAGAGATTGGCATATCCCTTTAAGATCACATTCTATGAACAATTAGACAACCCTAACCCATCCAGATAAGGTAAAGCTTCAAAGTAAAAATATAATTGTACGTCTTTGTGATATTCTAGCACCTTAATAAATTGTACAAATATGTCCAGGGACTGATGTCTGGAAGAGAATCTCAATTACATGAGTTTCAAGATGTATTCCTTCTATTTTGGGAACATATGGTCACTGTGCACTACCATGGCCTTTATAACCTCTATAAAAGATGGAGTTCAGTTATCAGGCGGCTGCAGGGGAGACAAGGTCACGGCTTGCATTTGAGAGATGGATCAGTATAGTGATAATGTAATTTATAGAAGGCAATTCATTGTACTGATGCTCCAGATTCACAAATATCTCTCCTTATCAAAGATAAGAATCATACATGTATTTTGTCATAAATGATGGGGTGATGGTTCAAGGAGAATTGTACTTCACTGTTTTGGCCCTGATGAAATAGACACATACAGTATATATGATTGCTAGGTGGCTGAAATAAAATATCATCAGATACCTTTACTTTTATTAATTTACTCTGAATACAACAACTGCAGGAGATCATAAGGGAGCACATCCAAGTACAGGTAGGGTAATCACTAGAGATGAGCGAAGTTTTGGAAAATTCTATTCAGCCGCTTTGGTGAATTTTACAAAAAATTTGCTTTGTGATGTGCTTGGTAGGGGGTGCAATGACAGGGAGCTGTGATAGTGCCGCTCCTCATCATTGTACCTCTCAGATGCTGCGTTTATTCATACTAATACGGTGTAAAATATTGACAGAAAAAAAATTTAAATCATACTTACCGCATCCATTTACTCACTACAGGATGGCCGTCATACGTCACCATGCAAGGGGATTTCGACCGAGATCTTCAATCAAGATGGAGTCGCCCAGCCCATCGTGAGCAAATGAAGGAGGTAAGTATGATTTTTTTTTTACACTATTTCAGATTAAATTGATTCGCTACCATAGAGCACTAGGAAATTCGGCTATTCAAATTTATCCCAAAATTTGGATCGAATTCTGCTTTGTTGGATCGCTCATCTCTAGTAATCACAAGCTGCATTCTGGTGCTACTGTATGTATGTATGTATGTATGTATGTATGTGTGTGTGTGTGTGTGTGTATGGGGGGGTATAGTATCTTAAAACCACCTGTAGCTGGTACCCTAAGAGACATCTGTGACAAGCCCTCTAGGGAGCATTTCTGAGGCAGGCTGTCATGAGCAACAGGGGTTGCTTCAAGTTCACCAAGTTACTAACTTTGTTTGGACAAGATCTATGCATCTGAATCTGGGTCTGGGCATCAGCTAACCTTGCCTGGTTGATTTGGGTGGAGTGCAATGGTTCTGTCACGGCTGGCGGTGGGGGAAACCCCCAGCCGTGCGGTGCCAGGAGATGATAGGGTTACCCCTTGGACGGGACCACAGAGTTAGGGAGCAGGTCACCTCCTATTGCGTCCCTAACGCTGACCCTGTCTCCTGTCAGTATGAGCCGACCTTGGTGGTAGGAGGGCTCATACGCCGGAACCTAAATATCCCTACGAGCCCTCAAGTCGGCCCTGAACTAGGGGACAGAGTCAGACGCCCTACTCCTCCTAGGCACGGAGGAGCAGGAGTCTCAACGGCCAAGCAACACAGGGGGAACATCAACAGACATATGGAAATGACAAGTAAGTGAGACTAGTCCTGCACTTACCTGCCACAGACACACAAACCTGGAACCCATGAACAAGTGCTGATGTCCACAGCAACATAAAGGACACAGCACACACCAGACATCTCACGGGAACCCAGGAAACCATATGCTGCACCAACAAAGAGACCACACAAACATCTTCTGAACACCAAACATGAATATAACTAACGAAGATTTATGAACAGAAGGATGGTCCCCACCAAGCAGATGGAGGAGACAGGAGGCTGCTTCAGCCAGCATGGCTGAGAGCAACCTACTGAACCAAGCCAGGGACTGAGGCTTTATAGGCCAGGTGGCCACACCCACAGTCAGACACACCCAGTGACTCACAGACACACTGGGAAGGGAGTTAACCCTTCCTACACCACAGAAGGGAAAACACACATAAAGGGAAAAGCACACAAACTCACTCACCTGTCTCCGATGGCAACGGCATGCGTGGCAACCGTGTCCTCAAGAACAGCCAACGGGCCGAGACACTTCCACAGCATGCAAACATCACCAGACGTTGCCGCGGACAACCGCAGGTGAAGGGAGGAGTCCAAGTGCATACAAACACCACCTCGTGCACAACAAACAGACAAAGGGAGTGCACACAAAAACACGTTGTCAAGGGCAACCACACGCATGCCTATTGTCTGCGGCAACCGCACCTGAGGCAACAACGAAGTGCTCCCAGCTGCGGTTGACAACGGAAAACCGCGGGCAACAGCATGCGGCACCCAAGGAGTCACGACCATGACCAAGGGTCGTGACAGGTTCAGTCTATTTATATCCGATCCTCTCTTCAGCCTGGGCTTGGTACACTGTTTCTTATATTTATTTTCTCTCAGAATCTGATACACTATTTTTCTAGTTCAGTGTATGTTTTATGTTTACTGATATGTGTTGTTCCACTAAGTCTAGTGTATTTTTTTGAATCTGTAGCTCCACATTAGTGTATGGTTTTGTTTGGAATTTGTTGCTGTTCTTTTGCACGGTTCTGACTATTGCTGATTAGAATTCAGAAAGCATTAGTTCAGTATTTCTCCATTTCTGTTCACTGTCATTCATCCACTATCCACCTGTGTACCATACATCTGTTATCCACTCCGTTGCTCCATCACTGCCTCTTACTATGACCCTGAGCATTTGGTTCCTTTCATCCTCTGGTGAGTTTGAGTTTCTAGTTTTCTGTCAGTTTTGATACATGTGCGACGTGCCAGTCTGCAGGGGTAGAACATGTGAGGGTCGTGGTGGGCTGAAGTGTAAAAACAGTTTATCGGTTACTCGCGGTTTAGCAGACGCCTCCCAGGGCCAGCAGTGCAGTGAAGGGGAGAACAGCACTGGATTCTTCGGGGAACACTCTATTACAGAGGACACCGGCCAGATGGTAATTGAGGTGCCCTTGATGGTGATTGGGTTTCTGAGTGCTGGTGCAGCTGGGCCCATTAATTAATTGTCACCAGTTTTATGGTGTCCTAACTAAGGGCAACATAAATAAGTGACTGATTCTCTTAGCAAAATGCTGGGTCACTTTCTTTAATTGACCCAGTCAATCTGCCAACATCTTGTATTGAAAAACTCCAGCTGATAATGATGAGTCCTGAATATTCATGAGCTCCTGACTCTCCCCGCCCACCTGCTGCTGAATGACAGTTTGTTTCCATAGGAATCAGCAGCAGGTGGGCAGGGGAGTGGCTATAGCTCTGAATTAAATATACGCTGGACTCAATGATATCACGCCGGACTCGAATCAGCTCATTAGCATGCGGCATGTGGCATCTTTGTGTGTATATTATGAGGTAACCATCTGTCACACCAGTAAGTGAATACATCTAAGGCACTTTTTAGTAGTTAATGATTGTATATAATTAGTTAGATTATAATCAAATATCCACATGACAGGTTCCCTTTAAAGGGAACTTAAAACCGGGATTTTGTGTATAGAGCTACATATGCAGATACACAGATACATATGCAAATTAACCTGAGGTGTGTCCTGTACGTGAGATGAGTCAGGGACAGGACTCATCTCAGGCTAATTTGCATATGTATCAAACGTTTTTTTGACACAATAAAAGCACACAGAGCTATGGGGACTGGGTATTGCGGATGTGCTAGCGGCCATCTAGCAGCCCATGTCCTCAGCTCTATACACAAAATCATGATGACAGGTTCCCTTTAACCCCTTAGGGACCCATGACGTACCGGTACGGCATGGTTCCCGAGTCCTTAAGGACCCATGACGTAATGGTACATCACGCCAGGCGGGCGGTGATCGGAACCAGGTGCCTGCTGACCCGGTGACCCCCCCCCCCCCGTGTCAATTTAGACCTGCGGTTTGCGGCTTTTACCTGGTGCGGCAGAGGCGGTGGCGGTGGTAGTGCCATCAGGTCCCCATGGGGCTGTAAGGGGGACCCGATGGCATGGAAGGGTCCATTAAAGGTTTCAAGTAAATATAAACAAAAACGTAATTTTCCCAAATAAAGTTAACAAAAAATTGGCAAAAAATAGGGGGAAAAAAAGGTATACATATTAGATATCGCCGCGTCTGTATCGACCGGCTCTATAAAAATATCACATGACCTAACCCCTCAGATGAACACTGTAAAAAAATAAAAAATAAAAAATAAATGAACAATTTTTTTGTCACCATACATCACAAAAAGTAGAACAGCAAGCGATCAAAAAGGAGTTTGCCCACCAAAATAGTACCAATATAACAGTCACCTCATCCCACAAAAAATGAGTCCCTATGTGAGACAATCACCCCCCCCAAAAAAAAAAAATATGGCTCAGAATATGGAGACACTAAAACATAATTGTTTTTGTTTTAAAAAAGCTGTTATTGTGTAAAGCTTACATAAATAATTTTCTTTTTACATATTTGGTATCACCACGTTCGTATCGACCGGTTCTATAAAAATATCACTTGACCTTACCCCTCACATGAACACCGTAAAAAATTTAAAATAAAAACCGTGCTAAATAAACCATTTTTTGTCACCTTACATCACAAAAAGTGTAATAGCAAGCGATCAAAAAGTCACACGCACCCCAAAATAGTGCCAATAAAACTGTCATCTCATCCCGCAAAAATCATACCCTACCCAAGGTAATTGCCGAAAAAATGAAAAAAATTTGTCTCTCAGACTATGGAAACACTAAAACATGATTTTTTTTTGCTTTAAAAAAGAAATCATTGTGTAAAACTTGCATAAATAAATAAATAAAAAGTAGACATAACCATAAAAATAAAAACGGTGCCAAAACAGCTATTTCTTGTTACCTTGCCTCACAAAAAGTGTAATATAGAGCAACCAAAAATCATATGTACCCTAAACTAGTACCAACAATACTGCCACCCTATCCCGTAGTTTCTAAAATGGGGCCACTTTTTTGGAGTTTCTACTCTAGGGGTGCATCAGGGGGGCTTCAAATGGGACATGGTGTCAAAAAAAACAGTCCAGCAAAATCTGCCTTCCAAAAACCGTATGGCATTCCTTTCCTTCTGCGCCCTGCCGTGTGCCTGTACAGTAGTTTACGACCACATATGAGGTGTTTCTGTAAATTACAGAATCAGGGCCATAAATATTGAGTTTGGTTTGGCTGTTAACCCTTGCTTTGTAACTGGAATTTTTTTTTTATTAAAATGGAAAATCTGCCCAAAAAGTGAAATTTTTAAATTGTATTTTATATTTTCCATTAATTCTTGTGAAACACCTAAAGGGTTAACACAGTTTTTAAAATCAGTTTTGAATAGCTTGAGGGGTGTAGTTTATAGAATGGGGCAATTTGGGGGTGGTTTCTATTATGTAAGCCTTGAAAAGTGACTTCAGACCTGAACTGGTCCCTAAAAATTGGGTTTTTGATTTTTTTTTGAAGATTTGCTTCTAAACTTCTAAGCCTTGTAACATCCCCAAAAAATAAAATATCATTCCCAAAATGATCCAAACATGAAGTAGACATATGGGGAATGTAAAGTAATAACTATTTTTGTAGGTATTACTATGTATTATAGAAGTAGAGAACTTGAAACATCTTTTTGGCAAATGTGGTATTTTTTACAAATAAAAATGAATTTTTTTAACTTCATTTTACCAGTGTCATGAAGTAAAATATGTGACGAAAAAACTCAGAATGTCCTGGATAAGTCAAAGCGTTTTAAAGTTATCAGCACTTAAAGTGGCACTGGTCAGATTTGCAAAAAATGGCCAAGTCCCTAAGGTGAAATAGGGCCGAGTCCTTAAGGGGTTAAGTAATGTCATGATGCCAGCACCTTGATGGTGCAAAATGTTGAGAGTGGTAGTAGTATGGAGATAGAAGAATGAGGCAGGTTTGCATCCAACTGAGAACTTTACTATAAACAGGTTCTTGGTAACAATTTGCATCCAGTAATAAAACAGTCTCTGATACACATGCAAGTTGGATGTGATGAATCCCAGGAACAGGCTGTACTTGTAGTTATGTCTCAGGCTATCAAAGTTAATTATGTACTCACTGATATTCAGCTCTTTGCCTTGCTTCAGTCTTAGTTGAGGTAGTTCAAGTCTTAGGCTCCATTCACACGTCTGTAACGTGTTTTGCAGATCCACGGACAAAACACGGACACGGCAATGTGCGTTCCGCATTTGCAATTGCAGACAAGAATAGGACATGTTCTATTTTTTCCGGGAATGGAAATGCATACCCGGAAGTGTGGGTCTGCATTTCCGGAGCTGGGCCGCACATCGTGCGGTCCCATAGAAATGAATGGGTCCGCGGAACGAAATTTCGGATGTGTGAATGGGGCCTTAGTCTTCTACACACAAGTGATGCAACAGAAATCTTATCTGTCCTTAGAATAACAGTGAGGCTGCCGGAAGCTAATAAATCCTTCACCTAGATACAAAGGCGCCTATAGCCCAAAATAATGGCTTTGTTCTTCCTTTGTCTTTATCCACAATAAACTTGACAAAATTCACTTGCTACTCCGGAAGAGTGAATGGTAGAATACAGACTTCACCTCTGCCTATCTTCCTGGCTTGACACTGAGATACAAGTTGGCTCCTCTGGGCTGTGGAGCCCAAGAGAGAGCTGAGAGGAGAGGGGACCTCTCCTTCCTCCTAGCTCCTGACTCCATCTCCTTCTTCCTCCACACTCTGAACTCAACTGCTACATCTTCTCAACTGACTAACTAGGCCTGAATTGTGCTATCTACACTCACCTAAAGAATTATTAGGAACACCATACTAATACGATGTTGGACCCCCTTTTGCCTTCAGAACTGCCTTAATTCTACGTGGCATTGATTCAACAAGGTGCTGATAGCATTCTTTAGAAATGTTGGCCCATATTGATAGGATAGCATCTTGCAGTTGATGGATATTTGAGGGATGCACATCCAGGGCACGAAGCTCCCGTTCCACCACATCCAAAAGATGCTCTATTGGGTTGAGATCTGGTGACTGTGGGGGCCATTTTAGTACAGTGAACTTATTGTCATGTTCAAGAAACCAATTTGAAATGATTCGAGCTAAGTGGAAGATATTGAGTGTACCTATGCCCAACCACTTATGTTTCAAGATGAGTACATGGGAGGACCACCGCAGCACGTCTCGGATGATGACGAAACACAGGTGCCAACTGCTGTGGCTTTTGAAAGTGTGCAGACCGACAAGGAGGGCAGGGGTGAAGACTGGGTGGAAGATGATGTAGAGGACGATGAGGTCCTCAACGTCACATTAAATCAAGGTAATGCGAATGACCTGTGTAGTTCGGAGGAAGAGGCAGTGGTCGCACAGAGCCACCAGCACAGCAGAAGAGGGAGCAGGGTGCAAAAGCGGAGTGGCCATCCCCTAGACAGTACGCCTGCTGCTGTCCACCGCTACAAGGGACCAAGCACACCAAAGCCAGCTCCAAGGAGTTCCCTGGTGTGGCAGTTCTTCAGACAATGTGCTGACGACAAGACACGAGTGGTTTGCAAGCTGTGCAATCAGAGCCCGAAGTGAGGCATTAACGTTCTCAACCTCAGCAGAACCTGCATGACCAGGCATCTAAGTGCAAAGCACGAGCTGCAGTGGAGTAGACACCTCAAAAACCAAGAAAGGTCTCTGGCTCCTCCTGCTTCCTCTTCTGCTGCAGTCTCGGCCTCTTCATCCACCTCTGGAGTGACAGTGTGCATACAGTGGATATAAAAAGTCTACACACCCCTGTTAAAATGTCAGGTTTTTGTGATGTAAAAAATGAGAAAAGATAAATAATTTCAGAACTTTTTCCACCTTTAATGTGACCTATAAACTGTTCCACTCAATTGAAAAACAAACTGAAATCTTTTAGGTGGAGGGAAGAAAACAAAACAAAAAACTAAAATAATGTGGTTGCATAAGTGTGCACACCCTATTGCATTTAAAATCATGTTAAATAGGAGTAACAGGAGTAAGTGCCTCTGATTAACCCCAAATAAAGTTCAGCTGCTCTAGTTGGTCTTTCCTGAAATTTTCTTAGTCGCATCCAACAGAAAAAGCCATAATCGACAGAGAGCGTCCAAAGCATCAGAGGGATCTCATTGTTAAAAAGTATCAGTCAGGAGAAGGGTACAAAAAGAATTTTCAAGGCATTAGATATACCATGGAACACAGTGAAGACAGTCATCATCAAGTGGAGAAAATATGGCACAACAGTGACATTACCAAGAACTGGACGTCCTTCCAAAATTGATGAAAAGACAAGAAGAAAACTGGTCTGGGAGGCTACCAAGAGGCCTACAGCAACATTAACCACCTCCGGACCGCCTAACGCACATGTGCGTTCCGGAGGTGGCAGCGCTGCGCACAGTCACGCATATACGCGTCATCTCGCGAGACGCGAGATGACGCGAATATGCGCGCGCGCATGCGCAGTTCGCGCCGGCATTTCGCACAGCAGTATTTCATCAGCAACCTGCCAGCCAATGATCGTGGCTGGCAGGTTGCTGATTTTTAAAAAATCCAATCAAAGTGCCAGATAGCAGATCATATTAGTAAATATGATCTGTTATATGGCTGCCTGCTCCTCTGCTGGTTCTTTTCGTCGGTTGGATCCAGCAGAGGAGCAGGCTTCACAGTGAGTACACCAAACACTACACTATAGCCCCTGATCACCCCCCTGAACCCCAATTAACCCTTTGATCACCCCTTTGATCACCCCTGTCAATCACAAGTGAAAAGAAAAAAGTGATCAGTGCAAACTGTCACTTTTTTTTCCCACTGTTATTGACCGTTAGGTTTTAGGTATAGTTTAGGTCCCTTGGTTAGGTAGTTAGCGATCAGTTAGCGCCCAGCCCACCGCACCGCAGTCCGTTATTCGCTGATTAGCGTATCGCTAATCAGCATTTGTACTTTTATAGTATCTGGAAGTGATCAAAACTGATCACGGTCAGATCTATAATTGTATTAGTGTCACTTTAGTTCGCCCTCCACCCAAAACGCAGTGTTTGCCCGATCAGGCCTGATCGGTCGCCCACACGTGCGTTCGCCCACACCCGCCCCACCGCAGTGACAAAAAAAAAATTTTTTTTTGATCACTGCACATTCACTTTACACGCACTGCGGCGATAAAAAAAATCAGTTTTGATATTTTTTATCAACCGCAGCGGCCTCCGGTACTTCGCTAGCCTCCCCTTTGTAAGACAGGCTTGCTTTTTTTTTCTTGGGTAGTCTCAGGGAATACCCCTAAATTTAGTTGCCCACATGTCTAACAGGGGGTATTCCTCTGAATAGGCCTACAGGCTTCTGACCCAGTCGGATGAGGAGTGGGAACCCTCATCTGATGAATCCAGCGGGTCAGAATACGAACCTGTAGAAAGCAGTGGCTCTCTGACCCAAAGTTCGGACGAGGAGGCTGAGGTCCCTGATACCACCAGGCGTACCCGGCCCCGTGTCGCTAGACCGCAGGTTGCGCAGGATCCGCTTCAAGAGCAGCAGAGTGGGGCTGGTGCTGTCGGATTACGTGGTGAGGCATACACCAGCAGCCCAGCCCTCCCTGGACCTAGTACCAGCACTGCCGTACAACCTGGTGAAGTAGCGAGCACCAGAAGGGCAGTTGAAGCTGGTACGGTGGCACGTGCAGTAGTGACCCCGTCGCAGCCACCGCAAAGACGTGCCCATAGAGCCCCTAGAATCCCAGAGGTGCTGGCAAACCCTGATTGGCAGTCCCCAACTTCAGCCGCACCTGTGGTTTTCCCTTTCACTGCCCAGTCTGGAGTTCGGGTTGAGACGGCTCAGATCGGTTCGGCCCTGGGATTTTTTGAGCTGTTCTTGACTGCGGAGCTTTTAGACATAGTTGTGGCCGAAACAAACAGGTATGCCACACAATTTATCACCGCTAACCCGGGAAGCTTTTATGCCCAGCCTTTCCGGTGGAAACCAGTCCAAGTTTCCGAACTTAAAACTTTTCTGGGCCTCCTCCTCAACATGGGCATGACAAAAAAGCATGAATTGCGGTCATATTGGTCCACGAACTCGATTCATCACATGCCCATGTTCTCTGCTGCCATGTCCAGGGCACGTTTTGAGGCCATCCTGCGGTTCCTGCACTTTAGTGACAACACCGCCTCCCGTCCCAGGGGCCACCCTGCTTTTGACCGGCTCCACAAAATTCGGCCCCTCATAGACCATTTCAACCAGAAATTTGCAGATATTTATACCCCAGAGCAAAACATCTGCATAGACGAGTCCCTGATACATTTTACCGGGCGCCTTGGCTTCAAACAATACATCCCAAGCAAGCGCGCCCGGTATGGGGTCAAATTGTATAAGCTCTGTGAAAGGGCCACAGGCTATACCCACAAATTTCGGGTCTATGAGGGAAAAGATCAGACCCTGGAGCCGGTCGGTTGCCCTGACTACCTGGGGAGCAGTGGGAAGACAGTTTGGGACTTGGTGTCACCCTTATTCGGCAAGGGGTACCATCTTTATGTGGACAATTTTTACACAAGTGTGGCCCTCTTTAGGCATTTGTTTCTAGAACGGATTGGCGCCTGTGGTACCGCGCGAACTAGTCACGCGGGCTTCCCCCAACGGCTCGTTACCACCCGTCTTGCAAGGGGGCAGAGGGCCGCACTGTGTAACGAAGAACTGCTCGCGGTGAAATGGAGAGACAAGCGTGACGTTTACATGCTCTCCTCCATTCACGCAGACACGACAATACAAATTGAGCGAGCAACCCGTGTCATTGAAAAGCCCCTCTCAGTCCACGACTATAACCTCCACATGGGAGGGGTCGACTTCAATGACCAGATGTTGCCTCCGTATTTAGTTTCCCGACGCACCAGACGCTGGTATAAGAAGGTGTCTGTATATTTAATTCAATTGGCTCTGTACAATAGTTTTGTTCTCTACAGTAAGGCTGGGAGAACTGGATCCTTCCTCAAAGTTCAGGAAGAGATCATCGAGAACCTCCTGTATCCAGGAGGTTCCGTGGCCCCAACCACCAGTGTAGTTAGCCGTCTACACGAGCGACATTTCCCCAATGTCGTTCCTGGTACCTCAACCCAACAGTCACCCCGAAAAAGATGTCGTGTCTGTAGCAGGAGTGGAATAAGGCGTGACACCCGCTATTTCTGTCCTGACTGTCCGGACCACCCTGCCCTATGCTTTGGAGAGTGTTTCCGGAAGTACCACTCACAGGTACACTATTAGCATAGGGATCATCTCACCAGGACAGGCACACAGGGCTATTAGGGCCCATTCACTCACTGCTGCTGCAAACGTCTCCTTTCACATGGGACAAAGTGCATAACGCACTTCGCCACATCTTTGGGCGATTTGCGCTTTGCACATTGACCCATGGGGAAGGAGAGGTTTGTTCTATAAAGGTAAAAAACAAAAAACAAAAAAAAAAAAACACACCAGTAAGCAAACACGTTAATGTTCAGTTAAAAAAGTTAAAGTTTATATGTTCTGTTGCAAAGTTAATAAAATTATTGCGTTGCGGCCTGGTTTTTTCTTTTTTTCTTTTTTTTTCTTTTTTTACCTTCCAGGTGGACCAACCGATTGACTAGCTGCAGCACCGATGTGCATTCTGACAGAAGCATTGCACTGCTGTCAGATTACACGCAAGTCGGTGTATGCGGCGCTGCAAGACGGGATTTTCTCCTCTGCAGTGACAGATACGTTTGCCGAGGCATACGAGCTGAGGAGGAGGCGGCGTTCCTATGCTTTGGCAAGCACTTTGTATATATATATATAAAAAAAAATATAAAATCCCGGCAATGATTTATTCATCCACATCGATTGATGTGAATGGAGAAATCTGGTTTGCCAGGGCATACGAGCTAAGTGGGTATGGATGTAGGGCGGAGCTCCTATGTCCTGGCAGACGCCTTTCCCCTCCATTTTTTTTTTTTGGCAGAGATTTTTTCATCCACATTGATCGATGCGAATGAAGAAATCTGTGCCGTTCATTTTTTTCTTTCAGCCCAGAGGCTGAACGGAAAAAAAAATCTCATTACCTGTATGCTCAATATAAGGAGAATAGCAGAAACTCCTAATGCTGGCCATACATGTAATGATTGCGGAGACCCTCAAATGCCAGGGCAGTACAAACACCCCACAACTGACCCCATTTTGGAAAGAAGACACCCCAAGGTATTTGCTGAGGGGCATATTGAGTCCATGAAAGATTTAAATTTTTGTCCTAAGTTAGCGGAAAGTGAGACTTTGTGAGAAAAAAATAAAATAATCAATTTCCGCTAACTTATGCAAAAAAAATAAAAAATTCTATGAACTTGCCAGGCCCCTCATTGGATACCTTGGGGTGTCTTCTTTCCAAAGTGGGGTCACATGTGGGGTATTTATACTGCCCTGGCTTTTTAGGGGCCCTAAAGCGTGAGAAGAAGTCTGGGATCCAAATGTCTAAAAATGCCCTCCTAAAAGGAATTTGGGCCCCTTTGCGCATCTAGGCTGCAAAAAAGTGTCACACATCTGGTATCGCCGTACTCAGGAGAAGTTGGGGAATGTGTTTCAGGGTGTCATTTTACATATACCCATGCTGGGTGAGAAAAATATCTTGGTCAAATGCCAACTTTGTATAAAAAAATGGGAAAAGTTGTCTTTTGCCAAGATATTTCTCTCACCCAGCATGGGTATATGTAAAATGACACCCAAAAACACATTCCCCAACTTCTCCTGAGTACGGCGATACCAGATGTGTCACACTTTTTTGCTGCCAAGGTGGGCAAAGGGGCACATATTCCAAAGTGCACCTTTCGGATTTCACCGGTCATTTTTTACAGATTTTGATTGCAAAGTACTTCTCACACATATGGGCCCCTAAATTGCCAGGGCAGTATAACTACGCCACAAGTGACCCCATTTTGGAAAGAAGACACCCCAAGGTATTCCGTGAGGGGCATGGCGAGTTCCTAGAATTTTTTATTTTTTGTCGCAAGTTAGTGGAATATGAGACTTTGTAAGGAAAAAAGAGAAAAAAAAAAAATCATCATTTTCCGCTAACTTGTGACAAAAAATAAAAAATTCTAGGAACTCGCAGTGCCCCTCACGGAATACCTTGGGGTGTCTTCTTTCCAAAATGGGGTCACTTGTGGCGTAGTTATACTGCCCTGGCAATTTAGGGGCCCAAATGTGTGAGAAGTACCTTGCAATCAAAATGTGTAAAAAATGGCCTGCAAAATCTGAAAGGTGCACTTTGGAATATGTGCCCCTTTGCCCACCTTGGCAGCAAAAAAGTGTGACACATCTGGTATCGCCGTACTCAGGAGAAGTTGGGGAATGTGTTTTGGGGTGTCATTTTACATATACCCATGCTGGATGAGAGAAATATCTTGGCAAAAGACAACTTTTCCCATTTTTTTATACAAAGTTGGCATTTGACCAAGATATTTTTCTCACCCAGCATGGGTATATGTAAAATGACACCCCAAAACACATTCCCCAACTTCTCCTGAGTACGGCGATACCAGATGTGTCACACTTTTTTGCTGCCAAGGTGGGCAAAGGGGCACATATTCCAAAGTGCACCTTTCGGATTTCACCGGTCATTTTTTACAGATTTTGATTGCAAAGTACTTCTCACACATATGGGCCCCTAAATTGCCAGGGCAGTATAACTACGCCACAAGTGACCCCATTTTGGAAAGAAGACACCCCAAGGTATTCCGTGAGGGGCATGGCGAGTTCCTAGAATTTTTTATTTTTTGTCGCAAGTTAGTGGAATATGAGACTTTGTAAGGAAAAAAGAGAAAAAAAAAAAAATCATCATTCTCCGCTAACTTGTGACAAAAAATAAAAAGTTCTATGAACTCACTATGCCCATCAGCGAATACCTTAGGGTGTCTACTTTCCGAAATGGGGTCATTTGTGGGGGTTTTCTACTGTTTGGGCATTGTAGAACCTCAGGAATCATGACAGGTGCTCAGAAAGTCAGAGCTGTTTTAAAAAGCGGAAATTCACATTTTTGTACCATAGTTTGTAAATGCTATAACTTTTACCCAAACCTTTTTTTTTTGCCCAAACATTTTTTTTTAATCAAAGACATGTAGAACAATAAATTTGGCGAAAAATTTATATATGGATGTCGTTTTTTTTGCAAAATTTTACAGCTGAAAGTGAAAAATGTCATTTTTTTGCAACAAAATCGTTACATTTTGATTAATAACAGTAAAAATGCCAGCAGCAATGAAATACCACCAAATGAAAGCTCTATTAGTGAGAAGAAAAGGAGGTAAAATTCATTTGTATGGTAAGTTGCATGACCGAGCGATAAACGGTGAAAGTAGTGTAGTGCCGAAGTGTAAAAAGTGCTCTGGTCATGAAGGGGGTTTCACCTAGCGGGGCTGAAGTGGTTAAAGGAGCTGCAGGAATATATGGCAAGTACTGTCTGTGTGGTACATGTGACAACAATCTCCCGTATTCTTCATATGTCTGGGCTATGGGGTAAAGTGGCAAGACAAAAGCCTTTTCTTGCGAAGAAAAACATCCAAGCCAGGCTACATTTTGCCAAAACACATCTGAAGTCTTCCAAAAGCATGTGGGAAAAGGTGTTATGGTCTGATGAAACCAAGGTTGAAGGTTTAGCGCAAAAACAACACTGCACATCACCAAAAGAACACCATACCCACAGTGAAACATGGTGGTGGCAGAATCATGCTTTAGGGCTGTTTTTCTTTAGCTGGCATTGGGACCTTAGTAAAGCTAGAGGGAATTATGAACAGTTCCAAATACCAGTCAATATTGGCACAAAACCAAGCTACTGCTAGAAAGCTGAAATTGAAGAGGAGCTTAATCTTTTAGCATGACAACGACCCAAAGCATACATCCAAATCAACAAAGGAATGGCTTCACCAGAAGAAGATTAAAGTCTTAATCTTCTTAAATAAAAAGACTGAGTGCTGTAATAAAATCAAAAGGTGCTTCAACAAAGTATTACTTTAAGGGTGTACACATTTTCTTCCCTCTACCTAAAAGATTTCAGTTTGTTTTTCAATTGAATTGTACAGTTTATAGGTCACATTAAAGGTGGAAAAAGGTCTGAAATTATTTATCTTTGTCTCATTTTTTTACATCACATAAACCGGACATTTTAACAGGGGTGTGTAGACTTTTTATATCCACTGTATAACTGCACTGCTCAATGGCAAATAATACTTTTTTTTGCATCTAATACTAATGCTAGAAAGGGCTGTAATTTTCTCACTTCACCACACAATGTCTAATAAGCCCTTTTTTTCTAACTAATATACGCCAAAAATGCTTTAGAACACATAACTGCACTGCTGAATGGCAAATAATACTTTTTTCCCCCCACTTATACATGCCCAAAAAGGCTTTAGAACATATAACTGCAACGCTAAACTGCAAATAATATATATTTTTTTGCCACTAATACACACATAAAATCTTTAGACCATATAACTAGACCATTTATTGGGATAAAGGGAACGGTTTGCTGGAATTACAGAGGTATCTTCTATTGCAAACCTGGAAGCAGCAATATAATGGCAATTTGGATCCCCAGTCAGTGCAGCAAGGTGTAATAGAATTATCCCTATTACCCAGGCTGTACACTCCCTGTTTTGCCCAGCAGGGTTATAAAATGCTTCTAGTTAATTCTGCCAGAGTCATGGTATTTCTCAAGTGCTTAGTGTGGTTAAAGCACTATCTAGTGTTGTTACGTTGTATTACACTTAGTTTTTCTGTTACAAAGACTACTGCATTGTGAGTTGTGCACTGCATTATGGGAGTGAAAAGCATCCTGGGAAAGAGAAGCCTCCAGGACACATCAGCAGAGCTGTCCTTTTGCACACTGCTTAAACTTCACCATCCTTGTAAAATCAGATTTGGTAAGAGATCTACCTTTGTTTCAGGGATATTGTCTTATGCAGAGCTGTTCGACTAGTTGTAATTGTTACTCAGGGAGTTGTTACTACTGTTAGCTAGACATGTAATCTTATGTACAGACCGCCATTTTTCCATATGCTTCAGTGTTAATGCAAATTTAATGCATAGGTTTACCAATCAAACAATCCTATTTTACCAATAAACAAGTTAGACTACAAAGAACAGTCCTCTTATTAGGAAGACAGGAATGGTTTGTGCTGAATGTCAGACTGTACACTGTATGACCGTGTATGAAGACAGAAAACTCCCCTATTGGACCCTGTTCTGCTTCAATACAGTGGAATAATTCCTCCCTATCCTTTCCCTACACTTCTAATGCTTTTTCCCTGAACTTCTATTCAGCAAAATAAAAGTTTTCAAGTCTTTCCTAGCACTTTCCCTAGTTCCTGCTGACGTCTCTCCCTGCACTAAGTACACTGGAATATGGCAGAATCCAAGATGGCTGAGACTATTTATAGGACTGTTACATCACAGGGCTGGCTGGCTGCTAATTGGCTGTATGAATGGCATTGTGGGTGATCCCTCATTCCCACAGTTCTTTGCTTCATGTCCAGCATGTGTAGCAGCCATTTTAGGCAAAAATGCGATTCGTTACCATGAAGCGTGAGGAAATTCAGATTTGGTGCGAATCGAATTTTCCAGAATTTCGGATCGAATTCCACTTTATCAACTTCGATTCGCTCATCATTAGATGTCACACACCATCAGCTATACTTCCATGGTAGCTATGCCCCTGGTTCAAGCTTTGGCTCTGGCTGGGCCACTTCTGTGTCGTGGCTGTGTGCTTAGGATCATTGTCAGCCTGAGGTCCAGAGCACACTGATTCAGATTTTCATTAAGAATATCTCTGTACTTTCCTACATCCAGCTTTCCCTCAACTCTGACCATATGTTAGCGCTATATAAAAGTGAGTAAAATAAATAATAAAAGGTTCATGCACACTATCATAATGGCTGAGTGACTGCGCGATGCATGTGCACCAGCTGTGTCCACTCCAATTGTGGACCCACTGACTTGAATGGGTCCACAATCCGCAACATACGGCCAAAGAGAGAACATGAGACTTCGTGGTGCTTCCGATCTGCGCCTCTGCTCCTTAATGATAGGTGAAGGCCTATCTTCGGTTGTATGTTGTAGATTGCGTATCCAATTGGTCCACATTCACAAACTGAGTGCACATGTTTGGTGTTCGTGTATTGTGGACCCGCTGTTTGCAGGCCGCAATACGGGCACCGTGGCCAAACGGTTGTGTGCATGAGCCCTTATAGAATTGTCTAGGAGATGAAAGGCTTTGGTAGACTGGAGATACTTTAGAGGCAGACTGTGGATCTGCTAAGGACATCACACCGAGGAAAGCATCAGAACGAGAAACTACTACCTCTATTATTGCTACTACCACTTCTATCAACTCCTCCCCCCCTGCATCTCGCTGCAAACATAAAAAAATTATTTATGAATTTTAGTAGCAGTTTTTTTAACGTTTATATGTAAGGATTTTTTTTTATCTGTATCAGTTATCTGCTTTTTATCTTTAAAGGCATCTGTCAGCAGAGTCGTACATATGAAACTGTCTGACCTGTTGCAAGTGCACCTGGCAGCTGAGGGCATCTATGTTGGTCGAATATTTATATGTGCCTGCAATGCTGAGAAAAATGATGTTTTAGTATGTGCAAATGAGCTTCTACAAGCAACAGGGCATTGCCGTTACATCTAGAGGCCTGCTCTCTCTGCAAGTACTCTCGCCATAGAAGTGAATGGGAGCGCACCGCACTTGTGCAGCCACCCTCCATTTATTTCTATGTTGCCGATGGAAATAGCCTAGCCAGCACTCGGGTATTTTCGACAGCCACATAGAATTAAAAGCATGCGCAGTGCTTCCTCCACAACTCTCAGGGATCCATTCTCGATGTAGGTACGGGTCCCTAGAGATATTGTCATGGAAGGTGTACAGGAAACAATACAACACAAAATGAATATACGACTCACTGGATCCAAAACTAAGGAACAAAAAGGGAGACCCCTGCATCAGACCTGGCACTCTCCCTGACTGCTCAGCCTATGCGAAAATCCCAATGGTAGATGATCGCATATCCTCATACCTCGACTGTATAACACCTGAACACCCTATAATAGTGAGGGGACACGACCACCGGCTCCCTACATTAGATACAGAGGGAGTCAGGGTCACCTGGGATCCAGCAAACAGAAAAACACAAATGAATGCACAACACTTATCTTGTAGAAGACTGGGAAGTAGGATCAGCATGCACACACACTCCAGGAAGTAATATAAACCGCAAACTGATGCACTATGGGGAGGAATATAAAGGGATGCAATCAGTACAACTACATGACAGCTGAGAGAGGCTAACGAGATGAGGAACTGAAAACAAAACAAAGGAAGCTCAAGGAGGAGGTTCTGAAAGGCATCTGTCAGAGCTTCTCAGATGTCTGGTGGTGACAGTACCCCTCCTTCTACGAGTGGACTCCGGACACTCAGAGCCCACCTTCTCAGGATGGGACCTATGGAAAGCCCTGATGAGACGAGTGGCCTTAATGTCCGTCACTGGGACCCACATCCTCTCCTCAGGACCATAACCCTCCCAATGAATGAGGTACTGGAGAGAACCGCGGACAACACGAGAATCCACAATCCTAGAGACCTGAAATTCAAGATTACCATCAACCATAATCGGAGGAGGAGGCAAAGACGAGGGTACAATGGGTTGGACATAAGGTTTTAATAAGGACTTATGAAAAACATTATGGATCTTCCAAGTCTGAGGAAGATCAAGACGGTAGGCAACAGGATTGATGACAGACAAAATTTTGTAAGGCCCAATAAACTTAGGACCCAACTTCCAGGAGGGAACCTTCAATTTGATATTCTTAGTAGACAACTACACCAGATCACCAACATTCAGGTCCAGACCAGGCACACGTCTCTTATCCGCCACACGCTTATATCTCTCACTCATGCTCTTTAGATTATCCTGAATCTTTTACCAAATAGATGACAAAGACGAGGAGAATCTGTCCTCATCAGGTAAACCAGAAGACCCCTCTCCCGAGAATGTCCCAAACTGCGGATGAAACCCATATGCACCAAAAAATGGTGACTTATCAGAGGACTCCTGACGACGGTTATTTAAAGCAAACTCAGCAAGGGACAAAAAAGAACACCAATCCCCCTGATTCTCCGCCACAAAACAGCGCAGATATGTCTCCAGATTCTGATTGACGCGCTCTGTCTGGCCATTCGACTGCGGGTGGAAAGAAGAAGAGAATGACAACCGAACCCCCAAGGGAGAACAGAAAGCCTTCCAGAATCTGGAAACAAACTGTGTGCCCCTATCAGAGACTATGTCTGAAGGAATACCATGCAATTTGACAATGTGATCAATAAATGCCTACGCCAGCGTCTTAGCATTGGGCAAGCCAGGAAAAGGGATGAAATGCACCATTTTGCTAAAACGGTCCACCACCACCAGAATCACAGTCTTCCCCGAGGAACGAGGCAGGTCCGTTATGAAGTCCATGGACAGATGTGTCCAAGGACGGGAAGGAATGGGTAAGGGAAGGAGAGGACCTGATGGCCGTGAATGAGGGACTTTGGCACGAGCAGGTCTCGTGCCAAAGTCCCTGGCAGGTCTCGCAGGCTGCCACAAAACCCTAAACCGACTTACGAAGCACCGGCCACCAGAATCTCCGAGCAATGAGTTCCACTGTGGATCTTGCCCCCGGGTGCCCAGCAAGGACTGTATCGTGGTGTTCCTTAAAAATCTTGTGTCTTAAAGCAAGAGGCACAAACAACCTCCCAGGAGGACAAAGATCAGGAGCCTCTGACTGGGCTACCTGCACCTCTGCCTCCAATTCAGGATGAAGAGCAGAGACCACCACACCTTCAGCCAAAATGGGACCCGGGTCTTCAAAATTCCCACCTCCCGGAAAACAACGTGACAGGGCATCTGCCTTCACATTCTTAACCCCAGGGCGGAACGTGACAACAAAATGAAACCTTGAAAAGAACAAAGACCATCTGGCCTGTCTCGGGTTCAGACGCTTGGCTGACTCCAAGTAGGCTAGATTTTTATGGTCAGTAAACACGGTAATAGGGTGTCTGGCTCCCTCTAGCCAATGGCGCCATTCCTCAAAAGCCAACTTGATGGCCAACAACTCCCGATCTCCCACATCGTAATTTCTCTCTGCAGAGGAGAGTTTCTTCGAGAAAAAGGCACACGGTAGCCATTTGGCAGGAGAGGAACCCTGAGACAAGACCGCACCCACACCCACCTCAGAAGCATCAACCTCAACTACAGGGAGTGCAGAATTATTAGGCAAATGAGTATTTTGACCACATCATCCTCTTTATGCATGTTGTCTTACTCCAAGCTGAATAGGCTCGAAAGCCTACTACCAATTAAGCATATTAGGTGATGTGCATCTCTGTAATGAGAAGGGGTGTGGTCTACTGACATCAACACCCTATATCAGGTGTGCATAATTATTAGGCAACTTCCTTTCCTTTGGCAAAATGGGTCAAAAGAAGGACTTGACAGGCTCAGAAAAGTCAAAAATAGTGAGATATCTTGCAGAGGGATGCAGCACTCTTAAAATTGCAAAGCTTCTGAAGCGTGATCATCGAACAATCAAGCATTTCATTCAAAATAGTCAACAGGGTCGCAAGAAGCGTGTGGAAAAACCAAGGCGCAAAATAACTGCCCATAAACTGAGAAAAGTCAAGCGTGCAGCTGCCAAGATGCCACTTGCCACCAGTTTGGCCATATTTCTGCAACATCACTGGAGTGTCCAAAAGCACAAGGTGTGCAATACTCAGAGACATGGCCAAGGTAAGAAAGGCTGAAAGACGACCACCACTGAACAAAACACACAAGCTGAAACGTCAAGACTGGGCCAAGAAATATCTCAAGACTGATTTTTCTAAGGTTTTATGGACTGATGAAATGAGAGTGAGTCTTGATGGACCAGATGGATGGGCCCGTGGCTGGATTGGTAAAGGGCAGAGAGCTCCAGTCCGACTCAGACGCCAGCAAGGTGGAGGTGGAGTACTGGTTTGGGCTGGTATCATCAAAGATGAGCTTGTGGGGCCTTTTCGGGTTGAGGATGGAGTCAAGCTCAACTCCCAGTCCTACTGCCAGTTTCTGGAAGACACGTTCTTCAAGCAGTGGTACAGGAAGAAGTCTGCATCCTTCATGAAAAACATGATTTTCATGCAGGACAATGCTCCATCACACGCGTCCAAGTACTCCACAGCGTGGCTGGCAAGAAAGGGTATAAAAGAAGAAAATCTAATGACATGGCCTCCTTGTTCACCTGATCTGAACCCCATTGAGAACCTGTGGTCCATCATCAAATGTGAGATTTACAAGGAGGGAAAACAGTACACCTCTCTGAACAGTGTCTGGGAGGCTGTGGTTGCTGCTGCACACAATGTTGATGGTGAACAGATCAAAACACTGACAGAATCCATGGATGGCAGGCTTTTGAGTGTCCTTGCAAAGGAAGGTGGCTATATTGGTCACTGATTTGTTTTTGTTTTGTTTTTGAATGTCAGAAATGTATATTTGTGAATGTTGAGATGTTATATTGGTTTCACTGGTAAAAATAAATAATTGAAATGGGTATATATTTGTTTTTTGTTAAGTTGCCTAATAATTATGCACAGTAATAGTCACCTGCACACACAGATATCCCCATAAAATAGCTAAAACTAAAAACAAACTAAAAACTACTTCCAAAAATATTCAGCTTTGATATTAATGAGTTTTTTGGGTTCATTGAGAACATGGTTGTTGTTCAATAATAAAATTAATCCTCAAAAATACAACTTGCCTAATAATTCTGCACTCCCTGTATGAAGGGTAGAGAAATATCAGGTTGTACCAAGATGGGAGCGGAAGCAAAACTCTCCTTGATATTAGAAAAGTCCTTACGCGCCTCTACCGACCAGGAAGAAAAATCTACCCCCTTTCTGGTCATATCAGTGAGTGGTTTAACAACAGAGGAATAATTCAAAATAAACTTCCTGTAATAATTGGCAAAGCCCAAAAAACACATCAGCGCCTTCTGATTCTCAGGAAGCTCCCACTCAAGCACAGCGCTGACCTTCTCGGGGTCCATGCGAAAACCAGAAGCGGAGAGAAGAAACCCCAGAAATTGAATTTCTGGAACCGCAAACACACATTTTTCCAGTTTCGCGTATAATTTATTCTCCCGCAGGATGAGCAAGACCTGACGTAAGTGTTCCTTATGAGTTTTGAAATCAGGAGAAAAAATAAAAATGTCATCCAAATACACAAATACAAATTTCCCCATTAAATGATAAAAAATGCTGTTCACGAAATGCTGAAAAACGTCTGGAGCATTCATCAAACCAAAAGGCATAACCTAATTCTCAAAATGGCCCTCAGGGGTATTGAAGGCCGTCTTCCATTCGTCTCCTTCTCTGACCCTGACCAGGTTGTATGCCCCTCTTAGATCTAATTTGGAAAAAACTTTATCCCCAACAATCTGGTTAAACAGGTCCGGGATCAGAGGAAGCGGATAAGGGTCACGAATTGTGATACTGTTCAGCTCCCTGAAATCCAGACAAGGTCTTAAAGAACCATCTTTTTTCTTAACAAAGAAAAAAACTGCGGCAACAGGTGACTTCGAGGGTCGTATGTGTCCTTTTCTCAGACTCTCAGAGATATAAGCACGCATAGCGACCCTTTCAGGTTGGGAGAGATTGTATAAACGAGAGCTAGGCAGCTTGGCGCCTGGGATGAGATTAATAGGGCAATCGTACTCCCTGTGCGGGGGCAAATCCTGAACTCCACTCTCAGAGAAGACATCCGAAAATTCAGAGAGAAAAGATGGTACAGTCTTAGAAGAAACCTCAGAAACAGATGTCGTGAGGCAATTCTCTCTGCAAAAGTCACTCCAACCATTTATTTGCCTCGCTTGCCAATCAATGGTGGGGTTATGTTTAGTGAGCCAGGGTAGCCCCAACACTAGAGGAGTAGGCAATCCGCTAAGGACGAAACATGACACATCCTCAACATGAGCATCACTCACAATTAAACGGATATTGTGAACTATGCCCTTTAATGATTTCTGAGAAAGTGGAGCGGAATCAATAGCAAAAACAGGAATATCCTTTCCCAAAGTGCATACCTGGAAACCATGAGTTATCGCAAATTGATTATCAATGAGATTGACAGCTGCTCCACTATCTACAAAAATCTCACAAAAAATGTTCTTGCTATCTAGCGCCACCCTGGCAGGCAGGACAAAACAGGAACTACAAGCAAACGGAAAACCTTCAATTTCCGCCTCAACCCTGCCAATGTTAACAGATGGAACATTTTTAAAGGATTTTTTCCTTTTTGTTTCTTTATTACTCCCCAAAAACTGCCTGAATCTCCTAGAGGGACAAACATTTGCCAAATGATTTATACCTCCACAACAAAAACAAACCTTCCCATGCGGGTTGAAACTTATATTGTCAGAGGCAATCAACCCCAGATGCATGGGCTCCTGCTCAGAAGGGGTTGACAGCGACTGAGACCCCTGCGCACAGAATGAGACCGCTGCACTGTCCTGGGATTGAGTATGACAGGAAGGAGTGATCTCTCCTCTCTCTCTAAGACGCCTGTCAATACGAACGACCTGAGACATGGCAGAGTCCAAGGAGGTAGGCCTCTCATGAAAGGCAAATGCATCTTTCAATCCCTCTGAAAGACCATGGCAAAATTGACTTCGGAGTGCAGCATCATTCCAACCAGTATCAGCTGCCCATCTCCCAAATTCTGAGCAGTATATCTCTGCGGATTGTTTACCCTGGCATAACAGACGTAGTCTAGACTCAGCCAAAGCAATACGATCGGATCATCATATATCTGACCCAGGGCTAAAAAGAATTCATGCACTGAACGGAGGAGCCGTGCCCCCACCGGCAGCGAAAAGGCCCAGGACTGAGCGTTATCCCTGAGCCAGCGATATAATGATCCCCACCCTCCGTTCCTCATCACCAGAGGAATGGGGAAGAATGCGAAAATGGAGTTTGCAAGCCTCTCTAAAATGCACAAAATTCTCACTACCCCCGGAGAACGTATCCGGGAGCGAGATCTTAGGGTCAGAACAAACTCCATGAACGCAAGCTGAACCGGTCACTTGAAACTGAGAAAGAGTCTTATGGAGATCTGCTACCTCCAATGAAAGACCCTGCAAGCGTTCAGTCAAAAGTGAAACTGGATCCATGCTTGAGACAGTTTTGGCGGTTTATAATGTCACGGAAGGTGTACAGGAAACAAGACAACACAAAATGAATATACGACTCACTGGATCCAAAACTAAGGAACAAAAAGGGAGACCCCTGCATCAGACCTGGCACTCTCCCTGACTGCTCAGCCTATGCGAAAATCCCAATGGTAGATGATCGCATATCCTCGTACCTCGACTGTATAACACCTGAACACCCTATAATAGTGAGGGGACACGACCACCGGCTCCCTACACTAGATACGGAGGGAGTCAGGGTCACCTGGGATCCAGCAAACAGAAAAACACAAATGAATGCACAACACTTATCTTGTAGAAGACTGGGAAGTAGGATCAGCATGCACACACACTCCAGGAAGTAATATAAACCGCAAACTGATGCACTATGGGGAGGAATTTAAAGGGATGCAATCAGTACAACTACATGACAGCTGAGAGAGACTAACGAGATGAGGAACTGAAAGCAAAACAAAGGAAGCTCAAGGAGGAGGTTCTGAAAGGCATCTGTCAGAGCTTCTCAGATGTCTGGTGGTGACAGATATGCCGTTCTTGTCTAAGATGGGAATACCCCTTTAAATAGCATGCAAAATTATGAGGTTAGAGATACCTGTGTTGCAGCGGTCTCCAACAGAAATTCAACTCCCAACATACCCAGAGATGCTAGAGCCTCAGGTTGGAGTCAACTGCTATACATACAACATGACCAACTGTGGTTTACCATTTAGCCTGCATGGCTGGATTAGGAACTGTCATGTGCCTGTTGCTTCTATGGATTTTCACCTTTATCTGCTCTGTTAATATCTCTCTGTACCGAAGATTTAATGTATGTTAATAAGATGTGAGAAGTGACAGTCACCCAGATGTTGACACCGACATCTACAGCTCCCATTTCAGGACATCGACAGCTCCTTATGTATTGCAACGTATTTCTCGTCCTCCATCACATTTGTTGTCAGCCTCGGTTTGCGTTGCCTGTTTTCTTGTATTTTCTTGTCTTCATTTGTCACGCGGCAGTGAAACGTGCTCACTTGGCGTGGAAGAAAATGTCATAATATTACTTCTGAGGGAATTTTTTTTTGCAACCCTTTGATGTATATTTTACTGGGTTTAGCTTATGCAAATGTAAAGCTGAGCTAGATTCTATGTTTAATACTAAGAGTTTCTTGGTAGTTGTCATTCGAAAAGAGATGAAAATTAAGAATAATGACATTCAAAAGACTTCAAGATTGTTCTTATCAAACTGTTGAAAGAATATTGTTAGTAAAAATACATTCTGGTGTATTATGAAGATGTTGCTGTATACATGAGCTGCAGGTATAGCGCATTTGTTCATATCTCATTAACATATTTTTAAAAGGAACCCGTCACCATGAAATGCAATGTAAACTACCAAGCCAGCACCATGGGATAGAGCAGGAGTTGCTGAGCAGATTGATATATAACGTAGTTTATAGGAAAAGATTCAGTAAAACATGGATTTTATTCATATATATTCCTGTTCATTCTGGGTGTGGAAGTGAAGGAGACGGTCCTATCAGTGATTGACAGCTATCTCTATATACACAGTTATACAGGGCAGGTTGTCAATCACTGATAGGACCATGTTCTTGACTTTCAAAGCACAGAATCAGCAGGAATATATATGAATAAAACACATTATACTGAATCTTTTCACAATATATTATATACAAGTGAAAGAGTTCATAATGAACGGGTTTGTTACGCACCCCAACGTTTTCAGGTTAGTTTTGGACAACTCCAGTAAACTGGTGTGTAGCACCGATTTACTGCACGTCAGCAGGAAAAAACACTAGGAAGGAAGAAGAAGGATGTTCACATGACCCTGAGAGGAAATGAGGAAGGGGAAGGGCTTACCCTGATTGGCTCACAGGCCGACAGACAGTCTGGATGAGCCAATCAGTGCCTGGCAGGGAGGTGCCCCAGATGGAGGAGCAGACCATTATTTTGTGCTGGGCTGTGAATGAGGGTGGATGGGTGCAGCAGTGTCTGACAGAAAAACAATCTTAGGGACACTGTACAGTCACAGTCAAGCTTCTATTCTACTGCCAGGGACATTGAAGGGAAAGGCTAGAACTACAAAGAAGAATTGTGTAAAACAGGAACAGACAGTGAAAGCTGTCAGCCAGGGAGTGAGAAGTGAGGAGCTGAGGCTGGGTGTGCCTCCTAGCACAATGGAAGCTGCTACAGAAGCTCGGAAACAGCTACCTGCAAGGACATCCCCCCCCCCCCCGCATTTAATAGAAATATATTTTTTGGGGGGTGGGGTGGAGGAAGTAAGCTCAAAACTGCACAACACGTGTTTTACCATACCGAGACTAGATGTAGCATTTTAAATCTCGGTGAAAACATCCGAAATGCTAGTCCAAACTCCATTCCAGGGTACCTCCACAGTTTTTTTTATATATTTTTTTTTTACTTTAATAAAATAGCCTACGTGTGTCTTACAATATGCAGGGTAGCAGAGGCTAACATCTGTGGCTGGTGACATGACCTACTAGGCAAAAATCTGTGTTTCATCCCATACAGTTCAAATTTAATTTATTTGGTTGAAGTAGTATGCCGCAGTTCTTCCAGGCTTCGGAAACATCATTATTGAGAAGGTTGGATTTCATGGCTCACTCCACCTCTCTGTCTCAGCAGGATGATGTGAAGGTGACATCTGAGTCTGACACAGTACCATGGAGCCAGGGGTCACAGAGTTCCTCCTGTTCCTTCTCCTTGCAGCCCCAGAAAAGGTTTTCAGTGGAGTCTTCTCTGTCTTCACTGTCCTTTCCTAGTGGGACATCTTCCTTTTTATGGCAGACAGTCAAGAGAATCTTCCTGATAATGGAGTGGTGTTACTATTCTTACACCCTACTACTGTCTAATGGACTAACCTGAATGTCATCTGTGTATTTCTGTCCAGGTCCTCTAAATTGTGCAGTGATATAATCATTCTATGCAACTGTTATTACATATAATGTGCCTGGTTCTCAAGAAAGTGGCAGCGTATATGGCAGAGCTATACTTAGAATGGAACTCACCATTCCATCTTTGGGCAGAAGTGGGCCAGCCCTGCTTCCTGCTGGAAGGTTGGGGCAGCAGACAGAGAGAGCTAGTCTAGTGAGGGATAGGAGAAGTGTGTGAACATGGGCACGCTTTGATGTGCTCATGCTAGCCAGAGCACCCTAAGCTGTGCTGGCCATAGAAATAGATGTCTAGAGGCTATAAGGACAAGAGGAATAGTTCTTCGGCTGAAAATAAGTTATTTACTGAGTGTCAGGAAGGGAATAACAGTCAACGACACCCCATCCAAGGATACCAGAACAAACCTAAAGTACAATAACCAGACCCAAGCAGAGTTTAGTGCAGCACAGAGAAAGAAAAGAAAAGTATTTGAGCAAGCCTGTCAGTACAGCAGAGTAAGAGAGAAAGCAGAGCTGAGTTTGCCTGCCAGTTTATGTTAAAGACTGCTAGAACCAAGACAAAGCTTGAAAATCGTTTGGATAAAAGTTTATTCAAGTAAAGCTGTCATTAAATTTCATCAAGGTCTGGACTCAATTTATTTTTCCTTCATCCCTCAATTATTCCCTTTTTTAATGCTATGGAGCCAAAGCCTGGGGGTGCCACTGTATCCAGGTAGGAGCACCATGACACATAAAGAGACATATAGGCCTCACTACACCACTCAGCATTCCACCAGACACCTAGGAAGCGATAGGGCCCTGGGGTCGGCACTTTGCATGACTTGTGTGAGAGCAGTCACCATTTGGGCTGCCCTGAAGAGGCGGTTCAAGAGGAGGCTAGGGACACTATGCATAACTGTGTTGATAGTAGGGGAAAACAGTGGCACCCATAGCCATGGTATTTGCATTGGGGCAGTGACAGTGGCAGTCGGGGCAAATGCAGAGCAAGGAAGGGTGGTCAAGGCGCCTAACATGATACATATCACAATGTCTTATAAAAGTGACAGAGGGTGAGGACTCCGATGGTGATTGTGTGCTGGACAAGAGCTGGGAGCCGTACAGGGGTGCTGAGGAGAAAGCAACATCAGAGCTGAAGGGTGATGGAGGCAGCTTGGTACTTCTACTTTGGTAACTAGTATCTGATAATGCCACTGACACTGTGGGCGGGTTAGACCTTAAATGCACCAGAACTAAGCCAAGTTTGGCTGCTTGTAGCTCTGTGCAAGCAACTCCTGTATGCCATGCCGTTTCATCACAAGGTGGACACACAAAACCCCAGCTGTGTGCAAGTTTTGCAAGATTAAAATAAGTCGTTGGCGTTCAAACACAATCTTAAGTACTAGAGGTCTGTTGCAGGACATGAGGCGGCATCACCAGATCCTTACAATTGGCCAGCATTCGCAATCAGAACAAGTCTGTCCATCTTCTTCTGGTCCTCTTTGTGGCAGCCAACCGCATCCCAAAGCAATATGGTGTACTTCTCATGAGGATCATCATCAGGCTCGGACTGGCCCACTGGAGAGGTGGTGGATTCCTCGGTGGGCCCCCAGTCTCCTGCACCCGAGATAAGATGGAGGAGTAATTATTTCTCCTCTCTCAGGAGAGATGGCAGTATTACATAGTGATGCAGCCTTCTACTGGTGTACATTGTACAGGAGGCCCCGCAGAATCTTCTAGACTTCCATGGCTGCCCCCACTCTAAAAAGCACTCCTAATATTGAATCTTCTCCAGTTGCCCCCTAATACCCCTGCAGCTGCTCCAGGATCCCCACTATTACCCTGCCTCAGGTGACCCTAATGTATTTGCTTTAGGTGCACCCCCATAAGTGCCCGGGCTCCAGCTGCCCCCACTCCAAATGCACCACTAATATTGCCTCTTCTCCAGTTACCCCTGATCCAGGATCCCCACTATTACCCTGCCTCAGGTGACCCTAATGCCATTGCTTCAGTTATGACCCTCCGTTTGTGCCCTTTCCTCACGTTGCTCCTCTAGCACATTTGCTTAGGCTTTGTTAAAGGTTGTGACCTGCAAAGGGGGTTGTACTTATACCTGAAAAATTCGGCACACTGCGTCACATTTTCCATTATTGACATGTATGCATAGGTGTGTTTATATATATATATATATATATATATATATATAAAATATCCACAGATCCTCCATAACAGTGTGTCAATTTTTATTGTACTAACCTAATACTTAAAAGACAAGCTTTCAAGGGTTTTCCTTTCTTCCTCGGTACGCTTGAGTATTCAGAAACAATCTATTCCTTAGGGTGGGTTCACATCTGCGTTATGCCATTCCGTTATAGGTTCAGTTTCAAATGGAATATAATGGAATGCAAAACGGAAATCTTTAAGAGGAATTCAGTTTTGCTCTGTCTTAATAGAAGCTTATGAGAAAGCATAACCGATCCGTCTGGGTCCCCTTATACAAGACGGAAAACAAAGTCCGGTCGAAAGGACTTTGTTTTCCGTCTTGCATAACGGGAACCAGATGGATCCGTTTTGATTTAGGACGGAGAGCAAACGGAATGCCTCCTGCAGAGTCTGCACTGTACGAGAGAGAGATAGCAGTGGCTGTGAAGGGAAAAGTTCCAGAGCACAATGACAGCCCCAGAGCCTTTCTGCTGCCTGACCAACCGTATGCTGCCACAGCGCCAGCCCAGCCTGCAGGACATCAGAGAGGCCTGGGGTCCATATTACAGCACCACTACATTTACATTTATTTATCAAAAAGCATCATACAGAGCTAAAAAAAAAACAAAAAAACATTTTTTACTGTCCCTTTAAGCAAAAGCCAGAATTAAATAGACAAAATCAGACATTAAAGGGACACTGACAGGCCCGATAAACATATTTAGTTATTCCTATGCAGTCATAGGTCTATTAAAGTGTATTCCAATCACATAAGAGTACCCCCTGTCCGCATTTTAAACCATGTAAAAACAACTTTATAATCATCTGTCAATCACATTTCTTTATGCCCAAGGGGCGTTTTTACTCCTACCTTTGTGCCCAGCCGCGCCCCAACTGTCGTTTCCTAGCACCGCCCAGCTCATTATTATTCACTGCGCTGAGCGGCTTTTACAGTCCCCGCTCCTGCCGAGCCGGCGCAGGCGCAGCAGGAGACGCTGGCATTGAACTCAGTTGTACCTTCTGCGTGTGTGCCAGATAACTTGCCCGGCACCCTCACTCGCAGTGCGCCTGCGTCCCTTATTCAATGCCAGCGTCTCCTGCTGCGCCGGCTCGACAGGATCGGAGACTGTAAAAGCCGCCCAGCGCAGTGAATAATAATGAGCTGGGCGGTGCTAGGAAACGTCAGTTGGGGCGCGGCTGGGCACAAAGGAAGGAGAAAAAAACGCCCCTTGGGCATAAAGAAATGTGAAAAAACGCCCCTTGGGCATAATGAAATGTGATTGACAGATGATTATAAAGTTGTTTTTACATGGTTTAAAATGCGGACAGGGGGTACTCTTATGTGATTGGAATACACTTTAATAGACCTATGACTGCATAGGAATAACTAAATTTGTTTATCGGGCCTGTCAGTGTCCCTTTAAACTACATTTATAATAAAACAATTAACTTACAAAAGAAGCTATTCAGTTGTCTGCTGTGCCGTCCTCTGCTTGCTTCCGCGGATTCTTTCCCCTCCTTTCTGTCTCTCCTCAGTGCGCAGGTGTACTGTTTTGGGGGCATCTGTGGATGACACAGTTATGGGGGCATCTGTGGATGACACAGTTATGGGGGCATCTGTGGATGACACTGTTATGGGGATCTGTGGATGAAAACTCACTGGAAAAAGTGGCCTAAACGGGTGGAAATGCTCCAAACCCAGACACTGTAGTGTTTATAATCGGGGGAGCAATTCCTCTGCATGCGGTCTGCAAATAACGGAAATCCCCAGCAAAAAATGCGTACAATGGAGGATGCCGGGGCGGACCGCATGCACCACAAGGACATCTTACACAAAATGATACATTGTGCAGATGAAAAAGTATATACATACACAAATCACTGCAAAAAATGCACCAAAATGATACGCAACTGACAATACTAGCTAATTCCTCAAGCCGATGTTAAAAGCTGAGAACTTTGCCAATATCTTCCAGTCAGGAACATATCGGAGCCTCTCATGCACCAAATCACGGTGTCTCAGCACGCATGGGGTCCTACCACTAAACTGCCCGTGGTGTGCGAGCAGGGTCTGAAGTCACAGCCAGACTCTCACATGCCTCCATAGTGGTATCACCAATGCACTGTGAGGTAGGATAAAGCTGTGAGCCCCACCCACAACAGACCGAGTGGCACAGAAGCTACCAGGTGCAAAAGGACATTACCAACAAAATTAAGTGGCACATTCCATATACATAAGGACAAAAACTCACTGAAAAAACGGGTGGAAATGCTCCAAACCCAGACACTGTAGCGTGTCTATAACCGGGGGAGCAATTCCTCCGCATGCTGTCCACAGATCACGGCAATCCCCAGCATGGGCATCTGTGGATGATGCACTGTTATGGGGGCATCTGTGGATGACGCACGGTTATGGGGGCATCTGTGGCTGACGCACTGTTATGGGGGCATCTGTGGATGACGCACGGTTATGGGGGCATCTGTGGATGACGCACGGTTATGGGGGCATCTGTGGATGACGCACGGTTATGGGGGCATCTGTGGATGACGCACGGTTATGGGGGCATCTGTGGATGACGCACTGTTATGGGGGCATCTGTGGATGACGCACGGTTATGGGGGCATCTGTGGATGACGCACGGTTATGGGGGCATCTGTGGATGACGCACGGTTATGGGGGCATCTGTGGATGACGCACTGTTAAGGGGATCTCTGTGGATGGCACTGTTATGGGGTATCTGTGTGGAATCTGACACACATGAGGGGGGGGGGGGATCTGTGGTCTGTAGATGACACGGTTATGTGGGGCCGGGGGGGGATCTGTGGATGACACATATATAGCAGCATCTTGTGTTATATATGTGTCATCATCCACAGATCTCCCCCCCATAACAGTGTCCCTGACAGTGACACCCAACAGGGGGTGGAGGCCGCTGGGGTCTTATGTAAAGTGTTGTAAACTTGTACTACTTGCTGGGAGACTCCAGCTAGTATTCCACAATCACTGGGCAGGCTCTCAAACATTCAAACTAGGCCGGCGGCAGCATAACGTGACGTCACTCACTCAGTCACGCCACACGCGCCTGCTCCTCCCACTTTATTAATGAAGCAGGCTCCTGACGTCGGAGTGAGTGGCGTTACGCTGCCGGCCACTTGGACACGGAGTACGGGAGCAGTCTGATGTCATTGTGACTGTGCGGGCCAGCCGGGGTTCAAGAGGCAGCTGCAGCAGGCGGCAGTGCAGGAGGCTGGTCCCGTGTGCACGCCTATGCATGTATGGTTTACATGGCGGCAGTAATGATATTCCGTATTTACAGGCATCACTGCTGCCATGTAAATAGATACTGGTGGAGTGGTGGAGGATTTAAAGGGGTTGTGCAGATTTTCAAGTTATTCTCTTCACACCATAGGGCATAACTATATGAATAATGGGGTCCGATTCTGCAACCCCCACTGAGCCGAGGAACGGGTCCTCTTCCCACTTTTTATGGTGTGACAGGCTACACATACGCTCTGCTGTTCCATTCATTATCTTTGGGACCACTGGAATTAGCCAGTGCTGCACTCCGCCATCTCTGGTGACCCTATAGAGAATGGATGGCGAGGCAGGGCATATGCTCGACCTGCCACTTAGTCAAGAAGGGGGATCAGTGCGGGCTCCAGCGTTTAGACCCCCATGGATCGCTTAGTTATCCCCGATCCTGTGGATACAGGATAGCTAGAAAAGTGGACAGAGGCCCTTTAACAGGCGACCATTAATATTTTAGTTCGACACATATTTCGGGTCAGATTTTTTATTTTTATTTAATTTAGTTTTTTGAACCTAAAGATAGGGATTGTGAAAAGGTGAAACAGCTCTGACATTACAGGTGATATGTGTCTGATTGATGGGGGTCTGACTGCTGGGACCTTCATGATCAAGGAAACGTGGTCTTAAAGGGGTTGTCTCACTTCAGCAAGTCGGATTTATCATGTAGAGAAAGTTAATACAAGCCACTTACTAATGTACTGTTATTATACATATTGCCTCCTTTGCTGGCTGGATACATTTTTCCATCACATTATACTCTCCTCGTTTCCATGGTTACGACCACCCTGCAATCCATCAGTGGTGGTCGTGCTTGCACACTATAGGATAAAGCACTAGCCTGTGTGTGCTCCCATGATCCTGGCCACCAGAAAGGATGACGCTTTTGCATATAGTGTGCAAGCATAACCACCTGCAAGCATGTCTGTAACCATGGAAACAAGCAGTCTATAATGTGATGGAAAAATGAATCCAGCCAGCAAAGGAAGCAATATGGATAATAACAGTATATTAGTAAGTTGCTCGTATTAACTTTCTTTACAAGATAAATACGACTTACTGAAGTGAGACAACACCTTTAAGACCCTTGTGTACATAGATTGGTGGTAATGTAATTGAATGTCTCAGGACCCCTTTTTTCATGATCAGTGGGTGCTCCAGCAGTCAGACCCAGCAATCTGATATTTATTAACTATCCTGTAGATAGGCAATAGGTCATTATGGTAGGACAACCCTTTTAAATATACTGTAGATTACGTGCAATCTTGAGGCGGTTAAGATTTGATAAATATCATGCCAGACATTTATGCTTTTACGTGGTTGTCTCACTTCTGTAAAAACTCAATTAAAGTTATTATAATGTAGAGAACGTTAATACAAGACACTTACTAATGTATTGTGGTTGTCTATATTGCCTCCTTTCCATCACATTATACACAGCACACATTATACACAGCACGTATCCATTGTTACGACCACCGTGCAATCCAGCAGTGGTGGCCGTGCTTACACACTATAGGGAAAGGCTGAAAGTGCGCATAGGCCAACACCATTACCTAAAGTGCGCAAGCACGGCCACCACTGCTGGATTGCAGAGTGGTCAAAACCATGGATACGAGCAGTGTATAATGTGATGGAAAAGAGCCAGTATGGAGAATCAGAATATTATTATTATTATTTATTATTAAAGCGCCATTCATTCCATAGCGCTGTACATATAAGGGGTGCACATACATAATACAGACAATTGCACTAATCATAAACAAGATAAGTTACAAACTGGTACAGAAGGAGAGAGGCCCTGCCCGTGAGGGCTTACAATCTACATGGTATGGGAGAAGGACACAGTAGGTGCGGGTTAAGTTGGTCATGGCGGTATAGAGACAGCAGGGTCACTGGTTGTAGGCTTGTCTGAAGTAGAGTTGTTGCGATACTAAATTTTTGATTCGGTTTCGATACCATGAAAAAGTATTGCGATACTCGATACCATTCGATACCATGCGAAAAAAAATAAACCAAAAAAGCCACGTGCATTCCGCATTTTAAAAAATGGCGAATCGCGCAGTTTATATTTATTTTTTCTGTTCCGGCGTTCACCGCATAGATTTTTTTAAAATATTTTAATAGTTTGGACTTTTCTGACGTGGCAACATGTAATATGTTTATTATTTATAAATTTTATATGTGAAATTGGGAAAAGGGGGTGATTTATACTTATATATTTTGGTGGTTTTTTTTTTTTACTTTATTTATTTATTTTTATTTATTTTTACACTTTTTATTTAATAACTATTTCCCCCCTTAGGGGCTAGAACCTGGGATTTTTTTCATCCCTTGTCCTATTCACCCTGATAGAGATAAGGGTGAATAGGACTTCACACTGTCCCTGCTGCTCTATGCTCTGTGTGCACAGCATCAGGGATGTTACCATAGCAGCCAGGGCTTCAGTAGCGTCCTGGCTGCCATGGTAACCAGGCTTACACTGCTGGGGCTCCGATCAGAAGCTGCCACTGCACCACCAATGAGGGGGAGGGGAGAGGACCCTGTGGCCACTGCCACCAATGATTTTAATACTGGGGGGGTTGAGAGGGGCCGGCGCATTATTTTAATGGGATGGGGGTTGGGGGGGGGCGCGCTGTGCCACCAATGATAATTACAGGAGGCGGGTACTGGCAGATCAGCGGCAGTTAACCCCTCAGGTTTCGCACAGCTCCCTGTCAGAGGCAGGGCGCCGGCAATGCGATTCTGCTGCCAGCACCCGCCTCCTGTATTATGTGTTAGACTACTTTTCCTGGGTCCAGACTCCAGACTTTGAGTATTAGGCTACACAGAGCGGCACCCAGCGATGTGCCAGCACTTACTATTTGTCCTGGGCGCCGCTCCGTTCACCCGCAGTGCCCCATTACTGTCTCCTCTCCTGCTCCACATGCTGATTACTATCAGAGCGATGGGGAGGAGACATCAGCTTCACTAGTGCTTCTTCCTGCGCTGTGATTGGACAGCGCTACAGCCAGGGAGAAGGAACGCCAACTAGCAAAGCTGATGTATCCTCCCCATCGCTCCGATAGTAATCAGCATGTGGAGCAGGAGAGGAGACAGTAATGGGGCACAGCAGGCGAACGGAGCAGCGCCCAGGACTAATAGTAAGTGCTGGGACATCGCTGGGCGCCGCTCTGTGTAGGAAAAGTCGTATCATTGGTGGCGCAGTGCGCCCGCCCCTCCTCCGCCCCTCTCCCCGTTGATTGGTGGCAGCGGCAGCAGCAGCACGGGGGGAGGGAGGACAGCTTCCTTCTCCCCGTGCTGCTAAGAGAACACGAGTGTGCCGACAGCAGCGCACGCATGTTCAGAGATACTAGACTGCGCAGCCAGGTATCGAAAAAATGGAAATCCCGGTATCGTATCGATACCGGGACAAAAGTATCGATTGGGTATCAAAATTTCGATACCCGCAACAACCCTAGTCTGAAGAGGTGGGTTTTCAGGTTTATTTTGAAGGATTCCACTGTAGGTGAGAGTCTGATATGTTGGTGTAGCGAGTTCCAGAGTATGGGGAATGCACGGGAGAAATCTTGGAGTCGATTGTGGGAAGAGGCAATAAGAGGAGAGGAGAGAAGGAGGTTTTGTGAGGATCGGAGAGTGCGTGTAGGGGTGTATCTGGAAAGTAGCTCAGAGATGTAGGGAGGGACAGGTTATGGACGGCCTTGTATGTATTTGTTAGTGAATTCGTTGGGCAATGGGGAGCCAGTGAAGGGATTGGCAGAGGGGAGAGGCAAAGGAGTAATAGGGTGAGAGATGGATTAGTCGGGCAGCAGAGTTGAGGATAGATTGGAGGGGTGCAAGAGTGCTAGATGGAAGGCCACAGAGTAGAATGTTGCAGTAGTCTAGGCGGGAGATAATAAGGGCATGTACAAGCATTTTCACAGATTCAAAGTTAAGGAAAGCACGGATGCGGGACATGTTTTTGAGTTGGAGGCGGCAAGTGGTGGAAAGGTGCTTGGATGTGCGGTCGGAAGGAAAGGGCAGAATCCAAGGTCACTCCAAGGCAGCGGGCTTTGTTGACTGGGGAGAGTGTGCATCCATTGATCATGGTAGATAGGTCTGTTGGGGAGGGGGGTTGAACAAGATGGGGGAAAGATTATGAATTCTGTCTTATCCATGTAAAGTTTTAGAAAGCCAGAGGCGAAGAAGGATGATATAGAAGATAGACATTGTGGGATTCTTGATAGTAAGGTGGTGATGCCTGGACCAGAGAGGTAGATTTGTGTGTCGTCAGCGTAGGAGTGATACTGAAAGCCATGGGACTCTATGAGCTGTCCCAGGCCAAAAAAGTGTAGATAGAGAAGAGCAGGGGTCCTAGGACAGAGCCTTGCGGGACACCAACAGAGAGGGAATGAGACTAGGAGGTGGTGCGGGAGTGGGAGACGCTAAACATCCGGTCTGTGAGGTATGATGTGATCCAGGAGAGGGCCAGGTCAGTTATGCCAAGAGATGAGAGAGTTTGCAACAGAAGGGATTGGTCAACAGTGTCGAAGGCAGAGGACAGGTCAAGGAGAAGGAGTGCCGTAAGCAGCCCTGCAGGGTATGGCGATGGTGAGGTCACGGTTACTTAGGCAAACGAGGGTTGCTCTGGGTTACTCACAGTTTTCTTGAAAGACCCTGGGCAGGCGTACAGCAGTGATGGAGAGGCTGACATAGGAGACTTCTGGGGAACTCCCAGTGTATAGGGATCAGGCCTGATGGTAGATGAGGTGTCCTGAATGTTGCAGATGTTTAATGTGCCGAGGGCAAGATCCCTTTAAGATTTGTGACGCCAGTGCCTGTAATGGTGGCACACCGATTTATGAGAGGAATAATTGAGGAACACGATGTTGTGGTGAACCAAAACTCCCTTTTACTGGAAACAGTCAACTTTTTACAGTCTTTTGGTAAAGTTCCATAAGGCAGTAGCAATTATAAGCAGGCTTTATAAATGGCAGGCACAATGTTCTTGCAAGATACTCAAAGGGTTAAAACACTTACAGATCAGGTTGCACTTTTTCCTCAGAATCCTGTCTGTCTTTATCCCAAGGCCCGTATGCCCTAATGCTGGCTTTATCCTTGGTAGGGGAAACTTCCTCAGGTATATATATCCTTGCTTTCAGTAAAATGCTTCTGCCCTTCAGCCCTCGGGTTGACTGGAAACACTTTGGCTCTGCTCTGTTCTGGTTATGGGAACTCCAGGTTTTCTCAGGAGGCAACTTCTTCTCCTGGTGGCAACTAGAAGCCTGGGATGTCTAGCTGCATGTCAGGAGGTGGCCCTCAGCTCCTCTCTGGCTAAAGTGCACACTCTCTTCTGCCTCTACACAGACTCCTGACTACACAGACTACTTTCCCTGAACAGGACCTGGCTATATATATTAGGGATTCCCTAGCTCCCTCTATTGTCTAGGAGGAGGAACTACACCCTAAAGGCTTATGGGGGTCATAAGCCTTTTTGATCGCTTGCTGTTGCACTTTTTGTGATGTAAGGTGACAAAAATAGCTTTTTTGGCACTGTTTTTTTAATTTTATTTTTATGGTGTTTATCGGACGGGGTCTATCATGTGATATATTTATAGAGACGGTCGTTACGGATGCGGTGACACCTAATATGTGTATTTTTTTTTCATTTTTTATAGGAAAAGGCAATTTCTTTTTTTAATTTACATTTTTATTTATTTATTTATTTTAACTTTTATTATTTTAACTTTTTTTTATCAGTTCCCTCTTGGATCTTGAAGATCCAGTGGGGCTGATAGTTGTACTATACTTTGCAATGCTCTTGCATTCCAAAGTATAATACTTCCAGATTGCTTGTAGGTGGCAGCACTGGACGCCTTTGCCATGGCAACCATCGGGTGCTGCAATCACAGGCTGCAGCCCCGATGGTGGAGAGAGGGAGCTCCCTATGTTAACCCCATGGATGCCGCAACCGCGGCATCTATGGGGTTACAGGAGAGTATCAGCATAGAGCTGACACTTTCTGCTGATAGCGGCGGCTCAGTAATGGAGCCGCCGCCATCACACACAGAAGGGGGATCGGTGGCAGCGCTGGAAATGGGGGGGGGGGGGTCGGGGGGTACTGTAACTGCCTACAATATTGAGGGAGGCTGGGGCAGGGGGCGGCTAGAAAATAAATGCATGGGGCGGGGAGGGGGCGGACTGCATCAGGGCAGGAAGGAAATGAGCGCAGGAGAGGGGCACAGATCAGCGGGGCACAGATCGGGGGGGGGCACAGAGGGGCACCAAGGGCTTGGAGGGGCACAGATCGGGGGGCATGAGGAACACTATCTGCTTTCAGGCTCTGATCTGCAGAGCGCAGATCAGAGACTGAAACCGGCATTTTTTCACTGCCGCGATCCGATTGGTTAGTCTGCACAGACTAACCAATCGGATCGATTGCCGGCAAGGAGCCACTCTGATTGGTCCCTTGCCAGCATTACTGCACTGTATGCTGTCCGTGCAGCATACAGGGCAGGGGCAGAAGCTTTAATCCAAGCGCTTTGCAGCGCTTGGATTAAAGAGCTGCCAGATCGTTTATATACGTGGTAGCTGCACGGGGTATGTGCAGCTATCATGTATATATACAGATTGTGGTCGGGAAGGGGTTAACATGCTTGATCCTTCTCTGGAGAGCGACAGGGCGGCACACATTATTTCAGTCAACACCTCCCACTGCTCTGGGAGGCCGCCCCCCAGGTACTCCAACATAGGGGAGGCGGAGTCAATCTCGGCAGACATGCAAATTTGAAGATAAGGCGGTGGCGCGGACATACAGGCTTTCCCGCTCTTTTAGCAGAAGGCGCCAATTTTTCCCACCAATAAGATACAGCAATGGCGCAGAAGTAAATTCAGTCAGTTTTAGGCAGCCATCTTTTTAAGCATAAGGCTGTCCATTCACTAACAGCAAGCGGTGACTTAAATAGGCAGCAAACAGTCCACAAAATACAGTTTTCACACCGCGATTGTTACAGTTCTTTGGCCCAACAATTTTAAATAAACGGATGGGGCCCTTATCACTTTATAGCAAATGATGGCACACAGTTCAGATTCCACAATGGCGCAGGAATATTCGCATCCTGTTCGTGATGCCAAAATATGTTGTACGCAGCCCTGCAGGGTATGACGATGGTGAGGTCACAGTTACTTAGGCAAACGAGGGTTGCTCTAGGTTACTCACAGTTTTTTTTAAAGACCCTGGGCAGGCGTACAGCAGTGATGGAGAGGCTGGCACAGGAGACTTCTGGGGCACTCTCAGTGTATAGGGACCAGGCCTGATGGTAGATGAGGTGTCCTGGATGTTGCAGATGTTTAATGTTCCGGGGGCAAGATCCCTTTAAGATTCGTGACGCCAGTGCCTGTAACGGTGGCACACCGATTTATGAGATGAATAATTGAGGAACACGATGTTGTGGTGAACCAAAACTCCCTTTTACTGGAAACAGTCAACTTTTTACAGTCTTTTGCTAAAGTTCCATAAGGCAGTAGCAATTATAAGCAGGCTTTATAAATGGCAGGCACAATGTTCTTGCAAGATACTCAGAGGGTTAAAACACTTACAGATCAGATTGCACTTTTCCTCAGAATCCTGTCTGTCTTTATCCCAAGGCCCGTATGCCCTAATGCTGGCTTTATCCTTGGTAGGGGAAACTTCCTCAGGTATATATATCCTTGCTTTCAGTAAAATGCTTCTGCCCTTCAGCCCTCGGGTTGGCTGGAAACACTTTGGCTCTGCTCTTTTCTGGTTATGGGAACTTCAGGTTTTCTGAGGAGGCAACTTCTTCTCCTGGTGGCAACTAGAAGCCTGGGATGTCTAGCTGCATGTCAGGAGGTGGCCCTCAGCTCCTCTCTGGCTAAAGTGCACACTCTCTTCTGCCTCTACACAGACTCCTGACTACACAGACTACTTTCCCTGAACAGGACCTGGCTATATATATTAGGGATTCCCTAGCTCCCTCTATTGTCTAGGAGGAGGAACTACACCCTAACAGGCCTGATACACAGATAACAGGGAGAATACACATAAATAACATAGCAATATACATTAAAATGGACTGTAAAATACAATGCTACTGCTCCACAGGAGGTGGAGAACAACGTGGCCCAATTGACCCTTGTGTAGTGTCCACATTTACCTAGTGGGACACTACAGGAGGACAGAGTATTGTTTCTTGGTTTTGGCTGTCAGTAGGTCATTGGTGTCTTTGGTAAGGGCAGTCTCGGTCGAGTGGTGGGGTTGGAAGCCAGATTGTAGGTGGTCAAAGGAGGGAGCAGGAGGAGAGGTGGGAGGACAGTTCTGAATGGACATGTTGTTCATTAGTTCATTAGAATACATTAGTAAGTGCCTTGTATTAACTTTCTATACATAATAAATGCCATTTGTTTAGTGTTGCAGCCCCTTTCAGTGTGCTACACTTAATAGGGTTAGGCAAAAAATGTCTTGGTGTGTGCATTGTATGTTTCCTATGTGTGATAGGACCTGCATGTGTCTTGTTTCTGACTGACTTAAGAGCAGGATATACAGGTCCTTCTCAAAAAATTAGCATATTGTGATAAAGTTCATTATTTTCTGTAATGTACTGATAAACATTAGACTTTCATATATTTTAGATTCATTACACACCAACTGAAGTAGTTCAAGCCTTTTATTTTTATTTATTTTTTCAAATTGTTTTTATTGTTTCAAAGTGAATATATACCGACAGGTAGATAAAAATTTAACATTGGCTATGTCAAATGCATATCGGCATGCTATTACAACAACTAATACATTCTTTATAAAGATAATGAACTAATCTTGTGCCGCTTTGTCTGGAAGAACAGGAACTTGGAGAACCAATACAAAGTGGAGAGAGGGGAAAGACATAAAGGGGGGTGGAGAGTCTGAAGGGTAGAGGATAGGGAAAAATGTAAATCATGATATCCTATTATCGTCACTTCAAACACCGTTACTAGAGAACAGTATATCTTTCTAAACGCAACCATTGGATTCAGTCTGCAAACTCTCTAAACTTTCTCCATGGACCCCATATATCTGACTTTTATTGTTTTAATATTGATGATTTTGGCATACAGCTCATGAAAACCCAAATTTCCTATCTCAAAAAATTAGCATATTTCATCCGACCAATAAAAGCAAAGTGTTTTTAATACAAAAAAAGTCAACCTTCAAATAATTATGTTCAGTTATGCACTCAATACTTGGTCGGGAATCCTTTTGCAGAAATGACTGCTTCAATGTGGCGTGGCATGGAGGCAATCAGCCTGTGGCACTGCTGAGGTGTTATGGAGGCCCAGGATGCTTCGATAGCGGCCTTAAGCTCATCCAGAGTGTTGGGTCTTGCGTCTCTCAACTTTCTCTTCCCAATATCCCACAGATTCTCTATGGGGTTCAGGTCAGGAGAGTTGGCAGGCCAATTGAGCACAGTAATACCATGGTCAGTAAACCATTTACCAGTGGTTTTTGGCACTGTGAGCAGGTGCCAGGTCGTGCTGAAAAATGAAATCTTCATCTCCATAAAGCTTTTCAGCAGATGGAAGCATGAAGTGCTCCAAAATCTCCTGATAGCTAGCTGCATTGACCCTGCCCTTGATAAAACACAGTGGACCAACACCAGCAGCTGACATGGCACCCCAGACCATCACTGACTGTGGGTACTTGACACTGGACTTCAGGCATTTTGGCATTTCCCTCTCCCCAGTCTTCCTCCAGACTCTGGCACCTTGATTTCCGAATGACATGCAACAGTCCAGTGCTGCTTCTCTGTAGCCCAGGTCAGGCGCTTCTGCCGCTGTTTCTGGTTCAAAAGCGGCTTGACCTGGGGAATGCGGCACCTGTAGCCCATTTCCTGCACACGCCTGTACACGGTGGCTCTGGATGTTTCTACTCCAGACTCAGTCCACTGCTTCCGCAGGTCCCCCAAGGTCTGGAATCGGTCCTTCTCCACAATCTTCCTCAGGGTCCGGTCACCTCTTCCCGTTGTGCAGCGTTTTCTGCCACACTTTTTCCTTCCCACAGACTTCCCATTGAGGTGCCTTGATACAGCACTCTGGGAACAGCCTATTTGTTCAGAAATTTCTTTCTGTGTCTTACCCTCTTGCTTGAGGCTGTCAATGATGGCCTTCTGGACAGCAGTCAGGTCGGCAGTCTTACCCATGATTGCGGTTTGGAGTAATGAACCAGGCTGGGAGTTTTTAAAAGCCTCAGGAATCTTTTGCAGGTGTTTAGAGTTAATTAGTTGATTCAGATGATTAGGTTAATAGCTCGTTTAGAGAACCTTTTCATGATATGCTAATTTTTTTAGATAGGAATTTTGTGTTTTCATGAGCTGTATGCCAAAATCATCAATATTAAAACAATAAAAGGCTTGAACTACTTCAGTTGTGTGTAATGAATCTAAAATATATGAAAGTCTAATGTTTATCAGTACATTACAGAAAATAATGAACTTTATCACAATATGCTAATTTTTTTAGAAGGACCTGTATATGTGTAAGGCTACTTTCACATTTGCAGTAGCAGGGTCCGGCAGGCTATTCCAGTTCCGTGCTTACGCTAGCCCACCGTGCCGCTGGAGGTCCGCTCCGGCCCCTTTCACTATAATCAGTTACACTGGTGGGCCCTAGGTACCCCAGTCCGACACTGATCATCATCACCTTCTTATTCTGTTAAGACTTCTCCTTGTACTCTCCGTTGTGAGACATCTATAACCAAGTGTTTGGCCATGAAAAAGCTTTTCTCCACCAGTAGCTTGTCTATGAGCTGAACCCTCTCCTGGTCATGTTGCTGGTAGCCCAGTTGCTACTGTGCCATTGTAGTAGTGCCTTGTACTCTCACATGGTGGAGAATGCAAGCCGCCACCTGCGATTCTCACTGTGCGGCAAACTGCACTCCACGGTGGACACCTGGAGGGCAGGGACAGTACATGTCTTTAACGGCCCACTGAATCAATGGAGATGCAACACCCCAGCAACGTAGCCAGGTCCTTTTGAACCCCCCCACAATATCATCGGGTTGCCCCCCACAGCAGGCACTTATCTGCCTCCTCCACCTCCTCCTCCATGGACACGCTCCTGTACCCAACAGCAGCAGGGCACAGCGTCGCTTCCACTCCTTCCGTGTGTCAAGTCACGCATTGCCATTTGGTGTAGGAGCTGATCGGCCTAGGCAAGAATAGCCACGCAGTTGAACAAATGTTAAAATACATCCATCTGCAAACATCCTGCTGGCTGTCACCACGCCGACTCCAACTGGGCAATGTGGTCAGTGACCATGGCTGCAGCGTCCTGGCCAACCTGAACCTGGGGTAGATAACACATGATCTGCATGGCCTTTTTAAACTGCACAAGCTTTTGCAAGGTGCTGGCAATATCCAGGAGACTCTTTTCAACCATTCTCTCGTGGTGAGGAAAGCTCTCCTGGACTTGCAGCATCAGAATGGTCTGCAGCTGTATCGCTTAATCCTCGATGTTCCAACTCTCTGGAATTCAACATTAGGGTCCATTCACACGACCGTGTGTTTTGAGGATCCACAAACCCGCCAAACACGGACATTGCCGGCACTTAATAGAAAATGCCTATTCTTGTCCGCAATTGCGGAAAACAATAGGACATGTTCTATTTTTGGGGGGAACGGAATTGCTGATCCGAAAATGCGGGTCCGCAATAGAAATGAAGTGCAGGTTCCCATAGAAATGAATAGGTCCGCAATTCCTCCTAACTATCATCATCTTCTGTAAGGGTGCTGCTGCCTCCATCATGCCACTGCTGCTGCCTGACTACCATCATTTTCTGTAAGAATGCTGCTGCCTATCTGCATTCACCTGCACCCGTGTGCAGGTAGCTTAAAGGGAACCTGTCACTGGGATTTTGTGTATAGAGCTGAGGACATGGGTTGCTAGATGGCACATCCGCAATACCCAGCACATCTGCAATACCCAGTCCCCATAGCTCTGTGTGCTTTTATTGTGTAAAAAAACTGATTTGATACATATGCAAATTACCCTGAGATGAGACAGAGCTTAAACATATGACTCTTCTCTGGTCACAGAAGATATGACTCTTATTTGATACATATGCAAATTAACATAAGAGTCATATTTTCAAGCTCTGACTCATCTCAGGGTAATTTGCATATGTATCAAATCTTTCTTTTTTACACAATAAAAGCACACAAAGCTATGTGGACTGAATATTGCAGATGTGCTAGCGGCCATCTAGCAACCCATATCCTCAGCTCTATTCACAAAATCCTAGTGACAGGTTCCCTTTTAATATTACATAGAATGCATTGGGAAGCTGAAAAAAATGATTACTGCGTTGGAATTGGAAGGTTGGTTTATTGGTTTTGCATTTACAGCATATATTGTGCATTAAAAGTGGTATGTTACCTGCACACAACCATGTTTTTTACCCGCATCAGATCATTTTTTCAAATGCAGATCCATTCACTTTAATGGGGACGCAAAAGATGTGGACAGCACACCCATATGCTGTCTGCATCTGTAAATTTGTTTCGTGGCCTTGCAAAAAAAACAAAAAACACAAAAATGTCCTATTCTTGCCTGTTTTCTGTTGCCTTTGGTCAGTTTTCTCAGATCCGTAATCTGCGAACCACTAAAAATAGCTACAGCTGTGTGCATGACCCTTATTCTGTAAGTCATTACAGGACTTAATAGGCATAACATATTTGTTACATTTTTTATATTTTGTTTAGCATTTCCATATTCTGAGACCCATGCATTATATTTCTGTCTACTTTACAGAGCTGTGTGAGTTTTCTTTGTTTGTGGAGTAGGCTGTAGTATTTATTGATATCATTTTGAGTATGTATGACTTTATGATCACTTTTTAGACATTCATATTTTAGTAAGCATTCACTATATGGGACAAAATCTTTTATATTCTGATAGTTTTGGCATTGACCCAGTGATACCAATGATGTTTATTTTTAGTTGTAAACTGCAGAAAGTTCAGCGATTATTTTTTTTTTTGTATTTCTAAAAACTTTGTTTCACTTTTTTTATTCTTTATCTTTAGTCCCCCTAGTAGACTTTAACATGCGATCATTAGATTGTTATACCATAATAGTACTCCAATAATACTCCAGTAGTGCCGCAGAACTTGATAGGAACTCTACTATGGTAGGCCTTGGAGCCTTTCAGGCTGTCATAGCAACTGAACAGCTCTCGCAATCTCAGCATGGTGGGGGGAAGGGTTTGGTCACTGGAGGGAACCACCATCCTCCAAATGTCTATACACAAACACCTTTCATTCATTCATTCCTACTTCTAAATTCATAGACATATAGCTATTAGGGATGAGCGGAGCAGTGGATGTTCAGGTTCACTGGGTTCAGCCGAACTTTGGGTCAAAGTTCAGGTTCGGGACCTGAACGCCATTGAAGTCAATGGGGACCCAAACTTTGATGGAATAAAATGGCTGTAAAATAGTTGTAGTAAGGGCTAGAGGGCTGCAAAAGGAAGCAAAATTGGGGTAAGAGCAGGACAATTGCCCTGCAAACAAATTTGGATAGGGAAATTACTTAAAATAACATAAAATAGAAAAAAAAATTATAATTATAATCTTGAACTAGGTGGCGGAGGTTAAAGTGGAGTAGGTGGTTGAGGAGGCGGTGGACGTGGTGGTGTAGGTCAAAGCTGTGGTGGAGGAGGTAGCCAACGCTCTTTTTTATTTTTTCCCTTTATTTATTTATTATTTAAATTTGGGAAGGCCCGGGGCGTGGCTTCGGCATGGCGGCGTGAGGACGCATGTATGGAGAGCTCCGTGACTTGCCTCAGGAGAACTAGCACGGAACACCTTCCTAGCTGTCTTTCCGGCCATGACTAAGGGGAGAAGATCGAGGAGTCAGCCTGCGGTCCCCCCTGAACAATCCATCGGCCGTTTCCTCAGATCTGCCCAGCAAGGAGGCTGGGAGTCTCCTGTAATGGCGGCCGCTTCTTCCTCGCTGCGGCCAGCGGCACAGCCGTTTTCGCCAGCGCGAACATCGGAGCTCCCTACCCCACGAGAACGCCGCTTGAGTGAACAGATCCATACTCACTCAGCTCCGGCCTCCCAGCGTGACACCCGACCGGATCCTTCTCTGCGCCACGCAGCTCCACATCAGCCGGATCCTCCAGGTACCGCCACTCAGGCTAGGTCAGGGCCTACTACCGACGGGAGCCTGCATGCCCGGGCCCCTTCCCCTCACCAGACGGACAATGCGATAACTGGGTCTACTCAAGCCCAGGAGCAGTACAGTGCACGCGCCAGCACTCCTATCGCTAGCCCCTCCAGGGATCCCACTGGGGGGTTGCCGCCATCTCTGAGGAATCCTATCCTCACTCAGGGCCACGTGTTACCTGCCCCTGCTACTCAGTCTCCCAGTCAAGATATACCTGCTATCTTCTCCTCCTCGCTGACACAGCATCCAGAAGAGTCTCAGGGGTTCCCCCCACCCCCTTCCTCCATTGACCGCACGCTGGCAGAACTATGGGAGATGGTGCGGGCGTTACCCACGAAATCCGATCTGGAGGTACAAGTGTCTCGCATTGAGGCCAAGCAAGCCCAGGCCCTGCAGGCAGTCCGCACGGAGGTTCAACAATTGGACGACCGTCTGTCCTCACTAGAACGCGAACATGCAGCTACAGCCGCTGTGGTTCATTCTCACTCTGCGGTCATGTCTGCACATACCTCTCAACTGCAGGACTTTTCGTTACACCTTGACGACGTGGAGAATAGGGGCCGTCGAAACAACCTTAAGATCCGTAACATCCCGGAATCGGTCCCCAACGATCAGCTACACTCTGTCGTGGTCGACATTTTCAATTCAATCCTGGACGATCCTCCTCAAACGCAAATCGAACTTGACAGGGTTCACAGAACTGCCGGACCCAGAAATCGGGACGTGGATAGGCCACGTGATGTCATCTGCCGGGTACACTTTTATGTTGTAAAGGAGCGTATCCTGCGCAAAGCCTGGGAAAAGAAGGACCTTTTCTATAAAGACATTCCGATTACTGTATTGCCTGATGTTTCTCGCCTAACCCTATCTATGCGGAGAATGGTGAGGCCTCTGCTAGAAGCAATCAAAGAAGCAGGAGCATCATATCGTTGGGGTCACCCGTTTCACATCATTGTCAGATATCCCGACGGTCAATCTATGCAAGTCCGCTCTCCGGCTGACCTTCAGGATTTATTCAGATTCCTTGACATCCGTCCATTCCCGGTTCCAGATTGGACACTACCCTCCTTTTTACAGGATTTGCCTCAAGGTCCGGATTTTCCAAGACGATCAGCATCTCCTTTCTCGAGGCGCATATCTCCTGGCCGTTCCGGCTCCCTCCGCGGTCACCTTTCCAGGCCCCGCTACCAGCCTCCACGGCGCCTACCACCGTCTCCCCGCTGATCTTTCATTTTGATCCCTACTACGGAGACCTTCTGCCTGCATTGTTGAGCGGGTCTTCACTAGACAGTTATTCATGTTTCTGTTCCTGAGCCGTTCCACCAATCTTTCCCACCTGGATTCCTGTCAGGGACTATGATGACTTCCACTCCGCGTCCCTTCAGCTCCAGATGTTGTTTACAGTCTTGCGACTTGGGTTTTTGTTTTGCCTCGATGTTATCTCCCTGTGCTCCCTTCCTCTTACCTGTCTTGTAGGAGTAATATTATGCATCTGTCCTCTCCCCTTTTCCCTGTCCATGCCACTCTACATTTTAGGAAGGGGTCTCCCAGGTGCAACATGTTCCGCCTCATGTTTAGGTCACTAGGTGTTCTCCTTATGATTAGGTTTCATCTTTTCCCCAAGCGCCATCCGTTCTACTTCCCCAACTAGGGCACTGTGGGTCCTTTCCTTAGTACTGTTTGGATAGGCCTCTCACAGTTACTATTGTTATAGCAGGTGCTACTGCTTATAGTTAGAACCCGTCCATTCTTCTTTCACTTCTCTTTCCTTTTATCTTTCCTTCCCTAGTCCCTTTTCCCTCCCTTTCCCTTGACAGCTCACTTCTCTCTCACGAAGGTATTGTGTTCATTGTGCTCTGTAGGACTTGTTATTCATTATGTCTGATATTCTATTAGTCTCCCTTAATGTACAGGGTTTGAACCTGCCAGAAAAGAGATCTTCTCTCCTGCGTCTCCTTTGGAGAAAAAGAGCTCACGTGGCGTTTATCCAGGAAACTCATTTCCGCTCCTCTTCTACTCCAAGACTCTTCGATAGACGCTTCCCTCATGTTTACCACAGTTCGGACCCTGACTCTAAGACGAAAGGAGTCTCAATCCTTGTCTCCAACGCAATCTCCTGGGACCTGATTGATTCTCGCACTGATGGAGCTGGTAGGTACCTGTTTGTAAAGGGAAGGTTGGCTGGGACTTTAGTTACATTGGCGTCCGTTTATGCCCCTAACACAGGCCAGGTTAGTTTCCTGACCAAGACCTTTAGAGCCTTGGAGGATTTCACTGAGGGCCTCTTGATTCTCGGAGGTGACCTTAACATCGTATTGGATCCTCGCCTGGACTCCTCCAAGGGTCAAGTTTCTTATCCCCACTCCACCACTTCCAAGCTTAAAGAGCTCCTTTTCTCACAGCAACTTACAGACCCATGGCGCATTTTGTACCCGACATCTCGAGACTATACCTTTTTTTCTCACCCTCACAATTCCTACTCCAGGTTGGATTATTTCCTTCTGAACCACGCTAGGCTGGACCTCCTCACTAGGGCGGAGATCAACCCAATAACCTTTTCGGATCACGCCCTGATCTCCATATCGCTCACTTTTTCATCCCACCAAGCCAGAGCCTGGCATTGGCAATTAAATGACTCGCTTCTACAAGACTTACAGGTCTCTTCTGAAATAAGGAAGGACCTGGCTGAGTATTTCGAGACTAACGTGGTTCCAGAGAGTGATCCCCTTACTATTTGGGAGGCCCACAAATGCTTTATTCGAGGCTCCTTTATAAAACTAGGTTCCCAGTTAAAAAAGGAAAGAGCAGCAAAAATAACTTCCCTCCTTTCACGCATCCACGTATTAGAGCAGCGGCACAAGCAGACCCTGGACTTGCAGTTGGGTGCCGAGCTCACACAACTCCGAGACCAGGTTCGTTCTCTTTGCCTCACAAGAGCAAAAGCGACCTTGGTCAAATGCCGTAGACACTATTACGAACATGGGAATAAACCGGGTAGAACCCTGGCCCGGGCTCTGCGGAAAACAAGGCTTTGCTCTTACGTTCCACATGTGTCTACTTCATCTGGCTCTAAGGTCTCCCTTCCGAGGGAAATAACTGAAGCTTTTAGATCTTACTATCACACATTGTATAACTTGGAGGACTCTCATCAGTCTACCGTCCATGAATCAATGCCCTCGTTGAGGACTTACCTAGAGTCCGCGGGCCTTGCTTCTCTCCCCCCGGAGGCCATTTCGACACTAGAATCCCCCATATCATTGACTGAGTTACAGGCTGCTATTAAAGATTCCCAAGCGGGGAAGGCTCCTGGTCCAGATGGACTCACGCTACCCTACTATAAACAATTTGGGGACGTTTTATCCACTCATTTTTTAGCTGCCTTTAACTCATTTGATGCGACCCGTTCTCTCCCTAATGATACCCTTAGAGCACACATTACAGTCGTCCCCAAGGAAGGGAAGGATCCGACACAATGCCACAGCTACCGTCCCATCTCTCTCATTAATGTGGACCTCAAACTGTTCTCGAAAATTCTTGCTTCACGCCTCCTGCCTCATCTCCAAAAATTAATCCATCTAGACCAAACTGGGTTTTTACCCTTGAGGGAGGCCCGGGACAATACGACGAGAGCTATAAACATGATTTACCAGGCTGTTACTTCTAAGACCCCGTCATTACTCCTGTCAACTGATGCCGAAAAGGCTTTTGACAGGGTTAATTGGAAATTCATGTTTGCAACCCTTCGTCATATTGGACTAGGTGAGAAGATGATGTCCAGAATTATTAATCTTTACTCCAACCCCACGGCAGTTGTCAAAGTGAATGGCCAATTTTCCTCGCCCCTATCCATCCACAATGGAACGAGACAGGGTTGCCCCCTCTCCCCTCTAATATTTGTTCTATGCCTAGAACCGCTTCTATGTCACATTAGGGGGAACCCCGATATTGCTGGTTTACAGATACTTGGGACCTCACATAAAGTCGCAGCCTACGCTGATGATCTTCTATTTTTCCTATCCAAACCGAGGGTAACCATCCCAAACCTGATGAGGGAGCTCAAAATATACGCCCACCTTTCGAACTTTAAGATTAATTATCAGAAATCTGAAGCCTTAAACATTAATCTCCCGTCTGCCACGGTCATGTCGATTGCCGAGAGCTTCCCCTTTAGATGGGCTCGCTCGTCTCTAAAGTACCTTGGAATATTCTTGACCCCCACACTCTCTGACCTTTACCAGGTTAACTACCCGCCTCTTCTCCAGGCCATAAAGTCTGACCTAGATAGGTGGCATAAAGGCACGTTTTCATGGTTTGGTAGGATTTCTATCTTTAAAATGAACATATTACCAAAAATCCTCTACTTCTTTCAAGCCCTCCCGGTCCATATTCCTAGACTCTTTTTTCACAATCTCTTGAAGATATTGTCTCAATTTATCTGGGCTGGCAAGCCGTCCAGGATTGCTAGGTCGATACTTTTTCGGCCTAAACTGGAAGGTGGACTAGGGCTCCCTGACTTTATTTCATACCACAGAGCATCTCACCTCCTCAGAATGGTAGACTGGTGTAGACACAAAGCCTATAAACAATGGATCTCGGTCGAACAATCTTTTCTGTCCACTCCTTTGCCTGCTACCCCATGGTTAGGCACCTACGTTCCGCTTGATGCTCGTTTACACCCAACCATAGGTCCCTCACTGAAGGTCTTCTCCTCCATTCAGAATCACCCCAATATCTCTCCTTCCCCCTCTCCTATGTTCCCTCTTTTGGGTAATCCACAATTCCCCCCGGGGTTGGAACAAGGTCCCTTTCGAACTTTGGTAAACTGCAACAAATTTAGGGCCCATCATTTGATCGCCTTGAATTCGTGGCTTTCCCCCCAACAAGTCTCGGAGATGTCGGGTATCCCTGCCATTAACCCCTGGCAGTCTCGTCAACTTAAACACTTCATGGCTACCCTCCTTCCGGCAGAGTCCTATGTCCGTGAAAAAACTGACTTTGAGTTTCTGTGTGACCAATCAGGTGTGTCGCGCCGCACCCTCTCTCGAATGTACTACCTACTACTCAATCCGGCCAATCAACCCCCTCCTAACTTTGTCTCCCAATGGGAAGCGGATATAGATTCCACACTTTCATCGGAACAGAGACTCAGGCTGTACACATGCGTTCATAAAACTTCTATTGCCAGCAATGTTCAGGAGGCTGGTTTCAAACTGATGTCCCGTTGGTATAGGGTCCCTACTAGACTCCACTCCATTTTCCCGCATACCTCGCCTTTATGCTGGCGTTGTGGCTCGGAGAGAGGCACTATCCTACACACATTCTGGAGCTGTCCTTGTCTCTCCGGTTTTTGGGACTCGGTCTGGTCAATTACATCTAAATTCACCACATATACCCTCCCTAAAACACCGGGGTTCTTCCTACTCCATCAGTGCGAGATTCCTCTCTCCTCCTACAAAAGGTCTGTGGTTAGACATCTGGTGAACGCTGCAAGAGCTTGTATTCCGTCTCTCTGGAGGCAACCAACTGTTCCCTCTGTGTCCATGTGGATCAACAAAATCCAGGAGACCATGAGAATGGAAGATCTCACCTCTACATTAAGGCGTACTGAGAAGAGGTTTACTAAAACTTGGAGCCATTGGATGGAGTTCTATGATTCAGCGGAATGCAGGTCGCTTCTAGCACAGCCGTGAGAGTGAGGTCTGTTGTTGCCTTTCCGCTCCTTCTTCCCCTCCCCCCCCCCCCTCCCTTTTTTCTTTTTTCCCCTTTCTTTGATTACTTCATCTTTTTCCCCCCCTTTGTTCTTTTTCTTTTCTTTTTTCTCATTTGCATCATTTGTCTGTCTGTGACCTAGATTGCTCATATTGTTCCACATATGATGGTGTAGTATCCCATTGGGTACTTGGCCTCTTCGCTTAACAGTTGTCATTTGTTACAATTTCATTTTATTCTGTGATATCGGTCATTCTCTGTTGTATGACTGCACTGATCCTTGGTACTTGGAAATGAAAATGAAAATGAAAATGAAAACTTAAATAAAGAATTTACAAAAAAAAAATAAAAATTTGGGAAGGCCCAAAAACATTGGGAAATGGAAAAGCGAACGCAAAGAAAAAGTGTGCTGGAGTATAACAATGGCTGGGTGTGGCAGGTATACTTGTCTACTCAGCACATATGCAGTATTGGTCTACCTCACACCAAAAATGGGCACATGTCACCCACCAATCTAACATATAGATTAAAGGGTTTCTACCATCGGAATTACTGTTCTATAGCTGACTGACATTAGCGATGCGCTAATGTCAGCACTACATAACAGTATGTTTTTTACATTTCTCCCTGCAGCCGTTCTGATAAAATAAGCACTTTTATAATATGCTAATGAGCCTCTAGGTGCTATGCGGGCATAGTTTCAGCACCTAGAGGCTCGGTCTACTCACCCTTTATCCCACCCAGGTCCCCTGTTCTGCCCGCCCGCTCCTCTTGATTGATGTCACGGTTCGCAGCATCGCTGATGAAATCCCGCTCCTGCCGCGATCACTTCTGTATATATTGCGCAGGAGCAGAGAGTGAATGATGCGCTCCTAGTGCCGGATTCCTCGCTGAGCCTGCGCCGACTACATCACAGTGAGGAAGCTGGCACCAGGAGAGTGGCCTTCACTCACTGCGCCGTATACAAAAGTGAACGGCGCAGGCGCTTGCAGCGTTTTGGTGTCCGTCTGACGAGACTGAGCCAAACGGTTCCGTTCTGAAACACAATATAAGTCAATGGGGACGGATCCATTTTCTATGACGCAATCGGGCACAATAGAAAACTGATCCGTCCTCCATTGACTAAGACAGGATAGAGGCAGTATGGGACTTCTACCATGGATGGAGAGCACTGTCCCAATGCCCTGTTGCCTCCCCCTTCCCCAGCATGTCTCTGACCATCTAATCCAGGGGTGCACAACCCACGGCCCGCACAGCCAGTTTTTGCGGCCCCTGTACTCCTGCACAGAGACACAGCTGATCGTCTGCCTCTGCGATCAGCGAGTCTCTGTGAAAAATCATGTCATTTTTAGTGCAGAGTTAAGGCTACTTTCACACTAGCGTTCGAGCGGATCCGTTCTGAACGGATCCGCTCATATTAATGCAGACGGTGGCTCCGTTCAGAACGGATCCGTCTGCATTATAACTTAGAAAAATGTCTAAGTGTGAAAGTAGCCTGAGCGGATCCGTTCAGACTTTACATTGAAAGTCAATGGGGGACGGATCCGCTTGAAGATTGAGCCATATGGTGTCATCTTCAAGCGGATCCGTCCCCATTGACTTCCATTATAAGTCGGAACGGATCCGCTCGCCTCCGCACGGCCAGGCGGACACCCGAACGCTGCTTGCAGCGTTCAGGTGTCCGCTCACTGAGCGGAGCGGAGGCTGAGCGCTGGCAGGCGGCTGGATTCTCAGTGGATCCGCCTCCACTGAGAATGCATTAGGGCCAGACGACTGCGTTCAGGGCCGCTTGTGAGTCCCTTCAAACGGAGCTCACGAGCGGACACCTGAACGCAGGTGTGAAAGTAGCCTTAACCTTATCAGAAAGTTTAAAACGTAACTGTCATTTTATTTTTGTAATGTATCGGGGCAGTGATACGGACCATTTTTGTAATATTCTTTAATTACAGAAATTGTACATTTCTATTAGAAAAATAGCTCTAAAGTGGCCCTTTCTCAGGCTTAGCAACGCTCCTCTGTCTTCTGTTTAGATAACACAGTCAGTGTCGAGTGAGTCTCCACTGTTATATAAACAGAAGACAGAGGAGCGCTGCTAAGGCTCAAAATAGGCCACTTTAGAGCTATTTTTCTAATCGACATGTACAATTTCAGTAATTAAAGTATATTACAAAAATGGTAAATATCACTGCCACGGTACATAAAAAAAAAAAAAAAAATGACTGTTACATTTAACAATTTTCCTGTTCAACAACCTATATGTGATATGTTTTTGACAGATCTGAGCCAGCTAAGGGTCTTTGTTGCGCATACCTAAAATGGATGCTGCAGGCAGTGCAGAGGAAAAGAAGAGGAAAAATTGCTGATGAGAACAGGAAATTGAATGAGACCTGGACAGAAAAATTATTCTTTATTGAAGAAAGAGGAAAGCTACTTTGCTTAACTTGCTAAAGTGTAGTTGCAGTGCCGAAGGAATTCAATGCTAAGCGGCACTACGAAGCCAAACATTCCAATTTAGAGCAATGTAAGGGAGAATTGCGCAAACAAAAAGATCTTATCTTTATAGCGAAGCCTAACTGTACAGCAGACTATGTTCACCAAGATATCTAAAGAAAGTGAAATGGCTATGGAAGTTAGTTATGAAATATCAGAATTGATTGCAAAGTCTTCTAGACCATTCACAGATGGTGACTTTGCAAAAAAGTGCCTAATTGTTTCTTCACAGAAACTATGCCCAGAGTCTGTTAAAAAAAATTGGAATCTATTATTAGGATTGCTGATATGGCTGCAGATGTTTCAGGACCGACAGAAGAAAAGGCAAAAAAATATATTTTCTTTTCTCTGGTGGCAGATGAGTCAACAGATATCAATTCCACTGCTCAACTACTGTTTTTTATTTGGTGGGGGGGGGGGGGGGGTCACCACAGATTTTCATATTTTTGAGGGATTACTTGGAATGATCTAATTTCAAGGGCAAACAAAGGGAAGTGATTTGTTAAGTGGCATATTGGAATAATGTGCCAAGATGGATTTAGAGTTAAGTAAGGGCTCTTTCACACCTGCGTTCTTTTCTTCCGGCATAGAGTTCCGTCGTTGGGGCTCTATGCCGGAAGAATCCTGATCAGTTTTATACTAATGCATTCTGAATGGAGAGAAATCCGTTCAGGATGCATCAGGATGTCTTCAGTTCAGAACCGGAACGTTTTTTGGCCGGAGAAAATACCGCAGCATGCTGCGCTTTTTGCTCCGGCCAAAAATCCTGAACACTTGCCGCAAGGCCGTATCCGGAATTAATGCCCATTGAAAGGCATTGATCCGGATCCGGCTTTAAGCTAAACGTCGTTTCGGCGCATCGCCGGATCCGACGTTTAGCTTTTTCTGAATGGTTACCATGGCTGCCGGGACGCTAGAGTCCTGGCAGCCATGGTAAAATGTAGTGGGGAGCGGGGGAGCAGCATACTTACCGTCCGTGCGGCTCCCGGGGCGCTCCAGAGTGACGTCAGGGCGCCCCAAGCGCATGGATCACGTGATCGCATGGCACGTCATCCATGCGCATGTGGTGCTCTGACGTCATTCTGGAGCGTCCCGAGAGCCGCACGGACTGTAAGTATACTGCTCCCCTGCTCCCCACTACTACTATGGCAACCAGGACTTTAATAGCGTCCTGGGTGCCATAGTAACACTGAAAGCATTTTGAAGACGGATCCGTCTTCAAATGCTTTCAGTTCACTTGCGTTTTTCCGGATCCGGCGTGTAATCCCGGCAAGTGGAGTACACGCCGGATCCGGACAACGCAAGTGTGAAAGAGGCCTTAGCTAGTTGGAATTGTTACTGATGGAGCTCCAGCCATGATAGGCTCCAAAAGTGGTATGGTTTCTCTGTTAAGGCAACACCTTGGAGAGCACAAGCACCAACTGATTCAGTTTCATTGCATCATCCACCAACAATCTGTGTGGGAAAAGAGCTCGATTTGAAAATGTAATGAAAGTGGTTGTCAGTGTTGTCAACTTCATAAAATCGCGAGGACTTAACCATCAAAAGTTTAAATCTTTTCTAGAAGAGATTGATGCTGAATATCAGGACCTGGTTTTTTATACAGAAGTAAGGTGGATGAGCCGGGGGAAAACCTTGCAACGTTTTTTTGAATTGTTAGAAGAAATACAATTATTTCTTGTTCGGAAGAATAAAATAGTTGAAGAACTGCAAGATGACAAGTGGCTGTGTGACCTTGGGAAAATCAGTTTGTTAGTAATCTTTGTAACTATATCTTTTCATTCCAATCCAAGATAAAATTGTTCCAACCTCACCTTAAAAATGGCAATCTTGTGCATTTCCCTGCATGCAGACAAAAATTTGTTAGTGGCGCAAACACGTCTCCAGTCCATATTTGAGCACCGCTTCACCGATTTAAAAAATTAGAAAAACGGTTTTGAAATGTTTGCAGACTCATTTTCAGTTATTCCTGATGAAGCACCCCCAAAATTCCAACTGGAACTCATTGATCTTCAGTTATGTGACAGTCTACAAAACAAGTTTAAGGAAGGGGATTTACTTAACTTCTATAAATGTGTGCCAGGAGATGAATATCCAAAATTGTGTGAAAGAGCAGCTATTTATGCCTGCCTGTTTGGGTCAACATACTCTTGCGAGCAGGCATTTTCTATTATGAACATTAGCAAATCAAAATTTAGGAGCAGACTTACTAATGAGAATCTTCAGTCAATTCTGCATCTAGCCACAACATCCCAAAACTTGTGAAAAATATGCAACCCCAGAAATCACACTAACTCCTCTTTCACACGTCAGTGAATTACACACATGTGCTGTTTATGTTCTCCATGGACAGCACATTTACCCACTGACTTTAATGTGCTTATTTACACATGAGTAGTTTTCCCACCGGTCCATGGATCTATGAAAACCACTTACCATGAATGGCATCCATGTTCTGTCAGCGGTCTTCACAGACCACTAGAAGGAGATAACATAGTACATAAGGCCGAAAAAAGACATTGGTCCATCCAGTTCAGCCTGTCATCCTGCAAGTTGATCCAGAGGAAGGCAAAAAAAACCTGTGAGGTAGAAGCCAATTTTCGTCACTTTAGGGGAATAAAAATTCCTTCCCGACTCCAATCAGGCAATCAGAATAACTCCCTGTATCAACGACCCCTCTCTAGTAGCTATAGCCTGTAATATTATTACACTCCAGAAATACATCCAGGCCCCTATTGAATTCCTTTATTGTACTCACCATCACCACCTCCTCAGGCAGAGAGTTCCATAGTCTCACTGCTCTTACCATAAAGAATCCTCTTCTATGTTTGTGTACAAACCTTCTTTCCTCCAGACGCAGAGGATGTCCCCTCGTCACAGTCACAGTCCTGGGGATAAATAGATGATGGGAGAGATCTTTGTACTGACCCCTGATATATTTATACATAGTAATTAGATCTCCTCTCAGTTGTCTTTTTTCTAAAGTGAATAACCCTAATTTTGATAATCTTTCAAGGTACTGTAGTTGCCCAATTCCAGTTATAACTTTAGTTGCCCTCCTCTGGACCCTCTCCAGCTCTGCTATGTCTGCTTTGTTCACTGGAGCCCAGAACTGTACACAGTACTCCATGTGTGGTCTGACTAGCGGTTTGTAAAGTCGTAGGACTATGTTCTCATCACGGGCATCTATGCCCCTTTTGATGCAACCCATTATCTTATTGGCCTTGGCAGCAGCTGCCTGACACTGTTTTTTGCAGCTTAGTTTGCTGTTTATTAAAATTCCTAGATCTTTTTCCATGTCAGTGTTACCGAGTGTTTTACCATTTAATAAGTACGGGTGACTTGCATTATTCCTTCCCATGTGCATAACTTTACATTTGTCAGTGTTAAACCTCATCTGCCACTTATCTGCCCAAGCCTCCAATCTATCCAGATCCATCTGTAGTAGTATACTGTCCTCTTACTTTACACAGTTTGGTGTCATCTGCGAAAATTGATATTTTACTATGCAAGCCTTCTACAAGATCATTAATAAATATATTGAAGAGAATAGGGCCCAATACTGACCCCTGAGGTACTCCACTAGTGACAGTGACCCAATCTGAGTATTTACCATTAATAACCACCCTCTGTTTTCTATCATTGAGCCAGTTACTTACCCACTTACAGACGTTTTCTCCCAGTCCGAGCATTCTCATTTTATATACTAACCTTTTATGTGGTACAGTGTCAAATGCTTTGGAGAAGTCCAGATACACGACATCCATTGATTCGCCGCTGTCAAGTCTAGAACTTGTTTGACATGAACGATCCCTCAAGTGGCCATGCTGATATGGCGTTATTTGCTTATTTCTGTTAAGATGCTCTAACATAGCATCTCTCAGAAAACCTTCAAACAGTTTACCCACAACAGATGTTAAACTTACCGGCCTATAGTTTCCAGGCTCTGTTTTTGGACCCTTGATGAATATTGGCACCACATTTGCCATGCGCCAATCCTGTGGGACATTCCCTGTCAATATAGAATCTGCAAATATCAGAAATAAGGGTCTGGCTATGACATTACTTAATTCCCTTAGGATACGGGGGTGTATGCCATCCGGTCCTGGCGATTTGTCTATTTTAGTCGCTGTTGCACTTCTTCCTGGGTCAGACAGGACACTTTTAATGGGGAATTTATTTCAACATTCGGCATGTCATCTGACAGTTTATTTTCCTCAATGAATACATTGGAGAAAAAAATATTTAACAGCTTTGCTTTCTCCTCGTCGCTCTCTGCGTCCCCCCCCTCATTACTCTTTAACGGGCCGACACCTTCAGATTTATACTTTTTAACATTTATATAATTGAAGAACATTTTAGGGTTAGTTTTACTCTCTTTGGCAATTAATCTCTCAGTCTCTAGTTTGGCCGCTTTTATTTGTTTTTTACATGTTCTATTTTTTTCCTTATAGTTTTTCAATGCTTCCGTGCTACCTTCCTGTTTTAGTGTTTTATATGCTTTCTTTTTGTCATTTATTGCTTTCTTTACAGTTCTGTTTATCCACATTGGTTTCTTTTTGTTCCTTAACCTTTTATTCCCATACGGTATGTACCTCTCACAATGAGATTTTAGGATGCTTTTAAAGATATCCCATTTTGTGGCTGTATTTTTATTTGTGAGGACTTTATCCCATTTAGTTAGGCCTATGGCCTCTCTTAATTGGCTAAATTTAGCTTTTTTGAAGTTTGGAAGGTTATTGCTTTGTGGTCACTATTTCCCAGGTGTCCCCCAACCTGCACGTCTGTTGTTCTGTCAGGCCTATTGGTTCATACTAAGTCTAGTATGGCCGTCCCTCTAGTCGGGTCCTGAACCAGTTGGGAGAGGTAATTGTCTTTGGTTATTGCCAAGAACCTGTTTCCTTTATGAGATATACAAGTTTCAGTTTCCCAGTCTATATCTGGGTAGTTGAAGTCCCCCATAATAACCACCTCATTATGATTTGCCGCCTCGTCTATCTCGTTTAGTTGTAGATTTTCTGTGGACTTTCTAGTATATTAGGTGGTTTATAGTAAACTCCTATTAGTAATTTATTATTGTTTTTAGCGCCATCTCTACCCACAGTGACTCCACATGTTCATGTCCCTCACTTATATCTTCACGGAGATGTTCTGCAAACTAATTTTCAGCCTACAATGAACGTGGAATACGGATGACACATGGAGGCCAAAAGCCACGGACCGAACACCGATCCTTCACGGACAAACTACTGACCACCTTGTTATGAATGTCATCATGAGAAGAAGATCCTGTTGGAACTCGGGCTTGTGGTGGTGCACATGGAACGGATGCATTGCCAGTCTTTTGAGAGCAGATAATCCTGGCCCTCGCTTTCTTCAATATGCTTTTATCACAACATTGGTTGTTACATAGAATGAATTTTGGCCCATCCAGAGCCTTTGTCAACTATAGTTGTCATCAAGAACATGGAAGTGTGAAATACGCATCTTTCATATGTCACATGTGCATAGCCCACATAACCATTGATTTTATTACATGACACAGAGGCTCCTATTGATTTCTCTTTCTTTACTGAACAACCAATAGCAGCAAACAAATCAAAACAAGTTACCATGGTAACAAGACCCTCCCACATAAGACCAGTATAATAGTCCTGCTTTGCATAGATTCCTCCTCTTTCTTTGCTGCTGACCACTCAGATAAGTACTCACTGTGGTCTTTATGTTCAGTAGTAATTAAGAATATTTGTACCGTGGTATTTTTATTGTATATAGAGCTTGGGGTATCCCTTTCCCCTTGCTTCTAAGTAGCCTGTATCTACCTCCGGGTCCTGTGCACTCTCTCCTGCTGTGATTGTCGGCTGCCAAAATCTCACACGATTTCAGCCACCATCTCCCTTCTTTTTCACCCCTAATGCGGGATCTCCCTCTTCCCGCCTTGCCTTCTACTGTCCGAAGTCTCGCGGGACTTCGGACGCTTCTTCAAGCAACTACCTTGCTGCTCCTCACAGCGCTGTGCGAAATCAATGAGCGGGATTTGGCGCTTCTGCAGACAACGCCGGCTACTTCACTGTGCCGGTCAGCCCCTGCGATCTGTCCCTTCTCAACCTCTGGTGACCATACCCTCTATTTTCTTCCCCCCCCCTTTCTCTCTCTCTCCTGGTTCCCCATTCAGTGGCCATACTAGATCAGCCTTTCTAGGCATAGATATATACTGTATATATATATACACAGTATTAACCCTACTCCGGACATCATCATGTCTGAGGACAGCCTCCCCATTGATCACATTCCTGAGGACATGGAGGTGACTCCTTATGCCCAGGTTGCAGGCTCCATTACTGATGAGGCACAAGCTGTGGCAATTCAGCGCTCTGTAGCGGTAGCTATCCATGCTGCCATGGGCTCCATGTCTACTGCTATCTCGCAGTCTATTTCTGAGGCCCTTATGGCACACTCATCTTCATCCAGACCCAGTAGCCGCCCAAGACCGCTGAGCTCACGGGCAGCTAATGCTGAACCTCCAGCCTCCAGAACCACTAAGACTAGTGTGATCCCTGCCACCCAAGAAGGCACGCTGCGTTAACGCAAAAGAGCCTATGCCCACCAGGCAGAAAAGGCGAGGCCATAGAAATGAGCCAGAGCGCAATATGATACAGAGTCCGAGTCCGAACTCGGATCTGAAGAGGAGGCGCAGTCAAAATCGGGCAATGGTTCAGAGCAGTAGGACCTGGAACTATTAGATGTAGACCCTCCTGGGCCATCTTCAGTTCCTACCACTCCCCTTACCAACTCTACGAAGGACCCTTCGGAACCTCTAGATACTATACTAGACCCCTCTGGAGAACCTTTTTTCAACCCGGATGCACTCCATAATCCGAGTTCCGCGGAGTGGCTCCCATTGCCAAATATTTGGAGTCCCGGGTGCGCCAGCCCCTTAGCAAGGAGGCTAGGAACAAACTGAGGGCTGAGTGCCCTAGACCTATTGTCCCAAACAAGGTCTGTGAGACACCCGTTGTGGACCCCAAAATGACCCAATTTCTGGCCAAGTCGGGATGGATCCCCCATAAGGGTCTTGAGTCAGCATTAAAGGCTTGCCAGGATGTCCTAGGCCCCCTTGCAAAATATTTCGAAATGGCGGAATCCGCCAGAACCCAGAACACCCAGATAGATCCAGAAGAGCTCCTGGGATGGGCGCAGCATGCTCTGTGCATCACAGGCATCGCAAATACGTCTCTCTCCATTGAGAGAAGAAAAAACATTCTGTTCAAAATAAAACCAAAACTTTCCAATTTGGCCTTAACGGAGGCAGGGAAAGATGCCCAGGGGCTCCTCTTTTGGAGACTCTTTTATTAAAGAATTATCCCGATTCGTAGGTGCCTTCACCACACTAGATAAGGCCAATCGTCTATGAGACGGGTTTTCCAGGGACGGGTCTCCACCAGGGCCGGCAGTGCTAGGGGCCGTCTGTCCGGCCAACTTTCCAGACCCGTGGTTTGGGTCGAGGCTCCATTTAATTCAGATCCTCCAACCAGGAATTCCAACAGCCTCTCGCTTACTTCCCCACCCGTGGTGCTTCATGGCAGTCCCATGGTGCCAGAGGATTCTCAGTATCCAGACGCCCATTCGGTAAGTCTACCAAACCCTTTATCTTCCTCGATTGTTTGGGTAGGGGGGCAGACTCTGTCTCTTTTCCCACGCCTGGTCAGCCATCACTGCCGATCCATGGATTCTCACTACCGTACAGGGGTTCCACATAGAACTGGTGTGTTCACCCATCCACATTCAACCGCCTCATCCTATTGTCCTCCCCGCCACAAAACAACTTCTTTTACACAGGGAATTGAAGGAACTTTTTCTGAAGGGCGCGATAGAACCGGCCCCAGACCCTTCCAACTATATTATCAGCAACATGATTCTGGTGGCCAAAAAATGTCAGATACGTCCAGTGATCAGCCTTCGGGTACTGAACGCCTTTGTCCGTTATCATCACTTCAAGTTGGAGGGCATCCACCTCCTCAGAGACATGCTCCTCCACAAAGATTGGCTGGTCAAACTAGACCTAAAAGATGCCTATTTAGCACGCCCAGTTTCCGAGACCTCCAGAAATCTACTTTGTTTCCGATGGAACAAGGGAATGTGGCAGTTCACTTGCCTCCCGTTCGGGCTCTCTTCAGCTCCTTGGTGTTTCACCAAATTATTGCCCCCCATCGTCTCCTGCCTCTGCAGTCGTGGAATTCGTCTGATTGTTTATCTAGACGATATCCTCCTCATGGCTCAGGACCGTTCTACCCTGCTCACACATTTTACCTGGACAATGGAATTATTATCCCACCTAGGTTTTCTCCTCAACCTGGAGAAATCCTGCCTTACTCCTTCCCAATCCATGGAATGTTTTGGCTTAACAATCAACTCGACAACAGAGACTCTCAGCCTTCCGCCATCCAAAGTCCATGCCTTCTGCAAGGAACTCCGTCACACGCTTTCCCTTCCACAAGTGTCCTTACGCCACCTGGCCCGCATAATAGGCCTCCACTCCTTTTCTATCCAGGCAGTCTTCCCAGCACCTCTACATTACTGAGCCATGCAACGCCTCAAGATAGCTCACCTTCACGCGGGGGCATCATATGCAGACCTGATCACCTTAGACGAGGAGACCAGAGACGAACTGACATGGTGGATCCGAAACTTGAGTTCTCGTTTTCTATCCGACTCCAGCGATTGGACATGACGGTCTTCTCAGCCATATCTTCCCGCTGGGGTCCCTGCTGTATAGATCTATTCACATCCCGTTTGAACACCCAACTTCCCAGATTTTTCAGCTGGCGCCCGGATCCAGACGCGGGAGCCACCGACGCCTTTCTACAGAACTGGTCCGACCACCTCATGTATGCCTTCCCCCCCAATTTACTCTGATCCACGAGTATTAGCCCAGGTCCGCCAACAGGGAGCCGAACTGGTCCTTTTTGGACCTCCCAGTCATGGTTCCCTCAGCTGTGCCCTCTCCAGTGCCCTCTCCTTCCAGTTTTCCCGGACCATTTGTTAGACCTGTCAGGTCTACAACATCCTCTCGTCTTAGAAGAAACCCTGCAACTCTTAGCCTGCAGGATCTTAGGGAACCATGGAGCATCACAGGAGTTTCGCAATCTACTAGACGCCTCTTGGAAGACGCATGGGCCCCCGGAACTAGGCAGGCTTATCGGGCAGCCTAGAAATCTTGGGCTGATTGGTGCCTGGCTAGGCACGTGGATCCCGTTTCAGCACCTGTGATGGAGATCCTTAATTTTCTCACATCGCTTTTCAAAGATGGTAAAGCATCTCGTACCATCAATGTATTTAGCGCAGCCATTTCTTCCTCCCACCGGGGATTTGATGGTTGCCCTGCTGGTCAACACCCTTTGGTATGCTGCTTTCTTAAAGGCTCTTGTCTTTCTCGTCCTCCCAGTTTCTCATCCACGTGGGATGTGTCTTCTGTACTATCCCTGTTCTCTTCTTGGCCGCCTAATGCGGAACTTTCTTTGCGACAGCTTTCGGACAAGTTGGTCTCCTTATTCTGTTTGATTTCTTGTAAGAGAGTCTCAGATGTCCGATCCTTGGACCATGACGCTCGCTCCTTCAGTCCGGAAGAGGTGGTGTTCAATATTACACGCCGCACCAAGACCAACATTAGATCCGTGTCCTATCCCAGCTTCCCGAATTCTCCAGCCCTCTGCCCAGTCGCCTGTCTGAGGGAGTATGAGTCGCGCACTGCCTCGCATCGCGATGCAACGTGCCCTCAGCTTTTTCTGTCATACCGCCATCCCTTTCATCCTGTCACCAGCATCGCTCTGGCTCGATGGGTTAAGTGGATTATATCCTTGGCAGGGGTGACCACTTTGGTCTTCACTGCGCACTCAACGAGAGGTGCTTCTGTGACCTCCATGGCAAATTGGTCTAGAGTTTCTATGTTTCGCGAGTTTTACTTTTGTCCTCCCGTTCACATTTTTACCTCTGTGGCAAGTCAGCTTTAAACTCACAATAGGAGCCTCCGTGTCATGTAATAAAATTGCATGATTTTCCTAACTTATGACGTAAAGTCATGATTTTATTAAGGAAATGGAGGAAACAGAGTATTGCCCCTCCCTGTCTTAGCCCCCCTTTTTTCCTGTGATTGGTCTATTGATTCCCTCATTGATGTATTTTCACATTACAGATGCCTGTGTATTCATTTTTACAAGATTGGTACTTTATCCATATTCTGAGCAGTTCCGATTACCTGTTTTCTTCTCTTTGTTTCTTCTTAGGATGAATATTACCAACAAGTTACACCTGACATCTGCAGTTGTTTTGGTTCTTCTCCATTTCCGTTCTTCAGTTGGAGAGTTCATGTTCAGTTCTTTTGCTGGAGATTAGTGGATAGACCTTCAGCGTCTACAGAGGAGTGTCGCCGCCAAAAAAAGAGGAGGAATCTATGCAAAGCAGGACTATTATACTGGTCTTATGTGGGAGGGTCTTGTTACCATGGTTACTTGTTTTGATTTGTTTGCTGCTATTGGTTGTTCAGTAAAGAGAAAGCAATACTCGCCTCCATGTCCTTAATAAAATCATGACTTTACGTCACAAGTTAGGAAAATCATGCAATTTTAATTTGTTAATTCACACAGCATAGTTTTTTCACTGAGGCTGTCTTTTCACAGTTTTTGTTGAATTTTTTGTAGTTTTTTTTTCTTGCATTGCTGTGTTTTTGCAGAATAAATACCAGCTGCGTAAGCTGGCTGAAATCTATGAAAATTTTTGAATAAAGGACACACATTTTATTTTAACTGGGAAATGTTTTTGAAACACAGCATTTTGTATAAGTTCTCTGCAGGGAATGAGGAATTTTCTCATTTTTCATGGCTATTACGTTCTATCCTTTTAGTAGGCCTCTGTGCCATTCAAAACATGCAGTGGTGCATGAAAATTGTAGTATGAATTAATTGGCAATCCAATGGCGGGTTTACACAGCCTGATTGTAGGTTATGAGGTACGAAATGTTACTATAAATGCTTGTTCCTGATAATCGGCCTATGTAAGTGTGCTACCGATTGGGTGAATTGATCAGCACATTAAATCTGTGAACAAAGCTCTGCTGTCCAGAAACAATGAATCTGTATGAGGATGAGAGATGGTAGTAGCAATGTAAATGAAGCTCTTCACCTGATGAGCAGGCAGTTATTGGGAAGGAACCGTTCATAATCAACTGCTCCATCTGTGTGCTTTTACATATTCAGGCCTCCTGTGTGGTATTGCTATATGAATGCATCAACGTATACTAAATATTAATTATGTAAAAGAAGTTATCGTTTTCATGCAGTAAACTTTTACAGTTAAAGCAGCTCAATTTTTTTTTTTGTGGCCCCAGGAGGCAGAACAATGCGACAATGCGGCCCTCAGACCAAAATAGGTTGAGCACCCCAGATCTAATCCCTACTTCCACAAGTAGTTCAACTTTTTTCATGTGAACTTCATGGAGCTCATAGTAACAATGGTGCTAAGCATGTGAAAAACTGTCAGAACATTGAACTCGTATTTGCTATACTAAACTCATGATAAATTTATCCAGTCAGACAATCAACACCCCAGTCATGCTTTATTCTGAGAATTTGCAACTGACATTCAAATAAAGTGATTTTAAAAGCTTTCCTTCTTCTCTCGTAGGACTCAAGTCAAACATTGTGCAGCATTATCCATGGAACCCTGGCGGCTAGAGCTCCACAGAAAGTTCAAATAAATTATTTGGCATGTGCGAGTTCATATTTGCAACCAAATTCCACAGAGTGAAAAAAAATGTACTTACCGTAAATTGTCCTAAATAATGAATAAATGTTCAAAGAGTTATCAGATTTTAATTGGATTACTTCAACAGGATATAGACTGTCTTGGTTGACAATGACATTTTAATGTCGCAGGTCAAACTAAGACAGAATTCTAATATTGGTTCTATCAAAAGCAAAATAAGTTCTTACAAACTGTACTTAACTAACATAATATGTAATAAGTATATGCTCTGTGTATGTGTGCATGGTATATGCAGGATTTAAGGAGGAGAGGTTATAGACACTGTAACATTAAGCATATATATTTGAGAATGAATAAGCTTACGCAGGCTACGTGAATAAATATATTTACTAAGTTATAAAATATATGATAATACAAAGAATTCACATACAGATCAATAAAAAATAAAATAAAAATCACTAGCCTAAATGGGGTGGAGACGCTGTTGATCATTCTATAACCTATGGCTGTTTACCCCGTTATAACACATGACCGGCACCCAAGGGTGTACAAGTGAGATAAGCCATTCTCACATCCTAACTAGAATGGAGGGCCTGGTGGAGTCTGCCAGTTAATGTGGGTGCCAGAGTTTAAACCTGTTAGCCCCTCCTCCAGTGTGCATCACACATGTCACTGAGATCACTCAGGAATGTGGTCTCATCAGCACAATGGGGAATGGGTACTATCTCTAACCTACTTCATTACAAAGGAAACTTATAAAATATTACACAGAATAAAAGGGAAGTACCAATCAGTCACTAAAAAATACTCTTACAATACAGACAAAGACACAGACATAGCTTAATAAGAGTTTCCACAGAGACAGATATGGCCACATACTCATCCAGTGTGATTTAACAGTTAATACCTAGGATTTCTGGTGGTCTGGGTGATGAAGGGGGTAATATTACTGTAACTCATTATGTATGTCGTCTCATGGTCTTATTTCGGCTACACGGGAAAGGGGAGGGATCCTCACACAAAATCAAAAATCAAAAAATTCCCAGCTGCCTTGCTTGCTTAAATCTTATGTCTTTATTATCAAAAGGTAGTCCGCTAGCTGCATGCATTTCTGCACATATAGCCTTCCTCAGCCATATCACAAATGACAATACATTCCATTTTATAGGTTTCCAATCATATCACATGCTTATGACATCATCAAATGACCAATCAATTGAACAAGTGTAACCTGGCATAAAACATCACATGACCAAAACATTTCACCTGAACTCTGGTTTCATATAGAAACATCATTCCATTATCGCAATGTGGCGGCCTGTGAAAAAAATATATCACAATAAATATTGGAACCTTTAAATGCCATAACTTCATATACCCTATTTAGACCTCTGGGCTGCAGTGTATCTAAAGTGTGGATCCAGAATGCTTCCCTCCTTAATAAAAGATTTTTTTAATGTCTCCTCCTCTTCGTGGAGGGCAAACCTGCTCTATCACCTGGTATTTTAACTGTGAAATAGAATGTCTACAATTCTCAAAGTGGAAGGGTATCGGTAGCAATACATTTTTCTTGCGAATCGTTGACTTATGTTTACAAATACTGTTTCTAATGCTCTGCATGGTCTCTCCTACGTATAATAAAAACACAAGGGCATTTAATCAGGTATATCACATTAGACGTGTCACAAGTGTAGTAACCCCTGATCTTATAGGATTTCCCTGTATATGGTGGCAAAAATATGGGCCCTTTGCCACATTGGAGCACTGCATACAATGCAGACATGGGAACGTTACGGTTTTCTGTTGAATCAAGGTTCTCTGAACCTGACTTCCCCTCATACTTCCTATGTCTGCATGTATCAACCGATCTCTCAAGTTGGAATTTAGTTTGTTACAAATGAGTGGTGATTCTGAAACTCCTTAACCCCTTTTTTAAAGGGGGTAACTACATATATACACAGAAACAAACACACACACACTGTGATTAATAAGCATACACATATACATATGTACACACACACACACACACACACAGGGCTTGGCACAGCAGGATATGTAAAAGCTGGAACTCCTAATAAGCTCACCCCTCCTCCTCCATTTTCTCTCTTGCTGTTTATATGGAATGCTGTCTGCCATCAGTTGGTAAAAGGTGTATATTTCCCAAGTATTGGTCACAGAGTCTAGAGGCTGGCAGCAGCAGCCTCAGGAGGAGACCACAGAGCGGCACAATGACAGAGTCTGGAGGGGGCAGGGCACTGTGGATGACACTGTTAAGGGAGCAGAGTACTGTGGAGGTCACAGTTCAGGGGGCAGGTAGGGTGGACATTCAGGACACCCTCAAAAGACGGATTAAAAACCCCACCCCCAGTTCCCACTAAGAGACGCCCGATCCGGTTAGGCCAGGCCCCTTCCCACTCCGCAGCTGACAGGGATTGAAAAAAAGAAGGTAAAAATCAGCTGCAGGGGTGGGTGACTTTCTCCCTGCAGTTCACACTCAGACAGCACAGTGCTGCTGTCTGAGAATGAGCTGTTCAATAGGACATCCCTACGTGAGATATTCTCAAAAAAATGCATTAGTCAATAGAAGGCTGGTCACATGACTCTTATCAGCCAATAGAAGCTTGCAGGCCCTTAGTCTCCACATACACACAGTTTTACACCAGGTTTCCATAACAACCCAACAATTTTTCTTCACTGCTGTAGATCAGCTTTAAAGTAGCAGGGCACTGTGGATGACACTGTTAAGGGGGCAAAGTGCTGTGGAGGTAAGAGTTAAGGCGGCAGGTAGAGTGGCCATTCAGGCCACCCTCAAAAGATGGACTTAACCTTAATATTTTGTAGCTGAACCTTTTAAGGCAATCACTGCAATCAAGCGATTTCTGTAACTTTCAATGAGACTACTGCACCTCTCCAGAGGTATTTTGGCCCATCAGCACCGTAGTGCTCAGCTGCTCTGGGGCTTGAGCCAAACACATTAGGATGTTTGGGTGCTCGACCGAGCACCTGAGTATAATGAAAGTCAGTGGGAGAACCCAAGCATTAAACCAGGTACCCCCTGATCTGAAAAAGGTTAGGGGGGGTTCCGGGTTCATTGGAAAATATCAGAAATTGATGGAAACACCACCAAAATGGTTCGGGAACTACATGGGGAGGATGTCTGGATGCATCTTGTACTTGCAGGTCGCTGCTGGGAGCAATGTTGTCCGAGTAGTACACCACTTTTACAGACTGACACTAATACGTACAAAACCAAACAAGGAAAAATTGATAAGAAACATTCTTTCCTGTATATTTGCTTGTACATAAAGTGCTGCCAAAATTTCAAGGAAGAGGCACAACCTGTATATCACGTAAAGGAGGGCCTTATTCACACTGTGGTACAATTGTTCAGGTAGTGGGACTCCTACACTCATAAAGCCTATGCACTAAGTGAAAGGGCTGCCAAAAATTACAAGGAACCGACACTCCAATACACCCTTTGTTACACATAAAGGAGGGCATCATACACACCCTTGAAAAATTATTATTGATGGCCTGCTGGCGACCCTCAAAAACATTTGGAGCAAGGGTCTGCTGATCTGACCATCTAAAACATTATGGGCGAGGGCCTGCTGCTTCTTTGGTGACTCTAGATAAACTGCCGACGATCACATGCCCCGTTACGGCGGCGATCAATTCGGATGTCTGCCCTTTCAACTTTCCATGTTATTTTCAGCCCAAACCATGTAGATCATGGGAATCATGGTTCGATTCCGGACAGGGAGCCTGAGAAACAGCTACGGCTACCACATCCAAGCAAGGTAGCATGCGCACAAATTACCTTTTAGGTATAATTAAGTGAGGGCCTGCAGGTGAGCTGACCCTGTAAAAGATTTGAGGTGCGGGCCTGATGGTGACCTGACCCTATAAAAGATTTTGTGTGTGGGCCTGCTGGTGAGCTGACTCTGTAAAAGATTGTAGGTGAGGGCCTGCTGGTGATCTGACCGTCTAAAAAAAAATATATGCGAGGGCCACTGGCATACCGCCCATATAGGCAGACAACTCAGCTGCTATGGGGCCCATGGCAGGAAGGGGGGCCGAGAGCACATGAAAGGCCCCACCCCCTACGTCTGTATTATAGTTATATCGTGCATTGATGTGGCCCACTTGTCTACCGTTCCGGGCCCTGCTTTCCCTCTGTTCAGGTAGGTGTGCGGGCCCCTTCATCCTCCCTCCCCTGAGGGGTTAAAAATAATAAAAGTAACCTCACCTCATCCACATGATCGCGCAGAAGGCATCCTCTTCTTTCTGCAGGACCTGCAAAAGGACCTGCGATGACGTCATCGCTCTCACCGTGGTGAGCGCAGTGACGTCACCGCAGGTCATGATGAACGAAGACAGAAGATCCTTCTATCTTCATTCAGCAGGACCTGCGGTGACATCACAGCACATACCACGTGGTAAGCGCGATGACATCATTGCAGGCCCTGCAGAAAGAAGAAAATCAAGTAGATGAGGTGAGTTTTTATTTATTTATTATTTTTAACTATTACTAATTAAACTGTGGCTAGCTGCCAAAAGAGAATCTAAAGGTGCCACCTGGTTAAAAATCCCTATACCCTCCTTCGAGGTTGGCTACAGATAAACTGATTCCCTAACTCGCGTCCTGCTCAACGTGTTTCTCTGCTGGACATAAGCCAGCAGTTCCTTAGGAGTCAAGCGCGGGAAAAAGAGCACAAAACAATAATAGATGCTGCACGCTGCTGATATTGAGCTTACAGCGAGATGGCCATCATAGTGCCTGAAGCTACGCATCGCTGTAAGCTCAATATCAGCAGCGTGCAGCATCCATTATTGTTCATTTGGTGCTCTTTTCCTTTGCAGTCAATTACAGCCTGAAGTCTGGAACGCATAGACAAAACCAGACGCTGGGTTTCATCCCTGGTGATGCTCTGCCAGGCCTCTACTGCAACTGTCTTCAGTTCCTGCTTGTTCTTGGGGCATTTTCCCTTCAGTTTTGTCTTCAGCAAGTGAAATGCATGCTCAATCGGATTCAGGTCAGGTGATTTACTTGGCTATGGCATACCATTCCACTTCTTTCCCTTAAAAAAACTCTTTGGTTGCTTTTGCAGTATGCTTTGGGTCATTGTCCATCTGCACTGTGAAGCGCCATCCAATGAGTTCTGAAGCATTTGGCTGAATATGAGCAGATAATATTGCCTGAAACACTTCAGAATTCATCCTGCTGCTTTTGTCAGCATGTCACATCATCAATAAATACAAGAGAACCAATTCCATTGGCAGCCATACATGCCCACGCCATGACACTACCACCAACATGCTTCACTGATGAGGTGGTATGCTTAGGATCATGAGCAGTTCCTTTCATTCTCCATACTATTCTCTTCCCATCACTCTGGTACAAGTTGATCTTGGTCTCATCTGTCCATAGGATGTTGTTCCAGAACTGTGAAGGCTTTTTTAGATGTGGTTTGGCAAACTCTAATCTGGCCTTCCTGTTTTTGAGGCTCACCAATTGTTTACATCGTGTGGTGAACCCTCTGTATTCACTCTGGTGAAGTCTTCTCTTGATTGTTGACTTTGACACACATACATCTAAATCCTGGAGAGTGTTCTTGATCTGGCCAACTGTTGTGAAGGATGATTTCTTCACCAGGGAAAGAATTCTTCGGTCATCCACCACAGTTGTTTTCTGTGGTCTTCCGGGTCTTTTGGTGTTGCTGAGCTCACCAATCTGTTCCTTCTTTTTAAGAATATTCCAAACAATTGTTTTTGCCATGCCTAAGGTTTTTGTTATCTCTCTGATGGTGGGTTTGTTTTGTTTTTTTCAGCCTAATGATGGCTTGCTTCACTGATAGTGACAGCTCTTTGGATCTCATCTTGAGAGTTGACAGCAACAGATTCCAAATGCATATAGCACACTTGAAATGAACTCTGGACCTTTTATCTGCCCATTGTAATTGGGATAATGAGGGAATAACACACACCTGGCCATGGAACAGCTCAGAAGCCAATTGTCCCATTACTTTTGGTTCCTTAACAAGTGGGAGGAACATATGCAAACTTTTGTAAATCCTACACCATTCACCTGAATTGGATGTAAATACACTCAAATAGAGTTGAGCGGGCACCTGGATGTTCGGACGAAATTTAAAAAAAAAAAAGTTTGGGTTCGGCACCCGAACTTGACCCTGAACCCCATTGAAGTCAATAGGGACCTGAACTTTTGGGTACTAAAATCGCTCTAAAATAGTCCTGGAAAGGGCTAGAGAGCGGCAAAAGGCATCAAAATGTGCTTAAGAGCATGGCAACTGTTCTGCAAACAAATGTGGAATGGGGAAATGACTTAAAATAACATAAAATACCGAAAAATTAAAAATAACAATCTGGATCTAGGAGTAGGAGGTTGAGGAGGTGGTGGATGGGTGGATGTGGCTGTGTAGGTTGACGTGGCGGTGTAGGTGGAAGCGGCGGTGAAGGAGGAATAGGTAGCCAACACTGATTTGTAATATTTTTTATTTTTAAATTGGTGTTTCCCCCAAAAAATAAAACAAAGAATAAGTGCACTTGAGTACAAGAATGGATGGTTGAGGCTGGTATAAATGTCTATTCTGCAGAAGGTACGGCCAAGTCCTGTGGGATCCATGCCTGGTTAATTTTAAAAAATGTGAGCTTGTCCACATTGGCTGCAGCCTGTGATAATGCTCTCTGCCGTGCTAAACACACGTTCACACTATACACTGGCTGCAGGGCAGGTCAGCACCTCCAAGGCTGACAAAGCTTTTCCACATTTGGGCCATGCTAACCCTGCCTTCTCAGGTGCTGGCAGTGCCCCAGCTGCTTTGGCAACCTCTTCCTCCTCCTCTGCCTTCGCCTTGTGCTTCCACTGGGAATGCCATTAGCAGCGTGCGCTTGTAGTCGCGCATCTTCCGATCAGTAACAGATGTTTTCACTAAATTTAGTTCCCTGTCAGCAATGCAGAGCAGGGGTTAATTCACGGCAAAAGGGGGTTCATGTCACCCAGCAATAGAACAGAGGATTTTGAGAGATTTAGGCCCCTGTCACCCAGGCACAGCAGGGGTTCATTCACTGCAAAAGGGGGTTCTTGTCACCCAGCAATACAACAGAGGATTTTGAGAGATTTAGGCCCCTGTCACCCAGGCACAGTAGGGGTTTGTATACGCCAAAAATGGTAAAATGTCACCCGACAATTGAAAATAAGATTTTTTTCAATTTAGGGCACTAAAATTGGCACTTTTTTGCATTAAAATGGCTCTAAAATAGTCCTTGAAAAGGCTAGAGGAATGTAAAAGGCAGTAAAATGCGCTTAAGAGCATGGCAACTTCTCTGCAAACAAATGTGGATAGGGAAATAACTTAAAATGAAATAAAATAACTACAAATTGCAAATTATTAACCTGCAACTCAGAGAAGGATGTGGATATGGAGTCGGAGGTTGAGGAGGCGGTGAATGTGGTGTTGTAGGTGGAGGCAGCAATGGTGGAGGCAGCAATGGAGGAGGAGGCGGTAGCCAACAATGTTTTTTTGTTTTTTTATTGGGGTAGGTAGCCCCCAAAATATTGGGAGAAATAAAAAAAAAACTAAAACAAAGAATCATTGCACTTGACTTGAGTACAAGAATGTATGTTTGATGGTGGTATAAATGTCTATTCTGCACAAGGTACAGACAAGTCTTGTGGGATCCAAGCCTGGTTCATTTTAATGAACGTGAGCTTGTCCACGTTGGCTGTGGACAGACGGCTGCGTCTGTCTGTAATGACGCCTCCTGCCGTGCTAAATACACGTTCAGAGAGTACACTGGCTGCAGGGCAGGCCAGCACCTCCAAGGCATACAGGGCAAGCTCTGGCCATGTGGACAATTTGGAGACCCAGAAGTTAAATGGGGCAGAACTATCAGTCAGTACGTGTAGGCGTGTGCACAGGTACTGTTCCACCATGTTGTTCAAATGCTTCCTCCTGCTAACACGCTCCATATCAGCAGTTTGGGCCGGTTGTTGCAGCGAGGTGACAAAGCTTTTCCACATGTCGGCCATGCTAACCCTGCCTCCTGAGGTGCTGGCGCTGACACAGCTGCGTTGGCGACCTCTTCCTCCTCGCCTGCTTTCGCCTTGTGCTTCCACTTGTCCCCCGGCATCAGTCGGGAATGCTCTCAGGAGCACGTCTACCAGCGTGCGCCTGTAGTCGCGCATCTTCCGATCACGCTCCAGTGAGGGAATTAAGGCCGGCACATTATCTTTGTAACGGGGATCCAGCAGGGTGGCCACCCAGTAGTCAGCACACGTTAAAATGTGGGTAACTCTGCAGTTGTTGTGCAGGCACTGCAGCATGTAGTCGCTCATGCGTGCCAGGCTGCACAGAGGTAAGGACAAGCTTACTGGTGGTGAAGTGGTGCTGTTCCGCAGTGCGACTCACCCGTGCGTGCTGCAGCTGAAACTCCACTATGGCCTGCTGCTGCTCGCACAGTCTCTCCAGCATGTGCAAGGTGGAGTTCCACCTGGTGGGCACGTTGCATATGAGGCGGTGAGCGGAAAGGTCGAAGTTACGCTGTAGAGCAGACAGCAGAGCGGTGGCAGGATGAGAACGCCGGAAGCGCGCACAGACGGCCCACACTTTATGCAGCAGCTCTGACATGTCGGGGTAGTTGTAAATGAATTTCTGCACCACCAAATTCAGCACTTGAGCCAGGCAAGGGATGTGCGTCAAACCGTCTAGTCCCAGAGCTGCAACGAGATTTCGCCCATTATCGCACACCACTAGGCCGGGCTTGAGGTCCACTGGCAGCAACCACTCGTCGGTCTGTTGTTCCATACCGTGCCACAACTCCTGCGCGGTGTGGGGCCTGTCCCCCAAACACATTAGTTTCAGAATGGCCTGCTGACTTTACCCCTGGCTGTGCTGAAGTTGGCGGTGAAGGTCTGTTGCTGACCGGATGAGGAGGTGGTAGAAGAGGAGGAGGAAGCTGAGTAGGAAGAGGAGGCAAAGACTGATGCCCTGCAATCCTTGGCAGCGGAAGGACGTGCTCCAAACAGCTCTCCGCCTGGGGCCCAGCCGCCACTACATTTACCCAGTGTGCAGTTAGGGAGATATAGCGTCCCTGGCCGTGCTTACTGATCCACGTATCTGTGGTTAGGTGGACCTTGCTACAGATGGTGTTGCGCAGTGCACACTTGATTTTATCCGATACTTGGTTGTGCAGGGAGGGCACGGCTCTCCTGGAGAAGTACTGGCGGCTGGGAACGACGTACTGTGGGACAGCAAGCAAAATGAGCTGCTCCACCAGCCTGAATGACAGCATTTCAAACACCAGCAGTTTAGAAATGCAGGTATTCAGGGCCAGGGATCGAGGGTGGCTAGGTGGGAATTTACGCTTTCTCTCAAAGGTTTGTGAGATGGAGAGCTGAACGCTTCCGTGTGACATGGTGAAGATGCTTGGTGACGAAGGTGGTGTTGTTGGTGGGACAACCTCTGTTTGCTGGACGGCAGGTGCCAACGTTCCCCCAGAGGTGGAGACAGAGGAAGCAGAAGAGGGAGCAGGAGGGGCCTGAGCCATTTCTTGGTTTTGAAGGTGCTTACTCCACTGCAGCCTGTGTCTCGCATGTAGATGCCTGGTCATGCAGGTTGTGCTGAGGTTCAGAACGTTAATGCTTCGCTTCAGGCTCTGATGGCACAGCGTGCAAACCACTCGGGTCTTGTCGTCAGCACATTGTGTGAAGAAGTGCCATGCCAGAGAACTCCTTGAAGTTGCCTTTGGTGTGCTCGGTCCCTGTAGACTGTGGCCATTAGCAGGCAAACTGTTTTGGCGATGGCTGCTCTGCTTTTGCACCCTGCTCCCGCTTTTGCTACTCTGTTGGCTCGGTCTCACCACTGCCTCTTCCTCTGAACTCTGAAAGTCAGTGTCACGACCTTGATTCCATGTGGGGTCTAGGATCTCATCGTCCCCTGCATCGTCTTCCACCCAGTCTTCCTCCCTGACCTCCTTTTCAGGTCTGCACACTGCAGAAAGACGCAGCAGTTGGCACCTGTGTTTCGTCATCATCAGAGACGGACTGAGGTGGTATTCCCATGTCCTCATCAGGAAACGTAAGTGGTTGTGCGTCGGTGCATTCTATGTCTTCCACCCCTGGGGAAGGGCTAGGTGGATGCCCTTGGGAAACCCTGCCAGCAGAGTCTTCAAACAGCATAAGAGACTGCTGCATGACTTGAGGCTCAGACAGGTTCCCCGATATGCACGGGGTGATGTGACAGACTGATGGGCATGGGTTTTAGGCGCCACCTGTGCGCTTTCTGCAGAAGACTGGGTGGGAGATAATGTGAACGTGCTGGATCCACTGTCGGACACCCAATTGACTAGCGCCTGTACTTGCTCAGACCTTACCATCCTTAGAATGGCATTAGGTCTGACCAAATATCGCTGTAGATTCTGGCAGCTAATGGGACCTGAGGTAGTAGATTCAGTAGGACGTGTAGCTATGGCAGAACGGCCACGTCCTCTCCCTGCACCAGAGGCTCCACCAACACCACCACCACGACCATGACCGCGTCCCTTATTAGATGTTTGCCTCATAGTTAGTGTTCACAAAGCAAAGTAAAAAGTGGTTAAGTATGTTAAAAATAATTAACCGCCAATATAAACCCTGATGTAGGGTATTGCAATCAATTAGAATTTTTTTATTTATTCTATATGACAGCAGTATTTGTGGCCTAAATGTGACACTCACTTATGCACGTCTTATCTCAGATGTGCAGTATATCTGAGGGTTTTTTCACCCCAGGGACCAAAAAGCCGTATTTCTGGCCTAAATGTGACAGTCACTTATGCACGTCTAATCCTAGATGTGCAGTATATCAGAGGCTTTTTCACCCCAGTAACCAAAAAGCTGTATTTCTGTCCTAAATGTGACAGTCAGTTATGCACGTCTAATCCCAGATGTGCAGTATATCAGAGGCTTTTTTCACCCCAGTATGCCAAAGCTGTATTTCTGGACTTGCAGATAGCCTGTGCTGGTGCACTATCGTTGCATAAAATGGCTGCTGATTATATATTGATATTGACTAACTGAAGAAAAAAAAAAAGTTTGTTTTCAGCAGTAGTTGGCTCAGGGCAGGCTTAAAAAAAATTGTGCACTGCACCCACAAAACACTTTTTCTGTAGATCGCTGAGTACATAAACCAGTTCTTGATAAGATTGCTCCCTGATCTCTCCCTCACACCAGCTGCAGCCTCTCCCTACACTAATCCGAGCAGAGTGACAGGCCGCGCCACGTAACTCCAGCTTAAAGAGGCTGGGTTACATGCATCAGTTGGCCAATCACAGCCATGCCAATAGTAGACATGGCTGTGATGGCCATTTTGGGGCAAGTAGTATGATGCTTGTTGATTGGCTGCTGTGCAGCCTTTCAAAAAGCACCAAGAAAGCGCCGAACACTGAACCCGAACTTTTACGTAAATGTTCGGGTGCCGAAAAACCTAAAGTTCGGTATGAACCTGAACTTTACAGTTCGGGTTCACTCAACTCTACCCTGAAATTAAAGCTGACAGTCTGCAGTTAAAGCACATCTTGTTTGTTTCATTTCAACTCCATTGTGGTGGTGTATTGAGCCAAAAATGTTACAATTGTGTAAATGTCCCAATATTTATGGACCTGTGTATACAAATTTCACTGAATCAGCACACAGTTTTCTTGTCTGCGCTAGAAACAGTTTATCACAGCGCATTGCATTTCTATACCATCTGAGTGTTCAATCCCATATATTTGGAAAAAGTGAAAATCAATATATGTTGGCCCTCACCTCCAATGTTTCATACGGTCTGCTAAGCTATAGGCCCTCACTACAAAGTTATAATTTTTTTTATTATTTTAGCTTTTCAATCAAGTATACATATTAGGTATCGCCACATCCGTGAGAACCTGAACTATAAAAATACCACATGACCTAACCCCTTAGATGAACACAGTAAAAAAAAAGTTTTTTTTACACAGATTTTATTTTATTTTTTTGACTGTGTTCATCTGAGGGGTTAGGTCATGTGATTTTATTAGAGCAGATTCTTATGGACGCTGCAATACCCAATATGTCTTAGGTAGGGGCTCATTTTTTGTGGGATGAGAGGACGGTTTTATTGGCACTATTTTGGGGTGCATAGAACTTTTTGATTGCTTGCCATTACACTTTTTGTGATGTGAGGAGACAAAAATGAGCCATTTTCCTAAAAATGGTCATTCTGAAATTTCATCTCCATTTGCCAATAATGCTTGTGGAACACCTAAAGGGTTAACAAAGTTTGTAAAATCTGTTTTGAATACCTTGCGGGTGTAGTTTCCAAAATGGGGTCCTTTTGGGTGGTTTCTATTATGTAAGCCTCACAAAGTGACTTCAGACCTGAACTGGTCCTTAAAAAGTGGGTTTTGGAAAATTTCTGAAAAATTTCAAGATTTGCTTCTAAACGTCTAAGCCTTGTTACGTCCCCAAAAAATAAAATGGCATTCCCAAAATGATCAAAACATGAAGTAGACACATAGGGAATGTAAATTGATAACTATTTTTGGAGGTATTACTGATGTATTATAGAAGTAGAGAAATTAAAACTTGGAAATTTGCTAATTTTTCCAAACTTTTGGTAAATTTGGTATTTTTTATAAATAAAAATGAATTTTTTTTAACTCCATTTTACCAGTGTCATGAAGTACAATATGTGATGAAAAAACTATCTCAGAATGGCCTGGATAAGTAAAAGCGTTTTAAAGTTATTCACACATAAAGTGACACTGGTCAGATTTGCCAAAAATGGCCTGGTCCTTATGGTGAAAATGAACCCGGTCCTTTAGGCTGGGTTCACACCTGAGCGTTTTACAGCGCGCTCCTACGCGCTGTAAAACGCTCAACAAGGAGAAACCAATGATTCCCTATGGGAATGGTTCACACTTGGGCGTTTTACAGCGCGTACGATCGCGCTGTAAAACGCCCGACGCTCCAAAAAGTACATGAGCGACTTTTGGGGCGTTTGTGGCCATAGGACACTGTAGTGAATCACACAAACGCGCGTCAAACGCGCGTTTACTATTACAAAAACGCGCATAAAAATGCGCGTCAAAAACGCGCGTTTGCGCAACGCTCAAGTGTGAACCCAGCCTTAGGGGTTAAGGACTATTGTGTGTAGTGGCAGCAATTTAATTTTAATTTTTTTTATTTTTATACTTTTGCGAAATAGCGATTCTTTTGCTATATAGAAGGTGTCTGCGGTGAGTTGCGACATCTGTGCAGCAATACCTTCTGTGTGTCAGGGGGCAGAGATGAAGAATATTAGTGAAAACATTTTTTTTCCATAATCCACATTTTTTCTCTCAACGGTGTAATCCGCAAATTGTGTGATCTGCGCTTCAATACCTTATGTGGTTGTCAGGCCCACATATATGGAAAAATGTAAAATACAGAAAAATAAAAAAATAATAATATACACTCACCTAAAGAATTATTAGGAACACCATACTAATACTGTGTTGGACCCCCTTTTGCCTTCAGAACTGCCTTAATTCTATGTGGCATTGATTCAACAAGGTGCTGATAGCATTCTTTAGAAATGTTGGCCCATATTGATAGGATAGCATCTTGCAGTTGATGGAGATTTGAGGGATGCACATCCAGGGCACGAAGCTCCCGTTCCACCATATCCCAAAGATGCTCTATTGGGTTGATATCTGGTGACTGTGGGGGCCATTTTAGTAGAGTGAACTCACTGTCATGTTCAAGAAACCAATTTGAAATGATTTGAGCTTTGTGACATGGTGCATTATCCTGCTGGAAGTAAGCAATCAGAGGATGGGTACATGGTGGTCATGAAGGGATGGACATGGTCAGAAACAATGCTCAGGTAGCCCGTGGCATTTAAACGATGGCCAATTGGCACTAAGGGGCCTAAAGTATGCCCAGAAAACATCCCCAACACCATTACACCACCACCACCAGCCTGCACAGTGGAAACAAGGCATGATAGATACATGTTCTCATTCTGTTTACGCCAAATTCGGACTCTACCATTTGAATGTCTCAACAGAAATCGAGACTCATCACACCAGGCAACATTTTTCCAGTCTTCAACAGTCCAATTTTGGTGAGCTCCTGCAAATTGTAGCCTCTTTTTCCTATTTGTAGTGGAGATGAGCAGTACCCAGTGGGGTCTTCTGCTGTTGTAGCCCATCCGCCTCAAGGTTGTGCGTGTTGTGGCTTCACAAATGCTTTGCTGCATACCTCGGTTGTAACGAGTGGTTATTTCAGTCAACGTTGCTCTTCTATCAGCTTGAATCAGTCGGCCCATTCCCCTCTGACCTCTAGCATCAACAAGGCATTTTCGCCCACAGGACTGCCGCATACTGGATGTTTTTCCCTTTTCACACCATTCTTTGTAAAACTTAGAAATGGTTGTGCGTGAAAATCCCAGTAACTGAGCAGATTGTGAAATACTCAGACCGGCCCGTCTGGCACCAACAACCATGCCACGCTCAAAATTGCCTAAATCACCTTTCTTTCCCATTGTGACATTCAGTTTGGAGTTCAGGAGATTGTCTTGACCAGGACCACAACCCTACATGCATTGAAGCAACTGCCATGTGATTGGTTGACTAGATAATCGCATTAATGAGAAATAGCAGTTTTGAATTGAATTTGTATTGCAAATTCCAATAATCTGGGCCTAATCTATGGACCATAGTGTGTGGCTTTCTGTGACATACAGTACGCCATCGGAAAACTGCTTCTTTAGGGCAAATTTAACTATTCTGAGCCTAATATAGTGTCCATATTCTGTGGGTTTCTGTGACATATACTGTCCTGCATCTGAAAACTGTGTCTTTAGCGGACTGTAAAACAACATGCGCCACATCTAGTGACAAAAACAGAAAAAAAAAAAAGGAAAAAAAATAGCTTGAAGAGGGACCTGAGATATTGTGCCTTGATTCCCAACCTCTTGAGCCTTCACAGTCTCAAGAAGATGATGGTGGTGAACGGCAATCATTTGTTCACGAGGTGGCTGATGATGAGACACAGTTGGTAATCACTAAGGTTGTGGTTAGGTCAAGTCAGGAGGATGAGCAGAGTGAGGAAGTGGAAGAGGAGGTGTTTGACGATGAGGTCACTGACCCAACATGGGAAGGTGAAAAGCTGAGCGTGGACAGCAGTACAGAGGGGGAGGGATCCGCAGAACCGCAACCGGTTGGAAGAGGCAGTGGGGTTGCAAAAGGGGAAAGTTGGCCCACACCAAACAGGCCCGCAACCGTTACACCGTAAATCTGCTTTGGAGGTGCTGGCCTGTCCTGCCGCCAGCGTTTTGTCTGAACTTGTATTGAGTGCTGCTGGTGGCATTATAACAGATAAGCGTATCTGCCTGTCAACTGAAAATGAACAAGGCCTGGATTGACCATGACTTCTCGACTCCACCAGAGGAATGCTAATGAACATAAAGGCACTTTACATGTGTTATTTTTAATGTAGTTAATATACTGTATTCCCATGCACCCCTTCCACCACAAACAAGGGTATATGGTTGAATCTTCCTTTTCTCCTCCTCCTCCTCTTCCGTCATATCAACATGCATTGCTTATTCGTCAATTGTCACATATAATGCCCTCGCATATATGGCCTTCGAATATAGTTTTTTAGAGGGTCCACTCACCAGCAGGCCCTCATATCTAATTTTTTTTTACAGGGTCCACTCAACTGCAGGCCCGCAACTCAGTTTGAATGAGGCCCTCCTTTATGTGATATACAGTTTGTATCGGAGTGCCTCTTCCTTGTAATTTTTTGCAGCACTTGCACTTTATATACAAGCAAATATACAGGAAAGAATGTTTTCAAATCATTTTTCCCTATAAAATCGATTTTTTACTTTGGTTTTGTGCGTAAAACCTTAATTAGATTGTGGGCCTGGTGATCAATTTAAGCCCTTTTAAGCTGCATCAGCAGCAGCAGCATGGTGATAAAAATGAGTGGCAAGGTGACATGGTGTGGAGATGGCAGCATGAGGAGGCCACATAGCGGCACAATGACTGAGTCTGGATAAAAGACTAAGGCCATAGATTGTTTAGAAAGATGCAGATGGAAACAATCTGTGGAGCTGTATCATGGTCACCTGCAGAGTAATGCAGACCAGGGCCATAGCTATAGAGGAAGCAGGGGAAGCTGCAGCTTTGGGGCCCTGACCCAGAAAGGGCCCATCCAGGAGGAGGAGGACGACGACTAAAGGATTTGGTCAGGGCCCCCTCAACAGTATTACACAATTAAATTATATACAGTGACAGTATAGACAGTGTATAAAACGGAAGCAACAGCTGCCGGCTCTGGTCTGAGAGAGCGATGTTTACTAGCCACAGGATTTGGAGCCCCATTCAATAATTTGCTGTGGGGCCCAGTCATTTCTAGCTACACCACTGATGCAGCCCACAAAAGAAAGTTGGGTTTATCAATTACAACACCATAATTTAATTGTGGGCCCTGGTGATCACTTTAAGCCCTTTTAACTCCATCAGAAGCAGCATGGTGATAAAAATAAGAGGCAAGGTGACATGGTGTGGAGATGGCAGAATGAGGAGGTCACATAGTGGCACAATGACCGAGTGGATAAAAGACTAAGGCCACAGATTGTTGAGAATGATGCAGGTGGAAACCAATCTGTAGAGCTGTATGACAGTCACCTGCAGATTAATGCAGCCATCAAAATTAAGTTGGGTTTGTCGGTTCCACCTCAGCTCAGCTGCAGGCCCGCACCTAAAATCTTTTACTGGGTCAGATCACCTGCAGGCCCGCAACTCATGCTGCCTTATTTTGAAGTAGTAGCTGTTTATCAGGCTCCCTCTCCGAAATCGAACATTGATTCCCTGTTACCAGTGGTCACCATGTTAGGCGCATAAAAGAACACCAAAAGTTGATAGGGAAGATATCCAAATGGATGGTGGAGGTCACAGGGAGGTGCGATCAGGCAGAAGTTATCTAGTGTCAAAAAAGAGGCGGCAAGGCCTCTCCTGTATAACGTTTCCTCATCCAAAATACTGCAGTGACATTCCGTGTAATTTTTTTATTACTCATTCCAATAACAAGGCTTCTTAAGAGTCCTGTATTGTTAATTATCGTCACTACCTCCACGATTGTGTGATTTGAGCGACACCCGCTTGCCTTCCTTGGATGTGTTAGCCATTTCTCAGGATCCCTCTCCGGCATCGAACCCTGATTCCCAGTTACCCTTGATCACCATGGTAGGTGCAGAAAAGAACATTGAAAGTTGATAGGGTAGACTTCCAAATGGATCGTCACCGTCACGGGGACGTGAAATCACCCAGAGGTTATCTAGAGTCACCAATGCGGCAGCAGGCCCTTATTCCTAAGGTTTTAGATGGTCAGATCAGCAGGCCCTTGCGCCAAATGTTTTTGAGGGTCACCAGCAGGCCATCATTCATAATTTTTCAAGGCTGTGTATGATGCCCTCCTTTATATATAACAAAGGGTGTTTTACAGTGCTGGTTCCTTGTAATTTTTGGCAGCCCTTTCACTTAGTGCATAGGCTCCAACTATTGCTGAGACCGGCATGACATTCATGGGTATATGCACATCCCGGCGGCCATAGGCTCCAACTATTGCACCGGCATCCTCCCCTGTTTACCTCCAGCGGCACAAGTAAGTAGCCACTAGCTAGATGCTAATCCTGTTTCATGATGAAAGTACTATAGTGGGAAATTACCGTCATGGGGGTCACTGTTGAAGCATAATTGGTCATGTATATCTGTGTAGTATGATAAGATTGAAGATTTTTTTGTGATAAAATCAGTATAGGATCGAATGACACTTGATGTATCTAAGAGCACTAATATAAAAATATAATAAGCAAATATATATAAAAATATAAAAATGTAATGTCAGCAATTACAATATCCTGATAATTGACCAGGTAGAAGTGAAATTCATAAACAGTAGAATATTCTTCATTCCTTAACCAAGAACCAGATATTTATACCATTGTACCACATAAAAGGTTAGTATATAAAATGAGAATGCTCGGACTGGGAGAAAACGTCTGTAAGTGGGTAAGTAACTGGCTCAATGATAGAAAACAGAGGGTGGTTATTAATGGTACACACTCAGATTGGGTCACTGTCACTAGTGGGGTACCTCAGGGGTCAGTATTGGGCCCTATTCTCTTCAATATATTTATTAATGATCTTGTAGAAGGCTTGCATAGTAAAGTATCAATTTTCGCAGATGACACTAAACTGTGTAAAGTAATTAACACTGAAGAGGACAGTATACTACTACAGAGCGATCTGGATAGATTGGAGGCTTGGGCAGATAAGTGGCAGATGAGGTTTAACACTGACAAATGTAAAGTTATGCACATGGGAAGGAATAATGCAAGTCACCCGTACATACTAAATGGTAAAACACTCGGCAACACTGACATGGAAAAGGATCTAGGAATTTTAATAAACAGCAAACTAAGCTGCAAAAACCAGTGTCAGGCAGCTGCTGCCAAGGCCAATAAGATAATGGGTTGCATCAGAAGGGGCATAGATGCCCGTGATAAGAACATAGTCCTACCACTTTACAAATCGCTAGTCAGACCACACATGGAGTACTGTGTACAGTTCTGGGCTCCTGTAAACAAGGCAGACATAGCAGAGCTGGAGAGGGTCCAGAGGAGGACATCTAAAGTAATAACTGGAATGGGGCAACTACAGTACCCTGAAAGATTATCAAAATTAGGGTTATTCACTTTAGAAAAAAGACAACTGAGAGGAGATCTAATTACTATGTATAAATATATCAGGGGTCAGTACAGAGATCTATCCCGTCATCTATTCATTCCCAGGACGGTGACTGTGACGAGGGGACATCCTCTGCGTCTGGAGGAAAGAAGGTTTGTACACAAACATAGAAGAGGATTCTTTACGGTAAGAGCAGTGAGACTATGGAACTCTCTGCCTGAGGAGGTGGTGATGGTGAGTACAATAAAGGAATTCAAGAGGGGCCTGGATGTATTTCTGGAGTGTAATAATATTACAGGCTATAGCTACTAGAGAGGGGTCGTTGATCCAGGGAGTTATTCTGATTGCCTGATTGGAGTCGGGAAGGAATTTTTATTCCCCTAAAGTGAGGAAAATTGGCTTCTACCTCACAGGGGTTTTTTGCCTTCCTCTGGATCAACTTGCAGGATGACAGGCCGAACTGGATGGACAGATGTCTTTTTTCGGCCTTATGTACTATGTAATCGATATGAAATTGACTAGATAACCAAAAGACGGCTATTGTTTGCTTCTCATATATATGTACTGTATCTCGTGAATATGTACCTATAATCAATGATGCAATTGATCTAAAAGGAATTGTTACTAAAAATGCCTTATTGTAACCTTCTTAGTGCCTGACGAAGGCCAGACATTTTTTTTGCCGCATATCCATTGAAAATAAAACCAATGAAAGAAACCCATCGCTGCGATTTATGATTTTGATGATAACGGGGCTGGGAACCCTATCTACAGCAGAAAAAAGAAGAACAGCCACAAAGTTTGGTACAAAAAGGTATACATTAACCCCCATCCATTTTCAGCTCAGGACAGCCAAAGTTTACCAGAAAAATCAGGGACAGTCCCTGCAAATTTGAGACACGTAGCAACTATGCTGTCTCTCCCAGTCCAATGATGCACCCCCTCTCAGACTCTTGTTGGTTACCTACTGATTAAAATGTGTTCAAGTGCATCATAGAGGCATGTCTAGCAGTTAAGCATCTCTCACCAAGAGGTACACTACTCAAATATGTTATAAAGGTAGAGCACCGTAATTGCCAGGGCCAGCAAGGACTTGTCAGCTATAGCAAATTAATAGAAAATTGCGGCACATGGGTTTTCGTTTGCAGTTCAAGGCATTTTATTCATGTCACATCCCACAGAATTCATAATCCAGTAATTTCTCAGAAGCGCAATTGATTACAGGTATTAGATTACGTGACTGCTCACGTAATCTAATACCTGTAATCAATTGCTCTTCTGAGAAATTACTGGATCATGAATTCTGTGTGATACTACTCAAACATAGCTTCTGAGAGCCCTTTTGTAGGGCAGCTGGGGAAGTACTTCTCCATCTTGTGGTAAGACCCACATTCTAATCAGACCACACCTGCAATCATTTACATATCTGTCTGAGACATAACTGCCTGGCGAGTATTGTGGCAATCCAACAGTTTTGTAGCGCATAGTGAGGCCCTGTCCTCAACCCCCTAGGGAGTTCTGCAAGTGCAGAACAGCTGTTCAGTCCCAATCCCTTGAGTTCCCCTCTTACTTTCACTATTAAACATAGCCCTGAATTCTATTGTTGTTTTTCTTCGATTTGATTTCAAACGTTTACGTGATGGCCGATCATTCATGATTTTTTCCCCGCCACATTTCTTCCTCAAATACGATGGGTTCCCACTATCCTTCCAGTTTTTAATAATGCGTTCGACAGTTCCTAACCCAATTTTAGTAGTTTCTGCAAACTCCTTAGATGTTTTCTCTTCTTGATGCATGCAAGGATTTGACCCTTCTCAAACAGACTAACATCTTTCCCACGACCACGAGATGTGTATTTCAACATGGTTGTTTAAGAAATGGGAAGCAACTCATTGCACCAGTTGGGGTTAAATAACTTATTGCCATCTGAAAGATAATCGCCCATCCAGTAATTATCCAATAGGATGCTCGTAACTATTTGCTTAGTTAAATCCAGGTGGCGACTTTTTTTTTGGGACAGGCAGTGTAAGGATGAGTGTAAGGCATCTTGTTAATGTAATATGTATAGGTTGCTGCTGTGTGGAAGTTGATGTATTCTAGCTTATCACAGTCCCAGTTGAGCTAAATGTGAAAGCTAATATCATAATTGCATTATTATGGAAAATGAAAGGTTTCTGGCATTTGTTATGGGAGCAATCACCACAGCAGATGTTGTTAGTACATCCCTGGTGCTTTATAATACCAGTAGACGACATGTCATTAATCTGCATAATCTAATAAGACTCATGCAATGACTGCCAGGGGTTACAGTATATTTACCATCAGCTAGATGAGCAGCACAGTCATCTATAGCTGAAAGATTAATATTCTGGGGAGAAGCCATTTATTTGATAAGCAAAGGCTATTTTTGATGATTTCCCACCCGTGGCCTGTACCGATCACCCTTATTTTCATTTTCTATGTGATTAACTTTGAAGCGCCTCTGATCATCTCACAAAATGGACACAACAGACGCTTCTCGCCACTAATTCAGATTTAATGTTCCTTGGCATATTCCAAATAATGATATTTGCAAACTTTATTAGGGACATGCAGGTTTCTTTGTGAACATTACTTGGCTCACAACGCAGGGAAAGAGAAATGCCTGGCTTTTATAGCATGACTAAAGTTTCCTATTATCCCCACTGAGAATTTTCTGTACCGTCACATAAATGGCCATTAAGTATACCGACCAACCTTGCATCCTTTGAAAAAATAAAATAGGAGACGAAGACGCATAATGCTTTTCTGGGGCTGCTGTCACTTCATTCAAGCAAACGATGGTAGTTACATTGGTTGGAAGATGGAACCTCTTATGCCAAGTTCTCACTTCAGTTATTTGGTCAGTTATTTCAATCCGTTATTGTGAGCCAATACTAGTGGTGAAGCCTACACAGAGATAAGGGATAATGGAAAGATCTGCACCTGTTCTGTACTTTTGTCCAACACCTGTTTTTGGCTGACAATAACAGATGGAAATAACTCAAATAACTGAAGTGAGAACTTGGTCTTAGACTGGACATTGGTGGCATATCCTGCAGATAAGACTCCCATGTAGAGATGAGTGAATCGATTCTAAACAAATCAAATTAGTCAAGAACTGTACAAAATTTCTTGTCAAATGGTGCCTGCCATTTTACTTTTAAAATTCAGTACACTAGTGATGGAAACAGGACTGGCCATAGACCCTACATGGAATTTTCCCTGTGTGCCGATGCCCATAGGGCCAACTGATCCCTCCTCACTGCCACTGACTAGTCACATACTATATAAGGGTCATTATTAAAGGAAGCCTAGTTAGCATGTTGAAGGTAGGGCTAGCTTGGTGTTTTGGTCAACATCTCATCTACAAAGCCCCCTGCTCCATATCTTAATTGCAGGCAATTGGAGGAGGAGAACAGAACTTGGTAGCTATTGATGGCCACCACAGAGGAACATCTTCTGGGGAGGCATTTTGTGCTACACTGTGGTATTTAGTTCTGTCGAAAACTGGTGTATGCATGTGCCTCGAGCAGCCGAAATGTCACAGTGAAATACCTCAAAGACTTTCTGGAACAAGTCTAGTTATGAATGTATATAAACGGCTCGTGACCTCTTGTATCAGCGTCGGTGCACAACCCTTGCGACTTACCCCTGGTCGAAAAATAAAAAAATACAAAAATTGTATAGAAATAAAGTGATAGGGGGGCACTCAACTAGCTGGAGCCAGACGGACAAAAATTGCATAAAGAAAGTAGAATTAATTTAACAAATAGGTAAAACACTAGGAGAGAGTGTTGGCAACTCTATAGCAATAAAATAGTGGGTCCACCTTAAAAAAAACTGAAAATAAAACATCAGATAAAATGCACATAAAAATACACATGAAATTGTCTCCAGTGAGATCAGCCACGAATGTTCGCTTTCTGACCCTGCATTATACCGAATAGAGGGTAAGGTAGTAGTCCCAGGTATAGGAGGGTAAGAGGATACAGAGCCTTGATTACTTATTTGCTCCAATATGCACAGAACATCTGCTGCAGATGGTAGCGATGTGAATTATAGATGTGGAGTAAGTATATAATATGGGCTGCTGCTTATACCAACAACGGTGCAAAGTATTAATTCAACAGCTCTATTTCATGGAAGTGTACATTGGATATACAGCTAGGGTAGAGGAATGATTCATTGGTAATGCCATTCATAAGTTACTTTACCCCTCCTGAAGACCCTCTGCGTTGGGTGGTGGTTCACTGGAGGTACCGGTCGGCGTGCAAGGTCTCTCCCGCTGTATCTCTAGGACCTTCCGCGTGATCGATGAGATCAATGAAAAAAGTTGCTTAGGTCCAAAGGCTCAATTGGACAGAATCCATCAATCGTGGCTTGGTATCAGCAGCCATTACCACACCACAATTGATGGATTCTGTCCAATAGAGGAAAATTTGGCTTTTAGGTTCAGCTCTGAGCCCACTTCAATGGCAAGACCCATCTGCTTCTCAGCAGCTATGTGGGCCAGGGCCGGCGCCAGCACCCGGTGCCAGGGGCCCACTAGTTTCTGCACGGTCCCTTTAAAAAATGTTACTGACTGTTGCTGGCACTGCGCAGCGCTACCGCTGTCATAAAAGATCTCCATGCCTGCAGAGTGCGGAGGGTCAGTGCTCCGCGTGCATGTTCGCGAGTACAATGGTCGTGGAGTGGCAGGCCCTGCAGCAAAGGAAGCCGGAGGGATCTGGGATCTGGAAGAAGGAGGGCTCCCAGGGTGGCTGACGGCTGTAGTAAGGAGAGCGTGCTGCGCAAGGACCCATGGAAACATGACAGGGCCGCTGGAGAGCTAGGGAGACCGGCCTGTCAGTCTTTAAGTAAGTGATTCCCCCCTCCCCCAATCATGGTTCTGTCCAGTCTCACAGTTCTCTGCTCCCCCCCTCCTGTCTCCTCACTAGTGACCCTGCTCCCCCTCCTCCTGTCTCCCCACTAGTGACCTTGCTCCCCCTCCTCCTGTCTCCCCACTAGTGACCCTGCTCCCCCCTCCTGTCTCCCCACTAGTGACCCTGCTCCCCCTCCTGTCTCCCTACTAGTGACCCTGCTCCCCCCTCCTGTCTCCCTACTAGTGATCCTGCTCCCCCTCCTCCTGTCACCCCACTAGTGACCCTGCTCCCCCCTCATGTCACCCCACTAGTGACCCTGCTCCCCCTCCTCCTGTCACCCCACTAGTGACCCTGCTCCCCCTCTCCTCCTGTCAGCCCACTAGTGACCCTGCTCCCCCTCTCCTCCTGTCAGCCCACTAGTGACCCTGCTTCCCCTCCTCCTGTCACCCCACTAGTGACCCTGCTCCCCCTCCATCACCTTACTAGTGACCCTGCTCCCCCCTCCTCCTGTCTCCCCACTAGTGACACTGCTCCCCCTCCATCACCTTACTAGTGACCCTGCTCCCCTCTCCTCCTGCCACCCCACTAGTGACCCTGCTCCCCCCTCCTCCTGTTACCTCACTAGTGACCCTGCTCCCCCTCATCCTGTCAGCCTGCTCCCCCCTCCTCCTGTCACCCCACTAGTTACCCTGCTGCCCCTCCTCCTGTCACCCCACTAGTGACCCTGCTCCCCCTCATCCTGTCAGCCTGCTCCCCCCCCTCATGTCACCCCACTAGTTACCCTGCTGCCCCTCCTCCTGTCACCCCACTAGTGACCCTGCTCCCCCTCCTCCATCACCCCACTAGTGACCCTGCTCCCCCCTCCTCCTGCCACCCCACTAGTGACCCTGCTCCCCCCTCCTCCTGCCAAACCACTAGTGACCCTGCTCCCCCCTCCTCCTGCCACCACACTAGTGACCCTGCTCCCGCATCCTCCTGCCACCCCACTAGTGACCCTGATCCCCCCTCCTCCTGTCACCCCACTACCGACTCTGCTCCCCACGCTTTCTGTCACCTCACTAGTGACCCTGTGTGTTCCTGTATGGAGAGGAGCCTGGCTGGAGTGTGGTGAGGCCTAGCTGTGTGTGTGTCCCTGTGTGTGTGTGTCACCATCACCATGCCCACAGTGTTCCTATGTCTTGATGCAGCTGCATCAGGACGTTCTGTGCGGGGCAAGAAGAAGATGGAAGAGGAGGCAGTGCTGCCAGCATGCAGTCAGTGGGAGAGACACAGGGAGGCAGACTAAGGATGTAGGTAACACTACCACATGATCTACACTAGTGTTATCTGTGGTTTTACATAGGACTGCAGGTAACACTACCACATTATCAGCATTAGTGTTATCTGTGGTTTTACATACAGTAGGACTGCAGGTAACACTAACACATTGTCAGCATTAGTGTTATCTGTGGTTTTACATAGGACTGCAGGTAACACTACCACATTGTCAGCATTAGTGTTATCTGTGGTTTTACATACAGTAGGGCTGCAGGTAACACTAACACATTATTAGCACTAGTGTTATCTGTGCTGTTACATAGGACTGCAGGTAACACTACCACATTGTCAGCATTAGTGTTATCTGTGGTTTTACATAGGACTGCAGGGGACATCTACTATATTATCTGTACTCGGAGAGTTATCACTGTGTAATGGGGCCCACTGAGATTTTATCGCCCAAGGGCCCACATAAACCTGGAGCCGGCACTGATGTGGGCAGACAGGTGCTTGGAATAGGGAAAAAAAAAAAAACGAACCAGCACCTGGTGGTGAGTTTGAACCGTGCACCACTGCCCATTTACCACGTGCTTTTAATTAGATAGATTGTACAACTATATACTACTTTGCCCATACTGCAGGCTGACAGCCTGGGAGAAGCATGTGTAGGATATAGCTGGGTGCTACTTTGCCCAGATTGTAGGCTGTAAGCCCAGGAGAGGCATGTTAGAGTAGGCTCCATCTGATTAGAAGCCACCTTGTTGTCTGGTAGATGGGCCCGACATATTTTTGATCAATTATATGCGCAAAGAGCTTCTAACTGCCCTTGCAGTAAGTATGGCTACCAGGCAGCAATTTTTTATTCAGTATTTGCTTATATCTTTGCGCAATTGACTAGCAGTGTGCTGTTACCTATAGTTCTACTAATTCCAAGGTGCTTAGGATACTCTTTCAGTCTGGTGTATGAGAAATTATACATTGGTGTCACGCTGTACCGAGTCCATTGTTTTTGATGGAACAAAGCAGCCTGTGCCGTATCAAGACTTTCCTCCAAGGGCTGGGAAAATGACTGCTCCTTTATGCCGCTGTCCTACTTCTGGGGCTTAACACCCCATCAGTTGGTGTTTGCATATCCTTGTGATAAATAATGTTCCCGTTCACTGACTGTAAACAGAGATATTGAAAGATGAACGTATCAACATCTGCCGCCATCTTTCTAGGAGCCACGTCTCCAGTCACCTGACCAGACAGATTTACCAGCATCTATTCCAGGACATGAAACAGTGGAATGGCATCGTTCATCTCGTAGTCCTGGCGACTGACAAATAACGTAGCCTCCTGAAAGGGCCTGAGCACACAGCAGGTGTCACGCATGAGCTGCCACTGGCCAACATCGAAATTACACAGGGGAATACTCCTGTCCGCTTGGATAATCAAGAAATTGTTGATGGCCTTTCTCTGTGCGTACAGTCGGTCCAACATATGGAGGGTGGAATTCTAACGGTTGGAAATGTTGCATATCAGCCTATGTTGGGGGATGCCATTTAGCCACTGCAGCTCAAGGAGGGTGTGCTTTGCGGTGTACGAGTGGCTGAAGTGCATGCAAAGTTTCCTGGCCATTTTTAGGATGTCTTACAGATGGGTGGAACCACTTGACAACCAGATTGAACACGTGTGCTATGCAGGGTGCATCGCTCAGCCCTCCTTGACGCAATGCCAACACCATGTTCTTCCTGTTGTCGGTCACCATAATTCAGATTTTTAGTTGTCATGGAGAAAGCCAGGATTCGATTTCTTGATGAAGGACATGGAGCACTTCCTCCCCTGTGTGACTCCGTTCGCCCAGGCAAACCAGGTGCAGAACAGCGTGAGTGATGAGAGGGGTCGCACATGGCTTGCATACACTACATGCCTCCAACATAATTCTTTGATCTCTACATAAGATAAAATAATGTATTTGGTGTAAATCGCGAGAGAGGCATATTTGGAGAAATTGACGAGATACAGAGCAACACTGCGTAATTCAGCCCATACAGCAAAAGGAGGTGTACAGTCACCCATCAATTTTCCCCCCAAAAAGCCTGTTTCACATAACAAAGTCCACCACTACTTAATTCGGCCTATACCGCAAAAGGAGGTGTACATTAACCGATATGTTTTCCAGAAAAAAGCCAGTGTCCCATAAAGAATTTCACCACTAAGTACTCCAGTCCATACCGGAAAAGGAGGTACAATCACCCCCAAAAAAAGGCTGAGTCACATAATAAATTTCACCATAAAAAGGCCCTTACCACATAGAACTGCAACGCTGAATGGCAAGTAAGCCCTTAATTGAGAGGGGTCCCACATGGCTTGCATACGCTACATGCCTCCAACATAATTCTTGGATCTCTACATGAAGATAATAATGTATTTGCTGTAAAGGGGTATAGCTGGAGACATTGACTCCACAAGAGATCTAAAGCAGCAGAGTTCAGCCACCTCTATTTGCTTCCCGCTGTTTACTGCTCCTGAATTAAAATTGGGGCAACGGACTTCAGCTTCCTCTGATGTGTATGCCTACGGAGTCCTTTTGATATGGCTTTGCACAGGGAGCAAGATTATTACACACAATTCTGATGGAACTCCTGATATTAAGAAACTGGACTTGGACTCCAAAGCAGAGGCTCTCCTGTCATGTCTTGTGTGCTGTGGAGATCGAATGCAGACGGAGCAGATAAAAACACATTAAAGGGGTTGGCCACTCTTTAAATACTCTCCACTACAGTGTGTCAGGCAGGGAAAAAATAAAGTTCCTAATATACTTCATTAAACATATCTGCCTGCTTCTCTTTCAGTTATAAGCCACTCCCCTTCAGTCCTGCTCTACCCTGCAGCTGAGTTCATCTATGGCTGCACGCGACATGGAGGAGCTTGAGAGGAAGCGCGTCCATGCGCATGTGCAATCTGCTCCCGTCAGTGGTCGGCTACCTGTTGCCCGCTCCAACTGTGACAGGAATCAGCTGCTTGTTCCCTCTCTACAAACAGCTGATTCCTGTCAAAAGCTGGCTGCAATAAAAACCTTCAGAGTCCCTACTGCAGAAGCTACTTGGTCGATCACCACACAACCGACCCACTAAGCCACGCCCACCGGTTCCATTAGGCCACGCCCCTTGCAACCAACTGGGAAAGCAGGACATCTAGCCAGGAACTATGATTTTGTGTGTGTGTGTATATATATGTATAAATTCAAGAAAAATGGCGGCACTGGCTGTGTTCAGAGAAGATTGGATGCACGTTCCAGGGGAATCGACTTCTTACCCCAACCAATGTATCCAGAAAATGGACGGCACTCCGGCTAGATAAAAATAAGTGTTTCCTTTATTCAACCATACGGTGCAACGTTACGGCTCCAAAAATGAGCCTTTTTCAAGCAGAGATACAATGCAAGTGAAAGCAAATATATAGGTGAATCAATCAGTGTACAAGTCATGTGACCACACCCCGCCCAGTGGGTGTGTCACAAAAATGACAGTGACAAAATAGCGAATAAAAATAAATAATAACAATAAAAATGCAATGTGAAACAAGTGATAAGGCAAAGGACAAGATTATACATGTCACATATTTGCATAGATCATGTAAATACAAGGACGGACCCATATCGATGGATGTGCATAAGGCATACAGGGAGCGGAGCAGGGAGACGATCATGTGGACATACCAAGCCGGTGAGGGGCACATTCCATGCGGCGATTCAGCGTTGTATACACACCAATGCACAGGCGCGGCGCTACACCAATCAGGGACCAGTGGCAGGAAGACGCCGAGCATCATGAAAGCTGGCCAGTGCTCATGCGTCATCACAACGCCGTTCATTGCAGCCTCGGTGTATTGCAGCGCATGCCCAGTACTCATCTGTTCTCAGAGCACCATCTTGGAAACTGGAGAAATGCCCATACCCCATGTGTCCCTGTGTGCGAGCATCAGACCTGTTACAAAATAGAGTATAGCCATCTAGACCAGTAGGGACAACCTGAGAACCAGAGTGCCCGCATACTATGCCCAGGCAACAACCCACAACCCCCACAGCGAACCGCGGTGTAGGAAGGGGTGTTTGTCAAGGGTGTCATACCACAACCATACTCAAGAGGGTTCTCCTCCTACAGGTACACAGATGCCACAGGGGGCAAATCTAACCAGATAGAATGAAAAGTCTGGGTGACACCATCAAGGCTGATATGACAAAATATATAGGTCCCAAGGTGTTCGCCGGGTCCGGCAGTGCAAAATGTGCAAATGCATAAAACGAACAAAAAATAAATACATAATAATGATAAAAAATGTGCATAGCTTATAGGAATGACACCACCCCCGGATATGATACTGCGTCCACTTCATCCACATGCTCCATCCCTCCGGGTGCTAAATACAAGTGATCTGTGGGTAAAAAACTGATTTTTTTTTTTTTTTTACTGTTGACACAGAAATTCTTGAAATAAATACACTCTCCTATTATGTACACAAGACACTGAGAAACAACCTGCCGAACAAAGGAGGCAAGCCACACCTCATACCACATCCCCAAAATGTAATTCTATATTTAACCCATTTGGTCTTACACTGTCCAATCTATGAATCCAGCTTAGTTCCTTACGCTTGAGTAACTTCGACCTATCGCCCCCACGTCTGGGCTGAGGTATATGATCGAGGATCCAACACCTCAGATCACCCTCCTTGTGCCTAGCCTCAGAGAAATGCTTGGACACCGGCAAATCCAGACGTTTCTTCCGGATACTTAAACGATGATTGTTCAAGCGGGTTTTAAGGTCGGTCGTCGTTTCGCCCCACGTAAAGCAAGTTACACGGGCACGATAACACATAGATAACGTAACTTGAGTCACATGTGAGATGAAACAAAATATTATAAGACTCACCTGTGCTGGGGTGCACAAATGTTTTCCCTTTACGGATATTTCTACAATTGACGCACCCCAAGTAGGGAAAACAACCCAAACCGGGCTGCGTCAAAGTAGTTTGTCTGGAGGACCCCTTGGAGCCAATGTCGGCTTTAACCAACTGGTCTCGTAGATTCCTTGAACGCCGATAAGAGAACAGTGGTGGACATTGAAACTCAGGAATCTCCTTAAAGCAAGAGCCCAGGAGATCCCAATGTTTCCTAAGAACCTTATTGATCAAGGGGCTGAGTTCAGTATACACTGACACCAACGGAATCCTGTCCGATTTCTGAACAGTTTTCCACTGCGACAGTAATTCACCACTCTTTAAATACTCTCCACTACAGTGTGGCAGGCAGGGAAAAAATGAAGTTCCTAATATACTTCATTAAACACATCTGCCTGCTTCTCTGTCAGTTATAAGCTATGCCCCCTCAGTCCTGCTCTACCCTGCAGCTGAGTTCGTCCATGGCTGCACGTGACATGGAGGAGCTTGAGAGGAAGCACGTCCATGCGCATGTGCAGTCTGCTCCTGTCAGTGGTCGGCTCCCTGCTACCCGCTCCAACTGTGACACACACACACACATATACACCTTTACCTTCGAGTGCTGCCTGCTTTTTGTATTATACATATATGCAAACATCGCGTCCACATGGGTAAATAATCTTTTTTTCTATTTTCATCTAATGAGTGCTGCTGTTTTGCATATATATATATATATATATATATATATATACACATACACATACACACACACACTTATTTATACACAAAATATTACTATATTTATATGTGTATATACACTGCGGTCCGCAATGCATGGGCACTGACCGTATGTGTATATATATATATGTGTGTATGTATCTATATGTATGTGTGTATGTATTTATGTCTAAGGGTCCATTCACACATCCGTGTGTGTTTTGCAGATCCGCAGAACATGGACAGCGGCAATGTGTGTTCCGCATTTTGCGGACCGCACATTGCCGGCACTAAGAGAATATGCCTATTCTTGTCCGCTATTGCAGGATCGGAATTCCGGACCCGATAGTGCGGGTCCGCATTTCCGGATCGGGGCCGCACAACGTGCGGCCCCATAGAAATGTATGGGTCCGCAATTCCGTTCCACAAAATGCGGAATGGAATTGCACATGTGTGAATGGAGCCTAAGTATGTGTACATATAAATATATATATATGAATATGAATATAGATACACATATGTATATATACACATATATTTACACACGTGTGTGTGTGTGTGTATACATTGCAATGCATGGGCGCCGACAGTGTGTCCACTGTCTGCAGACATGAACCCATTCATTTAAATGGGGTCTGCAATCTGCATCCGACAGTACTTTTTCGCAGTGCGGAGGCATAGACAGAAAACCCATGGATGCACTCCATAGGTTTCTGATCTGTTCTTCCATTCCAGACCACACCGTATCTTTCGCATTTCAGACCCATCACTTAATACAGTGCACACACGGCTGGTGCCTGTATATTGCAGACCCCCCGTTCGCTGGCCACAATACAGGCACAGGCAGGCTATGGTCATGTGCATGAGGCCTAAAGCCATACCTCCTTCCAGTATCCGGCAGGACAGTCCTGGATGTCAGTGGCGGTCCTGGTACGGGGAGGTATGTCGAAAATGGATCAGTTTTGCCCTAATGCATTCTGAATGGAAAAGGATCCACTCAGAAAGCATCAGTTTGCCTCCGATCAGTCACCATTCCGCTCTGGAGGCGGACACCAAAACGCTGTCCGCCTGATGAAACCGAGCCAAACAGATCCGTCCTGGCAAACAATGTAAGTCAATGGGGACGGATCCGTTTTCTCTGGCACAATAGAAAACGGATCTGTCCTCCATTCACTTTCAATGGTGTTCAAGATGGATCCGTTATGGTTATAGAAGACCTAATACAAATGGATCCGTTCATGACGGATGCATGCGGTTGTATTATTGTAACAGAAATTTTTATCCGAGGAGGGACAGTCTGTTACTGTAGTGAACCAGGGAGCAAACACCATTGCAGCAGCACAGCGGTATAATGATTGTTAGTAACAATCCGGTGTTTGACCCTACAAACAATATCCAAATCTGCTACTACCACAGTGGGGGTCTGTTGTGGGACCTCTGTTTGTTTTGGGGAGGGTCTTGTCTGGGGTTTGCATTTGTTTGTAGAGAGTCTGAGTCTATATTCATTTGTCGTTGTTTTTTCTGCGGCTTGCTGTAGCTCCAGCCTAAGGCCAGACACACATGAGCAGGTTCAATGTGAGGAACCTGCAGTGTGTGTCAGTGAGAGATCCCGTTCTGACCTCCGCTCCTCTGACAGGATAGCATAGCATTATACTGACTAAGGCCTCATGCACACGGCCGTTGGGCGGCTGTGGCCGTATTGTGGCCCGCAAACAGCGGGTCGGCAATCCACGGCCGCGTGCACCCTGCATCACGGATGCAGACCCATTGACTTGAATGGGTCCGCAATTCTGGAGATGCGGAACTGGGTCACGGAACAGAACACCGGAAGCACTACTGAGTGCTTCCGCTGTGTTTCTTTCCATGGTTCCGCACCGCAAAAAAAATGACATAGTTTTTTTGTGGTGCGGACAGACCACGGACCCATTCAAGTTGAATAGGTCCGGCCCGCTGCACGGATGTTGCCTATGCATTGGGGACCGCAAATGCAGTCCCCAATGCATAGGCAACATCCGTGCAGCGGGCCGGACCGCAAATGCAGTCCCCAATGCACGGAACAGCCGCACAAAGGCCGCATGCATGAGGCCTAATAATGTTGTGTGACCCTGAGAGTCCAGGAATCTATTATATTACACTGACAGCATTATATCAGTGTAATTCAGTAGAATCCAGGAGTTTTTTTTTCAGCCCACGTAATACATACGGTTGTGAGCATGAGCCCTTAGTGTTGAAAATCACTGACCAAAACACTGAGGTGTGAAGGGGCCTAATACATGGCTTTTCGTAATCTTCCTGATGGTCAGACGAATATGATAAATTCACCTATGAAGATTTGCTATGGTCCCATTTAGAGAGGAGCAAATTGTTAAAAAATTCGATTCGGCCGGTTCGCCGAATCTTTCAGAAAAATTTGCTTTGATCTGAATTTATTTGCGGCAAATTGCATTAAAAAACAGCAATTTCTTGACTGCTGAGACTTTATAGTGGTGTAGAACACTGCGCCTTGCAGTAACACGCATAGGGAGTCTGCGGGTGTACCGAAATAATACTGTGAGTACGGGGCCAAAACTGACCAAATAACTCAAGTGTGAACTCAGCCTTACAGGTCGATGTTAGCGTCAAGAAGAAGCAGAATCCTTTTACACCGTCGTCAGCTGATTCCACATAGATGTCTACAGAACCTGTTCTATTAAACGCTTATACAAGTAGAGCCCCCCATACAGAGTGGAGAGGATGTCAGCATTAAGTTTGTGTTGACGTCGCTGAATTATTTTCCCTATTCTCTGATCCGGCAGAACAATTACCCAGAAAAAAAATGGATCCCATCTATGGAGCATATGCCTTTACTCAGTCAGCATTTGGTCAGTAATCCATCAGTATTTCTAATGCCAAAAAAACAGGAGTGGATCCAAAACATAGATGACACGTGAATGGAATATTTGCATGTCTTCTGTGTTTTGTACCTACTCCTGCTTTTGGCAACCAAATAATAAGCCAATTCTGATGGGACTATACAGGCCTTAAAGCTGCTACACAGACAGGATCCGTTGTGCGTCTCATTTTTCCTTCCTTCTGACAGATCAGAAGAAGTGTCAAACAAATCAGCGGTCCCCAACCGGCGGGCCGCGGCCCAGGATCGGGCCCTGGAAGATGGTTTGCTGGGCCGTGGCGATCAGGGCAGTCTTTAACGCTGTACTAATGAAGAGCTTCCATTATGGAAGCGCTTCATTAGTACAGAAGGACCAGGAAGCGGTGAAGGATCTGTACTCACCACTTCCTGGTTCACGGCTCGGCTATCGGCTGTGCAGGGCTGCGCACAGCGTGAGGTCTCTCTGTGACCTCGCACTGTTTACCGCTATAACAGTAACTGGGCCTGGAAACTAGGGAAGAAACAGGTCACCTCCTAAACAACCCTAATCCAGGCCCTAACTAACTAAAAAAAAAATGTATGTGTTCTTTAATCACCAACACGACATTTCAGTCCTCACACTGGGACTTTTTTCATATTTATCAATATGAATAGACCTTGAAGGTAGGAATATTCATATGCTGTATATCTAGGCCCTTATATCCCTATAAGGCCCCGGAATGAGGTTAGGACCAGAGACAACCCATTCTTCCCCAGATGGACGAATGGAAGTCTCTGTCTCAGGCTCCATTCACACATCCGCAATTCCGTTCCTCATTTTGCGGAACGGAATTAAGGACCCATTCATTTCTATGGGGCCGCATGATGTGCGGCCCGGAACCAGAATTGCAGACCCACACTTCCGGGTCCGCAATTCCAATCCCCCAAAAAATAGAACATGTCCTATTCTTGTCCGCAAAATGCAGAACGCACATTGCCGGTGTCCATGTTTTGCAGATCCACAAAACACACACGGATGCGTGAATGGACCCTTAGGCCCAGATACAAACAACAGGGAATATAACAAACACAAAAGAAAAGACAAGACTTATCTGAAAGTAGAAAACACAGAAGCACCACAGAGTACAACCGACCAGCTAGTTAGAAGACAGGAAGAAAATCTATAAACCGCACCTCCAAGAGTGAGAAATGGGAAAAGTAAATTACCAACAAGCAACACCTTAAAGGGGTTGTCCGGGATTAGGGACCATTGTTTAATAGCATTGCACATACACACACTTTACATACACCCATGTCCTACCTTTTCAGCATGTTTCTAAGTACCCTTTTTACCCAAAACCTTTATGGCAGGAAGTAACTGATTCCTTTCAGTCAGTGACGTACCGGGTCCCTTGCAGAGGAGGAAAGCTTTCTCTTCCGCTGCTCAGGGAGCCCGGTGACGTCACTGACAGCCTAATTAATTATGCAAAAGTCTAGGAGGGGCAGTAACTCTCCTAGCCAAGATTGCGCTAAGCTCCGCCCCTCCAGTCCGGTGACGTCACCAGGGCGCCGAAAAGGGACCAATCAGAGTGGTCCCTTGCCGACATTCACTTGCAGCCTAATGTAAAAATTCAAGTAAGTGCCCCCATTGTCCCATATATAACAAATGCCCCCCCCCCCCTCGATGCGTCCGCTCCTTGTGGTGCCGATATTGATGGCAGCGGCTCAGGAACGGAGCCGCTGCCATCAGCAGAGAGCGTTAGCTGTAACTGTAACAGCTAACGCTCTGTAACAGCTAACACCTGCGGCATCCATGTGGTTGAGAAGGAGGGAGCTCCCTCTCTCTACCATCGCGCCCCTGCTGCTGCGATTGCAGCGGCACGATCGTTGCCATGGCAACCAGACGCCTAACAAAGGCGTCCTGGTTGCTATGGACCTAAGGCTAATCAGACCCTGAGGTCTGATTAGCCTTGAGGCGAAAAATGCCTTTTTTTTACCTAACATCACATAAAGTGCAACAACAAGCGTTCAAAAAGGTGCATGTCCCCCAAAATAGTACTAATCAAACCGTCACCTCAACCCGCAAAAAATGAATCCCTAACTAAGACAATCGGTCAAAAAATAAAAAAACGGTGGCTCTCAGACTATGGACACACTAAAACAATATTTTTTTGTTTCAAAGCTGCTATAATTGTGTAAAGCTCTCAGTCATGTTTATGGATCTATATGGGAGCGTGGTCCTTATAGTGTGACGCTCTCAGTCATGTTTAGGGATCTATATGGGAGCGTGGTCCTTATAGTGTGACGCTGCCAGCGATGTTTAGGGATCTATATGGGAGTGTGGCCCTTATAGTGTGACAAATTCAAGCGAATAGGTCCTTGATCCGTGTTGCATATGACCAGTGGATGTGTATTATGGGCCCACTGTATGCGGGAGGCAATACGGCCATGGCTGGCCAGCCGCAGTGTACATGAGCCCTAATGGACTGTTTATTTAGACAAATTTATGACAGCACACAGGCGGCATTCGTGTTTTTTAACTGCCGCATAAGGGCTTATTCGCGTGACCATGTGCAGCCCGTGCCTGTGCTGTTGACCGCAAATTGAGGTCCACAATGCACATGCACCGACCGTGGGCCAGCCACATACAGATCATGGCCCAATTCACTTGAATGGGTCCACGATTCATCCGTTCAGCAAAAAGATAGAGCAAGTTCTATCCTTTTGCAGTGCAGAGGAATCGAAAGGAACCCCAGGAAACACTCCTTAGTGCCCCATTCCAAATCTCATGATTTGCGGAATGGGTCTGCATCGGTGAATCATAATGCAAACGGAACGGTGCACATATATTGCGGATCCACCAATGCGATCCGCAATAAGACTTCTTTCACACAGGAGATTTAGATCTCACAAGAGGTCCCCAAAACAGATCAGTTTTGCCCTGATGCATTCTGAATTGATCTGCTCAGAATGCATCAGTTTGGCTCCGTTTCAGTTTAGAGGCAGACAACAAAATGCTGCTGGCTGTGTTTTGGTGTCCGCATAACCAAACTGAGCCAGACGGATCCGTCCTGACACACAATGTTAGGCCTCTTTCACATCATTTTTCTCAGCAATGCGGGCACATATGAACATGGGACCAACAGAGATGTCTACAGCTGCCAAACGCTCATGTAGGCCTCTTTCACACTTACGTTGTGTGGATCCGGCGTGCACTTACATTGCCGGAAATGCCCGCCGGATCCGTCACAGCGCAAGACAACTGAAAGCATTTGAAGACTGATCAGTCTTCAAAATGCTTTCAGTGTTACTATGGCAGCCAGGACGCTACTAAAGTCCTGGTTGCCATGGTAAGTAGTGGGGAGCGGTATACTTACCATCCGTGCGGGTCCCGGGGCGCTCCACAATGACGTCAGAGCGCCCCACGTGCATGGATCACGTGATCCATGCGATCATGTGATCCATGCTCATGGGGCGCTCTGACGTCATTGTGGAGTGCCCCGGGACTCGGGAGCCGCACGGACGGTAAATATACTTGTTCCCTGCCTCCCCACTACACTTTACCATGGCAGCCGGGACTTTAGCGTCCTGGCTGCCATGGTAACCTAACCATTCATAAAAGCTAAACATTGGGTCCGGTTATGCGCCGAAACGACGTTTAGCTTAATGCCGGATCCGGATTAATGCACTTCAATGGACATTAATTCCGGATCCGGCATTACTTCCGGATTTTTGGACGGAGACAAATCCGCAGCATGATACGGTTTTGTCAACGTCCAAAAAACTTTCACATACTGAACGGAAGACATCCTGATGCATCCTGAAGGGATTTCTCTCCATTCAGAATGCATTAAGATAATCCTGATCAGTATCTTTCCGTCCTAGAGCCCCGAGGACGGAACTCTAGGATGGAAAGCAAAAACGCCAGTGTGAAAGAGCCCTAAGTCAATGGGGACAGATCTGTTTTTTATGACAATCTGGCACAATAGAAAATGGATCCATCTCCCATTTACTTTTAATGGTGTTTCTTACACTGTAGAAACCAGGAGCTGCTGATCTGCACTGGGAGCCACAATGCACTGCAGCAGGAAGTGATGGCACATAAAAACATGTATGTACACAGTCTGCTGGGGACTGGAGGAGCCATGCCACAGTGCAAAAGCTACCTAAAAACATCTTAGGAAGATAGATTTGGCTACTAACAGTGAGTAAGCAGTTTTTTTTTTAAAAATGTTTGATCCTGGACAACCCCTTTAAGCAAGGGGTGTGGCATTCTCCAAAACACAGACACAATAAGAGCCACAGTGAAGTTGTCAATTTAACCCACCAGTTGCCAGTCTCTCCGATCTCCTTGTACCTGCCACGGGAATGTCTGTGACAGTGCCCCCCAGTAAGAATAATGCCCCCATTAGTGCCCCCCCCCCAGTAATAATAATGCTCCCCATTAGTGCCTCCTTATCGGCTTCTGCAAAAAAAAAAACTAAACAAAAAATTACTCACTGCCTCCATTTGATTGCGCTGTGGTAAACATTCGCTGCTCAGTGGAAGCTCAGGGCAGGACCTGCGCTCCAGCGTGATAACGTCTCGTACTTCCTGTCCTTTAGTCAGCAACGAGTGTTCCCCGCAGCGCGAGCAAATGGATGAGGTAATTATAATATAGATTTTTTTTATTAACACAAATGGGGGGGGAGGTTAAAGGCTGTACTAATGAGCGCTCCACAATGGAAGCCTTATTACTAACAGTCCGTACAGGAAAATAACAGCAAATTAATATTGCCGATAGAAAAAAAAATTACCTGCACCGGCAGGGCCACTAAAATACCGGCCGGATGGCAACCCTATCCAAAACTGCATCAGGAAACCAGACTGTGTGGCCGTGCCCTAAAGGTGCCGTATTATGCCACCATAAATTCTGATTTTGGAAAACATCTGTGAAGAACTGCTTAATGTGCATTTTAAAAATTCAATATCATCCATGTGATTTTCCTGAGGAAACGAGCGATCTGATGCATTATCACCCCGAGACTGATCTCTCCACTGCTCTGTTAGTTTACCAAAGGGATTCAGCACAAATCACAAATTCTACCACATGTACAGGACACATCTCCACGTGTAAAGTGAGGGGCGAGGGATGCAGAGGGCTGGGTGTGTATGCAGGGGAATACAATGCAGGGAGGAGGGTGCAGTGTCATTTAGCACTAGGCCTCAGCTTTGTTTACATGTTGCTAGGCGACAGGACTCTGAGCCCAGCAGCGTCCAGAGCTGTGCAGAGTGTGGTCAGGACAGGATTCCCTTCATCTGCGGCTTCTGGTAAATGACTTGACAATATTTCATATTCCTATTGATTTGTTTTTTACTTTCTTCTACTATATCACACTTTTCATAGAGAGAAGTTAGAGAGCACCATAGAAACCTTTCATGATCTAAGTTTGGTTCATTAGACTCGTGATGGGGCCCGGTGGTTGCAGGTAATAGCAATGGGAAACTGCCATTAGGGCGGTGTCACACATGGGGGATTTCAGAAAAACACTACATTTTTGCAGCTAATGTCCCAGTATTGCTTTTATTTCATCAAAAAAATATGCCACATTTGCTGAAAGCTAATATATTGCAAACATTGTGTTTTTCACCCGCACTGAATCCTGACCCATTCATTTCAACAGGTCTGTGTACATGAGCGTTGTTTTTCACGCATCACTTCTGCGTTGCGTCAAAATCACAGCATGTTCTATATTCTGCGTTTTTCACGCAGCCCTGGCCCCATAGAAGTGAATGGGGCTGCGTGAAAAACGCATTGCATCCGCAAGCAAGTGCGGGTGCGATGCATTTTTCACTGATGGTTGCTAAGAGATATTGTTTGTAAACATTCCGTTTTTTATCACGCGCGTGAAAAGCATCAAAACGCATTGCACCCGCGCGGAAAAAAATTAACAACTAAACGAAATCGCAGACAAAACTGACTGAACTTGCTTACAAAATAGTGCGAGTTTCACTGAACGCACCCTGAACGCATCCGGCCCCAATCTGCAACGCCCATGTGAAACCAGCCTTAGGGTCTGTTCACAAAGCTGATTTTCAAAATACAGGCAGATTTTTTGACTTTATTAAGTTTGATTTGGCGTGTTTATGCATGAAAAAAAACCTGCGAACAAACCTGCGTATGTGCACATCTCAAATGGTACGTTTTTTTATGCCTACCATTTATTTGAATGGGAAAATCAGCGCTGATTTTATCCCAAGATAGGGCATGCTGCTTCTTTTTTACACGCTTCTTTTTCACACGTGTAAGGGCTGATGCACATGGCCCGTACAGCGGCCCGCAAACAGTGGTTCTGCAATATACTGGCCCCGGCCGTTTGGGTACCACATCACGGATGCAGACCCATTAACTTGAATGGGTCCACAATCCGGCGTTGCGGTGCGTACTGGAGGCGAGGAACCGCACGGAAGCACTACGAGTTTCTCCCTGTGCCTCCGCACCATAAAAAAAAGAACATATTGCAGTGCGGATGGATCACGGACCCATCCAGGCTGAATGGGTCTGCATCTATCTGCAGAAACCGCACGGATGTGGCCTGTCCCCAATACACGGAACAGCCGGGCAAGGCCGTGTTCAGGAGCCCTAAAAAAGAAGCAAGTGCTGCTTACCATTAAAATGAATGGAATGGGAGGCTGTTATGAGGCATTTTTGGAGCAGATTTGGAGCTGAATTTGAGGCAGAAACGCTCCAAAATCAGCACCAAAAGAATTCAGTGTTAACTGAGCCCTAGGCCCCCTTCACAAATGCTATTTCTGAATCTTTTATAAATGCTTGGAAAAAAACTGCAGATGTTTGAAGCATTTTTCATGCCATTTGCATGTCATTTTTTATTTTTATTTTGAAACATTTAAACCAAGAATTTCCTGGCTTTTTTCAAGTCTAAGGGCTCATTCATACAACCATATGTATTTTGCAGTCCGCAAAAAAATTCACAAAAATACGGATGATGTCCATGTGCATTCCGTATTTTGCCGAACGGAACAGTACTATTCTTGTCCGTAATGCGGATAATAATAGGACATGTCCTATTTCTTTGCGGAATGGAAATACGGACATACGGAAATGGAATGCACATGGAGTAACTTCCGTTTTTTTTTTTTTTGTGGACCAATTGAAATGAAATGTACTGCATACGGTCCGCAAAAATGGAACGGACACGGAAAGAAAATACGTTTGTGTGCATGAGCCCACATATGGGGGGAAAAAACTAAAAAATCCCATACCTAGAGCATGCTGCATTTTGAAAAACACTATGACTATTAAAAAAAGCCACAAACCAAAATGCTTTGTTTTTGTGGTGGCACACTTTCTTCTTTTGAGGAATAATGCCACATGAAGTATAGTGTCTTTTCTAAAAATCCTACATGTGAAACCACCCCAAGGGTTATCTGATAGTTGTACTAGATGTTTAGGCTTTTTGACAAGGATTTTTCTTCAGCAAAAATGTAGTATAGAGGTCATGTACCAAATGTATTAGATGTCTTAGACATTTTGTGCCTCAACCGTCATTTTTGAAAAGTGTCTAGAAACAGGACATGGCGAAAATGCTGATAAATTTGGCGTGGCTTCTGTCTATCTGGACTAGTTTTATTCTGTTTCAGTTTAATACAGTATTAATAAAACTTAGATTTGCATAATAATGGTATAAAAAGCACCTGAGGCATTTATGAGAGGGGCAGGGAAGAAGGAGGAGTGCATAAAATACATGTGTTAAGCACTGGGTCTAGTTCTTACTAACAATTGGGGTCATTTATCAAACTGGTGTAACTTAGTGGCCCATAGCAACCAATCAGATTCCACCTTTCATTTTTCAGAGCTCTTTTGAACTGTTAAACGCCTTTTGAAGTACATAAAATATTGGACTAGGTTTATAAATGACGTCCTAGTGATCTGGACAGGCACATTTTGGCGATTTGGAGATTGACTTTCTAGATGTGAAGAAAGTAAAAAAAAAAAAAAAAAACACACAACAAATGCTTTATTCCATTAACCCCTTAAGGACCCTGACATTTTTCACCTAAAGGACCATACCGTTTTTTTGGAAATCTGACATGTGTCACTTTATGTGGTAATAACTTTGGAACACTTTTACTTATCCAAGCAATTGTAAGATTGTTCTCTCGTGACACATTGTACTTCATGATAATTCTAAATTTCAACCACACAAAAATGACCACATTTTAGAAACAACATCCCTCAAGGTATTCAAAGATCATTTTACAACTTTTGAATACATTTTTTTCCTCTAACAAAGCAAGGGCTAATAGCTGAACAAAACTCAATATTTAATACCTTGATTCTGTAGTTTACAACAACACCCCATTTGTGATCGTAAACTGCTGTATGGGCACACGGCAGGGCGCAGAAGGAAAGGAGCGCCATGTGGTTTTTGGAAGACAGATTTCACAGGGATAATTTTAAGTTGCCATGTCACATTTGAAAAACCCCTGATGCACCCCTAGAGTAGAAACTCCCAAAAATTTACCCCATTTTGGAAACTACGGGATAAGGCCTCATGCACACGACCGTTGTGTGCATCCGTGGCCGTTGTGCCGTTTTCCGTTTTTTTTCACGGACCCATTGACTTTCAATGGGTCCGTGGAAAAATCGGAAAATGCACCGTTTGGCAGCCGCATCCGTGAGCCGTGTTTCCTGGCCGTGAAAAAAATATGACCTGTCCTATTTTTTTCACGGCCAACGGTTCACGGGCCCATTCAAGTCAATGGGTCCGTGAAAGAACACGGATGCACACAAGATTGGCATCCGTGTCCGTGATCCGTGGCCGTAGGTTGCTTTCATACAGACGGATCTGAAGATCCGTCTGCATAAAAGCTTTTTCTGATCTAAGTTTTCACTTCGTGAAAACTCATTTCCGACAGTATATTCTAACACAGAAGCGTTCCCATGGTGATGGGGACGCTTCTAGTTAGAATACACTGCAAACTTTGTACAAGACTGCCCCCTGCTGCCTGGCAGCACCCGATCTCTTACAGGGGGATATGATAGTACAATTAACCCCATCATATCCCCCTGTAAGAGATCAGGGCTGCCAGGCAGCAGGGGGCAGACCCCCCCCCCCCTCCCCAGTTTGAATATCATTGTGCGGCCCCCCCCCCCCCTGTTGTTAACTTGTTGGTGGCCAGTGTGCGCACCCCCCTCCCTCCCTCCCTCTATTGTTTTAATACATTGGGGCCAGTGTGCGCGCGCCCCCCCAACCCCCCCTCCCTCCCTTTATTGTTTTAATACATTGGGGCCAGTGTGCGCGCGCCCCCCCAACCCCCCCTCCCTCCCTCTATTGTTTTAATACATTGGGGCCAGTGTGCGCGCGCCCCCCCAACCCCCCCCCCCCCCCCCTCCCTCCCTCCCTCTATTGTAATCATCATCGGTGGCAGCGGAGTGGAAGATTTTCATACTTACCTGGCTGCTGGCTGCTGCGATGTCTGCGTCCGGCCGGGAGCTCCTCCTACTGGTAAGTGACAGCAATGCGCCGCACAGACCTGTCACTTACCAGTAGGAGGAGCTCCCGGCCGGACACAGAGATCGCAGCAGCCAGCAGCCAGGTAAGTATGAAAATCTTCTACTCCGCTGCCACCGATGATGATTACAATAGAGGGAGGGGGGGGGGGGGGGGTTGGGGGGGGTGCGCACACTGGCCCCAATGTATTAAAACAATAGAGGGAGGGAGGGGGGGTTGGGGGGGCGCGCGCACACTGGCCCCAATGTATTAAAACAATAGAGGGAGGGAGGGGGGGTTGGGGGGGCGCGCGCACACTGGCCCCAATGTATTAAAACAATAGAGGGAGGGAGGGGGGGTTGGGGGGGCGCGCGCACACTGGCCCCAATGTATTAAAACAATAGAGGGAGGGAGGGAGGGGGGTGCGCACACTGGCCACTAACGAGTTAACAACAGGGGAGGGGGGCCCACTGGCCACCAATGAGTTAAAAACAGGGGGGGGGGTCTGCCCCCTGCTGCCTGGCAGCACCTGCCAGGCAGCAGGGGACAGTCATGTACAGTTTTTTTGTATATTCTAACCTGAAGCGTCTCCATCACCATGGGAACGCCTCTGTGTTAGAATATACTGTCGGAAATGAGGTTCACGATGTAGCTCATATCCGACAGTATATTCTAACATAGAGGCGTTCCCATGGTGATGGGGACGCTACAAGTTAAAATATACCATCGGATTGGAGAAAACTCCAATCCGATGGTATAACAGAACTCCAGACTTTACATTGAAAGTCAATGGGGACGGATCCGTTTGAAATGGCACCATATTGTGTCAACATCAAACGGATCCGTCCCCATTGACTTGCATTGTAATTCAGGACGGATCCGTTTGGCTCCGCACGGCCAGGCGGACACCAAAATGACTTTTTTTTCATGTCCGTGGATCCTCCAAAAATCAAGGAAGACCCACGGACGGAAAAACGGTCACGGATCACGGACCAACGGAACCCCGTTTTGCGGACCGTGAAAAAAAACGTCCGTGTGCATGAGGCCTAAGGTGGTAGTTTTGTTGGTACTATTTTAGGGTACATATGATTTTTGGTTGCTCTATATTAAACCTTTTGTGAGACAAGGTAACATTTTTATTTTTTGTTTATTTACAATGTTCATCTGACAGGTTAGGTCATGTGCTTTTTTTTATAGAGCAGGTTGTTACGGACGCGACAATACCAAATATGACTTTGCTTGTTCATTTTAGTTTTATATAATAAAGCATTTTTTTTTAAATAATTTTTTAGTGTCTCCATATTCTGTGAGCCATAGTTTATTTTTTGGGTGACTGTCTTAGGTAGGGTCTCAGTTTTTGCGGGATGAGATGTTGGTTTAATGGTTACTATATTGAGGTGCATATGACTTTTTGATCGCTTGGTATTACACTTTTTGTGATGTAAGGTGACAAAAAAAATACCTTTTTCTTGCACCTTTTTTTTTTTTTTTTTACAGTGTTCACCTGAGGGGTTAGGTCATGTGATATTTTAATAGATCTGGTTGTTACGGACACGGCGATACTTAATATGTCTACTTTTTTATTCTTTTTTTTTACTTTTAACATAATAAAAGCATTTTTTAAACAAAAAAAAAATCATGTTTTACTGTCTCAATATTCTGAGAGCTAGTTTTTTTATTTTTTGCTCGATTGTTTTATGGAGTGGCTCATTTTTTGCTGGATGAGGTAATGGTTTGATTGGTGATATTTTGGGGGGCCATACATCTTTTTGATCGCTTGGTGTTGCAGTTTTTGTAATGTAAGGTGACAAAAAAGTGATTGTTTTAGCACAGTTTTTATTTTATTTTTTATACGGCGAGGTGAGGGGGTGGATCATGTTATATTTTTATATATCCGGTCGTTACGGACGCGGCAATACCCAATATGTCTTTTTTTTTTTACAGTTTTATATGTTTTATTTTGGAAAAGTAATTTTCTTTTTATTTGAAACTTTTATTTTTTTTATTATGAAAAACACTTTTTTTTTGTGGTCTCATCCCCTCTGCAATGCATTATTTATTATTATTATTTATTATTAAAGCACCATTCATTCCATAGCGCTGTACATATAAGGGGTGCACATACATAATAGAGACAATTGCACTAATCATAAACAAAATGAGCTAAAAACTGGTACAGAAGGAGAGAGGGCCTGCCCGTGAGGGCTTACAATCTACATGGTATGGGAGAAGGACACAGTAGGTGAGGGTGAAGCTGGTCATGGCGGTATAGAGGCAGCAGGGTCACTGGTTGTAGGCCTGTCTAAAGAGGTGGGTTTTTAGGTTTCTTTTGAAGGATTCCACTGTAGGTGAGAGTCTGATATGTTTGGGTAGCGAGTTCCAGAGTATGGGGGATGCACGGGAGAAATCCTGGAGGCGATTGTGGGAAGAGGCGATAAGAGGAGAGAAGGAGGTCTTGTGAGGATCGGAGAGTGCGTGTGGGGGTGTATCGGGAAAGGAGCTCAGAGATGTAGGGAGGGGACAGTTATTATAATGCATTGCCTGTCAGCTTTTATACTGACAGCCTGCCTGTGAGACTCAGCCTAAGGGTCCATTCATACATCCGTGTGTGTTTTGCGGATCCACGGATCCGCAAAACACCGACAGAGGCAATGTGCGTTCCGCATTTTGCGGACCGCACATTGCTGGCACTAAGAGAATATGCCTATTCTTGTCCGCTATTGCATGTTCTATTTTTTTCAGGATCGGATTTGCGGACCCGCAATTCCGATCTGGGCCGCAGAAATGTATGGGTCCGCAATTCCGTTCCGCAAAATGTGGAATGGAATTGCGGATTTGTGAATGGAGCCTAAGGGGCTGGATCTCACAGGCTTCTTCTCCTATGGAAGGCATCGGGCTGCCTTCTCTGCTATCGGGTCACCGCCACTGCATCGCGGGGACCCAATGGGGAAGGGAAGGGCACCCATACCCTCTGTAAACCCTCTGCATGCCATAGTCAACTTTGACCATGGCATAAAAGGGGTTAATACGCCGGCATCAGTGTTTTCGGTGTTGCAGCAGGGGCCCGGCTGTCAGTGACTGCCGGGTCCGTGCCGCTGATCGGGCGGGTGCAGCTCCTCTACGGGTTAAGGGTTCACCTCCTTATGGACAAGTTGTTAAGTTAAAAAGCGATTATGCTTTTTATTTTATTTTTTACAACAAGCATTGGAGCTATCTGATGGGTTGCAGTCTAGAGGTTATGATGACATAGTGATCTTGGAAGCTTTCGCTAAAGCAGTGAATAAAAATAAGCTCCTTATTAGTAATAGGATAAGGAGAGATCAGGAAAGGTTAGAAATACAGCCCCATGTCAGAACAAATAAAGCGTCTATTTACAAAAACTGCCATATCATTGAGGCGGATGAGGATCTAGCTGTCTATGCCAAATGACCCCTATAGTTGCTTTCTGTAGAAGTTTGAGAGATGAGTTAGTAGGGGGTCACTTTAAGAGAAATTCTGGTGAAAAATGGTTACAGCGATTTACCCCAAAGTACATTCGCAGATGTGGATCCTGTTCAATACATGCGGCTGGATGAGGTAATCCGAATGGGCCCCATACAGCATAAAGTAAAACAATTCATTATGTGCAGGTCAGATTTTGTAGTGTATGTTGTCTTTTCTTCTTGTGATTTTTACCATATTGGACAGACCATTCGCCCCTTACACAAATGGATTTACGAGCATATGTACTGTATTAAAAATTGAAAAGAGATGTACATGCTTTATTAACCATATACGGGTCTTTCATCATCAGCCCCTGTCATTTGCCGGTTTGCAGAGAGTCTTTGCCCTGGCTGGTGGCACGGATCAACATAAGTGCCTCTTGTGATGTGAGATTAGAAAAACTAATGCTTTTGGTTCTAGAGGTCTAAATGATAGAAATGGTCTGTCTTCTTTTTTGAAATCATGTTCCTGAAGCCCCCATAGTGCCCTATAATAATGTGCCAGTAACAAGTGCCCCCCATAGATATCTCCCAATCATGTGCCAGTAACAAGTGCCTCTCCCCCCCATGTGCCAGTATCAAGTGCCCCCCATGTGTCAGTATTAAGTGCCCCCCATGTGCCAGTATCAAGTGCCCCCCCATGCGCCAGTATCAAGTGCCCCCCCATGCGCCAGTATCAAGTGCCCCCCCATGCGCCAGTATCAAGTGCCCCCCCATGCGCCAGTATCAAGTGCCCCCCCATGCGCCAGTATCAAGTGCCCCCCATGCACCAGTATCAAGTGCCCCCCATGCGCCAGTATCAAGTGCCCCCCATGCGCCAGTATCAAGTGCCCCCATATGCGCCAGTATCAAGTGCCCCCCCATGCGCCAGTATCAAGTGCCCCCCCATGCGCCAGTATCAAGTGCCCCCCATGCGCCAGTATCAAGTGCCCCCCATGCGCCAGTATCAAGTGCCCCCCATGCGCCAGTATCAAGTGCCCCACCATATGCCAGTATCAAGTGCCTCTCTCCTCCCGCCCATGTGCCAGTATCAAGTGCCTCTCTCCTTTTCCCCCCCATGCGCCAGTATCAAGTGCCCCCCCATGCGCCAGTATCAAGTGCCCCCCCATGCGCCAGTATCAAGTGCCCCCCCATGCGCCAGTATCAAGTGCCCCCCCATGTGCCAGTATCAAGTGCCCCCCCATGCGCCAGTATCAAGTGCCCCCCCATGCGCCAGTATCAAGTGCCCCCCATGCGCCAGTATCAATTGCCCCCCATGCACCAGTATCAAGTGCCCCACCATATGCCAGTATCAAGTGCCTCTCTCCTCCCGCCCATGTGCCAGTATCAAGTGCCTCTCTCCTTTTCCCCCCCATGTGCCAGTATCAAGTGCCCCCCCATGCGCCAGTATCAAGTGCCCCCCCATGCGCCAGTATCAAGTGCCCCCCATGCGCCAGTATCAAGTGCCCCCCATGCGCCAGTATCAAGTGCCCCCCATGCGCCAGTATCAAGTGCCCCCCATGCGCCAGTATCAAGTGCCCCCCATGTGCCAGTATCAATTGCCCCCCCATGCACCAGTATCAAGTGCCCCACCATATGCCAGTATCAAGTGCCTCTCTCCTCCCGCCCATGTGCCAGTATCAAGTGCCTCTCTCCTTTTCCCCCCATGTGCCAGTATCAAGTGCCTCTTTCCTTCCCCACCTCCCATGTGCCAGTATCAAGTGCCTCTATCCCCCTCCATGTGCCGGTATCAAGTGCCTCCCCCCCCCCAAGTGTCAGTATCAAGTGCCTCTCTCCTTCCTTCCCCCCCATGTGCCAGTAACAGATAGTCCGGAAAAACAAAACAAAACACTTTTACTTACCTCTGCTGTGATGCAGGCCTCTTCCGGGGTGTGTCCCACGCTGTACGGCTCAGGCGGCACGATGACGTCATTGCACCGCATGAACCGGCCTCTGATAGGCTGCGGGCCTTGTGCCTTGTGCCTCTTCCTCCCCTACCCCACAGCACAGCCATCTGTATCACTGTGCTAAGGACGGCGATACAGATGCTTATGGAGATGAACGCTTCCACAATGGAAGCGTTCATCTCCCTGTGACCAACCGCTCAGTCCGCTCCGGCGGAAGCCAATAATTGACCTTGCTGCGGTGTCGGGTGGGAGCCAGAGCGAGGCCTTAGGCGGTGGCCTAATGGAAGAGCTGCCTCTGAGCTCTAGCACATGCCAGTGAGTCTTGAATATTCATGAGCTCCTGGCTTTCTCCATCCCCGCTGCTAATTCACATGAAAAAAAAGTGTCAATCAGTGGCAGGAGCTCGGAGAAAACCAGAAGCTCATAAATACCAGGACTAGTTGGCAAGTGCTGGAGCTGTTAGAGCATAGCAGCGGAAAACTGATGAGAAGGAGAAAAATCCGGAGGTATTGGAGCCACTTGTTTCGGCGCTGTCAAGCACGATGTTGTAGGCAGGACTTGTCTTTTCACACAAGCTTTATGTTGGTCAACGCGTTTCAAGGGCTTGCAGCCCCCTTCATCAGGACAATATTCACATACAACAATTTAAAAAGCACATGTGTTTAAATCCAGTTTGGGCGCGCTATTGCAGAAAGCGTGGCTAAAGAGGGGCATGGCCAAAAAAGGGGAGGGGGAAGGCGAAAGAGGGCAGGGATTCTCTTATTAGATCGATACATTGAGCATAAAGGTCAAACAATACAAATGTGCTACACAATAAAATAGAATCATAGAGAGTAAAAAGTGTTATTAAAAGTATTATTCATAAAAAATATTGAAAAAAAGGGGGTTACAGGATTGATGTGCTGGATTGTGAGTTGTACCCAGTTTAATGTAACTGAAGGACGTGATAGTGTTAGTGCAGGAAATGGATCTATAGGTAGACGGCCGACTTGCATCCATATGTTTACAGATAACATGCATCCCCACATTCATGTGCATCCATGTGTGCAGATATGTGCATTCCCACATCCTCAATAGTCGTGGTGGAATTTGTAGGGGGTATATGTCTATAGTTGGACCCTTGTCCGTATGCATGGCTGACATGCATCCATCCATGTCAGTCTATGTATGCAGGTACGTGCATTTCTATATCCTCGTCTTCAGAGTATAAAAGGGATAGGTGCATTTATTGCCCAGTGGGTGGCATTCTGTATCATATATATGTATTATATATATAATTGTTTCATTCATCTCGTTTAGACCATGGGGCGTTAGAGTGTTGAGTTGATAAATCCAGAAGATTCCTCGTTTCTGTAGGTCATTTCAGGTATTTCTGTAGGTCATTTTCACGCTGGGTTCAGACCTGAACGTTCGGAAAACGAGCGCTCTGTATGCGCGATTGTACGGGCGTTTACAATCTCGCATACAAAGATTGGCGTTCACACATTGTCGCGCGTTCCCGAATTTCTATGTGCGGGAACGCGCGACAAACGCCCAAAAAAAAGCTCAAGCACTTGTTTGAGCGTCGGGCGTTTTACAGCGCGATCGTACGCGCTGTAAAACGCCCAGGTGAGAACCATTCCCATAGGGAATCATTGGTTCTTGCCTGTTGTGCGTTTTACAGCGCGTAGGAACGCGCTGTAAAACGCTCAGGTGTGAACCCAGCGTCAGGGTTTTCAGGTATATGCTCTAAGGGAGTAACCTTAAAGGGGTGTTTTTCTTTCTCTGTTGTAGTAGCGCACTGTCTAGAGAGGCTATGTTTCTGATAGTGACATTGAATATTGTACCTGTGCTGGTTCATGCGACAATGTAATGCTTGAGTGGTACCCCTCACGTATTGTAGGCCGCACCCGCATTCTACCTGGTATATAACATACATAGATTGGCAAGTCATGTGTTGTTTTATCTGAAAAGGTCATGCCATTGTGTTTCGAAGTAACAGACGTTTGTTCATGGGTAATCATTTTGCAGCACAGCCATCTGTTTGACTGGCACCTGAAACTTCCCAGTTTCTTCAGGGTGGTCGTATTGGACCTGTTTTCCTTAGGGTTGTTTTGGTTTATTAGGGGCTAGGATGCTCCTAACGGTTGGGGCTCGTCTATATGTGATTTTTGGGGGGTGTGAGGTGCCAGCGTTTCTCTGATGTATTTGTTTGAGGTGCTATACTGTGTGAGGAAATTGACATAGTCTGGTCTCTCTTTGTGTTGTTTTCGTTAGACATTCCTCCTGTGATGATAGTAGACTCTTTTTTATAACATCACAGGAGGAATGTCTAACGAAAACAACACAAAAACAAGAAAGACCAGACTATGTCAATTTCATCACACAGTATAGCATCTCAAACAAATACATCAGAGAAACACTGGCAAAACAGAGCTGCGGACATGCGCTGCGAGGTCACCACTAGCGCGTCCGCAATATACTCCCCATAGCTCCCGGTGCTTTTATTGTGTCAAAAAAATGATTTTATATATATGTAAATGAGGCTAGTAAGGAGCCCAAGCGGCTGTTACTAACGTTTCTGGATCCCAGCCACGCCCAATGTGAAGGAGCCCAGCACCACCCAGCACCGCCCGTATCCTCCGAATCTCCTCCTTGCTCCCCAACATCACAAAGTTAGAGCGCCGTAATCTCGCAGCTAGCACATGTGCTGTTCGTTCCCTGAGGCTGAAGGAACACTATGCCGCCACTGACATGCCGCGTACTCGCGCATGCATGAGATTACGGTGCTCTAACTTTGTAATGTTGGGGAGCGAGGAGGAGATTCGGAGGATGCGGGGCGATCCTGGGCTCCTCCACAGTAGGTTTGGCTGGGCACCAGAAACGTAAGTAACAGCCCCTTGGGCTTCTTACTTGCCTCTTTTACATATATATATAAAATCGTTTTTTACACAATAAAAGCACTCAGAGCTATAGGGAATGTATATTGCGGTGATCTAGCAGCGCATGTCTGCAGCTCATTAGGCAAAATCCAGGTGACAGGATCCCTTTAAACCATCCGAAACACAACCAGTGGCTTTTGTCACTGATGTAAAGTTGGAGTTGTGAACTAGCACATATTAAACTTTTCTTGCCATTTTTAATACTTTTGTGTACAAGTGCTACCATATATAATATTGTAGGCCATTCTTGGTGTTCATTTGATTAATGGGCAATCATAATGTAGACTGCAATAAATTAATTATTGCCCCAGAGTCATGTCCCTGGGCGCTGAGCCATTCAACGCTTATGACTTCACAGTGAGGACAAATAAAAAAAATCTCATTTTTCCTTGTTTCTGTTGTAGGTTTTTTAACTAAGAAAAGACAAATAAATACATCTTTTAAGACCTAAGTCCCTAGACAGTAATTGTGTTCTCCACCATGTCTGCAGCCACTCAAGTTTTTCTACGTTTTATATTAACTTTGACATCTAAAACATGATATCGCCATGCTATAAACTCTGTAACAATTCATTGAAAGTCCTAAGCAATCAGTAGTTGGCAGACCTTCAAGGAGCTTGACGCCAATCCATTATTATCACACAGCAAGTAGCTGTAAATCACTAACCGGTACTTGTGCTAGCTGCCATATAACTGGTATTAGATTATATGTGTAGGGTGCATTTTATATCATCCGAGACAACCCTCAAAAGAGAAAATACACATATTTGTCATAGCTTTTTGGTAAAATTGTTGTTTTCAGATATATGGCTATTATAGCTGTTTTTGCTCTTATTTCTGCTAACATAGTGCTGTAAACAGTAGTAACCTAAATACTACTGTAGTATTTTAAGCAAAATATATATCTTGTATCTTATTGTATGTATTGTGTGTTGACTATGGTTTACATTAGATTAGGTCATCAGTCCACTTTAGGCTCTTTGAATGGACAGCACTTGGACTGAACACTTGAATGGATATCTTCACATGAACGATCTTCTGCACAGACCATGGTTTTATCTTTGCCTATTCTTTCAACAAGACTCCTTCATTCAAATACATGGGTCCACAGCAAAAAACAGACCACTCGATCAAAGCGCCATCCTTTTAAAAACCCATCCATATTCACAGTCTGAAACATGGACGAGTTTCCCATTGTCACCCTCTGAAAGATCTGTTATACGAAGGGATCAGAAGCTGTAGGAAAGATGAACTAATTGCAACATAAACTGGTTCCTAAACTGCCAAGGGCTAACACACTGGGAGAATGTTATCATGAGGGAAATTTGGTAAATTTTTAAAGTGGGTTTTCCATTACTTAAAGGGAACCTGTCATGTGGATATTTGATTATAATCTAATTATATACAATCATTAACTACTAAATAGTGTCTTAGATGTATTCACTTACTGGTGTGACAGATGGTAACCTCATAATATACACACAAATATGCCATATACCGCATGCTAATGAGCTGATTTGAGTCCAGCGTGATGTCAGTGAGTCCAGCGTTTATTTAATTCAGAGCTATAGCCACTCCCCTGCCCACCTGCTGCTGATTTATATGGAAAATAACTGTCAATCAGCAGCAGGTAGGCAGGGAGAGTCAGGAGCTCATAAATATTCATGACTCATCATTATGAGCTGGAGCTTTTCAATACAAGATGTTGGCAGATTGACTGGGTCAATTTAAGAAAGTGACCCAGCATTTTGCTAAGAGAATCAATCACTTATTTATGTTGCCCTTAGTTAGGACACCATAAAACTGGTGTCAGGTTCCCTTTAAAGCGCAGCTAACCTTACAACAAACTTTGCATTATTTAATAGTACAGTGCGTGCACATGAGGAATAACGCTATTTCTGGCTTATTTTACTTGTATCTGGCATTTTTAGCAGTATTAGCAGTTTTCACCTGTCCATACTGAATGTCTAAGTTAGGAAGAAACAGCACAACACTTGCCTTAGGACAAATTGACTTTGTTTTATTAGCTTGGTGAAATTGTCCTAAGGCAAATGGCGTGCTGTTTCTTTCTAACTTGGATGTATTGCAGTGTTGTCTGTTGTGCCCTGAGCACTAATGGAACAACAAGGATATCCACTGAGGTGAGAGGTACTGCCAGATATAAGTCTTCACACAAAGTAGAGAAGAATCTGCTTCCTAACCTTCTCTTACTCCTTCAGAAGGACATTACAGAGAAGTACTGACGTGTATGGTTGTGAATAAAGTCCTTGGGCTGAGATATAAACTTCCTATGTGCAGCAAACTAGAGGGGAGGCAAGGATGTGGGTAGTGGTAGTAACTATGAGTAGTAGTACTCACAGATCACAGAGGCAGTTTTCACCATGGCCCTCTGTAGACCATGCACAGTGAATGAAGGGTACAACCTTTCTTCCCTAGGGGCACTGCCTGATTTTCTGCGGCTGCTGCCTGATGGAAGTTGTTGTGCACTTGGTGTCAGGTAATTGGCAAGGTGCAAGGCAGGAGGTCAGATACAAGACTGGAGGATGAATGATGGAGTCGTTAACCAGACTCTCTCTTTATTGAATTGATCGTAGGAGTAATAGTACATGTAGCAGCAAGAGGCACCATTCCAAGGTATATCACAATATATGGAGTCATTTATTAAGACCGGCATTTTAGATGCCAGTTTTAGTAAAGCCCTATAGTTGGTGGTGGATCGCTGAAATTATGAAGAGATGCAAGCCGCTTCATAACTTCGGCGGATCCTCTGCCACTTCTGAATGTAAGACAGATTTCTATTGTATTACATTTAGTTCTTTTTCTAAGCCAGAAACCTAGAAAATGGTAAATGTCCCCTTCTCAGCCCATGCCAACTTATTTAGACCTGACATGAGTCGGGAAAAGTCGCAGATTGCGGTGCAACTAACCACTGTGCCGCAATCTGCGCCTGAACTACGCATAACAGGCACATTTCAGCTTGGTAAATTACCCTAATAGCTATGTATGGGCAGCAATAATCATGGCAGTAGTAATAGTCCCTGAACTTCCTTCTAAGGACACTTTACAGTCTTTCCAAATTACTGCAGATTTGCAATTCTGGATTTGTTAACCCTTTCTGCAGTTCCCAGGCTGAGCAGTGCAGATTTAGCATACTAGATATCCAGTCCGTCTTAGGCCTCATGCACACGACCGTTGTGTGCACCCCTGGCCGTTGTTCCGTTTTCGTGATTTTCTGAGGATCCATTGACTTTCAATTGGTCAGTTGAAAACTCGGAAAATGCGCCGTTTGTCATCCGCCTCCGTGATCCGTGTATCCTGTCCGTCAAAAAAATATGACCTGTCCTATTTTTTTGACGGACAACGGTTCACGGACCCATTCAAGTCAATGGGTCCGTGAAAAAACACGGATGCACACAAGATTGGCATCCGTGGCCGTAGGTTACTTTCATACAGACGGATCCGAAGATCCGTCTGCATAAAAGCTTTTTCAGAGCTGAGTTTTCACTTCGTGAAAACTCAGATCCGACAGTATATTCTAACACAGAGGCGTTCCCATAGTGATGGGGATGCTTCTAGTAAGAATATACTACGAACTGTGTACATGACTGCCCCCTGCTGCCTGGCAGCACCCGATCTCTTACAGGGGGCTGTGATCTGTACAATTAACCCCTCAGGTGCCGCACCTGAAGGGGTTAATTGTGCGCATCATAGCCCCCTGTAAGAGTTCTGGGACTGGCAGGCAGCAGGGGGCAGACCCCCCTCCCTTCCCAGTTTCAATTTCATTGGTGGCCAGTGTGCGCCCCCCGCCCCCCTTCCCTCCCTCTATTGTATTTATAACATTGGTGGCCAGTGTGTGGCCCCCCTCGGCCCCCCTCCCTCCTTCTATTGTATTTATAACATTGGTGGCCAGTGTGCGGCCCCCTCGGCCCCCCCTCCCTCCTTCTATTGTATTTAGAACATTGGTGGCACAGTGTGCCATGGTTACTTAGCAATATTGGAAGCATCATACTTACCTGCTGGCTGCTGCGCTGTCTGTGACCGTCCGGGAGCTCCTCCTACTGGTAAGTGACAGGTCTGTGCGGCGCATTGCTTAATGATCTGTCACTTACCAGTAGGAGGAGCTCCCGGCCGGTCACAGACAGCGCAGCAGCCAGCAGGTAAGTATAATGCTTCTGATATTACTAAGTAACCATGGCAACCAGGACTGCAGTAGCGTCCTGGTTGCCATGGTTACAGATCGGAGCCCCAGCGATTAAACTGGGACTCCGATCGGAACTCCGCTGCCACCAATGATCGGGGGGGGGGGGGTAGAGGGGAGGCCGCACACTGTGCCACCAATGTTATAAATACAATAGAGGGAGGGAGGGGGAGCAGGGGGGGGCGCACACTGGCCACCAATGTTATAAATACAATAGACGGAGGGAGGGGGGGCCGCACACTGTGCCACCAATGATATAAATACAATAGAGGGAGGGAGGGGGGGCCGCACAATGGCCACCAATGATCAATAGGGGGGGAGGGGAGGCCGCACACTGTGCCACCAATGTTATAAATACAATAGAGGGAGGGAGGGGGAGTTGGGGGGGGGGGCCGCACACTAGCCACCAATGTTATAAATACAATAGAGGGAGGGAGGGGGTCCGCACACTGGGCCACCAATGATATTCAAACTGGGGAGGGAGGGGGGTCTGCCCCCTGCTGCCTGGCAGCCCCTGATCTCTTACAGGGGGATATGATACACACAATTAACCCCTTCAGGTGCGGCACCTGAGGGGTTAATTGTGCTGATCACAGCCCTCTGTAAGAGATCGGGTGCTGCCAGGCAGCAGGGGGCAGTCATGTACACAGTTTGTAGTATATTCTAACTAGAAGCGTCCCCATCACCATGGGAACGCCTCTGTGTTAGAATATACTTTCGGATATCAGTTTTCACGATGTAACTCAAATCCAATGGTATATTCTAACATAGAGGCGTTCCTATGGTGATGGGGACGCTTCAAGTTAAACTATACAATCGGATTGGAGAAAACTCAGATCCGATGGTATAAAAGGGACTCCTGACTTTACATTGAAAGTCAATGGGGACGGATCTGTTTGCAATTGCACCATATTGTGTCAACGTCAAACGTTTGGCTCCGCACGGCCAGGCGGACACCAAAACGTGGATCCTCCAAAAATCAAGGAAGACCCACAGACGAAAAAACGGTCACGGATCACGGACCAACAGAACCCCGTTTTGCGGACCGTGAAAAAATACTGTAGTGTGCATGAGCCCTTGAAGTGTTGTAGTTGCAGAAAGCAATAATACTTTCCACATCAGCAAAGTCTCAATGCCATAAATGAGAAAATACCTTGATGTCAGAATCCTGCATGGCCTGGATGGTTCTAGACATTTTGTAGACATCAGATCCTTTTCTTTCCGGTGTATTCTGGTAATAGAGTAGCTTCTTTAGCAGCTGTAGTCTCAGAGACAGTGCTTCTCTGGACCTAGGCCTGGTCTGCAGTAACTCTCACCCACAAGTCCTTCCTGTAGCTCTGCTAAGACTACACTCTCCAACTTACTAGCCAGGGGGCATCACCTTGGTAACCTAATCAATCTGATGAGATAAACCCTATAGTGCCCATACATTGCTATTTGGGATACACAGTGCATAGAAAGATAAGTGCTTTAGAAAAAAATGCAAAATTTGACTTGGTAACATCAAATTAACTCTTAAGCAGTAATTCATTATTTGCAATTGTCCTCTGGGGCACTCCATATGTAGCTGCAGCAGTCTCTTTGTGTGGGCCTCACTCACCTTTTGCTCCCTCTCTTCACCTCCCTTTTCCATAGACTTGCATTGACATATGTTATATGATCCTTCAGTGTGGCTGATCCGTCCAGAACAGGTTTAAAAGGGTTATTCCAAAATTTATATTGATGACCACTTCGGTCTCTTCACAGATTACTAGCTCCATACATTGTATAGCAGCTGTGCTTGGTATAGCAGCACAGCCTCATTCACTTGAATGAGACTGAGCTGCACCTAAACCACATGACTGATGTACTTTTATGTCACCGGCCTAGGAGGAGGCCTAAGCACTCAGGAAGCACCAACAGCTGATTGGTCAGGTCCTGGGGGTCAGAAACCCCAATCTGATATTGATAATCTATCCTGATGATAAGGTCATCAATATCACATTCCCCGAGAACCCCTTTACGATATTTTTGACATTGGCACTTGGGAAATCTATTGAGCGAATGCAATTGTGAGGCCTCTGGTAGAAGAACCATCTAATTAAGGCACAATTGAGTGTTTGAAGCCTACCTGGAGGCACTACCTAGACTATAAGTTGAAAAGCTATTGTATAGTGCATTATGTTATCGAATTTGGAAACCGGGGGGGGCAGGGGGCATGTTGGATGATATGATTGGTCTTTTTATAATAAACTACTATTTGTTGCTTTTAGGACTCAACAAAATGTCTGAAGATCAAAATCTGGAGAAGTTCTTGAAGGATGTGGATGAGATCTGTAAGTGGTTAACTATTATTTGAATTTGCATAATGAGTCTTATGCCTTTGTCTTTAGCTTTTAAATTCATTTTTCTGTATGGAGTCATTAAAAATGTTGGGATCTACTATGGTCAATTTGTGTAGGGTTCTACTTCTTTCTAACTATTGCAAGATGAGTCAAATATTTAAGCCACCATTTACTCCCATAAATACCTATCTAGGCATGGTGATATGTGGTAGTATAGACCAAAGCCAGATGACAACTTAGTTTTTAGCCTTCCTTAATCTATGTGCCATCACCACTATTTTAGATGTTATTTTGCTACAGGCATAACCATAGAACAGTGGCCTTAGTACCAAATCCTCATTTTGAAGGGGTTGCTGTGCTCAGGCAAGATCTGCAATCTCTTCAATGTTTACAGCACTGTGCAGGAGTTTTGTACTCGAGTTGGACCCCACCAATCTAATATCGCTGGCCTGGACTTGAGGATAGGCCATAAATAAAAAAAATCTGGAAATGCCCTTATAGGGGTCATTTGGGACTCAAATATTGATGATTTATCTTCATGATAGATGTTAAGTGAGGGCTGACTACCTGCACTCCTGCCAATTAACTTCTGGAAAGGGATGCAGCTCTTATGCAAGTGCTGCAGCCTCGTCCTTAGGCTGTGATGTTGCATTATTTGGTTACATGGCGCTTGTGCAGCTCATTTAAAAGGGTTGTCTGGGACTAAAGAAAATGAAAATACTTAAATATTACTTTATTATAAATATATTCCCAAATACCTTTCATTAGTTAAAATGGCTTGTTTTGTCTAGGGAGCAATCATCGGGGAAAATAAAATGGCCACTGTCCTATTAGTACAGACAAAACCTGTCCTAATCACACAGCAGGACAAGTTACTTCACAGCACTGAGGAAAAGAGCTCCCTCATCCTCCTCTCTGCTCTGCTTGTCAGGGATTATGATTCTGAATACAGATAAGATCTTCAGCTGAATCTCTGTGGGAATGGCGTTCATGAGGAGACATGAAGTACACTAAGGACGGACAGGACAGACTGTGGTAATGTGGGGCTGTGGTAATGGAGGCTGCATACAAGAGCTGCTGCTCATTACCCACCCACCTCTCTGTACTTCATGGGGGAGATTTATCAAAACTGGTGTCAAGGCAAATTTAATTAGTTGCTCATAACAACAAATCCGATCCAACCTTTCGTTTTTAAGAGCTCCTTTGCAAAAAAATATCTTATTGGTTGTTATGGGCAACTAAACCAGTTTGCCTTTACACCAGTTTTGATAAATACCCCCCCCCCCCCCCAATGTCTCCTCATGAACTCCATTCCCACAGAGATTCAGATGAAGATCTTATCAGCTGTATTCAGGATCATAATTCCTGACAAGTAGAGCAGAGATGAGGATGATGCAGCTCTTTACCTCAGTGCTGTGAAGTAACTTGTCCTCCTGTGTGATTAGGACAGGTTTTGTGTGTACTAATAGGACTGCAGCCATTTTATTTCTCCTAATGATTTCTTCCTAGAAAAAATGAGTCATAATAACTAGTGGAAGGTATTTGGGAATGTATTTATAATAAAGTAATATTTAAGTATTTTAATTTTCTTAATTCCTGGAGAACCCTTTTAAGTGAATGGGATTGAACTGCACAGCCGCTATACAATGTACATTCTGTGCTTGGTATACAATGGAGAGCACTGCACCACCTTCCAATAGCTGATTGGTGGGGTTCCCGGAGTTAGACCACCACAAATCTGATATTGATGACCTATTCTGAATAGAACCCCTTTAATCATGAAATTACAAGATTTTCCTGCCATTGTTAAAATTTTGATTAGGAAGGTAAGTAAAGTAGTATTCCCATTAGACATAAAAGTGGTGTGTCTGTTTTTATAGGCATGTCATGAAAAAGGAATTAAGCAGGCACTTGAGATAAAGCCGGCTCTGGACAAATTCATCAAATGAATAATACGAGTTTTGTGCCATGTCTTATTACTTAGTAATAAGGACCCACAATGTTTGATCGTGTGCATGTAAATGAACTACATTTACATTTCATCGACAAATACTTTCCCTTCGCAGCTGATATTTTGCAAGGTCTAAACTCTGAAGACGCATCTTCTCAAGAAAGGGCGATATTAAGAGCTGATCAAAAACTTGCTCTTTTAGAGAAGAAGGAAGATGATCCAGAGGGAAATAGAACACTTCTTAAAAAATCTGGCAGCTCGCCTCTTCCGCCTGTAAGTTCTATATGCTGTACTTTACACTTAAAGCCCCATTTGCATCTTAGTACTTCCTTTTTTTAATCAGAATAGTCTTTGAGGTGTCAAAGGGGGTGTCACAGAACATAGCTGTAGGAATTAACAGTGGCCTGAGATCACAGACCTGGCCAATGTATGACATATCAAAAGAACATTTTCCCGGATATGAACATCCCTCTTCAACTCCATTTTGAGTTTCTCTGCTTTTAATATCCTTAATGAAAGACAATGCCTTCCTGGACTGGACAGGAATCATGTGACAAAAAGACTCCTGTGGTCCGGAAGAATTTGTCTGTAAATAGAATAATGAATATGATATCTTGACTGTTCTGCTTATAGGCAACATTCAGAACTAATGTCCGGTATTTATAAATCCCTGCATGGACATAGCCATCATGCATCTTGTTGAATCTACCTGTGGCCACCACTAGGGGCTCAGTAATAATTTTGTCTGTAGCATGTACAGTATGTATGGACAGCAGAGAAACAGTAATTCCTATCACACTACCTAACACCCTGCACTGGAACCTATCAGCTACACTATATCACAATCTAACCTACACTGAATATCTCCCACTATCTGTATCATATATATGAACTAGCTAACTAATGTAATTGGATAAGGAATAGGATCCAGATGAAAGCACAGAGCACAGCACTGTCACTGCTCTCTCTCTCAGAACTGCAAAAAAAAAAAAAAAATATGCAGAAAGTGGCTTCTGGGGAGTTTCTTATATAGTAAAGGGGTAGGCAACTTTCCTATTGGTTGCTAGGGATGTTGCTAAGCTCAGACAAAGATATTGTAGCCTTCTCATTGGCCCACAAGCAGGAATCAGGGAGGTTACTGATGAAAAAAAATCTAGAATATTGACGATTACGAATATACAGGTGAAACTCGAAAAATTAGAATATTGTGCAAAGTTCATTTATGTCAGTAATGCAACAAAAGGTGAAGCTGACATATGAGATAAACTCATTACATGCAAAGCGAGATATTTCAAGCCTTTATTTGTTATAATTTGGATGATTATGGCTTACAGCTCATGAAAGACCAAAGTCACAATCTTCAGGTCCCCTTTGCTCAGGGGATATGGATTAATTAGCTGACTAGAGTGTGACACTTTGAGCCTAGAATATTGAACCTTTTCACAATATTCAAATTTTAAGCTGCATTAATGCAATTCCTTTTAAGTTGCATTACTGAAATAAATGGACTTTTTTACGATATTCAAATTTTTCGAGTTTCACCTGTATGTTAAATGCCACCATGTAATAATATGTTGCAATGCAAGTAATAAAGTAGTGAAGGTGATGGTATTATAAGCATGTGTGGGAAACAATTACTTGCTTAAGGTGAACTGATATACGCAGCCACTGCCATGAATACATCTCTGATTACTTTATGAATCATTATCAGAGCTGCATGCAGCGAGGGCGGAGTAGCGCTAGGAGTACAGGAAGAGGTAGGAATCATTGTTTTATGCATTCACAGGATTTGTTTTATGTCTCTTTCTCGGTCCTTTCCTTTTATGCAATCAAGAAATCTGAGATGGGTCAAGGTAAGAACATTTAGCTAAAGGTTTTTCTTTTCTCCCAAATCCTGGATTATCCCTTTAGTGTAAATAGTGACCTCTCAGACTGTTTGCATAGACACATAGCTGGAGTTCACCTGATTAAAAAGCTGTTTTTCTTTTGTTGATCTGAGGCTCCGTTCCTGAGTTATAATACTTTTTGTTTAATATGCAAATTAGTCCTTTAGTGCAATAAGGTCATCACCATTGCTCTTGTTACACCCAAGCTCTACTCATTTCTATGGTCAGCCCCTCCTTGGCTGCTTTGCAACTGTCTGGCTCTATCAATCAAAACAGCCAAGTAGGGGCTGGCCCCCCAAAAAGTGTAGCTTGTGTACAACAAGAGCAATGGTGAAGCCCTAATTGCACCAAAAGCCTAATCTGCATATTAAGAAATAGTATCATAACTCGGGAACAGAGCCTCAGATCAACCAAATAAATATATCATTTTAATCCGATGAACCAATAAACCATGGCTGCACAGGGAGCCACACAGACTGAATCCAGCAGCGGGGGCCAGGTCAGTATTATCACTACTGCGGGTTTAGTCTTGAACACAATTAACAACTGGTCTAGTAATTATATGGTAAAACATATATTGCCTGTTATATGTCAGCTAGTCATACTGTAGATGGCCGATAGGAAAAAAAATCTAATACTATAAAACCTGAGAAGACACTATTCTGCAATGGAAAAATACATGTGATTCATTTTTTCTGCTTATCTGTATGTTTCTTGCTTCCCCTGGCACGGTATGGCAGTACATCTTTTTTTAAGATGCAATGAGCTAGGAAGGTATGCTTCAGATACAAAGTACCTGTCAGCTTTCCTGACATATCAGTTTTAGTAAATAATTGTTGTTACGGTTGCCTCAGGCTGGCTGAGGGTTGGACCGCTTAGATGTCCTTGTCCCCGAATTCTAGAAAGCGCTGTTAGGTTCATTTTAGCAGTCATCCATGCTCCTGTAAGTGTAGATGAAATCCAGAGAGCTCTTGCAAGGTCTAGTGATTAGTGATGCTCTACAAAACGAGTCAAAGCACGAATTGAGGGTAAGAAGCAGAATATCTCTTTACTGATGGCTATCCGCCCGTATTTATGCAGGTCCCCATCTGGTGGACACTCCCCTAGGGGGACCAGATGGAAGACTGTGACACAGGACAGATAAACAACAATTCAGGACACACAGACACAATACATCCCCACAATGCATCCTGGTTTCCTCCTCTCTGCCCCGGAGACAACCAAGGAGTAATTCAATTATCTCTCAGGACAAAGGGAGATCGCCACTATACACGTGGGGACAACAGGACAAAAAACACCATTCAAACATAAAATGTCACAACCATTACAGTAAACATAGACATATAACACATCCCCAGATAGCTCTGGTCTGAGTGCATATTATTAGGTGAATGGCACTCAGACTACACTAATACAGTAGAATTGCCATGGAGCCAAAGTCTTTACTTTCACATAGTCTTTCGTTATCCGAATGGGCTCCATGGCATAGCAATCTGGGGTATCACTGTTCAAATCGGGCAAGTACCAAATGACCCGCAAGTACCAAATGACAATACATTGTTGCAACAAAGTATCAGCCACAGTGTAACTAACAATTGTAAAGCCCTAAAATATACAAATTCGGAAGCACCTCCCCCCAACTCTGCAATGTACCTCTATTATTCCTCCTAGAATGCGTGAAAACATTGATAACTGGGTTTTGCCATTCTCCTTGTCAATATAGACAGTCTTACACTTACAGTACTGAGGCTGACAGCCAAAATAGCTAGGAACATGTGACATTTAAAAAGGGGAATGTTAACATCTAGTTGTCAGTAAATGTATTAATTGACAGGAATCTCCAGAAACCATATAACACACAGTTCTAACACAAAGATGCTCCAGAATTGCTACGTTATGGGGGAATACACATATTTTCAGGAGAGATGACAAGTTGTATTTAAAGGGGTTGTGCAGGATTAAGGCCTCTTTCACACGGGCGTCACGTGTTAGGGCCGGATAGAATGCGGGTGCGTCGCGGGAAAATGCACGATTTTTCTGCGCGAGTGCAAAGTGTTTTAAAACTCACCTCATCCACTTGTTCGTGCTACCCGGCTCGTCTTCTGTCTTCTTCTTTGATGACCTTGGAGGAAAAGGACCTTTGGTGACGTCACTGCTCTCATCACATGGTCCATCACATGATCCACCACCATGGTGATGGATCATGTGACAGACCATGTGATGAGCGCAGTGACATCACCAAAGGTCATTTTCCTCCCAGGTCATCAAATAAGAAGACAGAAGAGAAGCCAGGCAGCGCGAACAAGTAGATGAGGTGAGTTAAATATATTTTTAACCGCTCCATCCGTATTTTACTAAGCATTCTGTATTCAGAATGCTATTATTTTCCCTTATAACCATGTTATAAGGGAAAATAATAATGATCGGGTTCCCATCCCGATCATTTCCTAGCAACTGCATTCGCACTTGCTTGCAGATGCTTGTGATTTTCAGCCCCATTCATTCAATATAGAGCATGTTGCGATTTTCACGCAACGCACAAGTGATGCATGAAAATCACCGCTCATGTGCACAGTCCCATAGAAATGAATGGGTCTGGATTCAGTGCGGGTGCAATGCGTTCACCTCACGCATTGCACCCGCGCGGAAAACTCGCCCGTGTGAAAGAGGCCTTAAAAAAACATGATGGCTCTCTTTCACGTGTCCATGGGTGGTGTCTGGTATTGCAGCTCAGCTTTGTTGAAATGAATGAGGTTGAGCTGCAATGTCACATACGGCCTGTGGACAGGTATGCTACTGTTTTTGGAAGAAAACAGCCATGGTTTTCTAATCTTGATTCAGCCTTTTAAAACATCATACACACAGTATTGCCAGATGCACAGATCCAGGGAAATGACCCCCGAGTCCCTGTGTGATGCTGTATAAGTTCAGAGGCAACCACTTTATTCTTTGAGATTTTGACAGAATCCACGCTAAAAAAATATATATAAAAATATATCCCTGCATATAAGGTATTTTTTTCAGTAGAAATTGATTTATGAAGTTATTATGCAAAGTAGTAACTTCGGCTCAATGGAGCCAATACATTCTAATACTGTACGGCGTGCTCTCTCCATACAGTACTCAAACAAAGTATTATGCGAATCGACTTCAGCTATTTCATCCAAATGCAATTCGCTCATCCCTAATTACAACACATGGATGAGCATGAACAGTAATGTTTGATCGACTATTACATGCCCAGACAAAATGATTTCTTTCATGCTTGTTTTTCTAGATAGCTTCATTGCTCTTTTGGAAAAAGATGCCAGTGAACGAGCTGAGAAAAGAAAGCAGAATAAGGCACTCGCAAATGGTAAGTAGAAAGGAGTCATCCAAATAGATGAAGCTGGCATTTACTTTAGTTAAAGGGATTGTCTCACTTCAGCAATTGGGATTTATTATGTAGAGGATGTTAATACAAGGCACTTACTAATGTATTGTGATTGTCCATATTGCTTCCTTTGCTGTCTGGATTCATTTTTCCATCACACTTATTGTTTCCATGGTTATGGCCACCCATCAGCAGAGGCCGTGCTTGCACACTATAGGAAAAAGCACTGGCCTATGTGTGCTCCCACAGTCCTGGCCACCAGAAAGGCCGGTCCCTTTTCCTATAGTGTGCAAGCACGGGCACTGCTGATGGATTGCAGGGTGGTCGTAACCAAGCAAACAAGGAAACAAGCACTGTATAATGTGATGGAAAAATTAATTCAGCAAGCAAAGGACGCAATATGGACAGTCACAATACATTAGTAAGTGCCTTGTATTAACGTCCTCTACTTAATAAATGCTATTTACTGAAGTGAGGCAATCCCTTTACTGTATGAAAAAAATCTGTTATGGCTCAAACTCCCATCCCGTTTGGAGTTACATATCAGAGGTATACGTGGGGATGCCTATCAACCACCCTGGATCCTGTAGGACAGTCCAGGATTTTAACTATAAGGCCCCTTTCACACGGACGTTGTGGGAAAATGTGCGGGTGCATTGCGGGAACACCCGCGATTTTTCAGCACGAGTGCAAAACATTGTAATGCGTTTTGCACTCGTGTGAGAAAAATTGCGTGTGTTTGGTACCCAAACCCGAACTTCTTCACAGAAGTTCAGGCTTGGGATCGATGTTCTGTAGATTGTATTATTTTCCCTTATAACATGGTTATAAGGGAAAATAATAGCATTCTGAATACAGAATGCATAGTAAAATTGCACTGGAAGGGTTAAAAAAAAATATATATATTTAACTCACCTTAGTCCACTTGCTCGCGTAGCCGGCATCTCCTTCTGTCTTCATCTTAGCTTTTTGTAGCAACAAGGACCTTTGGTGATGTCACAGTCATCACATGATCCATCACCATGGTAAAAGATCATGTGATGGATCATGTGATGACCGGAGTGACGTCATCACAGGTCCTGTTCATGTAATTAATGCTCACCCCAGGTCCTGTTCAGCAAAGGAGACAGAAGGAGATGCCGGCTGCGCGAACAAGTGGATTAAGGTGAGTTAAATATATATATTTTTTTTAACGATACAATTATGAGACGCACAGGAGTGGATGAATCCACAGAAGGAGGTGCTCGCAGTAAAAAGGATTCGCCCCTCCCTTTAAGGAAATTAACAGTGAGATAAAAATATACTGGGCACTCACACTATAAGTAGAACCATGTGATTGAAGCGATAAGCCTAATATTGAATTGATAGATTTATTAACATAACCATACGTTTGATATATATGAATTAAAATATCCCCACAATTGAGCGCTTACAACTACTACATATACTACTTGGCCGACCTAAAAATTTATAGAATAGATACCTAAAATAGTGGATTATTAAACATCAGTGCGACCACAATATAAATTATCCTGCGGCTAAAAACCCTTGATCGCATTTAATAATATAATAACATAAGAGACATAAAATTGTTGCCAGTATTAACTAGATAAAGGATTGGGATCTGCTGTTTGGGACAAAGTTACTGAGTCTCTGAAAGTCCACTTCACAATGAGTGTTTAAAGCGGCGTCCCGCTCTTACTCCCTGTTCGGTGATTACTTTTGCAGTCTTCCACTGCTGAAGTTCCGGTTCACTGTGTCTGCAACAAACTTGCTCCCAGGTTTTGTCTGCCACCGGTCTGTATGGCTCTGGGCACTGAAGAGCCGGTGCCCTCCAAGCCTGTAGTTTCCCTGCTTCCACGCTGGATTCTCTCTGCAGTCACGATACTTGATATTCTCGTGCTGCGATCTTAATTGATCAGCGTTCTTAGTGAGTCAGCGTGCCAGGGCCTCTTTACTTACAGGATACTCCGGTCTTTTGCAGCATCAGCCTGGGATGATTATGATGTATATTCAACACAAGTTCATGTAGGTGGACTGGGGGTCTTGGACCAAACGCGTTTCGGGGCTTGACGTTGCCCCTTCCTCAGTGAAGGCCCTGGCACGCTGACTTACTAAGAACGCTGATCAATTAAGATCGCAGCACGAGAATATCAAGTATCGTGACTGCAGAGAGAATCCAGCGTGGAAGCAGGGAAACTACAGGCTTGGAGGGCACCGGCTCTTCAGTGGTACGGAGCGGTGCCCAGAGCCATACAGACCGGTGGCAGACAAAACCCGGGAGCAAGTTTTTTGCAGACACAGTGAACCGGAACTTCAGCAGTGGAAGACTGCAAAAGTAATCACCGAACAGGGAGTAAGAGCGGGACGCCGCTTTAAACACTCATTGTGAAGTGGACTTTCAGAGACTCAGTAACTTTGTCCCAAACAGCGAATCCCAATCCTTTATCTAGTTAATACTGGCAACAATTTTATGGCTCTTATGTTATTATATTATTAAATGCGATCAAGGGTTTTTAGCCGCAGGATAAGTTATATTGTGGTCGCACTGATGTTTAATAATCCACTATTTTAGGTATCTATTCTATTAATTTTTAGGTCGGCCAAGTAGTATATGTAGTAGTTGTAAGCGCTCAATTGTGGGGATATTTTAATTCATATATATCAAACGTATGGTTGTGTTAATAAATCTATCAATTCAATATTAGGCTTATCGCTTCAATCACATGGTTCTACTTATAGTGTGAGTGCCCAGTATATTTTTATCTCATCTTATAACCATTTTCACGCAACCCCATTCACTTCTATGGGGCCTGCGTTGCGTGGATTATCGCACTGCAACGCACAAAGAGGAGCATGCTGCGATTTTCACGCAACGCATAAGTGATGCGTGAAAATCACAGCTCATGTGAACAGTCCCATAGAAATGAATGGGTCGGTATTCAGTGCGGGTGAAATGCGTTCAACTCACGCATCGCATCCGCGTGGAATACTCGCCCGTGTGAAAGGGGACTAACAGTTGAATACAATGTTGAAGCAGGAGGCCATTAGTTCCCTGCTCTACTATTCATTCTATGATCTTTGAAGGAATATAATCAAAACTTCTGCTCTAAGCTGGAGACAGCACAACATGGGGGATGATGTGCTTTCTTCAGTGTGAGAACCGGACTAGGTGAATAATACTTTCAATAATTTAATAAAACATCACTATTGGGAGGAGGACACTAAGGGGGCTACTCTATCAGAATCAGCATTGATTGGATGTCAGACTGTGCAGGGACTCACCCCCAAAGGCTAACACCCAAATTAAATGTCTGGTAGGCATAATAGAGGAAAGGCGCAACATAAAGTCATAAGAATAGATGCAAATTGTTATTTCGTGGGGAGTGCAAGGAGTTACTAAAGCAGACATGTCAGGAGAGAATTGCATGGCCAGTGTGATTCAGATCATAGACATTTTTTTCTCTATAAAAATGTCTTCAAGTGCTCCTTAACATCAAACCTAAGACAAGGATTTTCAGGTTGTATAATCCCTATTAAAATAATTGAAAAACATATTTCTCAAACTTATCTTTTTTTTTTTTATAATTAATTTTCAAAGTATGTGATGATTAAGAAACCCATCTCTTGCCTGAAAATCTAGATATCACTTTAAGTTGTTAAAAAAAGATCACAGAAGACAAGTCGTTGTGAAAGTTAATTAGATATTACATCCTACTTTAGAAGAGAGACTCCAAGCAAAATGAGAAAAGTTTTCAATGATTGCTATTTGCCTTTGAAGAACAGAGATAATAAATCTAATCACAAACCAAGAGGAGACAACTGGCTTAAAATGTGATAATGTGAGATTTAAATTGGAAAGCAAAAACAAAAAAAGACTCTTGTTACTAAAACTCAAATGAAGTGGGACCTGTGTTCATGGTGTTATGCGGCCCAACTGATACAACCCTAGCACATTAGCTCAGATTTATAATACAGACACACTTTAACCTCCAGTAACTTGTGTTTTTCCTGCTTTGTTGCATTAAAACCTGGAATTAAATACACTTTAATTTAGAATTTACATAATGAACCTGAAAAAATAGGGCAACAAAGTTGCTTAAAAGATAAATAAAAACTGAAAAGTTGTACAGTAAGTGCATATGTTATGTTCCCCCTTTGATATAAAACCCTCAAATTCACATGTTCTGAAAGGCCCCTGAGTTTGTAACACTACCAAGCAACCCTCACCAAACGAAGACCACACTTAAAATACTAATATATTCTTTATTACATTATGTAAAATTGGACAAGCAGTAAATGGACAAAACAAATTACAACTAGAGATGTCGCGAACATAAAATTTTCCATTCGCGAATGCAAATTTCTGCAAATGTTCGCGAACAGGCGAACCGCCATTGACTTCAATAGGCAGGCGAATTTTAAAACCCACAGGGACTCTTTCTAGCCACAGTAGTGATAGAAAAGTTGTTTCAAGGGGACTAACACCTGGACTGTGGCATGCCGGAGGGGGATCCATGGCAAAACTGCCATGGAAAATTACATAGTTGACGCAGAGTTGGATTTTAATCCATAAAGGTCATAAATCACCTAACAATCCATTTTTTTTTTGAACAACGTGGTTTAAAACATCCAGTGTGTGTATACGATCAGGTATGATGTTGTATCGATCAGGTAGTGTAAGGTTTACGCCCGCTTCACAGACATTGGCAGACCAAACTCCCCTTTTAATGCACCGCAAACAACCGCAAACAGTCCATTTGCCCAACCGCAAACTTCACATTTGCACAAGGTTGGATACCAAGCTAGCCATGTCCCATTGATGTCATTGAAGGTTTCTTCCTCCACCCAGCCACGTACAACACCAAGGGTCCCCGCAAGGTGAATTGAATTGATTTTTCGAACAGGGAGATGTTTAAAAAAACGCTGGTTCCCTCCCCTTTGTTTAAATCCACGCCACGGTCACTGCGTCTGCGCCGTGCAATTTACTGTCACACACGATATGAGTGCTATTTTCTGTAGTACTATTCTCATCAGTTTAATCCCTGTTACGTCCCATATCAGGGGGATTGCTTTTTGTGAAAAAAAAATTTAGGCCGGGTACCTTCGACTGCCTTCACAGTGACAGACCAAACTCTGATACACCAAACTGAATTGATTTTAGGAACCGGGAGATGGAAAAAGCAGCTTGGTCGGTCCTCTTACTCCCAAGTTGGGGCACTGCGCGTGCACAGAGCAATGTGCTGTGACACCCTACATGAGTGGTGTCTTAACTAGTACTATTCCTATTAGTTTAATCCCTGTTACGTCCACCTATCCGGGGACGTGTGTCGAATTGATTAATCATTGTCGAATTAACGACATCCTGAAATAATTTTGTTCTGAGCCCTGTACTTGCTTTGTATTGGAATTGATGGGGATTTTTTAAATTGTCTGCATTATTTCTAATAAACTATTAAGAGACTTTATTATGATTTTTTTAATTTTATGTATTAAAAACCCATACAACTTAAAAAAAATAAAAAGATAGAAAATAATGTTTTATCGATGAAAAATCTTCCAGCCGATCGCTTTTAGTCTGATCATAATGAAGCAATGGCCTTATCTGGGGTGTGGCAACATTGCCAACACACTCATAGAGTTGATGATCTCTTCATTGTGATACGCAAGCCCCTTCACCACAACAAGGTACCGATCACGAAGGGGAATTGACACATGTATGTGCCTTTTTTTTTGTTTTGTTTTTGCAGCCACAGTGTAGCACTAGAGGCCAGAAAAAAACTAGGTATTGTTGCAGCCGCTGCTTTAGCAGTGGCTGGAAAAATTGATGTTCTCCAGGCAGAGAGGGGACTAAAACATTGCGGCTTGAACCCTAGTTGGTGGCGGAGAATTCACGAAAGTCCTCCGGTATGCAGACATTAAATACAGCAGCATGGGGACCATTTTGAGGCCAAGGCATGTCATCAGGCCTTTTGTTAGTCAAACGTATCCCCCACTGTCAGTCCCTTCAGGATCCATGCCTCATTCATCTTAATGAAGGTGAGGTAATCAACACTTTTTTGACCGAGGCGACTTCTTTTGTCAGTGACAATGCCTCCTGCTGCACTGAAGGTCCTTTCTGACAGGACACTTGAAGTGGGGCAGGCCAGAAGTTCTATCGCAAACTGGAATAGTTCAGGCCACAGGTCAAGCCTGCACACCCAGTAGTCAAGGGGTTCATCGCTCCTCAGAATGTCGATATCTGCAGTTAAGGTGAGGTAGTCTGCTACCTGTCGGTCGAGTCGTTCTCTAAGGCTGGATCCCGAAGGGCTGTGGCCACTGTGTAGGACTGAAAATGCTCCGCATGTCCTCAATCAACAACACATCTGTAAAGCGCCCTGTCCTTGCCGCTGTGGTCGTGGTAGGAGGAGGATTACTTTCACCTCTGCCTCTGTTGTGCTGTGTAAAGCATATTTTTTAGTTTGGTTTTGAACTGCTGCATCCTTTCAGACTTTTGGTAATTTGGTAACATTTCCGCCACTTTCTGCTTATACCGGGGGTCTAGTAGCGTGGCCACCCAGTACAGGTCGTTCTCCTTCATCCATTTTATACGAGGGTCCCTCAACAGACATGACAGCATGAAAGACCCCATTTGCACAAGGTTGGATGCCGAGCTACTCATTTCCCGTTCCTCGTCCTCACTGATGTCATTGACGGTCTGTTCTCCCCCCCCCAGCCACGTACAACACCACGGGTCCCAGATAGGTGACAACAACGAGCACATTGGGATGCCTGCTGTGGTTCGTCTTCGTCCTCCTCAAAGCCACATTCCTCCTCTGACTCCTCTGACTCCTCTTCCTCATACTCCTCTTCCAGCGTTGCCGCAGGTCCGGCAAGCGATGATGACAAGGCTGTTTCTGGTGGCGATGGTGACCACAACTCTTCCTCTTCACGCTCATCTACAGCCTGATCCAGCACTCTTCGCAGGGCACGCTCCAGGTAGAAAACAAATGGGATGAGGTCGCTGATGGTGCCTTTGGTGCGACTGACTAGGTTTGTCACCTCCTCAAAAGGACGCATGAGCCTACAGGCATTGCGCATGAGCGTCCAGTAACATGGCAAAAAAATTCCCAGCTCCGCAGAGGCTGTCCTAGCACCCCGGTCATACAAATACTCATTGACGGCTTTTTCTTGTTGGAGCAGGTGGTCGAACATTAGGAGTGTTGAATTCCAACGTGTCGTGCTGTTGCAAATCAAGCGCCTCACTGGCATGTTGTTTCGGCGCTGAATGTCTGCAAAGTGCGACATGGCTGTGTAGGAACGCCTGAAATGGCCACACACCTTTCTGGCCTGCTTGAAGACGTCCTGTAAGCCTGGGTACTTAGACACAAAGCGTTGTACGATGAGACTCAACACATGTGCCATGCACGGCACATGTGACAACTTGCCCAAATTCAATGCCGCCAACAAATTGCTTCCATTGTCACACACCACTTTGCTGATCTCCAGTTGGTACGAGGTCAGCCACTGACCCACCTGTCCGTTCAGGGCAGACAGGAGTGCTGGTCCGGTGTGGCTCTCTGCTTTCAGGCAAGTCAACCCCAAGACAGCGTGACACTGTCGTATCCGGGATGTGGAATAGCCCCTGGGGAGCTAGGGGGATTCAGTTGATGTGCAGCCAGGCGCCACAGCAGAAGAGGACTCAGCCGAGGAGGTTATGGAAGAGGATGGAGTAGGAGGAGTAGAGGAGGTGGCAGTGTCACCAACTCCGCTGCAGAGCCACGCATTCCATGCTTGGCAGCCGTCAGCAGGTTGATCCAATGCGCAGTGTAGGTGATATACCTGCCCTGACCGTGCTTTGCAGACCAGCTATCAGTGGTCAGATGGACCCTTGCCCCACCACTGTATGCCAGAGATGCCATGACTTCCTTTTCAATCACTGAGTAGAGGTTTGAGATTGCCTTTTTTGAAAAAGAAATTCATCCGGGTACCTTCCACTGTGGTGTCCCAATAGCGACAAATTTTGAAGGCCTCAGACTCCACCAGCTGGTATGGTAAAAGCTGGCGGGCTAAGAGTTCCGTCAAGCCAGCTGTCAGATGCCGGGCAAGGGGGTGACTCTTTGACATTGGCTTCTTACACTCAAACATTTTCTTTACAGACACCTGACTGTGGGCAGATGAGATGGAACTGCTGAAGGTGAGAGGCGGAGTGGTGGGTGGTTGAGAGGGGGCAAGGAGGACAGCAGTGGTTGACGTGGCTGAAGATGCTGGACCAGGAGGAGGATGGTGGATTTGAGTTTGTGTGCTGCTTGTACTCATGTGTTGATCCCATTGGCGTTTGTGATGTGAGATCATGTGCTTTCGCAAAGCAGTTGTACCGAGGTGGGTGTTGGACTTCCCACGACTCAGTTTCTTTTGGCACAGGTTGCAAATGGCATTGCTGTTATTAGAGGCAGACACATAAAAAAATGCCACACTGCTGAGCTTTGCAATGATGGCATTCTGTTGGTGGCAACAGCATGCGTTGATTGGCGTGCTGTTTGGCTGACCCCGGGTGCCGATACATGCTGTGCCACTAGCTCCTTGCGACCACCTCCCCCTGCTTCCAACTCGTCTCCTCCTTCTCTCTGCCTCCCCTTCTGAACTTTCCACCTCTTCTTCTTCTCTTCAGGCAGGCACCCACGTGGCATCCACGGACACATTGTCATCATCAACCACTTCACTTGTTTCTGTCAGCTCAGCAAAGGAAGCAGCAGCGGGTACAACATCATCATCACACTGTACGTCCATGTGTGTAATGCTGCCTGACTGAGACATATCCCTGTTATCTACATCTTCTGGCAATAATGGTTGTGCATCACTAATTTCATCCAACTGATGTGTAAATAACTCCTCTGAGGGATCAAGTGAAGCGACTGTGGTGGCTGTGGTGGTAGTGGTGGTCTCCAGGTGGTGTCCATTCGACTGAGGATGGAAAGCCGACGAGAAAGACAACTGAATTCCCAGACGAGAACAAAACGCCTTCCAAAACCTGGAAACAAATTGCATCCTCTTATCAGACAACACATCAGAGGGGATGCCGTGTAATTTCACAATTTTATCAACAAACACCTGAGCGAGTGTTTTAGCATTGGGCAGACCTAACAATGGTACAAAGTGAGCCATCTTACTGAAGCGGTCCACCACCACCAAAATCACAGTTTTCCCAAAGGAACTCTGTAAATCAGTGATGAAGTTTATGGACAAATGCATCCACGAACGAGAAGGGATGGACAAAGGAAGAAGATATCCTGAAGGCCGAGTATGAGCCACCTTAGCACGTGCATAGGTCTCACAAGCTGCTACATAGCCCTCCACACTTTTATGTAACCCTGGCCACCAGAATCTCCGGGAAATAAGATCCACGGTGGATCTACTCCTAGGGTGTCCCGCAAGGACAGTATCATGATGTTCCTTAAACACCTTGTGTCGAAGTTCAGAAGGAACAAACAACTTCCCTGAAGGACAGGAATCAGGTGCCTCACCTTGAGCCCCCAACACTTCCGCCTCCAGTTCGGGATAAAGAGCGGATACCACCACCCAATCAGCCAAAATCGGAGCAGGAATTCCACGCCCCAGGAAAGCTACGTGACAAAGCAACCGCTTTAATGTTTTTTACCCTAGGGCGATAGGTGACCACAAAATTTAATCTGGTAAAAAACAATGCCTGCCTAGGGTTCAAATGCTTTTTCTGATTGCAGGTAGGCCAGATTCTTATGGTCAGTAATTACCGTAATCGGATTAATCGCTCCTTCTAGCCAATGATGCCATTCCTCAAAGACCAATTTAATGGCCAGCAACTCTCTATTCCCAACATCATAATATTTTTTGGCAGCAGAGAGTTTCTTTGAAAAAAAGCACACGGGCGCCATTTGCTAGGAGAGGGACCCTGCGACAAAACTGCTCCGACTTCCATCTTCTGACGCATCAACCTCCACAATGAAGGGTTGAGACACCTCGGGTTGCATCAGAATGGGAACATAAGCAAAACATTCCTTTATAGCAGAAAAAGCCTGTAATGCTTTTTACGACCAGACTGAGCAGTCCACACCCTTCCTAATCATATCAGTCAAAGGCTTGACAATAGTGGACTAATTCAGGATACATTTTCTGTAGTAAGTAGTAAAACCCAAAAACCGCATCAGAGCTTTCTGATTCTCCCGCCGATCCCATTCCAGTACCGCACTGACCTTTTCAGGATTCAATGCGAAAACGTGAGGCAGAAAGTAAGTAACCCAGAAACTGCAGCTCCTGGACAGCAAACACAATTTCTCTAATTTAGCATACAATGTATTCTCCCGAAGGATCAATAATACTTGTCTTAAATGATCCTGATGAGTCTCCATATTGGGTGAGTAAATTAGTATGTCATCGAGGTAAATAACAACAAACCTCCCCTCCAAATAATAAAAAATGTCATTGATAAAGTGCTGGAAGACTGCAGGGGCATTAGCCAAATGAAAGGGCATGACCAGATTCTCAAAGTGGCCCTCCGGGGTATTAAAGGCAGTCTTCCATTCATCCCCTTCCCTGATTCTTATCAGATTATAAGCCCCTCTTAAATCCAACTTAGAAAATACCTTGGCTCCAACAATCTGATCAAATAAATCCGGGATCAAGGGAAGAGGATAAGGATCACTTATGTGAGATTCAGTTCCCGGAAATCTAGACATGGTCTAAGGGTCCCGTTTTTTTTTTTTAACAAAAAGGAAGCCAGCTGCCATAGGTGACTTAGATGGTCTAATATGACCTTTTGTCAAACTCTCGGCAATATACTCCCGCATAGCTACTCTTTCGGGTTGGGAAAGATTATATAGCCGAGATTTGGGAAATTTAGCTCCAGGAATAAGATTGATCGGACAATCATACTCTCGGTGAGTGGGCAACTCCTGATATCCACCCTAAGAGAATACGTCAGCAAAATCAGAAAGAAATGAAGGTAACACCTTAGTGGATACCACAGAAATAGATGCGCCGAGACAGTTGTCCATACAAAAATCACTCCAATTACTGGTTTGTCTAGTTTGCCAATCAATGGTCGGATTATGTTTCAGTACAAAACAAGAAATTGACTCAACATGAGAATCACCCACCCTCAAATAAATATCCTGCACAATATGAGTTAGATACTTTTGTGAGAGAGTAGCGGAATCAATAGCAAACACTGATATCCCTTTGCTTAATGCGCTTGTTATAAAACCATGACTATGAACAAAGTGATAATCAACAAGGTTAGAGCCTGCACCACTACGCTACCATGGCAGACAGGAGAAATCGGGTACTGCAGGTAGAATACAAATATGCCTTTTCTGACTCCCCATGCAAGCTACCAAGGGTAATGGAACTCGTTTTATTGGAAGGAACCCCCATTTTTTTTTCTCCACTTTGAGGCTTGCTAAAAGGACACACATTAATGAAATGTTCTTCTTTACCACAGAAGAAACAGAAACTTCTCTGACCTCTAGAGTTCCTATTACCAGGACAAGGAGAGACTTGACCTAACTGCATAGGCTCATCCCCAGGCACAGGTTCAAGTGTCACTGTGCCCCGAGGGACAGGAGGGACAGTTTCACCACATGATAGTGCATCCTGGTTAAGGGGAACCTTGCACCATATGGCTAGGAACATGGCCGCCTCCAAAGAATCAGGGTTTTCATGAAATGCAAGGACATCTTTTAGTCTCTCAGACAGCCCCTGACAGAGCTGACTATGGAGTGCTGGGTCATTCCACTCCGAGTCAGTAGCCCATCTTCTAAATTCAGCACAATGAGACTTAGCAGAACGGTCTCCCTGACTCAAGCTACGCAGCTTAGATTCAGCCAGAGAGACCCGGTCTGGATCATCGTAAATCAGGCCCAGGGCTCTGAAAAATTCATCCACCGATCGGAGGGACTGAGAACCGATCGGCAGAGAAAAAGCACAAGACTGAGCATCACCTTTTAGCAGAGAAATTATAATCCCCACTCTTTGATTTTCGTCTCCAGATGAGATCGGACATAGACGAAAATACAATCTACAAGATTCCCAGAACTGAACAAAGCTATCACTTCCCCCAGAAAACCTATCTGGGAGAGCGACCCTAGGTTCAAGACTGACCTGGTTCCCACCAGCGGCGCCAGACGCCAGGGATCTCTGACACAGTGCAACCAAATTGCGGAGGTCAGCAACCTCCAAAGACAATCCCTGCATGAGATCCACCAGTGCATCAACAGCTTCCATTTTGCACAGAGCAAGGGAAAAAAATTACGGTATGGGCGTAGGTGAGGGAAGGGAAGCAAACCAAATACAACAAAAGAAACAAAACACCAGGCTAGGCCCCAAAGCTAGGGAACAGGGAAA